>NC_092712.1:9250283-9876761 GCF_047496885.1 Scyliorhinus torazame | reverse complement strand
ACAGTGCCTCTCCATGAACACTGTCAAAGCTGTACAGTGCCTCTCCATCAACACTGTCAACACTGTTAAAGCTGTACAGTGCCTCCCCATCAACACTGTCAACACTGTCAAAGCTGTACAGTGCCTCTCCATCAACACCATCAACACTGTCAAAGCTGTACAGTGTCTCCCCATCAACACTGTCAAAGCTGTACAGTGCCTCTCCATCAACACCATCAACACTGTCAAAGCTGTACAGTGTCTCCCCATCAACACTGTCAAAGCTGTACAGTGCCTCTCCATCAACACTGTCAAAGCTGTACAGTGCCTCTCCATCAACACCATCAACACTGTCAAAGCTGTACAGTGCCTCTCCATCAACACTGTTAACGCTGTACAGTGGTTCTCCATCAACACTGTCAAAGCTGTACAGTGCCTCTCCATAATCACTGTCAACACTGTCAAAGCTGTACAGTGCCTCCCCATCAACACCATCAACACTGTGAAAGCTGTACAGTGCCTCTCCATCAACACTGTCAAAGCTGTACAGCGCCTCTCCATCAACACTGTCAAAGCTGTACAGTGCCTCTCCATCAACACCATCAACACTGTCAAAGCTGTACAGTGCCTCCCCATCAACACTGGCAAAGCTGTACAGTTTCTCTCCATCAACACTGTCAACACTGTCAAAGCTGTACAGTGACTCTCCATCAACACTGTCAAAGCTGTACAGTGCCTCTCCATCAACACCATCAACACTGTCAAAGCTGTACAGTGCCTCTCCATCAAAACTGTCAACACTGTCAAAGCTGTACAGTGCCTCCCCATCAACACTGTCAAAGCTGTACAGTGCCTCTCCATCAACGCCATCAACACTGTCAAAGCTGTACAGTGTCTCTCCATTAAAACTGTCAAAGCTGTACAGTGCCTCTCCATCAACACCATCAACACTGTGAAAGCTGTACAGTGCCTCTCCATCAACACTGTCAAAGCTGTACAGTGCCTCTCCATCAACACCATCAACACTGTCAAACTGTACAGTGCCTCTCCATCAACACTGTCAAAGCTGTACAGTGCCTCTCCATCAACACTGTCAAAGCTGTACAGTGCCTCTCCATCAACACTGTCAAAGCTGTACAGTGCCTCCCCATCAACACTGTCAAAGCTGTACAGTGCCTCTCCATCAACACTGTCAACAGTGTCAAAGCTGTACAGTGCCTCTCCATCAACACTGTCAACACTGTCAAAGCTGTACAGTGCCTCTCCATCAACACTGTCAAAGCTGTACAGTGCCTCTCCATCAACACCATCAACACTGTCAAAGCTGTACAGTGCCTCTGCATCAACACTGTCAAAGCTGTACAGTGCCTGTCCATCAACACTGTCAAAGCTGTACAGTGCCTCTCCATCAACACCATCAACACTGTCAAAGCTGTACAGTGCCTCTCCATCTACGCTGTCACAGCTGTACAGTGTCTCTCCATCAACACCATCAACACTGTCAAAGCTGTACAGTGTCTCTCCATCAACACCATCAACACTGTCAAAGCTGTACAGTGCCTCTCCATCAACACTGTCAACAGTGTCAAAGCTGTACAGTGCCTCTCCATCAACACTGTCAACACTGTCAAAGCTGTACAGTGCCTCTCCATCAACACTATCAACACTGTCAAAGCTGTACAGTGCCTCTCCATCAACACTGTCAACACTGTCAAAGCTGTACAGTGCCTCTCCATCAACACTGTCAACAGTGTCAAAGCTGTACAGTGCATCTCCATCAACACTGTCAACACTGTCAAAGCTGTACAGTGTCTCTCCATCAACACTGTCAACACTGTCAAAGCTGTACAGTGCCTCTCCATCAACACTGTCAACACTGTCGAAGCTGTACAGTGCCTCTCCATCAACACTGTCAAAGCTGTACAGTGCCTCTCCATCAACACCATCAACACTGTCAAAGCTGTACAGTGCCTCTCCATCAACACTGTCAAAGCTGTACAGTGCCTCTCCATCAACACTGTCAAAGCTGTACAGTGCCTCTCCATCAACACTGTCAACACTGTCAAAGCTGTACAGTGCCTCTCCATCAACACTGTCAAAGCTGTACAGTGCCTCTCCATCAACACCGCCAACACTGTCAAAGCTGTACAGTGCCTCTCCATCAACACTGTCAAAGCTGCGCAGTGCCTCTCCATCAACACTGTCAACACTGTCAAAGCTGTACAGTGCCTCCCCATCAACACTGTCAAAGCTGTGCAGTGCCTCTCCATCAACACTGTCAACACTGTCAAAGCTGTACAGTGCCTCTCCATCAACACCATCAACACTGTCAAAGCTGTACAGTGCCTCTCCATCAACACTGTCAAAGCTGTACAGTGCCTCTCCATCAACACTGTCAAAGCTGTACAGTGCCTCTCCATCAACACTGTCAACACTGTCAAAGCTGTACAGTGCCTCTCCATCAACACCATCAACACTGTCAAAGCTGTACAGTGCCTCTCCATCAACACTGTCAAAGCTGTACAGTGCCTCTCCATCAACACTGTCAAAGCTGTACAGTGCCTCTCCATCAACACTGTCAACACTGTCAAAGCTGTACAGTGCCTCTCCATCAACACCATCAACACTGTCAAAGCTGTACAGTGCCTCTCCATCAACACCATCAACACTGTCAAAGCTGTACAGTGCCTCTCCATCAACACTGTCAACATTGTCAAAGCTGTACAGTGCTTCTCCATCAACACTGTCAACACTGTCGAAGCTGTACAGTGCCTCTCCATGAACACTGTCAAAGCTGTACAGTGCCTCTCCATCAACACTGTCAACACTGTTAAAGCTGTACAGTGCCTCCCCATCAACACTGTCAACACTGTCAAAGCTGTACAGTGCCTCTCCAGCAACACCATCAACACTGTCGAAGCTGTACAGTGCCTCTCCATCAACACTGTCAAAGCTGTACAGTGCCTCTCCATCAACACTGTCAAAGCTGTACAGTGCCTCCCCATCAACACTGTCAACACTGTCAAAGCTGTACAGTGCCTCTCCATCAACACTGTCAAAGCTGTACAGTGCCTCTCCATCAACACTGTCAAAGCTGTACAGTGCCTCTCCATCAACACTGTCAACACTGTCAAAGCTGTACAGTGCCTCTCCATCAACACTGTCAAAGCTGTACAGTGCCTCCCCATCAACACTGTCAACACTGTCAAAGCTGTACAGTGCCTCTCCATCAACACTGTTAAAGCTGTACAGTGCCTCTCCATCAACACCATCAACACTGTCGAAGCTGTACAGTGCCTCCCCATCAACACTGTCAACACTGTCAAAGCTGTACAGTGCCTCTCCATCAACACTGTTAAAGCTGTACAGTGCCTCTCCATCAACACCATCAACACTGTCGAAGCTGTACAGTGCCTCTCCATCAACACTGTCAAAGCTGTACAGTGCCTCTCCATCAACACTGTCAAAGCTGTACAGTGCCTCTCCATCAACACTGTCAACACTGTCAAAGCTGTACAGTGCCTCCCCATCAACACTGTCAAAGCTGTACAGTGCCTCCCCATCAACACTGTCAAAGCTGTACAGTGCCTCTCCATCAACACCATCAACACTGTCAAAGCTGTACAGTGCCTCTGCATCAACACTGTCAAAGCTGTACAGTGCCTCTCCATCAACACTGTCAAAGCTGTACAGTGTCTCTCCATCAACACTGTCAAAGCTGTACAGTGCCTCTCCATCAACACTGTCAAAGCTGTACAGTGCCTCTCCATCAACACTGTCAACACTGTCAAAGCTGTACAGTGCCTCTCCATCAACACCATCAACACTGTCAAAGCTGTACAGTGCCTCTCCATCAACACCGTCAACATTGTCAAAGCTGTACAGTGCCTCTCCATCAACACTGTCAACACTGTCGAAGCTGTACAGTGCCTCTCCATGAACACTGTCAAAGCTGTACAGTGCCTCTCCATCAACACTGTCAACACTGTTAAAGCTGTACAGTGCCTCCCCATCAACACTGTCAACACTGTCAAAGCTGTACAGTGCCTCTCCATCAACACCATCAACACTGTCGAAGCTGTACAGTGCCTCTCCATCAACACTGTCAAAGCTGTACAGTGCCTCTCCATCAACACTGTCAAAGCTGTACAGTGCCTCCCCATCAACACTGTCAACACTGTCAAAGCTGTACAGTGCCTCTCCATCAACACTGTCAAAGCTGTACAGTGCCTCTCCATCAACACTGTCAAAGCTGTACAGTGCCTCTCCATCAACACTGTCAAAGCTGTACAGTGCCTCTCCATCAACACTGTCAAAGCTGTACAGTGCCTCCCCATCAACACTGTCAACACTGTCAAAGCTGTACAGTGCCTCTCCATCAACACTGTTAAAGCTGTACAGTGCCTCTCCATCAACACCATCAACACTGTCGAAGCTGTACAGTGCCTCTCCATCAACACTGTCAAAGCTGTACAGTGCCTCTCCATCAACACTGTCAAAGCTGTACAGTGCCTCTCCATCAACACTGTCAACAGTGTCAAAGCTGTACAGTGCCTCTCCATCAACACTGTCAACACTGTCAAAGCTGTACAGTGCCTCCCCATCAACACTGTCAAAGCTGTACAGTGCCTCTCCATCAACACTGTCAAAGCTGTACAGTGCCTCTCCATCAACACTGTCAAAGCTGTACAGTGCCTCTCCATCAACACCATCAACACTGTCAAAGCTGTACAGTGCCTCTCCATCAACACTGTCAACACTGTCAAAGCTGTACAGTGCCTCTCCATCAACACTGTCAACAGTGTCAAAGCTGTACAGTGCCTCTCCATCAACACTGTCAAAGCTGTACAGTGCCTCTCCATCAACACTGTCAAAGCTGTACAGTGCCTCTCCATCAACACTGTCAAAGCTGTACAGTGCCTCTCCATCAACACTGTCAACACTGTCAAAGCTGTACAGTGCCTCTCCATCAACACCATCAACACTGTCAAAGCTGTACAGTGCCTCTCCATCAACACTGTCAAAGCTGTACAGTGCCTCTCCATCAACACTGTCAAAGCTGTACAGTGCCTCTCCATCAACACTGTCAAAGCTGTACAGTGCCTCTCCATCAACACTGTCACACTGTCAAAGCTGAACAGTGCCTCTCCATCAACACTGTCGACACTGTCAAAGCTGTACAGTGCCTCTCCATCAACACCGTCAACACTGTCAAAGCTGTAAAGTGCCTCCCCATCAACACTGTCAAAGCTGAACAGTGCCTCTCCATCAACACTGTCAACACTGTCAAAGCTGTACAGTGCCTCTCCATCAACACCGTCAACACTGTCAAAGCTGTAAAGTGCCTCCCCATCAACACTGTCAAAGCTGTACAGTGCCTCTCCATCAACACTGTCAACACTGTCAAAGCTGTACAGTGCCTCTCCATCAACACTGTCAAAACTGTACAGTGCCTCTCCATCAACACTGTCAAAGCTGTACAGTGCCTCTCCATCAACACTGTCAACACTGTCAAAGCTGTACAGTGCCTCTCCATCAACACTGTCAAAGCTGTACAGTGCCTCTCCATCAACACTGTCAAAGCTGTACAGTGCCTCTCCATCAACACTGTCAACACTGTCAAAGCTGTACAGTGCCTCTCCATCAACACTGTCAAAGCTGTACAGTGCCTCTCCATCAACACTGTCAAAGCTGTACAGTGCCTCTCCATCAACACCGTCAACACTGTCAAATCTGTACAGTGTCTCTCCAACAACACTGTCAAAGCTGTACAGTGCCTCTCCATCAACACTGTCAACACTGTCAAAGCTGTACAGTGCCTCTCCATCAACACTGTCAAAGCTGTACAGTGCCTCTCCATCAACACTGTCAACACTGTCAAAGCTGTACAGTGCCTCTCCATCAACACTGTCAAAGCTGTACAGTGCCTCTCCATCAACACTGTCAACACTGTCAAAGCTGTACAGTGCCTCTCCATCAACACTGTCAAAGCTGTACAGTGCCTCTCCATCAACACTGTCAACACTGTCAAAGCTGTACAGCGCCTCTCCATCAACACTGTCAAAGCTGTACAGTGCCTCTCCATCAACACTGTCAAAGCTGTACAGTGCCTCTCCATCAACACTGTTAAAGCTGTACAGTGCCTCTCCATCAACACTGTCAAAGCTGTACAGTGCCTCTCCATCAACACCGTCAACACTGTCAAAGCTGTACAGTGCCTCTCCATCAACACTGTCAACACTGTCAAAGCTGTACAGTGCCTCTCCATCAACACTGTCAAAGCTGTACAGTGCCTCTCCATCAACACCATCAACACTGTCAAAGCTGTACAGTGCCTCTCCATCAACACTGTTAAAGCTGTACAGTGCCTCTCCATCAACACCATCAACACTGTCAAAGCTGTACAGTGCCTCTCCATCAACACTGTCAAAGCTGTACAGTGCCTCTCCATCAACACTGTCAACACTGTCAAAGCTGTACAGTGCCTCTCCATCAACACTGTCAAAGCTGTGCAGTGCCTCTCCATCAACACCATCAACACTGTCAAAGCTGTACAGTGCCTCTCCATCAACACCATCAACACTGTCAAAGCTGTACAGTGCCTCTCCATCAACACCATCAACACTGTCAAAGCTGTACAGTGCCTCTCCATCAACACTGTTAAAGCTGTACAGTGCCTCTCCATCAACACTGTCAAAGCTGTACAGTGCCTCTCCATCAACACCGTCAACACTGTCAAAGCTGTACAGTGCCTCTCCAACAACACTGTCAAAGCTGTACAGTGCCTCTCCATCAACACTGTCAAAGCTGTACAGTGCCTCTCCATCAACACTGTCAAAGCTGTACAGTGCCTCTCCATCAACACTGTCAAAGCTGTACAGTGCCTCTCCATCAACACTGTCAAAGCTGTACAGTGCCTCTCCATCAACACTGTCAAAGCTGTACAGTGCCTCTCCATCAATACCATCAACACTGTCAAAGCTGTACAGTGCCTCTCCAACAACACTGTCAAAGCTGTACAGTGCCTCTCCATCAACACCATCAACACTGTCAAAGCTGTACAGTGCCTCTCCATCAACACTGTCAAAGCTGTACAGTGCCTCTCCATCAACACTGTCAAAGCTGTACAGTGCCTCTCCATCAACACTGTCAAAGCTGTACAGTGCCTCCCCATCAACACTGTCAAAGCTGTACAGTGCCTCTCCATCAACACTGTCAACAGTGTCAAAGCTGTACAGTGCCTCTCCATCAACACTGTCAACACTGTCAAAGCTGTACAGTGCCTCTCCATCAACACTGTCAAAGCTGTACAGTGCCTCTCCATCAACACCATCAACACTGTCAAAGCTGTACAGTGCCTCTGCATCAACACTGTCAAAGCTGTACAGTGCCTGTCCATCAACACTGTCAAAGCTGTACAGTGCCTCTCCATCAACACCATCAACACTGTCAAAGCTGTACAGTGCCTCTCCATCTACGCTGTCACAGCTGTACAGTGTCTCTCCATCAACACCATCAACACTGTCAAAGCTGTACAGTGTCTCTCCATCAACACCATCAACACTGTCAAAGCTGTACAGTGCCTCTCCATCAACACTGTCAACAGTGTCAAAGCTGTACAGTGCCTCTCCATCAACACTGTCAACACTGTCAAAGCTGTACAGTGCCTCTCCATCAACACTATCAACACTGTCAAAGCTGTACAGTGCCTCTCCATCAACACTGTCAACACTGTCAAAGCTGTACAGTGCCTCTCCATCAACACTGTCAACAGTGTCAAAGCTGTACAGTGCCTCTCCATCAACACTGTCAACACTGTCAAAGCTGTACAGTGTCTCTCCATCAACACTGTCAACACTGTCAAAGCTGTACAGTGCCTCTCCATCAACACTGTCGAAGCTGTACAGTGCCTCTCCATCAACACTGTCAAAGCTGTACAGTGCCTCTCCATCAACACCATCAACACTGTCAAAGCTGTACAGTGCCTCTCCATCAACACTGTCAAAGCTGTACAGTGCCTCTCCATCAACACTGTCAAAGCTGTACAGTGCCTCTCCATCAACACTGTCAACACTGTCAAAGCTGTACAGTGCCTCTCCATCAACACTGTCAAAGCTGTACAGTGCCTCTCCATCAACACCGTCAACACTGTCAAAGCTGTACAGTGCCTCTCCATCAACACTGTCAAAGCTGTGCAGTGCCTCTCCATCAACACTGTCAACACTGTCAAAGCTGTACAGTGCCTCCCCATCAACACTGTCAAAGCTGTGCAGTGCCTCTCCATCAACACTGTCAACACTGTCAAAGCTGTACAGTGCCTCTCCATCAACACCATCAACACTGTCAAAGCTGTACAGTGCCTCTCCATCAACACTGTCAAAGCTGTACAGTGCCTCTCCATCAACACTGTCAAAGCTGTACAGTGCCTCTCCATCAACACTGTCAACACTGTCAAAGCTGTACAGTGCCTCTCCATCAACACCATCAACACTGTCAAAGCTGTACAGTGCCTCTCCATCAACACTGTCAAAGCTGTACAGTGCCTCTCCATCAACACTGTCAACACTGTCAAAGCTGTACAGTGCCTCTCCATCAACACCATCAACACTGTCAAAGCTGTACAGTGCCTCTCCATCAACACCATCAACACTGTCAAAGCTGTACAGTGCCTCTCCATCAACACTGTCAACATTGTCAAAGCTGTACAGTGCCTCTCCATCAACACTGTCAACACTGTCGAAGCTGTACAGTGCCTCTCCATGAACACTGTCAAAGCTGTACAGTGCCTCTCCATCAACACTGTCAACACTGTTAAAGCTGTACAGTGCCTCCCCATCAACACTGTCAACACTGTCAAAGCTGTACAGTGCCTCTCCATCAACACCATCAACACTGTCGAAGCTGTACAGTGCCTCTCCATCAACACTGTCAAAGCTGTACAGTGCCTCTCCATCAACACTGTCAAAGCTGTACAGTGCCTCCCCATCAACACTGTCAACACTGTCAAAGCTGTACAGTGCCTCTCCATCAACACTGTCAAAGCTGTACAGTGCCTCTCCATCAACACTGTCAAAGCTGTACAGTGCCTCTCCATCAACACTGTCAACACTGTCAAAGCTGTACAGTGCCTCTCCATCAACACTGTCAAAGCTGTACAGTGCCTCCCCATCAACACTGTCAACACTGTCAAAGCTGTACAGTGCCTCTCCATCAACACTGTTAAAGCTGTACAGTGCCTCTCCATCAACACCATCAACACTGTCGAAGCTGTACAGTGCCTCCCCATCAACACTGTCAACACTGTCAAAGCTGTACAGTGCCTCTCCATCAACACTGTTAAAGCTGTACAGTGCCTCTCCATCAACACCATCAACACTGTCGAAGCTGTACAGTGCCTCTCCATCAACACTGTCAAAGCTGTACAGTGCCTCTCCATCAACACTGTCAAAGCTGTACAGTGCCTCTCCATCAACACTGTCAACACTGTCAAAGCTGTACAGTGCCTCCCCATCAACACTGTCAAAGCTGTACAGTGCCTCCCCATCAACACTGTCAAAGCTGTACAGTGCCTCTCCATCAACACCATCAACACTGTCAAAGCTGTACAGTGCCTCTGCATCAACACTGTCAAAGCTGTACAGTGCCTCTCCATCAACACTGTCAAAGCTGTACAGTGTCTCTCCATCAACACTGTCAAAGCTGTACAGTGCCTCTCCATCAACACTGTCAAAGCTATACAGTGCCTCTCCATCAACACTGTCAAAGCTGTACAGTGCCTCTCCATCAACACTGTCAACACTGTCAAAGCTGTACAGTGCCTCTCCATCAACACCATCAACACTGTCAAAGCTGTACAGTGCCTCTCCATCAACAGTGTCAACATTGTCAAAGCTGTACAGTGCCTCTCCATCAACACTGTCAACACTGTCGAAGCTGTACAGTGCCTCTCCATGAACACTGTCAAAGCTGTACATTGCCTCTCCATCAACACTGTCAACACTGTTAAAGCTGTACAGTGCCTCCCCATCAACACTGTCAACACTGTCAAAGCTGTACAGTGCCTCTCCATCAACACCATCAACACTGTCGAAGCTGTACAGTGCCTCTCCATCAACACTGTCAAAGCTGTACAGTGCCTCTCCATCAACACTGTCAAAGCTGTACAGTGCCTCCCCATCAACACTGTCAACACTGTCAAAGCTGTACAGTGCCTCTCCATCAACACTGTCAAAGCTGTACAGTGCCTCTCCATCAACACTGTCAAAGCTGTACAGTGCCTCTCCATCAACACTGTCAACACTGTCAAAGCTGTACAGTGCCTCTCCATCAACACTGTCAAAGCTGTACAGTGCCTCCCCATCATCACTGTCAACACTGTCAAAGCTGTACAGTGCCTCTCCATCAACACTGTTAAAGCTGTACAGTGCCTCTCCATCAACACCATCAACACTGTCGAAGCTGTACAGTGCCTCTCCATCAACACTGTCAAAGCTGTACAGTGCCTCTCCATCAACACTGTCAAAACTGTACAGTGCCTCTCCATCAACACTGTCAACAGTGTCAAAGCTGTACAGTGCCTCTCCATCAACACTGTCAACACTGTCAAAGCTGTACAGTGCCTCCCCATCAACACTGTCAAAGCTGTACAGTGCCTCTCCATCAACACTGTCAAAGCTGTACAGTGCCTCTCCATCAACACTGTCAAAGCTGTACAGTGCCTCTCCATCAACACTGTCAAAGCTGTACAGTGCCTCTCCATCAACACTGTCAAAGCTGTACAGTGCCTCTCCATCAACACTGTCAACACTGTCAAAGCTGTACAGTGCCTCTCCATCAACACTGTCAAAGCTGTACAGTGCCTCTCCATCAACACTGTCGAAGCTGTACAGTGCCTCTCCATCAACACCGTCAACACTGTCAAAGCTGTACAGTGTCTCTCCAACAACACTGTCAAAGCTGTACAGTGCCTCTCCATCAACACTGTCAACACTGTCAAAGCTGTACAGTGCCTCTCCATCAACACTGTCAAAGCTGTACAGTGCCTCTCCATCAACACTGTCAACACTGTCAAAGCTGTACAGTGCCTCTCCATCAACACTGTCAAAGCTGTACAGTGCCTCTCCATCAACACTGTCAACACTGTCAAAGCTGTACAGTGCCTCTCCATCAACACTGTCAAAGCTGTACAGTGCCTCTCCATCAACACTGTCAACACTGTCAAAGCTGTACAGCGCCTCTCCATCAACACTGTCAAAGCTGTACAGTGCCTCTCCATCAACACTGTCAAAGCTGTACAGTGCCTCTCCATCAACACTGTTAAAGCTGTACAGTGCCTCTCCATCAACACTGTCAAAGCTGTACAGTGCCTCTCCATCAACACCGTCAACACTGTCAAAGCTGTACAGTGCCTCTCCATCAACACTGTCAACACTGTCAAAGCTGTACAGTGCCTCTCCATCAACACTGTCAAAGCTGTACAGTGCCTCTCCATCAACACCATCAACACTGTCAAAGCTGTACAGTGCCTCTCCATCAACACTGTTAAAGCTGTACAGTGCCTCTCCATCAACACCATCAACACTGTCAAAGCTGTACAGTGCCTCTCCATCAACACTGTCAAAGCTGTACAGTGCCTCTCCATCAACACTGTCAACACTGTCAAAGCTGTACAGTGCCTCTCCATCAACACTGTCAAAGCTGTACAGTGCCTCTCCATCAACACCATCAACACTGTCAAAGCTGTACAGTGCCTCTCCATCAACACCATCAACACTGTCAAAGCTGTACAGTGCCTCTCCATCAACACCATCAACACTGTCAAAGCTGTACAGTGCCTCTCCATCAACACTGTTAAAGCTGTACAGTGCCTCTCCATCAACACTGTCAAAGCTGTACAGTGCCTCTCCATCAACACCGTCAACACTGTCAAAGCTGTACAGTGCCTCTCCAACAACACCATCAACACTGTCAAAGCTGTACAGTGCCTCTCCATCAACACTGTCAAAGCTGTACAGTGCCTCTCCATCAACACTGTCAAAGCTGTACAGTGCCTCTCCATCAACACTGTCAAAGCTGTACAGTGCCTCTCCATCAACACTGTCAAAGCTGTACAGTGCCTCTCCATCAACACTGTCAAAGCTGTACAGTGCCTCTCCATCAATACCATCAACACTGTCAAAGCTGTACAGTGCCTCTCCAACAACACTGTCAAAGCTGTACAGTGCCTCTCCATCAACACCATCAACACTGTCAAAGCTGTACAGTGCCTCTCCATCAACACTGTCAAAGCTGTACAGTGCCTCTCCATCAACACTGTCAAAGCTGTACAGTGCCTCTCCATCAACACTGTCAAAGCTGTACAGTGCCTCCCCATCAACACTGTCAAAGCTGTACAGTGCCTCTCCATCAACACTGTCAACAGTGTCAAAGCTGTACAGTGCCTCTCCATCAACACTGTCAACACTGTCAAAGCTGTACAGTGCCTCTCCATCAACACTGTCAAAGCTGTACAGTGCCTCTCCATCAACACCATCAACACTGTCAAAGCTGTACAGTGCCTCTGCATCAACACTGTCAAAGCTGTACAGTGCCTGTCCATCAACACTGTCAAAGCTGTACAGTGCCTCTCCATCAACACCATCAACACTGTCAAAGCTGTACAGTGCCTCTCCATCTACGCTGTCACAGCTGTACAGTGTCTCTCCATCAACACCATCAACACTGTCAAAGCTGTACAGTGTCTCTCCATCAACACCATCAACACTGTCAAAGCTGTACAGTGCCTCTCCATCAACACTGTCAAAGCTGTACAGTGCCTCTCCATCAACACTGTCAACACTGTCAAAGCTGTACAGTGCCTCTCCATCAACACTGTCAAAGCTGTACAGTGCCTCTCCATCAACACCATCAACACTGTCAAAGCTGTACAGTGCCTCTCCATCAACACCATCAACACTGTCAAAGCTGTACAGTGCCTCTCCATCAACACCATCAACACTGTCAAAGCTGTACAGTGCCTCTCCATCAACACTGTCAAAGCTGTACAGTGCCTCTCCATCAACACCGTCAACACTGTCAAAGCTGTACAGTGCCTCTCCAACAACACTGTCAAAGCTGTACAGTGCCTCTCCATCAACACTGTCAAAGCTGTACAGTGCCTCTCCATCAACACTGTCAAAGCTGTACAGTGCCTCTCCATCAACACTGTCAAAGCTGTACAGTGCCTCTCCATCAACACTGTCAAAGCTGTACAGTGCCTCTCCATCAACACTGTCAAAGCTGTACAGTGCCTCTCCATCAATACCATCAACACTGTCAAAGCTGTACAGTGCCTCTCCAACAACACTGTCAAAGCTGTACAGTGCCTCTCCATCAACACCATCAACACTGTCAAAGCTGTACAGTGCTTCTCCATCAACACTGTCAAAGCTGTACAGTGCCTCTCCATCAACACTGTCAAAGCTGTACAGTGCCTCTCCATCAACACTGTCAAAGCTGTACAGTGCCTCCCCATCAACACTGTCAAAGCTGTACAGTGCCTCTCCATCAACACTGTCAACAGTGTCAAAGCTGTACAGTGCCTCTCCATCAACACTGTCAACACTGTCAAAGCTGTACAGTGCCTCTCCATCAACACTGTCAAAGCTGTACAGTGCCTCTCCATCAACACCATCAACACTGTCAAAGCTGTACAGTGCCTCTGCATCAACACTGTCAAAGCTGTACAGTGCCTGTCCATCAACACTGTCAAAGCTGTACAGTGCCTCTCCATCAACACCATCAACACTGTCAAAGCTGTACAGTGCCTCTCCATCTACGCTGTCACAGCTGTACAGTGTCTCTCCATCAACACCATCAACACTGTCAAAGCTGTGCAGTGTCTCTCCATCAACACCATCAACACTGTCAAAGCTGTACAGTGCCTCTCCATCAACACTGTCAACAGTGTCAAAGCTGTACAGTGCCTCTCCATCAACACTGTCAACACTGTCAAAGCTGTACAGTGCCTCTCCATCAACACTATCAACACTGTCAAAGCTGTACAGTGCCTCTCCATCAACACTGTCAACACTGTCAAAGCTGTACAGTGCCTCTCCATCAACACTGTCAACAGTGTCAAAGCTGTACAGTGCCTCTCCATCAACACTGTCAACACTGTCAAAGCTGTACAGTGTCTCTCCATCAACACTGTCAACACTGTCAAAGCTGTACAGTGCCTCCCCATCAACACTGTCAAAGCTGTACAGTGTCTCTCCATCAACACTGTCAACACTGTCGAAGCTGTACAGTGCCTCTCCATCAACACTGTCAAAGCTGTACAGTGCCTCTCCATCAACACCATCAACACTGTCAAAGCTGTACAGTGCCTCTCCATCAACACTGTCAAAGCTGTACAGTGCCTCTCCATCAACACTGTCAAAGCTGTACAGTGCCTCTCCATCAACACTGTCAACACTGTCAAAGCTGTACAGTGCCTCTCCATCAACACTGTCAAAGCTGTACAGTGCCTCTCCATCAACACCGTCAACACTGTCAAAGCTGTACAGTGCCTCTCCATCAACACCGTCAACACTGTCAAAGCTGTACAGTGCCTCTCCATCAACACTGTCAAAGCTGTGCAGTGCCTCTCCATCAACACTGTCAACACTGTCAAAGCTGTACAGTGCCTCCCCATCAACACTGTCAAAGCTGTGCAGTGCCTCTCCATCAACACTGTCAACACTGTCAAAGCTGTACAGTGCCTCTCCATCAACACCGTCAACACTGTCAAAGCTGTACAGTGCCTCTCCATCAACACTGTCAACACTGTCAAAGCTGTACAGTGCCTCTCCATCAACACCATCAACACTGTCAAAGCTGTACAGTGCCTCTCCATCAACACTGTCAAAGCTGTACAGTGCCTCTCCATCAACACTGTCAAAGCTGTACAGTGCCTCTCCATCAACACTGTCAACACTGTCAAAGCTGTACAGTGCCTCTCCATCAACACCATCAACACTGTCAAAGCTGTACAGTGCCTCTCCATCAACACTGTCAAAGCTGTACAGTGCCTCTCCATCAACACTGTCAAAGCTGTACAGTGCCTCTCCATCAACACTGTCAACACTGTCAAAGCTGTACAGTGCCTCTCCATCAACACCATCAACACTGTCAAAGCTGTACAGTGCCTCTCCATCAACACCATCAACACTGTCAAAGCTGTACAGTGCCTCTCCATCAACACTGTCAACATTGTCAAAGCTGTACAGTGCCTCTCCATCAACACTGTCAACACTGTCGAAGCTGTACAGTGCCTCTCCATGAACACTGTCAAAGCTGTACAGTGCCTCTCCATCAACACTGTCAACACTGTTAAAGCTGTACAGTGCCTCCCCATCAACACTGTCAACACTGTCAAAGCTGTACAGTGCCTCTCCATCAACACCATCAACACTGTCGAAGCTGTACAGTGCCTCTCCACCAACACTGTCAAAGCTGTACAGTGCCTCTCCATCAACACTGTCAAAGCTGTACAGTGCCTCCCCATCAACACTGTCAACACTGTCAAAGCTGTACAGTGCCTCTCCATCAACACTGTCAAAGCTGTACAGTGCCTCTCCATCAACACTGTCAAAGCTGTACAGTGCCTCTCCATCAACACTGTCAACACTGTCAAAGCTGTACAGTGCCTCTCCATCAACACTGTCAAAGCTGTACAGTGCCTCCCCATCAACACTGTCAACACTGTCAAAGCTGTACAGTGCCTCTCCATCAACACTGTTAAAGCTGTACAGTGCCTCTCCATCAACACCATCAACACTGTCGAAGCTGTACAGTGCCTCCCCATCAACACTGTCAACACTGTCAAAGCTGTACAGTGCCTCTCCATCAACACTGTTAAAGCTGTACAGTGCCTCTCCATCAACACCATCAACACTGTCGAAGCTGTACAGTGCCTCTCCATCAACACTGTCAAAGCTGTACAGTGCCTCTCCATCAACACTGTTAAAGCTGTACAGTGCCTCTCCATCAACACCATCAACACTGTCGAAGCTGTACAGTGCCTCTCCATCAACACTGTCAAAGCTGTACAGTGCCTCTCCATCAACACTGTTAAAGCTGTACAGTGCCTCTCCATCAACACCATCAACACTGTCAAAGCTGTACAGTGCCTCCCCATCAACACTGTCAAAGCTGTACAGTGCCTCTCCATCAACACCATCAACACTGTCAAAGCTGTACAGTGCCTCTCCATCAACACTGTCAAAGCTGTACAGTGCCTCTCCATCAATGGCATCAATGGTCTTTGCAAGAAGCTTTGATTGGTAACATGAGATTATTGGACATTCAGTCAGTGAGATGTGACAAATTGCCCAGTCAGAGATTGGGTCATGATGCTATTCAAGGAGATCACAGCTGATGACCGTGAGAATTCCGTGCCCAGCTCCTTCCCACCAGTGTCCACCTTCCTTCACACCCTCACTGAGCAAAGCCAATCGGTCTCTGATTTGAAATGATTAGTTTAACATCGACAGCATTTTCTCAAACAGTGCTTCACTTTGTACGAAGAATTGGACGGCACGGTGGCACAGTGGTTAGCACTGCCGCCTCACAGCGCCAGGATCTCGAGTCCAATTGCAGCCTCAGGTGACTGTCTGTGCGGAGTCTGCACGTTCTCCCCGTGTCTGCGTGGGTTTCCTCCGGGTGCTCCGGTTTCCTCCCACAGTCTGAAGATGTGCAGGTTAGGTGGCTTGGACAGGTTAAAATTGTCGCTTTGTGGTGTTCAAAGGTTAGGTGGGGCTACGGGATAGGCTGGGAGAAGTGGGCCGAGGGAGGGTTCTCTGTCAGTGGGTTGGTGCAGACACGATGGGCACACTAGCCTCTTCCTGCACTGTAAGTTTAATTTTTTTTACAAAATAATCTTTATTAGTGTCACAAGTAGGTTTACATTAACACTGCAATGAAGTTTCTGTGAAAAGCCCCTAGTCGCCACATTCCGGCGCCTGTTCGGGTTCACAGAGGGAGAATTCATAATGTCCAATTCACCTAACAGCAAGTCTTTCGGGACCTGTGGGAGGAAACCGGAGCACCCGGAGGAAACCCACGCACACACGGGGAGAACGTGCAGACTCCGCACAGACAGTGACCCAAGCCAGAATCGAACCCGGGACCCTGGCGCTGTGAAGCAACTGTGCTAACCACTGTGCTACCGTGCCACCCGTATGATTCTAAGTGTGTCCTGTGAGTGATCTGGTTCTGATCTTAAGGTTGGGGCATCTTGTTCTCGTCTCTCCCACCATCAGAGGTAACTTATCTCAATTTGCCCTAACTATTCCTTTCAAAATCCCGCCAAGAAAATCAAATCATCCCTTATCCTTCGCTGTTCCGGAGAATACAATCTGAGGTGATGTAATCTCTCCTCATTGACCCTCATCAATATTGTCCTCTCTATCTGAGGTTCTGTCCACCATTTTAAACATCAGACTTCCTGTTTACATTATTCACAGGAAGAAAATGTCATTTAATTGTAGTTCATTTTAACGTGCCTTTTTAATTCCACACTCTCAGGATAATGTAAACCGCGCGAGAGCCTCATCTCAGTTTCCCAGCGTCCAGGAAGTTTTTCACGATGTGCCCCGTTCATTTTGTTGACCTTGTTGAACTCTGTAAACTCGGCAATGTACATTTGAGGGTGTCCGCCCAGACCCGTAGAATCACGGAACGATCCGGAACAGGACACAGGTGCCCAGTCACCAAACCTGCGCTGGTCCTCTGGAAGGGTCACCCAATTAAACTGGCCCTCACAGCCTGAGCAAATATTTCTTTCAAGTATTTATTCAATTCCATTTGGCGCGTTACTATTGAATCTGCTTCCTCTGCCATGTCAGGCAGTCCCTTCTCGAGCACAACTCCCCGCAAAAAGTTATCTACCTCCCCCTCTGGTTCTTTCATCGTTTGTCCACCTTGTGGCATTATCAGAACTATCAGCATCGCAAGGGTTAACGCAGTATCAAGAACAGACACTAGAGGGAGCTGAAGATACAACTATATAAAGCAGTGATGCTAGACATCAGGGGAGAAGTGTAAGCAGGAGATAGCTGGTGAAGGTCATCAGAGCAGTTAGTGTGAGAAGGTTAGATTAGAGTTCATACCAGTCGTGAGATTAGCAGTAGGTGAGTGGAGTTAGATGTTGAAGAACAAAGAAAAATACAGCACAGGACAGGCCCTTCGGCCCTCCAAGCCCGTGCCGACCATGCTGCCCGTCTAAACTACAATCTTCTACACTCCCTGGCTCCGTATCCCTCTATTCCCATCCTATTCATATATTTGTCAAGATGCCCCTTAAATGTCACTATCGTCCCTGCTTCCACCACCACCTCCGGTAGCGAGTTCCAGGCACCCACTACCCTCTGTGTAAAAAAACTTGCCTCATACATCTCCTCTAAACCTTGCCCCTCTCACCTTAAACCTATGCCCCCTAGTAATTGACCCCTCTACCCTGGGGAAAAGCCTCTGACTATCCACTCTGTCTATGCCCCTCATAATTTTGTAGACCTCTATCAGGTCGCCCCTCAACCTCCGTCGTTCCAGTGAGAACAAACCGAGTTTATTCAACCTCTCATCATAGCTAATGCCCTCCATACCAGGCAACATCCTGGTGAATCTCTTCTGCACCCTCTCTAAAGCCTCCACATCCTTCTGGTAGTGTGGCGACCAGAATTGAACACTATACTCCAAGTGTGGCCTAACTAAGGTTCTATACAGCTGCAACATGACTTGCCAATTCTTATACTCAATGCCCCGGCCAATGAAGGCAAGCATGCCGTATGCCTTCTTGACTACCTTCTCCACCTGTGGTGCCCCTTTCAATGACCTGTGGACCTGTACACCTAGATCTCTCTGACTTTCAATACTCTTGAGGGTTCTACCATTCACTGTATATCCCCTACCTGCATTAGACCTTCCAAAATGCATTACCTCACATTGGTCCGGATCAACCCTGTATTCTAAAGGACTAAGTGCCGAAACCCAGTTCAGTCGTGTAAATAAAATCATAGCTTTGTTTTAGTAAAAGCTATAGTGTGGTCTTTGTGGAACACTACACAATCCATCCTGAATACGCAACGCAAAGAACAGTGTCCCCCTGTTTACCGCCGCTCCTGTCATTGTCAACGCTTTCTCCTTATTTACTCGAAACCTTCAGCATTTTGAAAGCCTCGAATAAATCTCCTCTGAACTGTCACGGCTCCGAGGATATAAATCCCGTCCTCTCCGCGTTACCAGTACCGACTCACCCCCGGAATCATTCCAGTCAATCTCCATGGACCGGCATGTTTCCGGAATTGAACACAATCCTCCAGCTGGGATTGGATCGGTGTGTTGTAAATGGAGTACGAAATGAGGCATCAATAATCTACACAAGGTTAACATATTTCCTGCCGACTGTCATTGCTGAAGATTTAGGGGAGGATTTTGCTGACTCTATTCCTGACTTGTGAGGAGCTGCGAGTGAGGAGAGGAAATCACAGCAGGCTGCTGGCGAAGGACTCACATCCATGAAGAGATGATACGAGGGGTCTCCGGGTTGGGGAGGGTTAGCCGCCACATCAATTGCAATCTGAGCTGTTAATGGGCAGCAAGAGAAAATCGATTCGAGCTTGTTCAGATAATCCTGGACGGATGAGTCCAGGTTTGTCACATCCATAACACACCCTCGAGCACCAGACCTACAAAGAGATGGTGAAAGTTAATCGTCACGTCATATGCATCCTCTATTAAAATAGCAGTCATTTTCTGTGGCGGGAACAATGTCAACAAATAACTTGGAAATAACATATCAGAATCACTGACAGATATATTGGCGCATCAGCAAGATTGGAGCCCAGGGTATACAGCAAGACACCAATATACCAGCAAGGGCTGTGATGTCAGGGCTGGGGGTGGGGTTCACTCCGTTCAATAGCTCACACCCTTGTCCAAACACCAAAAACTAAAGGTTTATTTAGAGTCACCGAAGTTTACAGCATGGAAACAGGCCCTTCGGCCCAGCTTGTCCATGCCGCCCAGTTTTTACCACTAAGCTGGTCCCAATTGCCCGTATTTGTCCCGTATCCCTCCATACCCAGCTTCCCCATATAACTGTCCAAATGCTTTTTAAAAGACAAAACTGTACCCGCCTCTACTACTGCCTCTGGCAGCTCGTTCCAGACACTCACCACCCTCTGTGTGAAGAATTGCCCCTCTGGACCCTTTTGTACCTCTCCCCTCTCACCTTTAACCTCTGCCCTCTAGTTCTAGACTCTTCTACCTTTGGGAAAAGTTGTTGACTATCTACCTTATCGATGCCCCTCATTATTTTATAGACCTCTATAAGATCACCCCCGAGCCTCCTCCGCTCCAGGGGAGAAAGTCCCAGCCTATCCAGCCTCTCCTTATAACTCAAACCATCAAGTCCTGGTAGCATCCTCGTAAATCTCTTCTACACTCTTTCTGGTTTAACAATATCCTTCCTATAATAGGGTGACCAGAACTGTACACAGTATTCCATGTGTGGTCTTACCAATGTCTTGTACAACTTCCATCAGCCTGCCATATGACGTCCGGTTTGACTTCCTGTGGCTATCGAGGCCGGGGGAAACTGTCCAGACACTGGGAAATCTGGTGAGAAAGTACTGTCCTTCCAGCAGAGAGCCCACTGGGAGTGAGAATCTCCTGGGAAGAATCCACCGCCCGCAGACTGAACATGCGTCCGCAAGACCTTGTGTGGAACCACCCCGCTGAGATCCGCTCGAGCCAGCCACCATCTCGCGATGTGGCCATCCCAGTCTGCGTTCCGAAACACCATCCTCACCTCTTTCCCACTGGCTTCCCGCTGTGCCTCACCGATCTGGTAGGGCAGCAATTGCACCCTCTGTCCTGGTTTGGTGAGTACCCTGTGTTCTAGGATCTGTTTCCTAGAAGGCTTGAGAACACATCATTGTTCTGGGATATAAACCCAGGTGTATCTGGGAGGGCGATCTTGAGATCCCCCCCCCCCCCCCTCTTGGCCTGTCCTCACTAACAGGCTCTGCATTCAGTGAGACCATTAACACCTCCCGGTCATGACATCTTCTCAAGAGATTGAGCTGCTTGATGGTAGCTCAGCTCTTACTTTCTCCATTCTGGTAGCCTTACTGTGTTGGTGACTGGACTCACTTTCTCAATCTACAAGATTGCTGACGATACGACCATAGTGGGCTGGATCTCGAATAACGACGAGTCTGAATACAGGAGGGAGATAGAGAACCTAGTGGAGTGGTGTAGCGACAACAATCTCTCCCTCAATGCCAGCAAAACTAAAGAGCTGGTCATTGACTTCAGGAAGCAAAGTACTGTACACACCCCTGTCAGCATCAACGGGGCCAAGGTGGAGATGGTTAGCAGTTTCAAATTCCTAGGGGTGCACATCTCCAAAAATCTGTCCTGGTCCACCTACGTCGACGCTACCACCAAGAAAGCACAACAGCACCTATACCTCCTCAGGAAACTAAGGAAATTCGGCATGTCCACATTGACTCTTACCAACTTTTACAGATGCACCATAGAAAGCATCCTATCGGGCTGCATCACAGCCTGGTATGGCAACTGCTCGGCCCAGGACCGCAAGAAACTTCAGAGAGTCGTGAACACCGCCCAGTCCATCACACGAACCTGCCTCCCATCCATTGACTCCATCTACACCTCCCACTGCCTGGGGAAAGCGGGCAGTATAATCAAAGATCCCTCCCACCCGGCTTACTCACTCTTCCAACTTCTTCCATCGGGCAGGAGATACAGAAGTCTGAGAACACGCACGAACAGACTCAAAAACAGCTTCTTCTCCGCTGTCACCAGACTCCTAAACGACCCTCTTATGGACTGACTTAATTAACACTACACCCTGTATGCTTCATCCGATGCCAGTGCTTATGTAGTTACATTGTCTATGTTGTGTTGCCCTATTATGTATTTTCTTTTATTCCCTTTTCTTCTCATGTACTTAATGATCTGTTGAGCTGCTCGCAGAAAAATACTTTTCACTGTACCTCGGTACACGTGACAATAAACAAAATCCAAATCCAAAATCAATGATTCTGTCAGGTCCCTTTCAGCTCGCCAGGAACTTACATTCAGTGACATTACCCAACCCAGACACCGACTGCCGGTTGGAACTCTGATGGTGGTGCGCTGATGCTACCCCCTCCGTTTGGGTACCATCAGCCCTTCCCTTCACCTCGAGTCCTGGCAGTTCCACTGTTGAGAGGCCATCTTCATGCTGGTCTTCAGGAAGGACCCCATCCGCATCCCCCAAGCAGGCCACAGCATCTGACGCCATACTGCTCCCAGAATGCCAGGAGCAAAAGGCAATCTCGGCCAATCAACACTCGATATGAAGTGCTTCATATCTGTGTGACATGTCCGGGTATCCCCATGTACACAAGTGTTACCAAAGTATCTGCTCCTTCAAAGACCTGTCTTTGGACACAGCATTCGGGTCCACCAGAGTTACCATGGTCCCAGAGTCCAAGATGGGGACAGATTCCTGGGGGTACAGTATTGGTGGTGCTATCGGCTGGAATGAGGTTACAATCCTTGGGATATTCCTCTGTCCTAGGATCCCTTTGATAGTATTATGGGTCCGGGTTTACAGAACCCCAAAGTGTTTCATGGAGTTCAACCGACCCACAACTGTTAATAGATTGTGGTATGGGGAGCACACGGCCCACTCTACAGGTGTCGTACAGCAGGAATGGAAGAGCCATTGCCCACAACACACTCCCTACTTAAACTAAAATACCATACCTGAAAAGCACGCACAATATGCTCACCCCTCACTGTCTTTAAGTTCACTAAGCCAATCCAAGAGATAGACGTTTATCCAGGACGAGCCCCCAATTGTTACAGGTCCGGGTTTACAGACCCCCAAAGTGTTTCATGGAGTTCAACCGACCCACAACTTTTAATAGATTGTGGTGTGGGAAGCACACAGCGTACTCTCCAGGTGTGATACAGCAATTATGGACAAATGGTTTTTAAAACAAAACAATGTTTATTCTATGAACTCAAGTTAACCTTTCAAAAACAAACATTGAATATCTTAACACCTATTACTTCAAAGATAACCCCAAAAGACTACAACACTAAATAATCCTTCAAACTGTTCCTTTAAACATCCAAAAGACTTCAAACCTTCAAAAACAGACATGAGGTTACATTCAATATATTTATAGTCTTTGGATTTGCAGACATCCACAGACCAGCTCTGTGTTTTCTTCCTGCAGCTCTGAGCAAAACACACAGACACTCCCAGCCTCATCCTCAAACTGAAACCAAAAGCAGAAGTGAGCTCAACTCCCCCCACCCTCTGACATCACTTCAGTAATATGATCAGCTCCATTTCTTAAAGGTACATTGCTTAAACATCCATTTCTTAAAGGTACTCTCACATGACAATAGGAACACTGGCCCCAGGTGTCCCACTTCACTGCAAGAGTAGCATCATCTCCTCTCTGTCACAGGGAATGGTGCACTTTGGGTGGGATCCTACTTCCCAAAGTAGGTTTCTCCCTCCATCCTGCCTCCAGCAGTAACGCTGTTGTCCGGTGTTGTCCAACACATTCCACGACTTGACTCACCGACTCGGGATTCCCTTGACTCACCAATCTCCTGATGTCCGGTGGTGAAATCCTGAGGAAGTGATCCAGGATGTCTCTCCACAACGTGAGGAAGTGATCCTGAGGAAATGATCCTGAGGAAGTGATCCTGAGGAAGTGATCCTGAGGAAGTGATCCTGAGGAAGTGATCCTGAGGAAGTGATCCAGGATGTCTCTCCGCAACGTGAGGAAGTGATCCTGAGGAAGTGATCCAGGATGTCTCTCCGCAACGTGAGGAAGTGATCCTGAGGAAGTGATCCAGGATGTCTCTCCGCAACGTGAGGAAGTGATCCTGAGGAAGTGATCCAGGATGTCTCTCCACAACGTGAGGAAGTGATCCTGAGGAAGTGATCCAGGATGTCTCTCCGCAACGTGAGGAAGTGATCCTGAGGAAGTGATCCTGAGGAAGTGATCCAGGATGTCTCTCCGCAACGTGAGGAAGTGATCCTGAGGAAGTGATCCTGAGGAAGTGATCCAGGATGTCTCTCCGCAACGTGAGGAAGTGATCCTGAGGAAATGATCCTGAGGAAGTGATCCTGAGGAAGTGATCCTGAGGAAGTGATCCAGGATGTCTCTCCGCAACGTGAGGAAGTGATCCTGAGGAAGTGATCCTGAGGAAGTGATCCAGGATGTCTCTCCGCAACGTGAGGAAGTGATCCTGAGGAAATGATCCTGAGGAAGTGATCCTGAGGAAGTGATCCTGAGGAAGTGATCCAGGATGTCTCTCCACAACATGTCCTGGGCCAAGCTCCTCTGGTTGTAGCCACTTCTGGGCCACGTGTATGAGATCAAACATCGAGGATCAAACTGCTTTGTCTCCCTGGAACATTCCTGGACACGGTGGTGCTGAGCTTGCGCGGCACTTGTTAATCATTGCCACGCTAGGATCTCATTCTTCGGTGCTTCATAATCCTCATGTCACAATAAACCTTCTGGTCTTCACCGGGCGAATACGGGGCAATAATTCCAGCTGATTGTTCATGTGACAAGGCATTCCTGTTCACTGTCGGCTAAAATATCCTCAGGAAAACCTCCACATCATCCACCTCATAATAATGATAATAATAACCTTATATTGTCACAAGTATGACGTTACTGTGAAAAGCCCCTAGTCGCCACATTCCGGCGCCTGTTCGGGGAGGCCGGTACGGGAATTGAACCCGCGCTGCTGGCCTTGTTCTGCATTACAAACCAGCTGTCTAGCCCACTGAGCTAAACCAGCCCTGAGTCATTCTTTGCAGGCCAGCCCCTCCTGGAACTGTAGGGAGAGGGTGAACAGTCCGACTGGGAGGCTGAACACATTGGAGATCAACCTGTAATTGCTAGCCATTCTTCCTTTGCATTGTGGTGAGCGTATTACAGTCACCATTCACCACTGTACGACATTGTATCACGCTGTTGTCCATGTGGGCTCCACCTATGGACCATTGTACTGTACTACACTGATTGTATCATGTTGGTGCCCTTGTGAGCTCCGCCCCTGGCTCCGCCCCCTTGAGGGGAGGTATGTAGAGCTGCTGCCCTGTAGGCGGCTCTCAGTGCAGAGCAGTCGCAGGCAGGCACTGTTCTAGTTGATTAAAGCCACTGTTCACTTCAGCTCTCTGTCTCGTGTGAATTGATGCATCATGCATTTCCAGAGCAGGCAGGTAATCTCCGTTTGGTTCAGAGTAGCTTCTTGCAGCGTTCTGACGGCCTCGTGTTGGGTCAGTGTAACCTGGGCAAGGTGTTTTATCGGAGCTCCCATTATTGAACGATAATTCTCCGCGATTACCCACAACCCCTCACACATTCTCCTCCAAACATCATGTGACAAGAGGCTGTGGACGATGCTCGGCGGGATGGAGTCCATTCAGTTCAATAGCTCGCACCCTTGTCCAAATACCAAAACTAAAGGTTTATTTAAAGGTCTTCAGAGGCTTAGCACCACGAGAAAGGGCAGGAAATAAACGGCAAGCTCCTCGCTGAACCTCACTTCACAAACAGTCTATTTAAATCAGGACAGCTAAACCATTTCCCCGGGGAAACTCAACACAGATAACAGCGACAGTCAGGTGACCAATACGGGTTCTCACACAGGCCAAAAGCCAAACCAAATCAGGGTTTCTGTCGAGTCAGAGGTCAGCGACAAACACACAGCGTGCACACGGCAAACTCTTCACCCTCCAACGCAGCTTCCTCACATTCACCAAGTTAGCTTCCCCCCCCGCCAGCAGGGCTCAGCTCTCTGCTCATCTAGTCTAGCAAGGCTACACAGCCGCTCCTCGTTGCATGGATTCCTGGTCAGGGGTTTCCATCAGCCTGCCATGTGATGTCCAGGTTTGCTTCCTGTGCCTATCTAGGCCGGAGGAAACTGTCCAGAAACTGGAAAATCCTCTGGGAAAAGTACGGTCCTTTCAGCACAGAGCCCCTGGTGACACCACAGTCCCCGTGGAGCAGCAAGATACTGGTGGGTATTTGGGGTTTGAGTGTACAGGGGTTGTATATACAAGGGTTGACAATGCAGGGTTTGGGTATACTGCATTGTCAGTATGGTTCGCATACAGGGTTTGAGTACACAGGGATTAGGCAGACATGGGTTTCATATATACTTTTGAGTGTACAGGAGTTGGGTATAGAGAGGTTGGGTGTGCAGTGTTTGAGTATACAGGTTTGAGTATACAGGCTTATGTATACAGGATTTGGGTATACTGAGGTCAGGTGTACAGTGTTTAAGTATACAGTTTTGCATATACAGGGAATGCGTGTGCAGGGTTGGATATAGGGATTAAGTACTCAGTGGCTGAGTGTACAGGGTATACAGCGGTTTGGTATACAAAGTTTGAGTATATAGCTGTTGAATATACAGTGATTGGCTATACAGAGGTTGTATATACAGGGGTTAGGTATACAGGGGTTGAGTACAGAGGGTTTGAGTATTCAGGTGTTGGCTATAGACAGGTGAAGTGCACAGAATTTGAGTATACAATTTTTTTGAGTATACACGGGTTAGGTACACAGATATTGGATATACAGCGGGTGGGTATGCAGGGTTTGGATATACTAGATTTGAGTACACAGGGGTTGAGTATTCAGTGGTTAGGTATACATGAGTTGCATACACAGGTTTGAATGTACAGAAGTTGAGTAGAGAGGGGTTGGGTATACATGTTTGAGCATAATGCGCTGGGTATGCAGGGGTTGGGTAGACAGGAGTTGGGTATATAATAAATGGGTATATTGGAGCTGGGTAGACAAGAGATTTGGGAAGACAAGGGTTGAATATACAAATTTGCATATATAGCCTTGAGTATCGAGGGTTTGGGTATACTGGGGTTGGGTGTTCAGGGTTTGAGTATGCAAGTTTGAATATACAGGGTTGGGTATATGGGGTAGGGTGGTTAAGTATACAGCTGTTGAATATACATGGTGTGGGTATGAAAAGGGTAGGTATACAGGGTTTGAGAATATAGCTGTTGAGTGGACAGTGATTGGCTCTACAGGGGTTGTGTAAACCGGCGTTAGGTATACAGAGGTTGGGTACGTAGGGTTTGGGTATTCGGGTCATAGAGCACAGAACAGGCCGTTCGGCCCATCGGGTCTGCACCGGTCAAAAACAGCCACCTAACCATTCTAACCCAGTTTCCCAGCACGGCCCATAAACACCCACCTAACCATTCTAACCCCGTTTCCCAGTACGGCCCATAAACAGCCACCTAACCATTCTAACCCCGTTTCCCAGCACGGCCCCTAAACACCCACCTAACCATTCTAACCTCGTTTCCCAGCACGGCCCATAAACACCCACCTAACCATTCTAACCCCGTTTCCCAGCACGGCCCATAAACACCCACCTAACCATTCTAACCCCGTTTCCCAGCACGGCCCATAAACAGCCACCTAACCATTCTAACCGCGTTTCCCAGCACGGCCCATAAACAGCCCCCTAACCATTCTAACCCCGTTTCCCAGCACGGCCCCGAAACAGTCACCTAACCATTCTAACCCCGTTTCCCAGCACGGCCCATAAACACCCCCACCTAACCATTCTAACCCCGTTTCCCAGCACGGCCCATAAACACCCACCTAACCATTCTAACCCCGTTTCCCAGCACGGACCCTGAACACCCACCTAACCATTCTAACCCCGTTTCCCAGCACGGCCCATAAACACCCACCTAACCATTCTAACCCCGTTTCCCAGCACGGCCCATAAACACCCACCTAACCATTCTAACCCCGTTTCCCAGCACGGACCATAAACAGCCACCTAACCATTCTAACCCCGTTTCCCAGCACGGCCCATAAACACCCACCTAACCATTCTAACCCCGTTTCCCAGCACGGCCCATAAACAGCCCCCTAACCATTCTTACCCCGTTTCCCAGCACGGCCCATAAACAGCCCCCTAACCATTCTAACCCCGTTTCCCAGCACGGCCCATAAACAGCCACCTAACCATTCTAACCCCGTTACCCAGCACGGCCCATAAACAGCCACCTAACCATTCTAACCCCGTTTCCCAGCACGGCCCATAAACACCCACCTAACCATTCTAACCCCATTTCCCAGCACGGCCCATAAACAGCCACCTAACCATTCTAACCCCGTTTCCCAGCATGGCCCATAAACACCCACCTAACCATTCTAACCCCGTTTCCCAGCACGGCCCATAAACACCCACCTAACCATTCTAACCCCGTTTCCCAGCACGGCCCATAAACAGCCCCCTAACCATTCTAACCCCGTTTCCCAGCACGGCCCATAAACAGTCACCTAACCATTCTAACCCCGTTTCCCAGCACGGACCATAAACAGCCACCTAACCATTCTAACCCCGTTTCCCAGCACGGCCCATAAACACCCACCTAACCATTCTAACCCCGTTTCCCAGCACGGCCCATAAACACCCACCTAACCATTCTAACCCCGTTTCCCAGCACGGCCCCTAAACACCCACCTAACCATTCTAACCCCGTTTCCCAGCACGGCCCATAAACACCCACCTAACCATTCTAACCCCGTTTCCCAGCACGGCCCATAAACAGCCCCCTAACCATTCTAACCCCGTTTCCCAGCACGGCCCATAAACACCCACCTAACCATTCTAACCCCGTTTCCCAGCACGGCCCCTAAACACCCACCTAACCATTCTAACCCCGTTTCCCAGCACGACCCTAAACACCCACCTACCCATTCTAACCCCGTTTCCCAGCACGGCCCATAAACACCCACCTAACCATTCTAACCCCGTTTCCCAGCACGGCCCATAAACAGCCCCCTAACCATTCTAACCCCGTTTCCCAGCACGGCCCATAAACACCCACCTAACCATTCTAACCCCGTTTCCCAGCACGGCCCATAAACACCCACCTAACCATTCTAACCCCGTTTCCCACACGGCCCATAAACACCCACCTAACCATTCTAACCCCGTTTCCCAGCACGGCCCATAAACACCCACCTAACCATTCTAACCCCGTTTCCCAGCACGGCCCATAAACAGCCCCCTAACCATTCTAACCCCGTTTCCCAGCACGGCCCATAAACAGCCACCTAACCATTCTAACCCCGTTTCCCAGCACGGCCCATAAACACCCACCTAACCATTCTAACCCCGTTTCCCAGCACGGCCCATAAACACCCACCTAACCATTCTAACCCCGTTTCCCAGCACGGCCCATAAACAGCCCCCTAACCATTCTAACCCCGTTTCCCAGCACGGCCCATAAACAGCCCCCTAACCATTCTAACCCCGTTTCCCAGCACGGCCCCTAAACACCCACCTAACCATTCGAACCCCGTTTCCCAGCACAGCCCATAAATACCAACCTAAACATTCTAACCCCGTTTCCCAGCACGGCCCCTAAACACCCACCTAACCATTCTAACGCCGTTTCCCAGCACGGCCCATAAACAGCCACCTAACCATTCTAACCCCGTTTCCCAGCACGGCCCATAAACAGCCACCTAACCATTCTAACCCCGTTTCCCAGCACGGCCCATAAACAGCCATCTAACCATTCTAACCCTGTTTCCCAGCACGGCCCATAAACACCCACCTAACCATTCTAACCCCGTTTCCCAGCACGGCCCATAAACAGCCACCTAACCATTCTAACCCCGTTTCCCAGCACGGCCCATAAACAGCAATCTAACCATTCTAACCCCGTTTCCCAGCACGGCCCATAAACACCCACCTAACCATTCTAACCCCGTTTCCCAGCAAGGCCCATAAACACCCACCTAACCATTCTAACCCCGTTTCCCAGCACGGCCCATAAACAGCCCCCTAACCATTCTAACCCCGTTTCCCAGCACGGCTCATAAACAGCCCCCTAACCATTCTAACCCCGTTTCCCAGCACGGCCCATAAACAGCCCCCTAACCATTCTAACCCCGTTTCCCAGCACGGCCCATAAACACCCACCTAACCATTCTAACCCCGTATCCCAGCACGACCCATAAACAGCCCCCTAACCATTCTAACCCCGTTTCCCAGCACGGCCCATAAACAGCCACCTAACCATTCTAACCCCGTTTCCCAGCACGGCCCAGAAACAGCCACCTAACCATTCTAACCCCGTTTCCCAGCACGGCCCATAAACAGCCCCCTAACCATTCTAACCCCGTTTCCCAGCACGGCCCATAAACAGCTACCTAACCATTCTAACCCTGTTTCCCAGCACGGCCCATAAACACCCACCTAACCATTCTAACCCCGTTTCCCAGCACGGACCATAAACAGCCCCCTAACCATTCTAACCCCGTTTCCCAGCACGGCCCATAAACACCCACCTAACCATTCTAACCCCGTTTCCCAGCACGGCCCATAAACAGCCCCCTAACCATTCTAACCCCGTTTCCCAGCACGGACCATAAACAGCCACCTAACCATTCTAACCCTGTTTCCCAGCACGACCCATAAACAGCCCCCTAACCATTCTAACCCCCTTTCCCAGCACGGCCCATAAACAGTCACCTAACCATTCTAACCCCGTTTCCCAGCACGGCCCATAAACAGCCCCCTAACCATTCTAACCCCGTTTCCCAGCACGGCCCATAAACACCCACCTAACCATTCTAACCCCGTTTCCCAGCACGACCCAGAAACAGCCCCCTAACCATTCTAACCCCGTTTCCCAGCACGGCCCATAAACAGTCACCTAACCATTCTAACCCCGTTTCCCAGCACGGCCCATAAATACCCACCTAACCATTCTAACCCCGTTTCCCAGCACGGCCCATAAACACCCACCTAACCATTCTAACCCCGTTTCCCAGCACGGCCCATAAACACCCACCTAACCATTCTAACCCCGTTTCCCAGCACGGCCCATAAACAGCCACCTAACCATTCTAACCCCGTTTCCCAGCACGGCCCATAAACAGCCATCTAACCATTCTAACCCCGTTTCCCAGCACAGCCCATAAACAGCCCCCTAACCATTCTAACCCCGTTTCCCAGCACGGCCCATAAACAGCCACCTAACCATTCTAACCCCGTTTCCCAGCACGGCCCATAAACACCCACCTAACCATTCTAACCCCGTTTCCCAGCACGGCCCATAAACAGCCACCTAACCATTCTAACCCAGTTTCCCAGCACGGCCCATAAACAGCCACCTAACCATTCTAACCCCGTTTCCCAGCACGGACCCTAAACACCCACCTAACCATTCTAACCCCGTTTCCCAGCACAGCCCATAAACAGCCCCCTAACCATTCTAACCCCGTTTCCCAGCACAGCCCATAAACAGCCCCCTAACCATTCTAACCCCGTTTCCCAGCACGGCCCATAAACAGCCCCCTAACCATTCTAACCCTGTTTCCCAGCACAGCCCATAAACAGCCCCCTAACCATTCTAACCCCGTTTCCCGGCACGGCCTATAAACAGCCCCCTAACCATTCTAACCACGTTTCCCAGCACGGCCCATAAACACCCACCTAACCATTCTAACCCCGTTTCCCAGCACGGCCCATAAACACCCACCTAACCATTCTAACCCCGTTTCCCAGCACGGCCCATAAACACCCACCTAACCATTCTAACCCCGTTTCCCCGCACGGCCCATAAACAGCCACCTAACCATTCTAACCCCGTTTCCCAGCACGGCCCATAAACAGCCACCTAACCATTCTAACCCCGTTTCCCAGCACGCCCCATAAACACCCACCTAACCATTCTAACCCCGTTTCCCAGCACGGCCCATAAAGTGCCACCTAACCATTCTAACCCCGTTTCCCAGCACGGCCCATAAACACCCACCTAACCATTCTAACCCCGTTTCCCAGCACGGCCCATAAACACCCACCTAACCATTCTAACCCCGTTTCCCAGCACGGCCCATAAACACCCACCTAACCATTCTAACCCCGTTTCCCAGCACGGCCCATAAACAGCCACCTAACCATTCTAACCCCGTTTCCCAGCACGGCCCATAAACACCCACCTAACCATTCTAACCCCGTTTCCCAGCACGGCCCATAAACAGCCCCCTAACCATTCTAACCCCGTTTCCCAGCACGGACCATAAACAGCCACCTAACCATTCTAACCCCGTTTCCAAGCACGGCCCATAAACAGCCACCTAACCATTCTAACCCCGTTTCCCAGCACGGCCCCTAAACAGCCACCTAACCATTCTAACCCCGTTTCCCAGCACGGCCCATAAACAGCTACCTAACCATTCTAACCCCGTATCCCAGCACGGCCCATAAACACCCACCTAACCATTCTAACCCCGTTTCCCAGCACGGCCCATAAACACCCACCTAACCATTCTAACCCCGTTTCCCAGCACGGACCATAAACAGCCACCTAACCATTCTAACCCCGTTTCCCAGCACGGCCCATAAACACCCACCTAACCATTCTAACCCCGTTTCCCAGCACGGCCCATAAACAGCCCCCTAACCATTCTTACCCCGTTTCCCAGCACGGCCCATAAACAGCCCCCTAACCATTCTAACCCCGTTTCCCAGCACGGCCCATAAACAGCCACCTAACCATTCTAACCCCGTTACCCAGCACGGCCCATAAACAGCCACCTAACCATTCTAACCCCGTTTCCCAGCACGGCCCATAAACACCCACCTAACCATTCTAACCCCATTTCCCAGCACGGCCCATAAACAGCCACCTAACCATTCTAACCCCGTTTCCCAGCATGGCCCATAAACACCCACCTAACCATTCTAACCCCGTTTCCCAGCACGGCCCATAAACACCCACCTAACCATTCTAACCCCGTTTCCCAGCACGGCCCATAAACAGCCCCCTAACCATTCTAACCCCGTTTCCCAGCACGGCCCATAAACAGTCACCTAACCATTCTAACCCCGTTTCCCAGCACGGACCATAAACAGCCACCTAACCATTCTAACCCCGTTTCCCAGCACGGCCCATAAACACCCACCTAACCATTCTAACCCCGTTTCCCAGCACGGCCCATAAACACCCACCTAACCATTCTAACCCCGTTTCCCAGCACGGCCCATAAACAGCCCCCTAACCATTCTAACCCCGTTTCCCAGCACGGCCCATAAACACCCACCTAACCATTCTAACCCCGTTTCCCAGGACGGCCCATAAACACCCACCTAACCATTCTAACCCCGTTTCCCAGCACGGCCCATAAACAGCCATCTAACCATTCTAACCCCGTTTCCCAGCACGGCCCATAAACACCCACCTAACCATTCTAACCCCGTTTCCCAGCACGGCCCATAAACAGCCACCTAACCATTCTAACCCCGTTTCCCAGCACGGCCCATAAACAGCAATCTAACCATTCTAACCCCGTTTCCCAGCACGGCCCATAAACACCCACCTAACCATTCTAACCCCGTTTCCCAGCAAGGCCCATAAACACCCACCTAACCATTCTAACCCCGTTTCCCAGCACGGCCCATAAACAGCCCCCTAACCATTCTAACCCCGTTTCCCAGCACGGCCCATAAACAGCCCCCTAACCATTCTAACCCCGTTTCCCAGCACGGCCCATAAACAGCCCCCTAACCATTCTAACCCCGTTTCCCAGCACGGCCCATAAACACCCACCTAACCATTCTAACCCCGTATCCCAGCACGACCCATAAACAGCCCCCTAACCATTCTAACCCCGTTTCCCAGCACGGCCCATAAACAGCCACCTAACCATTCTAACCCCGTTTCCCAGCACGGCCCAGAAACAGCCACCTAACCATTCTAACCCCGTTTCCCAGCACGGCCCATAAACAGCCCCCTAACCATTCTAACCCCGTTTCCCAGCACGGCCCATAAACAGCTACCTAACCATTCTAACCCTGTTTCCCAGCACGGCCCATAAACACCCACCTAACCATTCTAACCCCGTTTCCCAGCACGGACCATAAACAGCCCCCTAACCATTCTAACCCCGTTTCCCAGCACGGCCCATAAACACCCACCTAACCATTCTAACCCCGTTTCCCAGCACGGCCCATAAACAGCCCCCTAACCATTCTAACCCCGTTTCCCAGCACGGACCATAAACAGCCACCTAACCATTCTAACCCCGTTTCCCAGCACGACACATAAACAGCCCCCTAACCATTCTAACCCCCTTTCCCAGCACGGCCCATAAACAGTCACCTAACCATTCTAACCCCGTTTCCCAGCACGGCCCATAAACAGCCCCCTAACCATTCTAACCCCGTTTCCCAGCACGGCCCATAAACACCCACCTAACCATTCTAACCCCGTTTCCCAGCACGACCCATAAACAGCCCCCTAACCATTCTAACCCCGTTTCCCAGCACGGCCCATAAACAGTCACCTAACCATTCTAACCCCGTTTCCCAGCACGGCCCATAAATACCCACCTAACCATTCTAACCCCGTTTCCCAGCACGGCCCATAAACACCCACCTAACCATTCTAACCCCGTTTCCCAGCACGGCCCATAAACACCCACCTAACCATTCTAACCCCGTTTCCCAGCACGGCCCATAAACAGCCACCTAACCATTCTAACCCCGTTTCCCAGCACGGCCCATAAACAGCCATCTAACCATTCTAACCCCGTTTCCCAGCACAGCCCATAAACAGCCCCCTAACCATTCTAACCCCGTTTCCCAGCACGGCCCATAAACAGCCCCCTAACCATTCTAACCCCGTTTCCCGGCACGGCCTATAAACAGCCCCCTAACCATTCTAACCCCGTTTCCCAGCACGGCCCATAAACACCCACCTAACCATTCTAACCCCGTTTCCCAGCACGGCCCATAAACAGCCACCTAACCATTCTAACCCCGTTTCCCAGCACGGACCCTAAACACCCACCTAACCATTCTAACCCCGTTTCCCAGCACAGCCCATAAACAGCCCCCTAACCATTCTAACCCCGTTTCCCAGCACAGCCCATAAACAGCCCCCTAACCATTCTAACCCCGTTTCCCAGCACGGCCCATAAACAGCCCCCTAACCATTCTAACCCTGTTTCCCAGCACAGCCCATAAACAGCCCCCTAACCATTCTAACCCCGTTTCCCGGCACGGCCTATAAACAGCCCCCTAACCATTCTAACCACGTTTCCCAGCACGGCCCATAAACACCCACCTAACCATTCTAACCCCGTTTCCCAGCACGGCCCATAAACACCCACCTAACCATTCTAACCCCGTTTCCCAGCACGGCCCATAAACAGCCACCTAACCATTCTAACCCCGTTTCCCCGCACGGCCCATAAACAGCCACCTAACCATTCTAACCCCGTTTCCCAGCACGGCCCATAAACAGCCACCTAACCATTCTAACCCCGTTTCCCAGCACGCCCCATAAACACCCACCTAACCATTCTAACCCCGTTTCCCAGCACGGCCCATAAACACCCACCTAACCATTCTAACCCCGTTTCCCAGCACGGCCCATAAACAGCCACCTAACCATTCTAACCCCGTTTCCCAGCACGGCCCATAAACACCCACCTAACCATTCTAACCCCGTTTCCCAGCACGGCCCATAAACAGCCCCCTAACCATTCTAACCCCGTTTCCCAGCACGGACCATAAACAGCCACCTAACCATTCTAACCCCGTTTCCCAGCACGGCCCATAAACAGCCACCTAACCATTCTAACCCCGTTTCCCAGCACGGCCCCTAAACAGCCACCTAACCATTCTAACCCCGTTTCCCAGCACGGCCCATAAACAGCTACCTAACCATTCTAACCCCGTTTCCCAGCACGGCCCATAAACACCCACCTAACCATTCTAACCCCGTTTCCCAGCACGGCCCATAAACAACCACCCAACCATTCTAACCCCGTTTCCCAGCACGGCCCATAAACACCCACCTAACCATTCTAACCCCGTTTCCCAGCACGGCCCATAAACACCCACCTAACCATTCTAACCCCGTTTCCCAGCACGGCCCATAAACAGCCACCTAACCATTCTAACCCCGTTTCCCAGCACGGCCCATAAACACCCACCTAACCATTCTAACCCCGTTTCCCAGCACGGCCCATAAACAGCCACCTAACCATTCTAACCCCGTTTCCCAGCACGGCCCATAAACACCCACCTAACCATTCTAACCCCGTTTCCCAGCACGGCCCATAAACAGCCCCCTAACCATTCTAACCCCGTTTCCCAGCACGGACCATAAACAGCCACCTAACCATTCTAACCCCGTTTCCCAGCACGGCCCCTAAACAGCCACCTAACCATTCTAACCCCGTTTCCCAGCACGGCCCATAAACAGCTACCTAACCATTCTAACCCCGTTTCCCAGCACGGCCCATAAACACCCAGCTAACCATTCTAACCCCGTTTCCCAGCACGGCCCATAAACAGCCCCCTAACCATTCTAACCCCGTTTCCCAGCACGGCCCATAAACACCCACCTAACCATTCTAACCCCGTTTCCCAGCACGGCCCATAAACAGTCACCTAACCATTCTAACCCCGTTTCCCAGCACGGACCATAAACACCCACCTAACCATTCTAACCCCGTTTCCCAGCACGGCCCATAAACACCCACCTAACCATTCTAACCCCGTTTCCCAGCACGGCCCATAAACAGCCACCTAACCATTCTAACCCCGTTTCCCAGCACGGCCCATAAACACCCACCTAACCATTCTAACCCCGTTTCCCAGCACGGCCCATAAACAGCCACCTAACCATTCTAACCCCGTTTCCCAGCACGGCCCATAAACACCCACCTAACCATTCTAACCCCGTTTCCCAGCACGGCCCATAAACAGCCCCCTAACCATTCTAACCCCGTTTCCCAGCACGGCCCATAAACAGCCACCTAACCATTCTAACCCCGTTTCCCAGCACGGACCATAAACAGCCACCTAACCATTCTAACCCCGTTTCCCAGCACGGCCCCTAAACAGCCACCTAACCATTCTAACCCCGTTTCCCAGCACGGCCCATAAACAGCTACCTAACCATTCTAACCCCGTTTCCCAGCACGGCCCATAAACACCCACCTAACCATTCTAACCCCGTTTCCCAGCACGGCCCATAAACACCCACCTAACCATTCTAACCCCGTTTCCCAGCACGGCCCATAAACAGCCCCCTAACCATTCTAACCCCGTTTCCCAGCACGGCCCATAAACACCCACCTAACCATTCTAACCCCGTTTCCCAGCACGGCCCATAAACAGCCACCTCACCATTCTAACCCCGTTTCCCAGCACGACCCATAAACAGCCACCTAACCATTCTAACCCCGTTTCCCAGCACGGCCCATAAACAGCCACCTAACCATTCTAACCCCGTTTCCCACACGGCCCATAAACACCCACCTAACCATTCTAACCCCGTTTCCCAGCACGGCCCATAAACACCCACCTAACCATTCTAACCCCGTTTCCCAGCACGGCCCAGAAACAGCCCCCTAACCATTCTAACCCCGTTTCCCAGCACGGCCCATAAACAGCCACCTAACCATTCTAACCCCGTTTCCCAGCACGGCCCATAAACAGCCACCTAACCATTCTAACCCCGTTTCCCAGCACGGCCCATAAACAGTCACCTAACCATTCTAACCCCGTTTCCCAGCACGGCCCATAAACAGCCACCTAACCATTCTAACCCCGTTTCCCAGCACGGACCATAAACAGCCACCTAACCATTCTAACCCCGTTTCCCAGCACGGCCCATAAACAGCCCCCTAACCATTCTAACCCCGTTTCCCAGCACGGCCCATAAACAGTCACCTAACCATTCTTACCCCGTTTCCCAGCACGGCGCATAAACACCCACCTAACCATTCTAACCCCGTTTCCCAGCACGGCCCATAAACAGTCACCTAACCATTCTTACCCCGTTTCCCAGCACGGCCCATAAACAGCCACCTAACCATTCTAACCCCTTTTCCCAGCACGGCCCATAAACAGCCACCTAACCATTCTAACCCCGTTTCCCAGCACGGCCCATAAACAGCCCCCTAACCATTCTAACCCCGTTTCCCAGCACGGCCCCTAAACAGCCACCTAACCATTCAAACCCCGTTTCCCAGCACGGCCCATAAACAGCCACCTAACCATTCTAACCCCGTTTCCCAGCACGGCCCATAAACAGTCACCTAACCATTCTAACCCCGTTTCCCAGCACGGCCCATAAACACCCACCTAACCATTCTAACCCCGTTTCCCAGCACGGCCCATAAACAGCCCCCTAACCATTCTAACCCCGATTCCCAGCACGGCCCATAAACAGCCCCCTAACCATTCTAACCCCGTTTCCCAGCACGGCCCCTAAACAGCCACCTAACCATTCAAACCCCGTTTCCCAGCACGGCCCATAAACAGCCACCTAACCATTCTAACCCCGTTTCCCAGCACTGCCCATAAACAGCCACCTAACCATTCTAACCCCGTTTCCCAGCACGGCCCATAAACAGCCCCCTAACCATTCTAACCCCGTTTCCCAGCACGGCCCCTAAACAGCCACCTAACCATTCTAACCCCGTTTCCCAGCACGGCCCATAAACAGCCCCCTAACCATTCTAACCCCGTTTCCCAGCACGGCCCATAAACAGCACCCTAACCATTCTAACCCCGTTTCCCAGCACGGCCCCTAAACAGCCACCTAACCATTCTAACCCCGTTTCCCAGCACGGCCCATAAACAGCCACCTAACCATTCTTACCCCGTTTCCCAGCACGGCCCATAAACAGCCACCTAACCATTCTAACCCCGTTTCCCAGCACGGCCCATAAACAGCCACCTAACCATTCTAACCCCGTTTCCCAGCACGGCCCATAAACACCCACCTAACCATTCTAACCCCGTTTCCCAGCACGGCCCATGAACAGCGCCCTAACCATTCTAACCCCGTTTCCCAGCACGGCCCATAAACACCCACCTAACCATTCTAACCCCGTTTCCCAGCACGGCCCATAAACACCCACCTAACCATTCTAACCCCGTTTCCCAGCACGGCCCATAAACACCCACCTAACCATTCTAACCCCGTTTCCCAGCACGGCCCATGAATAGCCACCTAACCATTCTAACCCCGTTTCCCAGCACGGCCCATAAACAGCCCCCTAACCATTCTAACCCCGTTTCCCAGCACGGCCCATAAACAGCTACCTAACCATTCTAACCCCATTTCCCAGCACGGCCCAGAAACAGCCCCCTAACCATTCTAACCCCGTTTCCCAGCACGGCCCATAAACAGCTACCTAACCATTCTAACCCCGTTTCCCAGCACGGCCCATAAACAGCCCCCTAATCATCCTAACCCCGTTTCCCAGCACGGCCCATAAACAGCCACCTAACCATTCTAACCCCGTTTCCCAGCACGGCCCATAAACAGCCACCTAACCATTCTAACCCCGTTTCCCAGCACGGCCCATATACAGCCACCTAACCATTCTAACCCCGTTTCCCAGCACGGCCCATATACAGCCACCTAACCATTCTAACCCCGTTTCCCAGCACGGCCCATAAACAGCCACCTAACCATTCTAACCCCGTTTCCCAGCACGGCCCATAAACAGTCACCTAACCATTCTAACCCCGTTTCCCAGCATGGCCCATAAACAGCCCCCTAACCATTCTTACCCCGTTTCCCAGCACGGCGCATAAACACCCACCTAACCATTCTAACCCCGTTTCCCAGCACGGCCCATAAACAGCCACCTAACCATTCGAACCCCGTTTCCCAGCACGGCCCATAAACAGTCACCTAACCATTCTAACCCCGTTTCCCAGCACGGCGCATAAACACCCACCTAACCATTCTAACCCCGTTTCCCAGCACGGCCCATAAACACCCACCTAACCATTCTAACCCCGTTTCCCAGCACGGCCCATAAACAGCCCCCTAACCATTCTAACCCCGTTTCCCAGCACGGCCCATAAACACCCACCTAACCATTCTAACCCCGTTTCCCAGCACGGCCCAGAAACAGCCCCCTAACCATTCTAACCCCGTTTCCCAGCACGGCCCATAAACACCCACCTAACCATTCTAACCCCGTTTCCCAGCACGGCCCATAAACAGCCCCCTAACCATTCTAACCCCGTTTCCCAGCACGGCCCATGAACAGCGCCCTAACCATTCTAACCCCGTTTCCCAGCACGGCCCATAAACAGCCACCTAACCATTCTAACCCCGTTTCCCAGCACGGCCCATAAACACCCACCTAACCATTCTAACCCCGTTTCCCAGCACGGCCCATAAACACCCACCTAACCATTCTAACCGCGTTTCCCAGCACGGCCCATAAACAGCCACCTAACCATTCTAACCCCGTTTCCCACACGGCCCATAAACACCCACCTAACCATTCTAACCCCGTTTCCCAGCACGGCCCATAAACAGCCACCTAACCATTCTAACCCCGTTTCCCAGCACGGCCCAGAAACAGCCCCCTAACCATTCTAACCCCGTTTCCCAGCACGGCCCATAGCCGTGTCTGACCTGGTATCGCTAGCGCACATCTAAATACTTCCTAAATGTTCTGAGGGTCTCTGCCTCCACCCCCCTCTCAGGCAGCGAGTCCCAGACACTCCCCACCCTCTGGGTGAAAAGGTTTTCCTCACATCCCCTCTAACCCTCCTGCCCCTCACCTTAAATCTCTGCCCCCTGGGTGTAGTGTTAATGAAATCAGTCCATAAGAGGGTCATTTATGAGTCTGGTGACAGCGGGGAAGAAGCTGTTTTTGAGTCTGTTTGTGCGAGTTCTCAGACTTCTGTATCTCCTGCCCGATGGAAGAAGTTGGAAGAGTGAGTAAGCCGGATGGGAGGGATCTTTGATTATGCTGCCCGCTTTCCCCAGGCAGCGGGAGGTGTAGATGGAGTCAATGGATGGGAGGCAGGTTTGTGTGATGGACTGGGCGGTGTTCACGACTCTCTGAAGTTTCTTGCGGTCCTGGGCCGAGCAGTTGCCATACCAGGCTGTGATGCAGCCTGATAGGATGCTTTCTATGGTACATCTGTAAAAGTTGGTAAGGGTTAATGTGGACATGCCGAATTTCCTTAGTTTCCTGAGGAAGTATAGGCGCTGTTGTGCTTTCTTGGTGGTAGCGTCGACGTGGGTGGACCAGGACAGATTGTTGGAGTCCATTAACACTACACCCTGAGGTGTTAGGCCACAGCGAGAGTATTGTGAGCAGTTCCTGAATCCACATTACAGGAGGGATGTGATCGCACTGGAAAGGGTGCAGAGGAGATTTACCAGGATGTTGCCGGGGCTGAAGAGTGTATGCTTCATCCGATGCCGGTGTTTATGTAGTTACATTGTATATGTTGTGTTGCCCTATTATGTATTTTCTTTTATTCCCTGTTCTTCCCATGTACTTAATGATCTGTTGAGCTGCTCGCAGAAAAATACTTTTCACTGTACCTCGGTACACGTGACAATAAACAAACCCAATCCAATCCAATTTGTGCCCCTCATAATGTTATACATCTCAATCATGCCCCCCCCCTCAGTCTCCTCTGCTCCAAGGAAAACAACCCCAGTCTATCCAATCTCTCTTCATCACTAACACTCTCCAGCCCCGGCAACATCCTGGTAAATCTCCTCTGCACCCTTTCCAGTTCGATCACATCCCTCCTGTAATGTGGATTCAGGAACTGCTCACAATACTCTCGCTGTGGCCTAACCAACATTTTATACAGTTCCAGCATCACCTCCCTGCTCTGAAACTCTCCACCTCGGCTAATAAAGGCAAGTATACCATATGCCTTCTTAACCACTGTATCCACCTGCGCTGCTAACTTAAGGGACCAGTGTACATGTACACCATAGAATCATAGAATTTACAGTGCAGAAGGAGGCCATTCAGCCCATCGAGTCTGCACTGGCCCTTGGAAAGAGCACCCTGCCCATGCCCACGCCTTCACCCTATCCCCATAACCCAGTAACCCCACCCAACCATTTTGGACACTAAGGACAATTTAGCATGACCAATCCACCTAACAGCACATCTTTGGACTGTGGGAGGAAACCGGAGCACCCGGAGGAAACCCACGCAGACACGGGGAGAACGTGCAGACTCCGCACAGACAGCGACCCAAGCCGGGAATCGAACCTGGGACCCTGGAGCTGTGAAGCCACAGTGCTAACCACTGTGTTACCGTGCTGCCCTGATTCCTCTGATCCTCGGTGCTTCCCAGGGTCGTGCGGTTTATCCTGTATTCCCTTACCTTGTTTATCCTGCCCAAGTGCATCACCTCACACTTATCCGGATTGAATTGCATTTGCCACTGATCAGCCCATCTGACCTGTCCGACTATAACCTCCTGTAATCGAAGGCCATCCTCCTCACTATTTACTACCCCACCAATATTCGTATCATCCACAAACTCACTGATCAATCCTCCTACAATCATGTCTAAATAATTTATATAAACCACAAACCGCAAGGGCCCCAACACTGATCCCCGTGGGACCCCACTGGACACAGGCTTCCAGTCAGAAGCCCCCCCCCATCACCCTTTGCTTCCTGCCACTCAGCCAATTCTGGATCCAATTTGACAAATTTCCTTGTGATTCAAGGGCTCTGACCTTTGCTGTCAGTCTCCCGTGTGGAACCTTATCAAAAGCCTTGCTGAAGTCCAAGTAGACTACATCAAATGTATTTCCCCATCTACACACCTGGTCACCTCTTGAAAAACTCAATCACGTTGGTCAGACATGACCTCCCCTTAACAAACCATGCTGACTGTTCCTGATTAATCCCGGCCTCTCCAAATGCAGATTAATTCTGTCTCTCAGAATTGCTTCCAATAGTTTCCCCACCACTGAGGTTAGACTGACCGGCCTGTCGTTTCCTGGTTTAACCCTTCCTCCCTTCTTGACCAAAGGTACCACAGTGACTATCCTCCAGCCCCCAGCACCGCTCCTGTGGACAGAGAGGAATTGAAAATTATTGCCAGCGTCCCTGCTATTTCCTCCCTTGCCTCACTCAACAGCCTGGGATACATTTCATCTGATCCTGGAGATTTGTCGACCTTTAACCCTGCCAGACCACTCGGAGCCTCCTCTCTGTCGATGTTAATCTCTTTAATTTTATTGCAGTCCTTGGCCCTGATTTCCATACCCACACTGTCCCTCTCACGAGTGAACACTGACACAAAGTATTCATTTACAACCCGACCTACATCCTCCAGCTCCACACACAAACTTCCACTGTGCTCCTCAATGGGCCTTACTCTCTCCCTAGTTCTCCTTTTACCCTTAATGTACTTGTAAAACAAATTAGGATTTTCCTTTATTTTACCTGCCCGTATCATTTCATGTCACTTTTTGCTCTAATTTCCTTTTTAAGTTCCCTCTTGCACATTCTATAAGCCTCGAGGGCTTCTGCTGTTTTGAGCCCTCGATATCTGCCGTATGCCTCCCTTTCTCTCCTGATCCGATGATGTCTATCCCGCGATATCCAGGGTTCACTGGATTTGTTGGCCCCACCCTTTTTCTTGATTGGAAGAGCTTGGGCCTGCACTCTCCCTATTTCCTTCGTGAATGGGGCAAGGGGTAAGGTTTTGTAAGGGGTAAGGGGCCTTTGTGCAAAACTTCAGCCGGTACGGGGAATTGAACCCCTGCTGTTGCTCGCATCACAAACCAGCCCAACTGAGCTGGCCGACCCCCCTCACACAGCAAGTGGCATCATGATCAATCTCTTTACTTATCTTGGAACGAATGCATCAGCCAGACTTACTCCCCAATGTGTCCTTTGGAAATGGAGAATAAAGAGACGAGTTCCATGGTGCTGGAGTATTTGGGACCCATTTCGAACAGCACCTTCTTGAATGAGTGGAACTGAGATCCCTCACCATGTAGACTTCCCTGGTAGGCCTGGGAGGGGAAAAAGACAAATTAAACACCTGTCACCAAGGAATGTTCTTAATGGTATGTTACTTATCTTGTTTCTGGTATGTTAATTACCTTGTTAATGGTATGTTAATTACCTTGTTGTGAAATACTGCTAGTTTAGCTGGTTTAGCTCAGTGTGCTAGACAGCTGGCTTGTGATGCAGAACAAGGCCAGCCGCGCGGGTTCAATTCCCGTACCAGCTGAGAATTCTGAATTCTCCCTCTGTGTACCCGAACAGGCGCCGGAATGTGGCGACTAGGGGCTTTTCACAGTAATTTCATTGCAGTGTTAATGTAAGCCTACTTGTGACAATAGAAAGATTATTATTAAACACTGTGAAGGGCATTGTTTAATAGAGTACTTAGAGCACTTATAAAGAGAGACTGCTGGGAAAGGGGGCTGTTGGTGGTTAGGAGTCCATGTATATAAGGTCAGCCCACTGACAAGGGAAGTACCTGTTGGTGTCTACCATGAAGTGTACATATATCGTTTGTAAATAAAACTTTGTGAGTAGTTTGTGTGACCTGCCAGTTTGTGACCCTCGGCTAGGAGGGGCAACAGAAGGAAATCTGCCGTCCTTACCCAGTCTGGCGGGCACTAACTCCAGACCCACAACAATGTTGACTCGACAAATTACAGGACGATATTAATAAACTTTCAAAATAGGTACGTAATTGGACAATAACGTTAAATATACATAAAAGTGATGTAGTACTGAGCAGGAAGAATGAGGCGGTCACTGAGTACTTGAATGCCTAGAGGAACAGGGCACACATAATAATAATCTTTATTTGTGTCACAAGTAGGTTTACATTAACACCGCAATGAAGTTACTGTGAAAAGCCCCTAGTCGCCACATTCCGGGGCCTGTTCTGGGACACAGAGGGAGAATTCAGAATGTCTGATTCACCCAACAGCACGTCTTTCGGAACTTGTGGGAAGAAACCGGAGCTCCCGGAGGAAACCCACGCAGACACGGGAAGAACGTGCAGACTCCGCACAGACAGCGACCCAGCGGGGAATCGAACCTGGGATCCTGGCGCTGTGAAGCCACAGTGCTAACCACTGTGCTGCCGTGCTGCACTTGCTTCACTTATTAAACGTTACATCACTTTTATTTCCAGAGGGATTGATTTTAAAAGTAGAGAAGTGGTGTTAAACCTGTATCATAGAATTATAGAATTTACAGTGCAGAAGGAGGCCATTCGGCCCATCGAGTCTGCACCGGCCCTTAGAAAGAGCACCCTGCCTAAGCCCACACCTCCACCCTATCCCCGTAACTCAGTAACCCCTCCTAACCTTTTTGGACTCTAAGGGCAATTTATCATGGTCAATCCACCTAACCTGCACATCTTTGGACTGTGGGAGGAAACCAGAGCACCCAGAGGAAACCCACGCAGACACGGGGAGAACGTGCAGACTCCGCACAGACAGTGACCCAAGCCGGAATCGAACCTGGGACCCTGGAGCTGTGAAGCAAGAGTGCTAACCCCTGTGCTGCCGTGCCGGCCCCACGATCATGAATGGGATTGACCTGTTTACCTCATCAACCAATAAGAAAAGCCCTTCTTCAGCAGCGAATCGGATGACAGTTTCAATGCAGTCTCTGCTCAGCACCAGCCCTGTCAGAACCAGAGGACAACGCGTTAGGAGATTTGGCAAAAACTAATAATAACAATAATCTTTATCAGTGCCAAAAGTAGGCTGACATTAACACTGCAATGAAGTCACTGTGAAAATCCCTCACCTGAGGGAGAGGTGTTTCTGTACACAGTGAGTTATGGGGACCTAGAAGGTGCTGCCTGAGACTGCGCTAGAAGCAGACTATATGAACTATTAAAACATTTACAGTACCAAATTCTCTTTTTTCCAATTAAGAGACAATTTAGCGCGGCCAATCACCTTCCCTGCACATCTTTGGATTGTGGGAATGAGACCCACGCAGATATGGGGAGAATGTGCAAACTTGTCATGTGAGAGTACCTTTAAGAAATGGGTGTTTATAAATGGGTGGGTATATAAATATCTGTAGTGAGAGTACCTTTAAGAAATGGGTGTTTACCACTGCAGTGATGTCAGAGAGTGGGTGGAGCTGGGCTGTCTGTCAGCTTTTTACTTTTGTTTTTGAGCAGGCTGCACGGTGTGTTTTAGTTTTGTTTTCAGTGTTGGAGCTGAAGCCAGGCCCAGCAGGTGTACTGCTGTTCTCTCTGCCATCAAAAGACTATCTCTTGGTCATTTGGTGAATTCAGAATTCTAAATATTTTCAGTAGTGACTTTAACCTGATGTGCTTCTGAGAAAGGTTTTGTTTTTCAGTCGCATGGGTGTTAAAAAGGAAAGCTTAAAGGTTTACTTCGTGTTGTATTCTTTGGGGGTTGTATTTGAATCGATGGTTGCTAAGAGGTTCACTGTATGTTTTTAAAAGTTTAACTTGAGTTAATAGAATAAACATTGTTTTGCTTTAAAAAATACTTTTCCATTTCTGCTCCACCACACCTGTAGAGTGGGCCGTGTGCTCCCCATACCACAATCTATTAAAAGTTGTGGGTCAGGTGAACTCCATGATACACTTTGGGGTTCTCTAAACCCTGGCTCATAACAAATTGGGGGATCGAGGGGGATAAAAGTCTATCTATTGGATTGGCTCAGTGAACTTAAAGACAGTGAGGGATGAGCATATTGTGGGTGCTTTTCAGGTGTGGTATTTCAGTTTAAGTGGGGAGTGTGTTGTGGACGATGGCTCATTCAGAGGCTCAGAAGTTTTTGGGGGTGGAGACGGTCACACGCAGTACCTTACGGACAGAGACTAAAAGCAGACTGTTAGGTTTGGCAAAAACATTGCAGTTAACATTACCTGACAAAATGCGAAAAGATGAGGTAATTATGGCGGAGGCTAAGTGTTTAAAGTTGCCTGAGATACAGTTTGACTCATTGGAAATAGCAAAAATTCAGTTGCAAATTAAACAAATGGAACATAAGAAAGAATTAAAGCAGCTTGAATACGAAAGAGAGACAGAACAAAAAGAATGAGAAAGAGAAAGAGAGAGGGAGGAAAAGAAAGAGAAAGAGAAAGAGAGAGAGAGGTAAAAGAGAGAGAAGAAAGGAAAACAGAAAGAATAGCCCTCGCAGAACAAAAAAAAAGAGAAAGGGAGATACAGATCAGGGAAAAGACAAAGAGAGAGAGTTTGAACTTCAAAAAATGGCCATGAAACATGAATGAAATGAAAATCGTTTATCGTCACAGGTAGACTTCAAATGAAGTTACTGTGAAAAGTCCCTAGTCGCCACATTCCGGCGCCTGTTCGGGGAGGCTGTTACGGGAATTGAACCATGCTGCTGGCCTGCCTTGAGTCTGCTTTCAAAGCCAGCGATTTAGCCCTGTGCTAAACAGCTAAACATGACAACCAGTTAAAATATTGGCAGACGTAAAGGGAAACGTACAGTTGGATGATACTGATGAGGATAGTGAGAAAGAGCATCAAAGTCGAAGGCTCGGTGGGGATCTATTTAAATATGTCCAAGCATTGTCAAGGTTTGACGAGAAGGAGGTGGAAGCTTTTTTCATTTCATTTGAGAAGGTAGCTAAACCAATGAAATGGCCACAAGACATGTGGGTGTTACTGATTCAAACAAAGCTGGTAGGTAGAGCTGGTGAAGTGTTTGCATCACTACCGGAGGAGGTATCTGGAACGTATGAGGAGGTGAAGAAATCCATCTTAAGTGCATATGAGCTAGTGCCTGAAGCCTACAGACAAAGGTTTAGAAATTTAAGGAAAGAACCTGGTCAAACATACATGGAGTTTGAAAGGATCAAACAGAGTAATTTTGATAGGTGGATAAGGGCTTTGAAAATAGACCAAATGTATGAAGCTCTCAGAGAAATTATACTTTGGAGGAGTTTAAAAATTCAATTCCTGATGTAGTGAGAATTCATGTGGAAGAGCAGAGGGTTAAAACTGCGAGGTTAGCAGCAGAAATAGCAGATGATTAAGAATTAGTTCATAAATCAAAGATTGGTTTCCGACATCAGTTTCAGTCTGTGAGGGGTAGAAACTGGGGACATGAGAAACACTCAAGTGGTAAAGGTAAAGGTGAGCTGATGGGAGATAATAAGGAGAGTGTACCTCAGATTAAAAACGAAATCCAGGAGGGTGGAAAAGAAATGAAAAGTTTCAGATGTTTTCACTGTAATAAACTAGGCCATGTAAAGTCACAGTGTTGGTGGTTGAAGAAAAGCACTGGGAAGGCTGATGTGGTAAAACAGGATAAGACAGTGGGGTTTGTTAAAGTGGTAAAGGAAAGCCCAAGTGAAGCGAAGGAGGTGCAAAAGATTGTACAGCCTGATCAAGAGGTGCTTGATAAGAAGGTGCCAGATCTCTTTAAAGAATTTACTTGTGTGGGTAAAGTTTACTCATGTGTATCAGGAGGAGCAAGTAAAGAAGTCACAATTTTAAGAGATACGGGAGCTAGTCAATCTTTAATGGTAAGAGATGAGGCGTTATGTAGCCTGGGAAGAATGTTGCCAGAAAAGGTGATGATATGTGGAATTCAGGGTGAGAGGAGTAGTGTTCCATTATATAAGGTAAGGTTGGAAAGTCCAGTGAAGAGCGGTGAAGTGGTAGTAGGAGTAATAGAGAAACTATCTTGTCCAGGAATACAGTTTATCTTGGGTAATGAGGTAGCTGGATCGCAGGTGGGAGTGATGCCTACTATGGTTCATAAGCCAGAGGAAAATCAGAAAACTGAAGGGTTGAAGGACGAATATCCTGGGAATTTTCCGGATTGTGTAGTAACAAGGTCGCAAAGTCACAGGTTAAGACAAGAGGAGAAATCAAAGAGTGAAGATGAAGTTGAAGTGCAATTATCAGAAACGATTTTTGATCAGATGGTTGAAAAAGAACAAGAACAGGTGGAGGATGAGGCGGATATTTTTAGTTCAGGAAAATTGGCGGAGTTATAACAGAAAGATGTAGAAATAAAACGGATGTATCAGAAAGCATATACGGAAGAGGACTCTGAGTGTCTACCAGAGTGTTATTACCGTAAAAGTGATGTCTTGATGAGAAAATGGAGACCTGTACATATGCAGGCGGATGAAAAGTGGGCAGAAGTTCATCAAGTGGTATTGCTGGTAGGGTATAGAAAGGAGGTGTTGCGAGTTGCACGTGAGGTACCAGTGGGAGGTCATTTGGGAATAAGGAAAACTCAAGCTAAAATACTTTTCCATTTCTGCTGTGCCACACCTGTAGAGTGGGCCGTGTGCTTCCCATACCACAATCTAGTAAAAGTTGTGGGTCAGGTGAACTCCTTGATACACTTTGGGGCTCTCGAAACCCTGGCCCATAACAAACTCCACACGGACAGTGACCCAGAGCCAGGATCGAACCCGGGTCTTCAGCGTCGTGAGGCAGCAGTGCTAACCACTGAGCCACTTAGCCGCCCTAAAGAAGAAGTCTCAATAACTGCTCGAGCAAGAAATGAGAGCCAGAAAGCTCTTTCAAAGGGATAGCAGAGCCAAATGGGCTGAACGGCCGTGTCGTGGGTAGTATCATTGTTGGTTTCTTGCTGAAGCAGACAGACACATACCTGTTGGACTGCCAGGATTTACAACGCAAAGAGCTTTAGGGGAACAATGTGTGCGACTCTCTCTGAGAGCCCTCCTCAGCTCCAGGACGTCTAAATTCCAGCCTTGCTCCTCCTCCAGGGAATACTGGATCACTGCCCCGCCCGACAGGGCAATGCACTCCGAAAGCAGAGGGGAATTTGGGATGGGGATCATGATTCCTGTCTTTCCCTGGCTTCTGTTGTCGATCAGCATCTTGAAGATAATCTGTGGAAACAGGAGAATTGGGAGAGAATTCCTGATCATTCAGCCAGATCCTCACTCTTTGGATCAATCCCTCTCCAGATTGGATCTATTTCACTGGACCTGTCTTTAGAGTAGATCACCATTCATTGGCTTACTCTCCATAGGTTATAGGAGCAGATTCAGGCCACTCCGCCATTCAATCATGGCTGATACTTTTCACATCCCCATTCTCCTGCCTTCTCCCCATAACCCCTGATCCCCTTATTAATCAAGAACAAAAAGAACAAAGAACAAAGAAAAGTACAGCATAGGAACAGGCCCTTCGGCCCTCCAAGCCCGTGCCGACCATGCTGCCCGACTAAACTACAATCTTCTACACTTCCTGGGTCTGTATCCCTCTATTCCCATCCTATTCATGTATTTGTCAAGATGCCCCTTAAATGTCCCTATCGTCCCTGCTTCCACCACCTCCTCCGGCAGCGAGTTCCAGGCACCCACTACCCTCTGCGTAAAAAACTTGCCTCGTACATCTACTCTAAACCTTGCCCCTTGCACCTTAAACCTCTGCCCCCTAGTAATTGACCCCTCTACCCTGGGGAAAAGCCTCTGACTATCCACTCTGTCTGTGCCCCAAATAATTTTGTAGACCTCTATCGGGTCTATCTTGACTTCCAAAAGGCCTTTGATAAGGTGCCTCACGGGAGACTGCTGAGTAAAATAAGGGCCCATTGTATTCTAGGCAAGGTACTAACATGGATTGATGATTGGCTGTCAGGCAGCAGGCAGAGAGTTGGGATAAAATTTTTCGGAATGGCAACCGGTGACGAGTGGTGTCCCGCAGGGTTCAGTGTTGGGACCACAGCTGTTCTCTTTATATATTAACGATCTAGATGACGGGACTGGGGCATACTGGCTAAGTTTGCCGATGATACAAAGATAGGTGGAGGGGCAGGTAGTATGGAGGAGGTGGGGAGGCTGCAGAAAGATTTAGACAGTTTAGGAGAGTGGTCCAAGAGAGGGCTGATGAAATTCAACGTGGGCAAGTGCGAGGTCTTGCACTTTGGAAAAAAGAATAGAGGCATGGACTATTTTCTAAACGGTGACAAAATTCATAACGCTGAAGTGCAAAGGGACTTGGGAGTCCTAGTCCAGGATTCTCTAAAGGTAAACTTGCAGGTTGAGTCCGTAATTAAGAAAGCAAATGCAATGTTGTAATTTATCTCAAGAGGCTTGGAATATAAAAGCAGGGATGTACTTCTGAAGCTTTATAAAGCATTAGTTAGGCCCCATTTAGAATACTGTGAGCAATTTTGGGCCCCACACCTCAGGAAGGACATACTGGCGCTGGAGCGGGTCCAGCGGAGATTCACACGGATGATCCCAGGAATGGTAGGCCTAACATACGATGAACGTCTGAGGATCCTGGGATTATATTCATTGGGTTTAGGAGGTTGAGGGGAGATCTAATAGAAACTTACAAGATAATGAATGGCTTGGATAGGGTGGACGTAGGGAAGTTGTTTCCATTAGCAGGGGAGACTAGGACCCGGGGGCACAGCCTTAGAATAAAAGGGAGTCACTTTAGAACAGAGATGAGGAGAAATTTCTTCAGCCAGAGAGTGGTGGGTCTGTGCAATTCGTTGCCACAGAGGGCGGTGGAGGCCGGGACGTTGAGCGTCTTTAAGACAGAAGTTGATAAATTCTTGATTTCTCGAGGAATTAAGGGCTATGGAGAGAGAGCGGGTAAATGGAGTTGAAATCAGCCATGATTGAATGGTGGAGAGGACTCGATGGGCCGAATGGCCTTACTTCCACTCATATGTCTTATGGTCTTATGGGTCGCCCCTCAACCTCCGTCGTTCCAGTGAGAACAAACCGAGTTTATTCAACCGCTCCTCATAGCTAATGCCCTCCATACCAGGCAACATTCTGGTAAATCTCTTCTGCACCCTCACTAAAGCCTCCACATCCTTCTGGTAGGACCAGGGTCTCCACGCTCAGGACCAGGGTCTCCACGCTCAGGACCAGGGTCTCCGTGCTCAGGACCAGGGTCTCCGCGCTCAGGACCAGGGTCTCCACGCTCAGGACCAGGGTCTCCGTGCTCAGGACCAGGGTCTCCACGCTCAGGACCAGGGTCTCCGTGCTCAGGACCAGGGTCTCCGCGCTCAGGACCAGGGTCTCCGTGCTCAGGACCAGGGTCTCCGTGCTCAGGACCAGGGTCTCGGCGCTCAGGACCAGGGTCTCCGTGCTCAGGACCAGGGTCTCCGTGCTCAGGACCAGGGTCTCTGTGCTCAGGACCAGGGTCTCCATGCTCAGGACCAGGGTCTCCATGCTCAGGACCAGGGTCTCCGAGCTCAGGACCAGGGTGTCCGTCCTGAGGACCAGGGTCTCCATGCTCAGGACCAGGGTCTCCACGCTCAGGACCAGGGTCTCCGCGCTCAGGACCAGGGTCTCCGCGCTCAGGACCAGGGTCTCCGAGCTCAGGACCAGGGTGTCCGTCCTGAGGACCAGGGTCTCCATGCTCAGGACCAGGGTCTCCGTGCTCAGGACCAGGGTCTCCGTACTCAGGACCAGGGTCTCCGTGCTCAGGACCAGGGTCTCCGTGCTCAGGACCAGGGTCTCTGTGCTCAGGACCAGGGTCTCCATGCTCAGGACCAGGGTCTCCGTGCTCAGGACCAGGGTCTCCGTGCTCAGGACCAGGGTCTCTGTGCTCAGGACCAGGGTCTCCATGCTCAGGACCAGGGTCTCCACGCTCAGGACCAGGGTCTCCGCGCTCAGGACCAGGGTCTCCGCGCTCAGGACCAGGGTCTCCGTACTCAGGACCAGGGTGTCCGTCCTGAGGACCAGGGTCTCCGAGCTCAGGACCAGGGTGTCCGTCCTGAGGACCAGGGTCTCCATGCTCAGGACCAGGGTCTCCACGCTCAGGACCAGGGTCTCCGCGCTCAGGACCAGGGTCTCCGCGCTCAGGACCAGGGTCTCCGAGCTCAGGACCAGGGTGTCCGTCCTGAGGACCAGGGTCTCCATGCTCAGGACCAGGGTCTCCGTGCTCAGGACCAGGGTCTCCGTACTCAGGACCAGGGTCTCCGTGCTCAGGACCAGGGTCTCCGTGCTCAGGACCAGGGTCTCCATGCTCAGGACCAGGGTCTCCACGCTCAGGACCAGGGCGTCCGTCCTGAGGACCAGGGTCTCCGTGCTCAGGACCAGGGTCTCCGTGCTCAGGACCAGGGTCTCCGCGCTCAGGACCAGGGTCTCCGTGCTCAGGACCAGGGTCTCCGCGCTCAGGACCAGGGTGTCCGTCCTGAGGACCAGGGTCTCCATGCTCAGGACCAGGGTCTGCACGCTCAGGACCAGGGCGTCCGTCCTGAGGACCAGGGTCTCCACGCTCAGGACCAGGGTCTCCGTGCTCAGGACCAGGGTCTCCGTGCTCAGGACCAGGGTCTCCGCGCTCAGGACCAGGGTGTCCGTCCTGAGGACCAGGGTCTCCATGCTCAGGACCAGGGTCTCCACGCTCAGGACCAGGGTCTCCGTGCTCAGGACCAGGGTCTCCGCGCTCAGGACCAGGGTCTCCATGCTCAGGAACAGGGTCTCCACGCTCAGGACCAGGGTGTCCGTCCTGAGGACCAGGGTCTCCATGCTCAGGACCAGGGTCTCCGTGCTCAGGACCAGGGTCTCCGTACTCAGGACCAGGGTCTCCGTGCTCAGGACCAGGGTCTCCGTGCTCAGGACCAGGGTCTCTGTGCTCAGGACCAGGGTCTCCATGCTCAGGACCAGGGTCTCCGTGCTCAGGACCAGGGTCTCCGTGCTCAGGACCAGGGTCTCTGTGCTCAGGACCAGGGTCTCCATGCTCAGGACCAGGGTCTCCACGCTCAGGACCAGGGTCTCCGCGCTCAGGACCAGGGTCTCCGCGCTCAGGACCAGGGTCTCCGTACTCAGGACCAGGGTGTCCGTCCTGAGGACCAGGGTCTCCGAGCTCAGGACCAGGGTGTCCGTCCTGAGGACCAGGGTCTCCATGCTCAGGACCAGGGTCTCCACGCTCAGGACCAGGGTCTCCGCGCTCAGGACCAGGGTCTCCGCGCTCAGGACCAGGGTCTCCGAGCTCAGGACCAGGGTGTCCGTCCTGAGGACCAGGGTCTCCATGCTCAGGACCAGGGTCTCCGTGCTCAGGACCAGGGTCTCCGTACTCAGGACCAGGGTCTCCGTGCTCAGGACCAGGGTCTCCGTGCTCAGGACCAGGGTCTCCATGCTCAGGACCAGGGTCTCCACGCTCAGGACCAGGGCGTCCGTCCTGAGGACCAGGGTCTCCGTGCTCAGGACCAGGGTCTCCGTGCTCAGGACCAGGGTCTCCGCGCTCAGGACCAGGGTCTCCGTGCTCAGGACCAGGGTCTCCGCGCTCAGGACCAGGGTGTCCGTCCTGAGGACCAGGGTCTCCATGCTCAGGACCAGGGTCTGCACGCTCAGGACCAGGGCGTCCGTCCTGAGGACCAGGGTCTCCACGCTCAGGACCAGGGTCTCCGTGCTCAGGACCAGGGTCTCCGTGCTCAGGACCAGGGTCTCCGCGCTCAGGACCAGGGTGTCCGTCCTGAGGACCAGGGTCTCCATGCTCAGGACCAGGGTCTCCACGCTCAGGACCAGGGCGTCCGTCCTGAGGACCAGGGTCTCCATGCTCAGGACCAGGGTCTCCGTGCTCAGGAACAGGGTCTCCACGCTCGGGACCAGGGCGTCCGTCCTGAGGACCAGGGTCTCCGCGCTCAGGACCAGGGTCTCCATGCTCAGGAACAGGGTCTCCACGCTCAGGACCAGGGTGTCCGTCCTGAGGACCAGGGTCTCCGCGCTCAGGACCAGGGTCTCCGTGCTCAGGACCAGGGTCTCCATGCTCAGGACCAGGGTGTCCGTCCTGAGGACCAGGGTCTCCACGCTTAGGACCAGGGTGTCCGTCCTGAGGACCAGGGTCTCCACGCTCAGGACCAGGGTGTCCGTCCTGAGGACCAGGGTCTCCATGCTCAGGCCATGGAGTACAGTGACCATATCGGGTCCCTCAGTAACTGGCTGAGGTCAGCCAGCACCCGGCCAATGCTCTCACCGTCCACAGCCAATGCCCGTTGTGATTGGCCAAGCTGAGGGGCGCCCTGTCCTGTGCCTCAACCGCCGCACACACAGAGTCCCAGGCTTTGGACACACTGCCGCATGGCCAATACCTCCGCCCCCAATGCCTCCATCGCGGACGCCACCTTGTGCGCTGTTGGCCTGGGTGGCACGTTTTCTCGGCAGCACCTGCGGGCTCTGGATTGTTGCTGAGCCCCCCACCCTGTAGCCCCCAGCTATGCGTCTACAACTCGATCATCAACTGGGCAGCACGGTAGCATTGTGGATAGCACAATTGCTTCACAGCTCCAGGGTCCCAGGTTCGATTCCGGCTTGGGTCACTGTCTGTGCGGAGTCTGCACATCCTCCCCGTGTGTGCGTGGGTTTCCTCCGGGTGCTCCGGTTTCCTCCCACAGTCCAAAGATGTGCAGGTTAGGTGGATTGGCCAATGATAAATTGCCCTTCGTGTCCAAAATTGCCCTTAGTGTTGGGTGGGGTTACTGGGTTATGGGGATAGGGTGGAGGCGTTGACCTTGGGTGGGGTGCTCTTTCCAAGAGCCGGTGCAGACTTGATGGGCTGAATGGCCTCCTTCTGCACTGTAAATTCTGTGATCTGTGATCTGTGATCAATGGGACCGCCCGTTGCAGAAGCCCAAAGCAGCAGGTGGTACCTGGGGCTTCCACTCTGCCCACTCGGGAGTTCCAGAAGGATGTGGATGCTTTAGAGAGGGTGCAGAGGAGGTTCACCAGGATGTTGCCTGGTATGGAGGGTGCTAGCTATGAAGAAAGGTTGAGTAGATTAGGATTGTTTTCGTTGGAAAGACGGAGGTTGAGGGGGGACCTGATTGAGGGCTACAAAATTCTGAGAGGTATGGACAGGGTGGATAGCAACACGCTTTTTCCAAGAGTGGAGGTGTCAATTGCAAGGGGTCACGATTTCAAGGTGAGAGGGGGAAAGTTTAAGGGAGATGTGCGAGGAAAGTTCTTTACGCAGAGGGTGGTGGGTGCCTGGAACGCATTGCCAGCGGAGGTGGTAGAGGCGGGCACGAGAGCATCATTTAAGATGCATCTAGACCGATATATGAACGGGCGGGGAACAGAGGGAAGTAGATCCTTGGAAAATAGGTGACAGGTTTAGATAAAGGATCTGGATCGGCGCAGGCTGGGAGGGCCGAAGGGCCTGTTTTTCTGCTGTAATTTTCTTTGCTCTTTGTTCTGTTTTGTTCCTGCCTCCACCTGTTGTCGCTCAGCACGTGTGTGATCCACACCAGAGAGTGTCCCAGGAGCCTCTTCCCTGAAGTGCCCGACCGAGGTGAGTGTCTCGGGGATGATGGTGGGTGTTGGAAACAGCAGTGAGAGGAAATCTGTGTCATCCCCGGACTCGAGCTCTGGGGTCAGGGGTTGCAGCGGGGGGGGGGGGGGGTACCTGGCCATGCTGGGCGGTATGGGTATGTGGTGCAGGGTGGGGTGCAAGGGGGCTGCCGGCTGGTGGGTGCTGTCGCCCCGCTGGCGGGTGGGGGGTGCGCAGTGCAGGGCAGGTGCATGTGTGACGGGGTGGCAGGAGGATGGTGCCAGGGGCACAATCATGGTGGTGCTTCACCCTCTCCTCATCTAAATGGTTTACCCCGAATCCTCAGGCTGTGACCCCTGGTTCTGGACACACCCATCATTGGTAACATCTTCCCTGCATCTACCCTGTCCAGTCCTGTTAGAATTTTATAGTCTCTCTGAGATCCCCCCTCATTCTTCTGAACTCCAGCGAGAACAATCCCGACCGAGTCGATCTCTCCTCATATGACAGTCCCGCCATCCCTGGAATCAGTCTGGTAAACCTTCGCTGCACTCCCCCGAGAGCAAGAACATCCTTCCTCAGAGAAGGAGACCAAAACTGCCCACAATACTCCAGGTGTGGCCTCACCAAGGCCCTGTACAACTGCAGCAACACATCCCTGCTTCTGTACTCGAAACCTCTCGCAATGAAGGCCAACATACCATTAGCCTTCTTTACCGCCTGCTGCACCTGCAGCTTACCTTCAGCGACTGGTGCACAAGGACACCCAGGTCCCGCTGCACGCTCCCCTCTCCCAATTTACAACCATTCAGGTAGCAATCTGCCTTCCTGTTTTTGCTTCCAAAATGAATAACCTCACACTTACCCACATTATACTGCATCTGCTGTGCATGTGCCCACTCGCCCAACCTGTCCAAATCCCACTGAAACATCTCTGCATCCCCCTCACGGCTCACCCTCCCCCCCCCCCCCCCCCCCCCCCCAACTTGGTGTCACCTGCAAATTTAGAGATATGACATTTTGTTCCCTCATCTAAATCATTATTATACATTGTGAGTAGCTGGGGTCCCAGCGGCGATCCCTGCGGTGCCCCACGCGACACTGCCATTTGGAAAACGTCCCATTAATGCCACAGGCTCACCACTGGCCATTGAGGGAGAAGATGAAGTTGGTTGGGCCGAGGACACTACCCTGAGGAACTCCGAATGGAATTCCACAGATGGGCAGGTGAATTACTGGTACAGAAAAGCTAGTATTAAACTATTTAACTGACAATACATACCTCCAAGCTGTTGCTTGTACCACTCATTAGATAGATGTCATTTGGATCTGCAACGATCCCCCCATCGCGTTTCTCCATGTATTTCGCCACGTTGTTCTGAACGTAACTCATTCCTGCTGATCTAGTGTAAGAGCCTGAAAAACACAAATATTTCCAAATGCTTCCCTCCCGTTTTCCTCAGATACTATCAGGGAGGGCGGGAGGATTTACCTCAACGTTTCCCAGATAGAAACTTGTGGTGAGCGAGCCGGGGGACACATCATTGATGACACTCCCAGTACCTGTCCTCATCCCTCTCGTCTTCACTCGGGAACGGACCGTGGTAATGGGTCAGATACGAGAGCATTTCGAGCAGGGGTTAAGATGGGACAAGTGTGTCATTTAATGCAAAACATTTAGACGCAATAGCAGAATGGAACCAAAAATGTAAGTGGACCAACACAGAATTTATTTCGCATTTACAAGGAATAGGAAACTGATTCCAGTTCCTCGATCGCTGCTTGTTCATGGCCAGCGTAGGTAAAGTGAACAGGGTTGGGTTCTATCAATGGGTATCATTTAACAGAAAGGTTTCTGAGTGTGGTAGCAACCTCTCGGGCCCTGGCACACTGGCACTGCCCTGGCACACTGGCACTGCCCTGGCACACTGGCACCACCCCGGCACACTGGCACTGCCCTGGCACACTGGCACCGCCCCGGCACACTGGCACTGCCCCGGCACACTGGCACTGCCCTGGCACACTGTCACCGCCCTGCAACACTGGCACTGCCCTGGCACCGCCCTGGCACACTGGCACTGCCCCAGCACACTGGCACCGCCCCGCAACACTGGCACTGCCCCAGCACACTGGCACCGCCCTGGAACACGGGCACTGCCCTGGCACACTGGCATTGCCAGCCGGACACTGCCCCGGCACACTGGCACTGCCCCAGCACACTGGCACCGCCCCGGCACACTGGCACTGCCCTGGCACACTGGCACTGCCCTGGCACACTGGCACCGCCCCGCAACACTGGCATGGACAGCCGGGCACTGCCCCGGCACACTGGCAATGCCCTGGCACACTGGTACTGCCCTGGCACTGCCATGGCACACTGACACCGTCCCAGCACACTGACACCGACCCGCAACACTGGCACTGCCCCGGCACACTGGCACTGCCCCGGCACACTGGCACCGCCCCGGCACACTGGCACCGCCCCGGCACACTGGCACTGCCCCGGCACACTGGCACCGCCCTGGCACACTGGCACCGCCCCGGCACACTGGCACCGCCCCGGCACACTGGCACTGCCCCGGCACACTGGCACCGCCCCGGCACACTGGCACTGCCCCGGCACACTGGCACCGCCCTGGCACACTGGCACCACCCCAGCACACTGGCACCGCCCCGGCACACTGGCACTGCCCCGGCACACTGGCACCGCCCTGGCACACTGGCACCGCCCCGGCACACTGGCACTGCCCCAGCACACTGGCACCATCCCAGCACACTGGCACCGCCCCGGCACACTGGCACTGCCCCGGCACACTGGCACCGCCCTGGCACACTGACACCAACCCGCAACACTGGCACCGCCCTGGCACCCTGGCACCGTCCAAGCACACTGGCACCTCCCCGGCACACTGGCACTGCCCTGGCACACTGGCACTGCCCTGGCACACTGGCACTGCCCTGGCACACTGGCACCGCCCCGCAACACTGGCATTGACAGCCGGACACTGCCCCGGCACACTGGCAATGCCCTGGCACACTGGTACTGCCCTGGCACTGCTCTGGCACACTGACACCATCCCAGCACACTGACACCGACCCACAACACTGGCACCGCCCCGGCACACTGGCACCGCCCTGGCACACTGGCACCGCCCCGGCACACTGGCACTGCCCTGGCACACTGGCACCACCCGGGCATGTTGGCACCGCCCTGGCACACTGGCACCGCCACGGCACACTGGCACTGCCCTGGCACACTGGCACCACCCTGGCACACTGGCACTGCCCCGACACACTGGCACCACCCTGGCACACTGGCACCACCCTGGCACACTGGCACCGCCCCAGCACACTGGCACTGCCCTGGCACACTGGCACCACCCGGGCATGCTGGCACCGCCCTGGCACACTGGCACCGCCCCGGCACACTGGCACTGCCCTGGCACACTGGCACCACCCTGGCACACTGGCACTGCCCCGGCACACTGGCACCACCCTGGCACACTGGCACCGCCCGGGCACACTGGCACCGCCCTGGCACACTGGCACCACCCGGGCACACTGGCACCGCCCCGGCACTCTGGCACCACCCTGGCACACTGGCACTGGCCTGGCACACTGGCACCGCCCCGGCACACTGGCACCGCCCCGGCACACTGGCACTGCCCTGGCACACTGGCCCTGCCCTGGCACACTGGCACTGCCCCGGCACACTGGCACCACCCTGGCACACTGGCACTGCCCTGGCACACTGGCACCAACCCGGCACACTGGCATCGCCCTGGCACACTGGCCCTGTCCTGGCACACTGGCATCGCCCTGGCATACTGGCCCTGCCCCGGCACACTGGCACCGTCCCGGCACACTGGCACTGGCCTGGCACACTGGTACTGCCCTGGCACACTGGCACTGCCCTGGCACACTGGCACCAACCCGGCACACTGGCATCGCCCTGGCACACTGGCCCTGCCCTGGCACACTGGCACCACCCTGGCACACTGGCACTGCCCTGGCACACTGGCACCAACCCGGCACACTGGCATCGCCCTGGCACACTGGCCCTGCCCTGGCACATTGGCACAGCCCGGGCACACTGGCACCGCCCTGGCACACTGGCACCGCCCGGGCACACTGGCACCGCCCCGGCACACTGGCATCGCCCCGGCACACTGGCATCGCCCTGGCACACTGGCCCTGCCCTGGCACATTGGCACCGCCCGGGCACACTGGCACCGCCCCGGCACACTGGCACCGCCCGGGCACACTGGCACCGCCCCGGCACACTGGCATCGCCCCGGCACACTGGCATCGCCCTGGCACACTGGCCCTGCCCTGGCACATTGGCACTGCCCGGGCACACTGGCATTGCCCTGGCACACTGGCAGGGCACTGCCATGTCCTGTCCTTGACCACCCGGCAGCTGCAATGGCCTCCGAGCCTCCCGGTGAGGCCATCACACCTGGTCTACGTTTTGGGAATCAGCACCAATACCGGTTGGTGTGAGGCCTTGTCGATGATTACTCGGAGCCGGGGGAATGCCGCCTGAAACATGCCACGTACAGACCTCACAGCCTCAGGTAAAATTCACACACAGCTACACCTTTCCATAAACCATCCTGTAACCCCCTACCCACCTCGCTACCCCTCCCCACACCGCCTGTATCCCCCTCCCCTCCTCCGCCCTGTGACCCCCTCCCCTCCCCCGCCCTGTAACCCCCTCCCCTCGCCCGCCCTGTAACCCCCTCCCCTCCCCCGCCCTGTAACCCCCTCCCCCGCTCCGTCCTGTAACCTCCTCCCCCGCTCCGCCCTGTGACCCCCTCCCCCGCCCTGTAACCCCCTCCCCCGCTCTGCTCTGTAACCCCCTCCCCTACCCACCCTGTAACCCCCTCCTCTCCCCTGCCCTGTGACCCCCTGCCCCGCTCCGTCCTGTAACCCCCTCCCCCGCTCCGCCCTGTGACCCCCCTCCCCCGCTCCGCCCTGTGACCCCCCTCCCCCGCTCCGTCCTGTAACCTCCTCCACTGCTCAGCCCTGTAACATCCTCCCCCACTCCGCCCTTTAATCCCCTCCCCCGCTCCGCCCTGTAACCCCCTCCCCACTCCGCCCTTTAATCCGCTCCCCCACTCAGCCCTGTAACCTCCTCCCCGCTCGGTCCCGTATCCCCCTCCCCCGCTCCGTCCCATATCCCCCTCCCCGCTCGGTCCCGTATCCCCCTCCCCCGCTCCGTCCCATATCCCCCTCCCCTCCCCCGCTCCGTCCCGTATCCCCCTCCCCCGCTCGGTCCCGTATCCCCCTCCCCCGCTCAGTCCCGTATCCCCCTCCCCGCTCGGTCCCGTATCCCCCTCCCCCGCTCGGTCCCGTATCCCCCTCCCCCGCTCCGTCCCGTATCTCCCTCCCCGCTCAGTCCCGTATCCCCCTCCCCCGCTCGGTCCCGTATCCCCCTCCCCGCTCGGTCCCGTATCCCCTCCCCCGCTCCGTCCCGTATCCCCCTCCCCCGCTCGGTCCCGTATCCCCCTCCCCGCTCAGTCCCGTATCCCCCTCCCCGCTCAGTCCCGTATCCCCCTCCCCCGCTCTGTCCCGTATCCCCCTCCCCCGCTCCGTCCCGTATCCCCCTCCCCCGCTCCGTCCCGTATCCCCTCCCCGCTCAGTCCCGTATCCCCCTCCCCGCTCAGTCCCGTATCCCCCTCCCCCGCTCGGTCCCGTATCCCCCTCCCCCGCTCGGTCCCGTATCCCCTCCCCGCTCAGTCCCGTATCCCCCTCCCCGCTCAGTCCCGTATCCCCCTCCCCCGCTCCGTCATGTATCCCCCTCCCCGCTCCGTCCCGTATCCCCCTCCCCCGCTCCGTCCCGTATCCCCCTCCCCGCTCGGTCCCGTATCCCCCTCCCCGCTCAGTCCCGTATCCCCCTCCCCCGCTCGGTCCCGTATCCCCCTCCCCGCTCGGCCCCGTATCCCCCTCCCCTCCCCCGCTCGGTCCCGTATCCCCCTCCCCTCCCCCGCTCAGTCCCGTATCCCCCTCCCCGCTCAGTCCCGTATCCCCCTCCCCACTCGGTCCCGTATCCCCCTCCCCCGCTCCGTCATGTATCCCCCTCCCCCGCTCGGTCCCGTATCCCCCTCCCCGCTCGGTCCCGTATCCCCCTCCCCCACTCGGTCCCGTATCCCCCTCCCCGCTCAGTCCCGTATCCCCCTCCCCACTCGGTCCCGTATCCCCCTCCCCCACTCGGTCCCGTATCCCCCTCCCCGCTCAGTCCCGTATCCCCCTCCCCACTCGGTCCCGTATCCCCCTCCCCGCTCAGTCCCGTATCCCCCTCCCCACTCGGTCCCGTATCCCCCTCCCCCGCTCGGTCCCGTATCCCCCTCCCCTCCCCCGCTCAGTCCCGTATCCCCCTCCCCCGCTCAGTCCCGTATCCCCCTCCCCTCCCCGCTCAGTCCCGTATCCCCCTCCCCGCTCAGTCCCGTATCCCCCTCCCCACTCGGTCCCGTATCCCCCTCCCCGCTCAGTCCCGTATCCCCCTCCCCCGCTCAGTCCCGTATCCCCCTCCCCTCCCCGCTCAGTCCCGTATCCCCCTCCCCGCTCAGTCCCGTATCCCCCTCCCCTCCCCGCTCAGTCCCGTATCCCCCTCCCCGCTCAGTCCCGTATCCCCCTCCCCCGCTCAGTCCCGTATCCCCCTCCCCTCCCCGCTCAGTCCCGTATCCCCCTCCCCGCTCAGTCCCGTATCCCCCTCCCCTCCCCGCTCAGTCCCGTATACCCCTCCCCACTCGGTCCCGTATCCCCCTCCCCCGCTCCGTCCTGTATCCCCCTCCCCGCTCAGTCCCGTTTCCCCCTCCCCCGCTCGGTCCTGTATCCCCCTCCCCGCTCAGTCCCGTATCCCCCTCCCCGCTCAGTCCCGTATCCCCCTCCCTGCTCAGTCCCGTATCCCCCTCCCCCGCTCGGTCCCGTACCCCCCTCCCCCGCTCGGTCCCGTATCCCCCTCCCCCACTCGGTCCCGTATCCCCCTCCCCCGCTCAGTCCCGTATCCCCCTCCCCCGCTCCGTCCCGTATCCCCCTCCCCCGCTCCGTCCCGTATCCCCCTCCCCCGCTTGGTCCCGTATCCCCCTCCCCCGCTCCGTCCCGTATCCCCCTCCCCCGCTCCGTCCCGTATCCCCCTCCCCCACTCGGTCCCGTATCCCCCTCCCCCGCTCGGTCCCGTATCCCCCTACCCGCTCCGTCCCGTATCCCCCTCCCCGCTCCGTCCCGTATCCCCCTCCCCCGCTCCGTCCCGTATACCCCTCCCCGCTCAGTCCCGTATCCCCCTCCCCGCTCCGTCCCGTATCCCCCTCCCCGCTCCGTCCCGTATCCCCCTCCCCCGCTCCATCCCGTATACCCCTCCCCGCTCAGTCCCGTATCCCCCTCCCCCGCTCCGTCCCGTATCCCCCTCCCCCGCTCGGTCCCGTATCCCCCTCCCCCGCTCGGTCCCGTATCCCCCTCCCCCGCTCCGTCCCGTATCCCCCTCCCCGCTCCGTCCCGTATCCCCCTCCCCACTCGGTCCCGTATCCCCCTCCCCCGCTCAGTCCCGTATCCCCCTCCCCACTCGGTCCCGTATCCCCCTCCCCGCTCTGTCCCGTATCCCCCTCCCCCGCTCCGTCCCGTATCCCCCTCCCCACTCAGTCCCGTATCCCCCTCCCCCACTCGGTCCCGTATCCCCCTCCCCCGCTCCGTCCCGTATCCCCCTCCCCCGCTCGGTCCCGTATCCCCCTCCCCCACTCGGTCCCGTATCCCCCTCCCCGCTCCGTCCCGTATCCCCCTCCCCGCTCCGTCCCGTATCCCCCTCCCCACTCGGTCCCGTATCCCCCTCCCCGCTCCGTCCCGTATCCCCCTCCCCGCTCCGTCCCGTATCCCCCTCCCCGCTCAGTCCCGTATCCCCCTCCCCCGCCTGGTCCCGTATCCCCCTCCCCCGCTCGGTCCCGTATCCCCCTCCCCCGCTCGGTCCCGTATCCCCCTCCCCACTCGGTCCCGTATCCCCCTCCCCGCTCCGTCCCGTATCCCCCTCCCCGCTCCGTCCCGTATCCCCCTCCCCCGCTCGGTCCCGTATCCCCCTCCCCCGCTCCGTCCCGTATCCCCCTCCCCGCTCAGTCCCGTATCCCCCTCCCCCGCTCCGTCCCGTATCCCCCTCCGCCGCTCGGTCCCGTATCCCCCTCCCCCGCTCCGTCCCGTATCCCCCTCCCCCGCTCGGTCCCGTATCCCCTCCCCCGCTCAGTCCCATATCCCCCTCCCCCGCCTGGTCCCGTATCCCCCTCCCCCGCTCGGTCCCGTATCCCCCTTCCCCGCTCCGTCCCGAATACCCCTCCCCCGCTCGGTCCCGTATCCCCCTCCCCCGCTCCGTCCCGAATACCCCTCCCCCGCTCCGTCCCGAATACCCCTCTCCCGCTCCGTCCCGTATCCCCCTCCCCCGCTCGGTCCCGTATCCCCCTCCCCCGCTCGGTCCCGTATCCCCCTCCCCCGCTCAGTTCCGTATCCCCCTCCCCGCTCGGTCCCGTATCCCCCTCCCCCGCTCGGTCCCGTATCCCCCTCCCCGCTCGGTCCCGTATCCCCCTCCCCGCTCGGTCCCGTATCCCCCTCACCGCTCCGTCCCGTATCCCCCTCCCCCGCTCCGTCCCGTATCCCCCTCCCCCGCTCGGTCCCGTATCCCCCTCCCCCGCTCCGTCCCGTATCCCCCTCCCCCGCTCCGTCCCGTATCCCCCTCCCCGCTCCGTCCCGTATCCCCCTCCCCGCTCAGTCCCGTATCCCCCTCACCGCTCGGTCCCGTATCCCCCTCCCCCGCTCCGTCCCGTATCCCCCTCCCCGCTCAGTCCCGTATCCCCCTCCCCGCTCAGTCCCGTATCCCCCTCCCCGCTCGGTCCCGTATCCCCCTCCCCCGCTCAGTTCCGTATCCCCCTCCCCCGCTCCGTCCCGTATCCCCCTCCCCGCTCAGTCCCGTATCCCCCTCCCCGCTCAGTCCCGTATCCCCCTCCCCGCTCGGTCCCGTATCCCCCTCCGCCGCTCCGTCCCGTATCCCCCTCCCCGCTCGGACCCGTATCCCCCTCCCCCGCTCGGTCCCGTATCCCCCTCCCCGCTCCGTCCCGTAACCCCCTCCCCCGCTCGGTCCCGTATCCCCCTCCCCCGCTCGGTCCCGTATCCCCCGCTCGGTCCCGTATCCCCCTCCCCGCTCCGTCCCGTATCCCCCTCCCCCGCTCGGTCCCGTATCCCCCTCCCCGCTCCGTCCCGTATCCCCCTCCCCCTCCCCCGCTCGGTCCCGTATCCCCCTCCCCCGCTCGGTCCCGTATCCCCCTCCCCCGCTCCGTCCCGTATCCCCCTCCCCGCTCCGTCCCGTATCCCCCTCCCGCTCGGTCCCGTATCCCCCTCCCCCGCTCCGTCCCGTATCCCCCTCCCCCGCTCGGTCCCGTATCCCCCTCCCCGCTCCGTCCCGTATCCCCCTCCCGCTCGGTCCCGTATCCCCCTCCCCCGCTCCGTCCCGTATCCCCCTCCCCCGCTCGGTCCCGTATCCCCCTCCCCCGCTCCGTCCCGTATCCCCCTCCCCCGCTCGGTCCCGTATCCCCCTCCGCCGCTCGGTCCCGTATCCCCCTCCTCCGCTCGGTCCCGTATCCTCCTCCCCCGCTCCGTCCCGTATCCCCCTCCCCCGCTCGGTCCCGTATCCCCCTCCCCCGCTCTGTCCCGTATCCCCCTCCCCCGCTCCGTCCCGTATCCCCCTCCCCGCTAGGTCCCGTATCCCCCTCCCCCGCTCAGTCCCGTATCCCCCTCCCCACTCGGTCCCGTATCCCCCTCCCCCGCTCGGTCCCGTATCCCCCTCCCCCGCTCGGTCCCGTATCCCCCTCCCCCGCTCGGTCCCGTATCCCCCTCCCCGCTCGGTCCCGTATCCCCCTCCCCCGCTCGGTCCCGTATCCCCCTCCCCCGCTCGGTCCCGTATCCCCCTCCCCCGCTCCGTCATGTATCCCCCTCCCCCGCTCCGTCCCGTATCCCCCTCCCCGCTCGGTCCCGTATCCCCCTCCCCCGCTCGGTCCCGTATCCCCCTCTCACGCTCCGTCCCGTATCCCCCTCCCTGCTCAGTCCCGTATCCCCCTCCCCGCTCAGTCCCGTATCCCCCTCCCCGCTCAGTCCCGTATCCCCCTCCCCCGCTCCGTCCCGTATCCCCCTCCCCCGCTCGGTCCCGTATCCCCCTCCCCCGCTCGGTCCCGTATCCCCCTCCCCGCTCGGTCCCGTATCCCCCTCTCCCACTCCGTCCCGTATCCCCCTCCCCGCTCAGTCCCGTATCCCTCCTGCCCGAACTCACCAATGCTTTTTCCTTCACAGTTGTCGAGGATTTCTTGCGCTCTCCGTTTGACGTCCTGAGGGAGGGTTTGATCAGTGAAGAGTTTGGTGAATGTGCAAACGGCAAGAACCTAAAATAGAGAAATGCGAGAATCAGCCGGGTTCAGACTAAAGAGAGGAAATGTTGGATAAACCTGGGGGTTAGTCAGTGTGTGTGGAGAGGGAAACACAGTTGATGTTTCCAGTCCATGTGACTCTTCTTCAAATTCCTGCTTCGTAAAGAGCAAGAGGGTGGCCAGAGAAAGGACTGGTCCATTCAAGGATGTTGGAGGGAACCTATGTGTGGAGCCAGGGGAAATGGTCGAGATACTAAATGAATACCTTGCCTTAGTATTCACCAAAGAGAAGGACTTGGTGGATGAGGAGTATAGGGTAGAGTGTGCAGATATTCTGAGTCATGTTGATATTAATAAAGATGAGGTGTTGGGCATCTTAAAAAGCATTAAAGTAGATACGTCCCCAGGGCTGATGGGATCCACCCCAGAATATTGAGGGGTCAAGGGAGGAAATTGCTGGGGCCTTGTCAGTAATCTTTGTCTCCTCATTGGCTACAGGTGAAGTTCCAGAGGACTGGAGAGTAGTCAATGTTGTTCCATTGTTTAAGAAGGGCAGCAGTGATAATCCAGGATATTATAGGCCGTTGAGCCTTATATCAGTGGTAGGGAACTTATTGGAAAAGATTCTTAGTAATCTTTTCAGTAAGGCATTTGATAATGTTCCCCACGGTAGGCTCATTCAGAAAGTCAGGGAGCATGGGATACAGGGGAATTTGGCTGTCTGGATACAGAATTGGTTGGCCGAAAGAAGACAGCGAGGGGTAGTGGATGGAAGCTATTCCACCTGGAGGTCGGTGACCAGTGGTGTCCCACAGGGATCTGTTCTCGGACCTCTGCTATTTGTGGTTTTTATAAATGACTTGGATGAGGAAGTGGAAGGGTGGGTTAGTAAGTTTGCCGATGACACGAAGGTTGGTCGAGTTGGAGAGTGTTGAGGGTTGTTGCAGGTCACAACAGGTCATTGACAGGATGCAGAGCTGGGCTGAGAAGTGGCAGATGGAGTTCAACCCTGATAAATGTGAAGTGATTCATTTTGGAAGGTCGGATTTGAATGCTGAATCCAGGGTTAAAGGCAGGATTCTTGGAAGTGTGGAGGAACAGAGGGATCTTGGGGTCCACATACATAGATCCCTCAAAGTTGCCACGTAGGTTGATAGGGTTGTTAAGGCATATGGTGTTGGCTTTCATTAACAGGGGGATTGAGTTTAAGAGCCGCGAGGTTTTGCTGCAGCTTTATTAAACTCTAGTCAGACCTCACTTGGAATATTGTGTCCAGTTCTGGTCGCCTCATTATAGGAAGGATGTGGATGCTTTGGAGAGGGTGCAGAGGAGATTTACCAGGATGCTGCCTGGACTGGAGGGCATGTCTTATGAAGAAAGGCTGAGGGAGCGAGGGCTTTTCTCACTGGAGTGAAGAAGGGAGAGAGGTGACTTGATAGAGGTGTACAAGGTGATGAGAGGCATGGATAGAGTGGACAGCCAGAGACTTTTCCCCAGGGTGGAAATGGCTGTCACGAGGGGACATAATTTTAAGGTGATTGGAGGAAGGTATAGGGGAGATGTCAGAGGTCGGTTCTTTACACAGAGAGTGGTGGGTGTGTGGAATCACTGCCAGCAGAGGTGGTGGAGTCAGAGTCATTCGGGACATTTAAGCGACTCTTGGGCAGGCACATGGACAGCAGTAAATTGAAGGGGTGTAGGTTAGGTTGATCTTAGATTAGGGTAAATGGTCGGCACAACATTGTGGGCCGAAGGGCCTGTACTGTGCTGGACTGTTCTGTGTTCTATGAAATAGGATTTACTCACATTTGGAAACAAGTGGACCTATGAGTGATGGCAGAATGGTTTTGTGGTTTCAATAATTTGCTCGAGTTTTTTGAGGAAGTGAGAAAGATGATAGATGAGGGAAAGGCAGTAGATGGCATTTACATGGACTTCAGTAAGGCCTTTGACAAGGTACCTTACGGTAGACTGGTACAAAAGGAGGCATCACACGGGATCAGAGGCGAGCTGGCAAGTTGGATATATAACTGGCTTGGGCACAGAAGACAGAGGGTAGCAGTAGAAGGCACTTTTCTGAATGGAAGGTTGTGACTAGCGGTGTTCCACAGGGATCAGTTCTGGGGCCTTTTTTGTTTGTGGTGTATATAAATGATTTGGAGGAAAATGTAGCTGGTCTGATTAGTAAGTTCACAGATGCCACAAAAACTGGTGGAGTTGCGGATAGTGAAGAGGATTGTCAGAGGATACAGCAGGATATAAACTGGTTGGAGTCTTGGGCGGGGAAATGGCAGATGGAGTTTAATCCGGACAAGTGTGAGGTAATGCACTTTGGAAGGTCCAATGCATGTAGGAATTACACAATAAATAGTCGAACTCTTGTGAGTACTGACAGGCAGAGCGATCTGGGCATGTCCACCGATCGCTGAAAGTGACAACGCATGTGGATAAAAATGAAAAGGTATATTTACTGTGAACATTTCTTAGTGGATGGTGCAAAAGTGAAAAAATGAAACCATCTTGAAGTTGATGGTTTATTTATTTTTTCTTGAGGGGAGGTGTCATGTGAGAGTGCCTTTAAGAAATGGATTTTTCAGCAATGTACCTTTAAGAAATGCAGTGATGTCAGAGTGTGGGTGGAGCTGGGCTTTTGCTCAGCCATTTTTAAGTTTTCAGTTTCAGTTTTGAGGAGAAAGCTGGGAGTGTCTGTGTGTTTTGCTGAGAGCAGCTGAAAAGTGCCTGGCTGGTTTGCTGAGAGCTGCATGAAAGGAGGAAGCCAGTTTGAGGATGAGGCTGGGGGTGTCTGTGTGTTTTGCTCAGAGCTGCAGGAAGAAAACACAGAGCTGGTCTGTGGATGTCTGCAAATCCAAAGACTATAAATATATTGAATGTAACCTCATGTCTGTTGTTAAAGGGGAAGTCTTTTGGATGTTTGAAGGAACGTTTTGAGGGATTATTTAGTGTTGTATTATGTTCGTGATTATCTTTGAAGTAAGGGGTGTTAAGTGATCCAATCTTTATTTAAAAGGTTAAGTTGAGTTCATTGAATAAACATTGTTTTGTGTTAACAACCACGTGTCCATAATTGTAATCCCACACCTGGGGAACAAGCCGTGTGCTTCAGGTTGGTTGAACTCCATGATACATTTTGGGGTTCTGTAAACACCGCTCCCATAACCATGGTCAACAAGGCATACAGCATGTTGGCCTTCATCGGCCGGGGCATTGAGTATACAAATTGGCAAGTCATGTTGCTGCTGTACAGGACCTTAGTTAGGCCTCATTTGGAATATTGTGTACACTTCCTTACCTTGCAGGTCAGCTGTTCGGGAGAGAGAGGGAGCCAGGACCTTGGAAACAGCGCGGGAGTTTCAAAAAGCGCGGGAGCTGCGAGGCAGAGGGGACAGTTTAAAAGGGCGCGCTGTGGGTGAGGTAAGTACTGCTTAACCACTTCCTTACCTTGCAGGTCAGCTGTTCGGGAGAGAGAGGGAGCCAGGACCTTGGAAACAGCGCGGGAGTTTCAAAAAGCGCGGGAGCTGCGAGGCAGAGGGGACAGTTTAAAAGGGCGCGCTGTGGGTGAGGTAAGTACTGCTTAACCACTTCCTTACCTTGCAGGTCAGCTGTTCGGGAGAAAGAGGGAGCCAGGACCTTGGAAACAGCGTGGGAGTTTCAAAAAGCGCGGGAGCTGCGAGGCAGAGGGGACAGTTTAAAAGGGCGCGCTGTGGGTGAGGTAAGTACTGATTAACCACTTCCTTACCTTGCAGGTCAGCTGTTCGGGAGAGAGATCAGTTTTGGGAGCAGGCCTATTGGCTGACTGTAAATCAGGAAGGATACAAAGGGTGTGGCTGAAGTGCCTATAGAAACAGAGTGCTGAAGGCAAACAGAGTGTATCTGAGTTTGGGTAAGGCTGAGTTCGGGTAAGAGGGGAGTGATGAAAAAAAAAAAAAATCAAGTTAATTAAGTAAATTAATTAACTAGTTAAGGGAATTTGGTGCTCACCTGAAGGAGGTGCAGAGAAGCAGACCTGTGAGGGAGTCTCTGGAGCAATTGCATCACAGCCAGCAGGTAAGTGATTGGCTTGTAACTGATAAGTGATTTCTCTCTCTCTTTGACTTTCTCTTAGCTGTGTAGTGTAGTTCAAATTTAACTTCAGGTTTAAGTCATGGCAGGAGAGCTCAGACCCGTGTCATGCTCCTCTTGTGAGATGTGGCAAGTCAGGGACCCTTCTGGTGTCCCTGACTCCTTCATCTGCAAGAAGTGTGTCCAACTGCAGCTCCTGTTAGACCGCTTGACGGCTCTGGAGCTGCGGATGGACTCACTTTGGAGCATCCGCGATGCTGAGGAAGTTGTGGAAAGCACATTCAGTGAGTTGGTCACACCGCAGATTAAAGTTACTGAGGCAGATAGGGAAAGGGTGACCAACAGACAGAGGAAGAGTAGGAAGGCAGTGCAGGGATCCCCTGCGGTCATCTCCCTCCAAAACAGATTTACCGTTTTGGAAACTGTTGGGGAGATGGCTCACCAGGGGAAGGTGGCAGCAGCCAGGTTCATGGCACCGTGGCTGGCTCTGCTGCACAGAAGGGCGGGAAAAAGAGTGGCAGAGCTATAGTGATAGGGGATTCAATTGTAAGGGGAATAGACAGGCGTTTCTGCGGACGCAAACGAGAATCCAGGTTGGTATGTTGCCTCCCTGGTGCAAGGGTCAAGGATGTCTCGGAGCGGCTGCAGGGCATTCTGGAGGGGGAGGGTGAACAGCCAGCTGTCGTGGTGCATATAGGCACCAACGATATAGGTAAAAAACGGGATGAGGTCCTACAAGCTGAATTTATGGAGTTAGGAGTTAAACTAAAAAGTAGGACCTCAAAGGTAGTAATCTCAGGATTGCTACCAGTGCCACGTGATAGTCAGAGTAGGAATGACAGGATAGCTAGGATGAATACATGGCTTGAGAGATGGTGCAAGAGGGAGGGTTTCAAATTCCTGGGACATTGGGACCGATTCTGGGGGAGGTGGGACCTGTACAAATCGGACGGTCTGCATCTGGGTGGGACCGGAACCAATGTTCTCGGGGGGGTGTTTGCTAGTGCAGTTGGGGAGGGTTTAAACTAATGTGCCAGGGGGATGGGAACCGATGTAGGAAGTCAGTGGGGACAGAAACAAAAGGCAGGAAGGGAGAGTGTGTAAAGCATGACCAGAGAAAGCAGGGAAGAGAGCAAGGAAAGTCTACATTAAACTGCATTTATTTCAATGCAAGGGGCCTGACGGGCAAAGCGGATGAACTCAGGGCATGGACGGGCACATGGGACTGGGATATTATAGCTATGACTGAAACATGGCTAAGGGAGGGGCAGGACTGGCAGCTCAATGTTCCGGGGTACAGATGCTATAGAAAGGATAGAACAGGAGGTAAGAGAGGAGGGGGAGTGGCGTTTTTGATTAGGGAGAACATCACGGCAGTACTTAGAGGGGATATATCCGAGGGTTCGCCCACTGAGTCTATATGGGTGGAACTGAAAAATAAGAAGGGAGAGATCACCTTGGTAGGACTGTACTACAGGCCCCCAAATAGTCAGCGGGAAATTGAGGAGCAAATATGTAAGGAGATTACAGATAGCTGCAAGTATAATAGGGTGGTAGTAGTAGGGGACTTTAACTTTCCCAACATTGACTGGGACAGCCATAGCATTAGGGGCTTGGATGGAGGGAAATTTGTTGAGTGTATTCAGGAGGAATTTCTCATTCAGTATGTGGATGGACCGACTAGAGAGGGGGCAAAACTTGACCTCGTCTTGGGAAATAAGGAAGGGCAAGTGATAGAAGTGCTAGTGAGGGATCACTTTGGGACAAGTGACCATAATTCCATTAGTTTTAAGATAGCTATGGAGAATGATAGGTCTGGCCCAAGAGTTAAAATTCTTAATTGGGGCAAGGCCAATTTTGATGGTATCAGACAGGAACTTGCAGAGGTAGATTGGGGGAGACTATTGGCAGACAAAGGGACGGCTGGTAAATGGGAGGCTTTTAAAAATGTGTTAACCAGGGTGCAGGGTAAGCACATTCCCTTTAGAGTGAAGGGCAAGGCTGGTAGAAGTAGGGAACCCTGGATGACTCGAGATATTGAGACTCTGGTCAAAAAGAAGAAGGAGGCATATGACGTACATAAGCAACTGGGATCAAGTAGATCCCTTGAAGAGTATAGAGATTGTCGAAATAGAGTTAAGAGGGAAATCAGGAGGGCAAAAAGGGGACATGAAATTGCTTTGGCAAATAATGCAAGGGAGAATCCAAAGAGATTCTACAGATACATAAAGGGGAAAAGAGTAACTAGGGACAGAGTAGGGCCTCTTAAGGATCAACAAGGGCATCTATGTGCAGAGCCACAAGAGTTGGGTGAGATCCTGAATGAATATTTCTCATCGGTATTCACGGTGGAGAAAGGCATGGAGGTTAGGAAACTAAGGGAAATATATAGTGATGTCTTGAGAAGTGTGCATATTACAGAGGAGGAGGTGCTGGAAGTCTTAAAGTGCATCAAGGTAGATAAATCCCCGGGACCTGATGAAATGTATCCCAGGATGTTGTGGGAGGCTAGGGAGGAAATTGCGGGTCCCCTAACCGAGATATTTGAATCATCGGCAGCCACAGGTGAGGTGCCTGAAGATTGGAGAGTGGCGAATGTTGTGCCCTTGTTTAAGAAGGGCAGCAGGGAAAAGCCTGGGAACTACAGACCGGTGAGCCTAACGTCTGTAGTAGGTAAGTTGCTAGAAGGTATTCTGAGAGACAGGATCTACAAGCATTTAGAGAGGCAAGGACTGATTCGGGGCAGTCAGCATGGCTTTGTGCGTGGAAAATCATGTCTCACAAATTTGATTGAGTTTTTTGAGGGAGTGACCAAGAAGGTAGATGAGGGCAGTGCAGTAGACGTTGTCTACATGGACTTTAGCAAAGCCTTTGACAAGGTACCGCATGGTAGGTTGTTGCAGAAGGTTAAAGCTCACGGGATCCAGGGTGAGGTTGCCAATTGGATTCAAAATTGGCTGGACAACAGAAGGCAGAGGGTGGTTGTAGAGGGTTGTTTTTCAAACTGGAGGCCTGTGACCAGTGGTGTGCCTCAGGGATCGGTGCTGGGTCCACTGTTATTTGTGATTTATATTAATGATTTGGATGAGAATTTAGGAGGCATGGTTAGTAAGTTTGCAGATGACACCAAGATTGGTGGCACAGTGGATAGTGAAGAAGGTTATCTAGGATTGCAACGGGATCTTGATCAATTAGGCCAGTGGGCCGACGAATGGCAGATGGAGTTTAATTTAGATAAATGTGAGGTGATGCATTTTGGCAGATCGAATCAGGCCAGGACCTACTCAGTTAATGGTATGGCGTTGGGGAGAGTTATAGAACAAAGAGATCTAGGAGTACAGGTTCATAGCTCCTTGAAGGTGGAGTCGCAGGTGGACAGGGTGGTGAAGAAGGCATTCGGCATGCTTGGTTTCATTGGTCAGAACATTGAATATAGGAGTTGGGACGTCTTGTTGAAGTTGTACAAGACATTGGTACGGCCACACTTGGAATACTGTGTGCAGTTCTGGTCACCCTATTATAGAAAGGATATTATTAAACTAGAAAGAGTGCAGAAAAGATTTACTAGGATGTTGCCGGGACTTGATGGTTTGAGTTATAAGGAGAGGCTGGATAGACTGGGACTTTTTTCCCTGGAGCGTAGGAGGCTTAGGGGTGATCTTATAGAGGTCTATAAAATAATGAGGGGCATAGATAAGGTAGATAGTCAACATCTTTTCCCAAAGGTAGGGGAGTCTAAAACTAGAGGGCATAGGTTTAAGGTGAGAGGGGAGAGATTCAGAAGGGCCCAGAGGGGCAATTTCTTCACTCAGAGGGTAGTGAGTGTCTGGAATGGGCTGCCAGAGGTAGTAGTAGAAGCGGGTACAATTGTGTCTTTCAAAAAGCATTTAGATGGTTACATGGGTAAGATGGGTATAGAGGGTTATGGGCCAAGTGCGGGCAACTGGGACTAGCTTAATGGTAAAAACTGGGCGGCATGGACTGGTTGGGCCGAAGGGCCTGTTTCCATGCTGTAAACTTCTATGATTCTATGATTCTGGTCACCACACTACCAGAAGGATTTGGGTGCTTTGGAGAGGGTACAGAAGCGGTTTACTAGCGAGTTGCCTGGTATGGAGGGCATTAGCTATGAGGAGAGGATAGACACATAAAGGATTAAAGGGTGACGAGGGAGAGGGTAGGGCCTCTTAAAGATAAACAAGGTAATCTCTGTGTGGATCCATAAGGGATAGGTAAGATCCTAAATGAATATTTCTCATCAGTATTTACTGTTGAGAAAGGCATGGATGTTCGGGAACTTGGGGAAATAAACAGTGATGTCTTGAGGAGTGAGCATATTACAGAGAAGGAGGTGCCGGAGATATTAAAGCGCATCGAGATAGAAAACTCCCCGGGACCTGATGAAATGTATCCCAGGACATTGTGGGAAGCTCGGGAGGAAATTGCCGGCCCCCTAGCTGAGATATTTGAATCGTTGACAGTCACAGGAGAGGTGCCTGAAGATTGGAGGGTAGCAAATGTTGTGCCCTTGTTTAAGAAATGAGGAAGGGCTAGGCCTGGGAATTACAGACCGATTAGCCTTACTTCGGTAGTGGGTAAGTTGTTAGAAGGTATTCTGAGGGACAAGATCTACAGGCATTAAACAGGCACAGGCTAATTAGGGAAAGTCAGCGTGGCTTTGTAAGGGGAAAGTCATGTCTCACCAATTTGATTGAGGTTTTTGAAGGGGTAACCAAGAAGGTAGATGAGGGCAGTGCGGTCGACGTTGTCTACATGGACTTTAGCAAGGCCTTTGACAAGGTACCGCACGGTAGGTTGTTGCAAAAGGTTAAATCTCACGGAATCCAGGGTGAGGTAGCCAATTGGATAGAAAGCCAAAGGGAGGTTGTGGAGGGTGGTTTTTCCGACTGGAGGCCTGTGACCAGCGGTGTGCCTCAGGGATCGGTGCTGGGTCCACTGTTATTTGTTATCTATATTAATGATTTGGATGAGAATGTAGGAGACATGGTTAATACGTTTGCAGGTAACACCAAGATTGGTGGCACAGTGGATAGTGAAGAAGGTTATACCAGATTGCAACAGGATCTTGACCAATTGGGCCAGTGGGCCGATGAATGGCAGATGGAGTTTAATTTGGATAAATGTGAGGTGATGCATTTTGGTCGATCAAATCAGGGCAGGACCTACTCAGTTAATGGTATGGCGTTGGGGAGAGTTACAGAACAAAGAGATCTAGGGGTACAGGCTCATAGCTCCTTGAAGGTGGAGTCGCAGGTGGACAGGGGGGTGAAGAAGGCATTCAGCATGCGAGGTTTTATTGGTCAGAACATTGAATACAGGAGTTGGGACGTCTTGTTGAAGTTGTACAAGACATTGGTAAGACCACACATGGAATACTGTGTTCAGTTCTGGTCACCCTATTATAGGAAGGATATTGTTAAACCAGAAAGAGTGCAGAAGAGATTTACGAGGATGCTACCAGGACTTGATGGTCTGAGTTATAAGGAGAGGCTGGATAGGCTGGGACTTTCTCCCCTGGAGCGGAGGAGGCTCAGGGGTGATCTTATAGAGGTCTATAAAATAATGAGGGGCATAGATAAGGTATATAGACAACATCTTTTCCCAAAGGTAGAGGAGTCTAGAACTAGAGGGCAGAGGTTAAAGGTGAGAGGGGAGAGATACAAAAGAGACCAGAGGGGACATTTTTTCACACAGAGGGTGGTGAGCATCTGGAATGGGCTGCCAGAGGCAGTGGTATTGGTGGGTACAATTTTGTCCTTTGAAAAGCAGTTGTTCAGTTACATGGGCAGGGTGAGTCTCGAGGGATAGGGCCCAAATGTGGGCAAGTGGGACTAGCTTAGTGATAGAAACTGGGTGGGATGAACAAGCTGGGCCGAAGGGCCTGTTTCCGTGCTGTAAACATCTATGACTCGATGAGCATAAACCATAAGACCATAAGACATAGGAGCGGAAGTAAGGCCATTCGGCCCATCGAGTCCACTCCACCATTCAATCATGGCTGATTTCAACTCCATTTACCCGCTCTCTCTCCATAGCCCTTAATTCCTCGAGAAATCAAGAATTTATCAACTTCTGTCTCAAAGACACTCAACGTCCCGGCCTCCACCGCCCTAAAGGAAACTTTAATTTAAGGAATCTTAACCTGTCGAACTACGCCAAGTTTGGGGGAAGCTTAGTTGATGAATCAAGTCCTGGCGCAATACGACAAGTTATAAGATTTGTACTATTTGTAGACTGTGTTAAGTTGTTCGATTCCTTGTATTATTCGACTGTGTATAGTTGAAGGAATTTATATCATCTCTGCTATTCGGTTATCAGTAGCACTTTGCGAATACTGGAACTCAGCAGAAATTTGCAGTATAAACTCCTCAGGTGCCAAAAAGAATTGTTTTATTTGTAGTCGCTTGATTACAATTTGAAAGTCATTTAAAAGGCAATTCGTAGACAATTCGAAGCTTTCAGAGAATTACAGACATTATCTTTCTTTGCTTAGGCAGACAGCTCGAAAGTAACTTTTAAAAGGTCAAAGTCTGGCAATGAAACATGAAGAGAGAGAGAAAGCTAATCTTCAGCTAAACTCAAACTCAAAGTCAAAAGTGGACTAACATCACTGACACAGACTGTTAAACTGACAACCCCCAAAAGACAATTCTAAAATGGAGACTATAAAGGACAAAACTGACTAAACTAAACACTAAAACCAAACCTAACCTAAAATGGCCGGGAGAAACTTTTCAGTTATACACTTTCATATCTGTCTTAAGTCATCTAATTACACCCCAATATAATCCTAATTGGTTTGGGTTAGACTCAAACACATTTGATTTGATGGCAAGCCGTCCATCTTCAATGTGCAACATCAGCTTTTCTGGCCCAGCTGTTATCTGCATTGTGAACAATGGTGCCTTCATGTTGCTGTGTATTCAGCCCTTGGCCATGACAATTAGCACAAGACAGTGTCAAATTGTCTTGCAACTGTGCTTTTTTTAATGTCACACTGTCTTTGAAAATATGCATTTGCCAGAACAACGGACCTCAGTAAAAGTGAATTATGCTGTATAAATGGGTATTAAAAACTGGGGCTCAACATTTATGCTTAAACAGCTATCTTTTACCTATACTAGTTGTATTCGAAATACCTGGCTTCTACACGCCCTCTGTGGCAATGAATTCCACAGACCCACCACTCTCTGGCTGAAGAAATTTCTCCTCATCTCTGTTCTAAAGTGACTCCCTTTTATTCTAAGGCTGTGCCCCCGGGTCCTAGTCTCCCCTGCTAATGGAAACAACTTCCCTACGTCCACCCTATCTAAGCCATTCATTATCGTGTAAGTTTCTATTAGATCTCCCCTCAACCTCCTAAACGCCAATGAATATAATCCCAGGATCCTCAGACGTTCATCGTATGTTAGGCCTACCATTCCTGGGATCATCCGTGTGAACCTCCGCTGGACCCGCTCCAGCGCCAGTATGTCCTTCCTGAGGTGTGGGGCCCAAAATTGCTCACAGTATTCTAAATGGGGCCTAACTAATGCTTTATAAAGCTTCAGAAGTACATCCCTGCTTTTATATTCCAAGCCTCTTGAGATAAATGACAACATTGCATTTGCTTTCTTAATTTCGGACTCAACCTGCAAGTTTACCTTTAGAGAATCCTGGACTAGGACTCCCAAGTCCCTTTGCACTTCAGCATTATGAATTTTGTCACCGTTTAGAAAATAGTCCATGCCTCTATTCTTTTTTCCAAAGTGCAAGACCTCGCACTTGCCCACGTTGAATTTCAACAGCCATTTCTTGGGCCACTCTCCTAAACTGTCTAAATCTTTCTGCAGCCTCCCCACCTCCTCCATACTACCTGCCCCTCCACCTATCTTTGTATCATCGGCAAACTTAGCCAGAATGCCCCCAGTCCCGTCATCTAGATCGTTAATATATAAAGAGAACAGCTGTGGCCCCAACACTGAACCCTGCGGGACACCACTCGTCACGGTTGCCATTCCGAAAAAGAACCTTTTATCCCAACTCTCTGCCTTCTGCCTGACAGCCAATCGTCAATCCATGTTAGTACCTTGCCTCGAATACCATGGGCCCTTATTTTACTCAGCAGTCTCCCATGAGGCACCTTATCAAAGGCCTTTTGGAAGTCAAGATAGATAACATCCATTGGCTCTCCTTGGTCCAGCCTATTTGTTATCTCTTCAAAGAACTCTAACAGGTTTGTCAGGCACGACCTCCCCTTACTAAATCCATTCTGACTTGTCCTAATCCGACCCTGCACTTCCAAGAATTTAGAAATCTCATCCTTAACGATGGATTCTAGAATCTTGCCAACAACCGAGGTTAGGCTAATTGGCCTATAATTTTTCATATTTTTTCTTGTTCCCTTCTTGAACACGGGGGTTACAACAGTGATTTTCCAATCCTCCGGGACTTTCCCTGACTCCAGTGACTTTTGAAAGATCACAACTAACGCCTCCACTATTTCTTCAGCTATCTCCTTTAGAACTCTAGGATGTAGCCCATCTGGGCCCGGAGATTTATCAATTTTAAGACCTCTTAGTTTCTCTAGCACTTTCTCCTTTGTGATGGCTACCATATTCAACTCTGCCCCCTGACTCTCCGGAATTGTTGGGATATTACTCATGTCTTCTACTGTGAAGACTGACGCAAAGTACTTATTTAGTTCCTCATCCATTTCCTTGTCTCCCATCACTAGATTACCAGCGTCATTTTGGAGCGGCCCAATGTCTACTTTTGCCTCCCGTTTGTTTTTAATGTATTTAAAGAAACTTTTACTATCATTCCTAATGTTACTGGTTAGCCTACCTTCATATTTGATCCTCTGTTTGTTTTTGTAGACTTCCCAATCTTCTGACTTCCCACTACTCTTTGCCACATTATAGGCTTTCTCTTTTGCTTTGATGCATTCCCTGACTTCCTTTGTCAGCCATGGCTGCCTAATTCCCCCTCTGATAACCTTTCTTTTCTTTGGGATGAACCTCTGTACTGTGTCCTCAATTACTCCCAGAAACTCCTGCCATTGCTGTTCTACTGTCTTTCCCACTAGGCTCTGCTCCCAGTCGATTTTCGTCAGTTCCTCCCTCATGCCCCTGTAGTTACCTTTATTTAACTGTAACACCTTTACATCTGATTCTACCTTCTTTCTTTCAAATTGGAGATTGAATTCTACCATATTATGATCACTGCCTCCTAAGTGCTCCCTTACTTTAAGATCTTTAATCAAGTCTGGCTCATTACATAACACTAAGTCCAGAATGGCCTTTTCCCTCGTGGGCTCCATCACAAGCTGTTCCAAAAAGCCCTCCTGTAAACATTCAATGAATTCCCTTTCCTTGGGTCCACTGGCAGCATTATTTACCCAGTCCACCTGCATATTGAAGTCCCCCATGATCACTGTGACCTTGCCTTTCGGTCTGTTCGGTCTGCTCTCACTGGAACGACAGAGGTTGAGAGGCGACCTGATAGAGGTCTACAATATTTTGAGTGGCATGGACAGAGTGGATAGTCAGATGCTCTTTCCCAGGGTAGGGGAGTCAAGTACTAGGGGACAGAGGTTTATAGTGCGTGGGGAAAAGTTTAGAACAGATGTGCGGGGACAGTTTCTTTACACAGAGGGTGGTAAATATATACATAGATACATAGAAGATAGGAGCAGGAGGAGGCCTTTTGGCCCTTCGAGCCTGCTCCGCCATTTATCACCATCTTGCCTCCCAGGTGCCAGGGTGCGTGATGTCTCGGATCGTGTTTTCGGGATCCTTAAGGGGGAGGGGGAGCAGCCCCAAGTCGTGGTCCACATAGGTACCAACGACATAGGTAGGAAAAGGGATGGGGATGTAAGGCAGGAATTCAGGGAGCGAGGGTGGAAACTTAGATCTAGGACAAACACAGTTATTATCTCTGGGTTGTTACCCGTTCCACGTGATAGCGAGACGAGGAATAGGGAGACAGAGGAGTTGAACACGTGGCTACAGGGATGGTGCAGGAGGGAGGGTTTCAGATTTCTGGATAATTGGGTCTCATTCTGGGGTCGGTGGGACCTCTACAAACGGGATGGTCTACACCTGGACCAGAAGGGTACCAATTTCCTGGGGGGGAAATTTGCTAATGCTCTTCGGGAGGGTTTAAACTAGTTCAGCAGGGGCTTGGGAACCTGAATTGTAACTCCAGTATACAGGAGGTTGAGAGTAGTGAGGTCATGAGTAAGGTTTCAAAGTTGCAGGAGTGTACCGGCAGGCAGGAAGGTGGTTTAAAGTGTGTCTTCTTCAATGCCAGGAGCATCCAGAATAAGGTGGGTGAACTGGCAGCATGGGTTGGTACCTGGGACTTCGATGTTGTGGTCATTTCGGAGACATGGATAGGGCAGATGCCGGAGTTTAGATATTTCAGTAAGCTCAGGGAAGGTGGTAAAAGAGGGGGAGGGGTGTCATTGTTAGTCAAGGACAGTATTACGGTGGCAGAAAGGACGTTTGATGAGGACTCGTCTACTGAGGTAGTATGGGCTGAGGTTAGAAACAGAAAAGGAGAGGTCACCCTGTTAGGAGTTTTCTATAGGCCTCCGAAAAGTTCCAGAGATGTAGAGGAAAGGATTGCAAAGATGATTCTGGATAGGAGCGAAAGCAACAGGGTAGTTGTTATAGGGGACATTAACTTTCCAAATATTGACTGGAAACGCTATAGTTCGAGTAGTTTAGATGGGTCCGTTTTTGTCCAATGTGTGCAGGAGGGTTTCCTGACACAGTATGTAGATAGGCCAACGCGAGGCGAGGCCATATTGGATTTGGTACTGGGTAATGAACCAGGACAGGTGTCAGATTTGGAGGTAGGTGAGCACTTTGGTGACAGTGACCACAATTCGATTACGTTTACTTTAGTGATGGAAAGGGATAGGTAGATACCGCAGGGCAAGAGTTATATCTGGGGGAAAGGCAATTATGATGCGATGAGGCAAGACTTAGGATGCATCGGATGGAGAGGAAAACTGCAGGGGATGGGCACAATAGAACTGTGGAGCTTGTTCAAGGAACAGCTACTGCGTGTCCTTGATAAGTATGTACCTGTCAGGCAGGGAGGAAGTGGTCGAGCGAGGGAACCGTGGTTTACTAAGGCAGTCGAAACCCTTGTCAAGAGGAAGAAGGAGGCTTATGTAAAGATGAGACATGAAGGTTCAGTTAGGGCGCTCGAGAGTTACAAGTTAGCTAGGAAGGACCTAAAGAGAGAGCTAAGAAGAGCCAGGAGGGGACATGAAAAGTCTTTGGCAGGTAGGATCAAGGATAACCCTAATGCTTTCTATGGATATGTCAGGAATAAGAGAATGACTAGGGTAAGAGTAGGGCCAGTCAAGGACAGTAGTGGGAAAATGTGCGTGGAGTCCGAGGAGATAGGAGACGTGCTAAATGAATATTTTTCGTCAGTATTCACACAGGAAAAAGGCAATGTTGTCGAGGAGACTACTGAGATTCAGGCTACTAGACTAGAAGGGCTTGAGGTTCATAAGGAGGAGGTGTTAACAATTCTGGAAAGTGTGAAAATAGATAAATCCCCTGGGCCGGATGGGATTTATCCTAGGATTCTCTGGGAAGCATGGGAGGAGATTGCCGAGCCTTTGGCTTTGATATTTAAGTCATCTTTGTCTGCAGGAATAGTGCCAGAAGACTGGAGGATAGCAAATGTTGTCCCCTTGTTCAAGAAGGGGAGTAGAGACAACCCCGGTAACTATAGACCAGTGAGCCTTACTTCTGTTGTGGGCAAAATCTTGGAAAGGTTTATAAGAGATAGGATGTATAATCATCTGGAAAGGGATAATTTGATTAGAGATAGTCAACACGGTTTTGTGAAGGGTAGGTCATGCCTCACAAACCTTATTGAGTTCTTTGAGAAGGTGACGAAACAGGTGGATGAGGGTAAAGCAGTTGATGTGGTGTATATGGATTTCAGTAAAGCGTCTGATAAGGTTCCCCACGGGAGGCTACTGCAGAAAATACGGAGGCATGGGATTCAGGGTGATTTAGCAGTTTGGATCAGAAATTGGCTAGCTGGAAGAAGACAAAGGGTGGTGGTTGATGGGAAGTGTTCAGACTGGAGTCCAGTTACTAGTGGTGTACCACAAGGATCTGTTTTGGGGCCACTGCTGTTTGTCATTTTTATAAATGACCTGGAGGAGGGCGTAGAAGGATGGGTGAGTAAATTTTCAGATGACACTAAAGTCGGTGGAGTTGTGGACAGTGCGGAAGGATGTTACAAGTTACAGAGGGACATAGATAAGCTGCAGCGCTGGGCTGAGAGGTGGCAAATGGAGTTTAATGCAGAAAAGTGTGAGGTGATTCATTTTGGAAGGAATCACAGGAAGACAGAGTACTGGGCTAATGGTAAGATTCTTGGCAGTGTGGTTGAGCAGAGAGATCTCTGTGTCCATGTACATAGATCCCTGAAAGTTGCCACCCAGGTTGAGAGGGTTGGGAAGAAGGCGTACGGTGTGTTAGCTTTTATTGGTAGAGGGATTGAGTTTCGGAGCCATGAGGTCATGTTGCAGCTGTACAAAACTCTGGTGCGGCTGCATTTGGAGTATTGCGTGCAATTCTGGTCGCCGCATTATAGGAAGGATGTGGAAGCATTGGAAAGGGTGCAGAGGAGATTTACCAGAATGTTGCCTGGTATGGAGGGAAGATCTTATGAGGAAAGGCTGAGGGACTTGAGGCTGTTTTTGTTAGAGAGAAGAAGGTTAAGAGGTGACTTAATTGAGGCATACAAGATGATCAGAGGATTAGATAGGGTGGACAGTGAGAGCCTTTTTCCTCGGATGGTGATGTCTAGCATGAGGGGACATAGCTTTAAATTGAGGGGAGATAGATATAAGACAGATGTCAGAGGTAGGTTCTTTACTCAGAGAGTAGTAAGGGTGTGGAATGCCCTGCCTGCAACAGTAGTGGATGTCATAATATACATCAGTACATTATGGTGCAGTCACATAAACACACTGATGGACATGCAGTAGGACCAACCAGCATACATAACATCGCAGCCAATCACCAGTGAGAGCACACGCACTATAAAAACAGGGGACAGGAGAGTTCCTGCTCATTCTAGCAGCAGCCAGCTCAGAGCACAGAGCTCACAGCCTGCAACATAGACATTCACCATGTGCTGAGTGCATCACCTAGTTAGTGATAGGAAAGGGTCCACAGTTAAGCTGGTATTGCTATACCCACGTTTACAGTATGTTAGCATAGTTGAACAGTTAATAAAATAGTGTTACACCACTTCCAGCATTGTTGGCCTGTTTGTGAACCAGAACACCCAACACAACATGGTGCAAGGAGTGGCCGCAATCTAGCACTTGTGCGACCTACCTGCAACTTCTCAGCATTCCGGCATCCTACAGCATGGAGAACATCAACCCGCCGCCGCCGCTCCGCATCGCTGGCAATCTCGGGGTAAATTGGAAGATATTTAAACAGCGCTTCCAGCTCTTCCTCGAGGCCACGGACAGGGAGAATGCATCGGACACCAGGCAGATAGCCCTTCTTCTCTCCACGGCCGGGCAACATGCCATCCACATCTTTAACTCCCTGACATTCGTGGACGACGAGAACAAGACCAAATACAAGACGGTGCTCCTCAAATTCGACACACACTTCAGTGTTGAAGTCAACGAAAGCTTCGAAAGGAACCTGTTCCAGCAGCACTTGCAGGGTAAGGACAAGCCTTTCCAATCCTATTTAACACACCTCCGCATCCTCGCGCAGTCCTGCGGCTACGGGCCCACCTCCGACTCCATGATAGGCGACCAGATTGTTTTTGGGTCATGTCGGACACCCTGCGTCAGCAGCTCCTTAAAGTTAAACAACTCACCCTAGCGACTGCCATCGAGACCTGTGTCCTGCATGAGAATGCCACCAGCCGGTACTCCTACATACAGGCAGCTGAAACGGCGCGGCAAGGGCCCCACGAGGCGGAAAGGGTCCAAACGATCGCACACCTCCCGGGCCCCAGTCTGGAGGAGGGCGGCCATTTTGCGCGCTTTCCGAGGACTCCAGCTCTTGTACCCGCCAAACGAGGGGACGGTGACCTGGAGGAACGCGATGCGCAGGCCCGCACCGCGCATGCGTGGTGGTGCAATGAACGCACTGACGTCACGACGGGCGGCAACTGTGGCTCCGCCCACTTAAAGCGGCAATGCCCTGCAAAATGGCGACAGTGCCTACGCTGTGGCAGGCTTGGCCACGATGCTGCCTGCTGTCGAGCAGCCCAGCCTGCCCACTCGCAACCATTTAACCAGCCTCGCAGGAATGTTCGGGCAATCCAACCCACCTTCACCCAGTCCGATCCTGACTTCATTCAGACCAGTGACACCGAGGACAGGGAGCCTTTTCGAGTCGCCGTCATAACCAAGAACAGGCTGTCCCCGAATCGAAAGCTCCAGCCGCTGTCGGTACACAGCATTGATCCGGACGACGAGTGGTGTGCCACCCTGACGGTCAACCCGAATTCACCGCCCACCTCAGAGACTTGATTTATGAGCCTTACAATGTTGGACTCAATGCTTTGTTCTTTCGTGCTGGTTCAGCATTTCACTAGTTTGTTTATCGCAGTTTATAGCATTCGTTATTAGTTTTGTTGTTGGTGTAACACCTTGGGCGTCATTCTCCGACCCCCCGCCGGGTCGGAGAATGGGCGTAGGCCGCCGTGAATCCCGCCCCGCCCCCGCCGAAGTCTCCGCTCCCGGAGATTGGGCGGGGGCGGGAATCCGGCCGCGCCGGTTGGCGGGACCCCCCGCTGGATTCTCTGGCCCGGATGGGCTGAAGTCCCGCCCAGAAATTGCCTGTCCCGCCGGCGTAAATCAAACCTGGTATTTACCGGCGGGACCAGGCGGCGTGGGCGGGCTCCGGGGTCCTGGGGGGGGGGCACGGGGCGATCTGACCCGGGGGGTGCCCCCACGGTGGCCTGGCCCGCGATCGGGGCCCACCGATCCGCGGGCGGGCCTGTGCCATGGGGGCACTCTTTCCCTTCCGCCTTCGCCACGGTCTCCACCATGGCGGAGGCGGAAGAGACTCTCCCCACTGCGCATGCGCGGGAAACTGACAGCGGCCGCTGACGCTCCCGCGCATGCGCCGCATTTCCGCGCCAGCTGGCGGGGCAACAAACGCCATTTCCGCCAGCTGGCGGGGCGGAAATCCCTCCGGCGTCGGCCTAGCCCCTCAATGTTGGGGCTAGGCCGCCAAAGACGTGGAGCATTCCGCACCTTTGGGCCGGCGCGATGCCCGCCTGATTGGCGCCGTGTTTGGCGCCAGTCGGCGGACATCGCGCCGTTGGGGGAGAATTTTGACCCTTGTTTTTCTTTTCTCTGCACCAGGCACCTTCCCGTGTATATAGACTAGCCTCATGTACATAGTTATGTAAATACTGCACACACATGGTCAGATACACTCATTACACGTTATTTATTCTCACATAGACACATGTTCTTTGTAAAAAAGGGGGATGTCATAATATACATCAGTACATTATGGTGCAGTCACATAAACACACTGATGGACACACAGTGGGACCAATCAGCATACACAACACCGCAGCCAATCACCAGTGAGAGCACAAGCACGATAAAGACAGGGGACAGGAGAGTTCCCGCTCATTCTAGCAGCAGCCAGCTCGGAGCACAGAGCTCACAGCCTGCAACACAGACATTCACCATGTGCTGAGCGCCTCACCATAGCTAGTGATAGGAAAGGGTCCACAGTTAAGCTGGTATTGCTAGAACCACATTTGCAGTATGTTAGCATAGTTGAACAGTTAATAAAATAGCGATACACCACTTCCAGCATTGTTGGCTTGTTTGTAAACCAGAACACCCAACACTAAGGGCATTCAAATGGTCATTGGATAGACATATGAACGATAAGGGAATAGTGTAGATGGGCTTTAGAGCGGTTTCACAGGTCGGCGCAACATCGAGGGCCGAAGGGCCTGTACTGCGCTGTAATGTTCTATGGCTGATCATCCAACTCAATAGCCTAATCCGTCTTTCTCCCCATAGCCTTTGGTCCCATTCTCCCCAAGTGCGATATCCAGCCGCCTCTTGAATATATTCAAAGTTTTAGCATCAACTACTTCCTGTGGTAATGAATTCCACAGGCTCACCTCTCTCTGTGTGAAGAAATGTCTCCTTATCTCTGTCCGAAATGGTTTACCCTGAATCCTCAGACTGTGACCCCTGGTTCTGGACACACCCATCATTGGTAACATTGTCCCTGCATCGACCCTGTCTAGTCCTGTTAGAATTTTATAGTCTCTCTGAGATCCCCCCTCATTCTTCTGAACTCCAGCGAGAACAATCCCGACCTCGTCAATCTCTCCTCGTACGTCAGTCCCGCCATCCCTGGAATCTGGTCATATGGAACGCACTGCCTGGGGAGGTGGTGGGAACAGGTACGATAGCGGTATTTAGGGGCATTTAAGAGGCGTCTAGACAAATCGGGTGGGAATGGAAGGTTACGGACTCGGTAAGTGCAGACGGTTTTGGTTTTGGCAGGTACGATGACCGGTACAGGCTGGGAGGGCCGAAGGGCCTGTTCCTGTGCTGTATCGTTCTTTGTTCTTTACATCATTGAACCCCACAGAACCGTTCCCGCGTGTCCAGTTGACAGGTGTAGTCACCGTGGAGGCCGAGGCAGCCTCCATGTTAGAAAGAGATCAGCTGCAAAATGATCAGGATTTTGAAATGTGGAACTTGCTTTGCTGACTGCATCATGACGGAAATTCATTCTGACTTGTTCAATCCTCCACCAGCTGCAATCACCTCGAGACATCTGCTGGTCACCTTCAACAAACAAATTAGGTTCAGGAGGAGGCCCCTCGAGCCTGCTCCACCATGCCTGATGTGATTGTGGCCCCAACTCCACTTTCCTGTCTCCCCCCCTCTTCCCTTTAACTCCCCTGTCAGTCAAGAATCTATCCCGCTCCACTTTAAAATATTCAATCGCCAAATCCAAGCCAAACAGGCGGGTAGTTCAGGAATGCGCTGAGGTCCTGCTCACAAATTGGTTATTGCTGTCTGCACAGGAGGGGGCGGAGGGGGGGGGGGGGGGGGGGAGGGAGGAATAGCAATAGTAATCGGGGATTCTAAAGCCAGGGGAACAGCTGCTACTGTGGCCAGCAACGTGACTCCAGGATGGTGCGTTGCCTCCCTGGTGCCAGGGTCCAGGATATCAGAACAAAGAACAAAGATCAATGCCGTGTGCATTGACGATTCGGTGATGTTCAGTCGAGTGTGGAAGCAGTGGAACATTGAAAGGAATTATTCAATCGACTACAGGAAGCAGGAATGGTGGTGAACTTGGTTAAATATTAATTTGCGAAAGGCCATGCAATTGGACATGGTCAGGTGGTCCCCACAGAACGTCAAAACAAAAGCTCTTGGATAGTTTCCAATACCATCAACTAGGAGAGAAGTTCTGAGATTTCTGGACTTGAGTGGTTTCTACCGGAAACTCGTGCCGTACTTCAGCTGCGAGGTTACTCCACTGCCTGAACTTCTGGAAAAGCACAGGAAGTTTCAGTGGATGTCGGAACGTCAGGAGGCATTCGACAATCTGACTGTGTGTTAACCACCTGAGCAGTGACCCTCCAAAAGTGCAACGCACCAAGGACCCCTCCCCCTGCCCTATTCCCGTAACCCCACCTAACCTTAGGATACTCAGGGGCAATTTCCCACAGACAACACACCTGACCCGCACATCTTTGGACTGTGGGAGGAAACCGGAGCACCCGGAGGAAACCCACGCACGTGGAGCGGGCAGCAGCAGAGTGGGCAGCAGCGGAGCGGGCAGCAGCGGAGCGGGCAGCAGCGGAGCGGGCAGCAGCGGAGCGGGCAGCAGCGGAGCGGGCAGCAGCGGAGAGGGCAGCAGCGGAGCGGGCAGCAGCGGAGAGGGCAGCAGCGGAGCGGGCAGCAGCGGAGCGGGCAGCAGCGGAGCGGGCAGCAGCGGAGCGGGCAGCAGCGGAGCGGGCAGCAGCGGAGCGGGCAGCAGCGGAGCGGGCAGCAGCGGAGAGGGCAGCAGCGGTGCGGGCAGCAGCGGAGCGGGCAGCAGCGGAGCGGGCAGCAGCGGAGCGGGCAGCAGCGGAGCGGGCAGCAGCGGAGCGGGCAGCAGCGGAGCGGGCAGCAGCGGAGCGGGCAGCAGCGGAGCGGGCAGCAGCGGAGCGGGCAGCAGCAGAGAGGGCACACTCAGTACTGACCCTCTGACAGTGCAGCACTCCCTCAGTACTGACCCTCTGACAGTGCAGCACTCCCTCAGTCCTGACCCTCTGACAGTGCAGCACTCCCTCAGTCCTGACCCTCTGACAGTGCAGCTCTCCCTCAGTACTGACCCTCTACAGTGCAGCACTCCCTCAGTCCTGACCCTCTGACAGTGCGGCACTCCCTCAGTACTGACTCTTTGACAGTGCGGCACTCCCTCAGTACTGACCCTCTGACAGTGCGGCACTACCTCAGTACTGACCCTCTGACAGTGCAGCACTCCCTCAGTACTGCCCCTCTGACAGTGCGGCACTCCCTCAGTACTGACTCTATGACAGTGCGGCACTCCCTCAGTACTGACCCTCTGACAGTGCGGCACTACCTCAGTACTGACCCTCTGACAGTGCAGCTCTCCCTCAGTACTGAACCTCTGACAGTGCAGCACTCCCTCAGTACTGACCCTCTGACAGTGCGGCACTCCCTCAGTCCTGACCCTCTGACAGTGCGGCGCTCCCTCAGTCCTGACCCTCTGACAGTGCGGCGCTCCCTCAGTACTGACCCTCTGACAGTGCGGCGCTCCCTCAGTACTGACCCTCTGACAGTGCGGCACTCCCTCAGTCCTGACCCTCTGACAGTACGGCACTCCCTCAGTACTGACCCTCTGACAGTGCGGCACTCCCTCAGTACTGACCCTCGACAGTGCGGCACTCCCTCAGTACTGACCCTCGACAGTGCGGCACTCCCTCAGTACTGACCCTCTGACAGTGCAGCACTCCCTCAGTACTGATCCACTGACAGTGCAGCACTCCCTCAGTACTGACACTCTGACAGGGCAGTACTGACCCTCTGACAGTGCGGTACTCCCTCAGTACTGACCCCCTGACAGTGCGGCACTCCCTCAGTACTGACCCTCTGACAGTGCGGCACTCCCTCAGTACTGACCCTCTGACAGTGCAGCACTCCCTCAGTACTGACCCTCTGACAGTGCAGCTCTCCCTCAGTACTGACCCTCTGACAGTGCAGCACTCCCTCAGTACTGACCCTCTGACAGTGCGGCACTCCCTCAGTACTGACCCTCTGACAGTGCAGCACTCCCTCAGTACTGACCCACTGACAGTGCAGCACTCCCTCAGTACTGACCCTCTGACAGTGCAGCACTCCCTCAGTACTGACCCTCTGACAGTGCGGCGCTCCCTCAGTACTGACCCTCTGACAGTGCGGCACGCCCTCAGTACTGACCCTCTGACAGTGCAGCACGCCCTCAGTACTGACCCTCTGACAGTGCAGCTCTCCCTCAGTACTGACCCTCTGACAGTGCGGCGCTCCCTCAGTACTGACCCTCTGACAGTGCAGCACTCCCTCAGTACTGACCCTCTGACAGTGCTGCTCTCCCTCAGTACTGCCCCTCTGACAGTGCAGCGCTCCCTCAGTACTGACCCTCTGACAGTGCGGCACTCCCTCAGTACTGACCCTCTGACAGTGCGGCACTCCCTCAGTACTGACCCTCTGACAGTGCGGCGCTCCCTCAGTACTGACCCTCGACAGTGCAGCACTCCCTCAGTACTGACCTTCTGACAGTGCGGCACTCCCTCAGTACTGACCCTCTGACAGTGCGGCACTCCCTCAGTACTGACCCTCTGACAGTGCGGCACTCCCTCAGTACTGACCCTCTGACAGTGCGGCGCTCCCTCAGTACTGACCCTCGACAGTGCAGCACTCCCTCAGTACTGACCTTCTGACAGTGCGGCACTCCCTCAGTACTGACCCTCTGACAGGGCGGCACTCCCTCAGTACTGACCCTCGACAGTGCAGCACTCCCTCAGTACTGACCTTCTGACAGTGCGGCGCTCCCTCAGTACTGACCCTCGACAGTGCAGCACTCCCTCAGTACTGACCTTCTGACAGTGCAGCACTCCCTCAGTACTGACACTCTGACAGGGCAGCACTCCCTCAGTACTCACCCTCTGACAGTGCAGCACTCCCTCAGTACTGACCCTCTGACAGTGCGGCACTCCCTCAGTACTGACCCTCTGACAGTGCAGCACTCCCTCAGTACTGACCCTCTGACAGTGCGGGACTCCCTCAGTCCTGACACTCTGACAGAGCGGCACTCCCTCAGTACTGACTCTTTGACAGTGCAGCACTCCCTCAGTACTGACCCTCTGTCAGTGCTGCACTCCCTCAGTACTGACCCTCTGACAGTGCAGCACTCCCTCAGTATTGACCCTCTGACAGTGCAGCACTCCCTCAGTACTGACCCTCTGACAGTGCAGCGCTCCCTCAGTACTGACCCTCTGACAGTGCAGCACTCCCTCAGTACTGACTCTCTGACAGTGCAGCGCTCCCTCAGTACTGACCCTCTGACAGTGCGGCACTCCCTCAGTATTCACCCTCTGACAGTGCAGCACTCCCTCAGTACTGACCCTCTGACACTGCAGCACTCCCTCAGTACTGACCCTCTGACAGTGCAGCACTCACTCAGTACTGACCCTCTGACAGTGCAGCGCTCCCTCAGTACTGACCCTCTGACAGTGCAGCACTCCCTCAGTACTGACCCTCTGACAGTGCAGCATTCTCAGTACTGACCCTCTGACAGTGCAGCACTCGCTCAGTACTGACCCTCTGACAGTGCAGCACTCCCTCAGTACTGACCCTCTGACAGTGCAGCACTCCCTCAGTACTGACCCTCTGACAGTGCAGCACTCCCTCAGTACTGACCCTCTGACAGTGCAGCACTCCCTCAGTACTGACCCTCTGACAGAGCGGCACTCCCTCAGTACTGACCCTCTGACAGTGCAGCACTCCCTCAGTACTGACCCTCTGACAGTGCAGCACTCCCTCAGTACTGACCCTCTGACAGTGCAGCACTCCTTCAGTACTGACCCTCTGACAGTGCGGCACTCCCTCAGTACTGACCCTCTGACAGTGCGGCACTCCCTCAGTACTGACCCTCTGACAGTGCAGCACTCCCTCAGTACTGACCCTCTGACAGAGCAGCTCTCCCTCAGTCCTGACCCTCTGACAGTGCAGCACTCCCTCAGTCCTGACCCTCTGACAGTGCAGCTCTCCCTCAGTATTGAACCTCTGACAGTGCAGCACTCCCTCAGTACTGACCCTCTGACAGTGCAGCACACACTCAGTACTGACCCTCTGACAGTGCAACACTCCCTCAGTAATGACCCTCTGACAGTGCAGCACTCCCTCAGTACTGACCCTCTGACAGTGCAGCACTCCCTCAGTACTGACCCTCTGACAGTGCAGCACACACTCAGTACTGACCCTCTGACAGTGCAACACTCCCTCAGTAATGACCCTCTGACAGTGCGTCACTACCTCAGTACTGACCCTCTGACAGTGCAGCACTCCCTCAGTACTGCCCCTCTGACAGTGCGGCACTCCCTCAGTACTGACTCTTTGACAGTGCAGCACTCCCTCAGTACTGACCCTCTGACAGTGCGGCACTACCTCAGCACTGTCCCTCTGACAGTGCAGCTCTCCCTCAGTACTGACCCTCTGACAGTGCAGCGCTCCCTCAGTACTGACCCTCTGACAGTGCAGCACTGCCTCAGTACTGACTCTCTGACAGTGCAGCGCTCCCTCAGTACTGACCCTCTGACAGTGCAGCACTCCCTCAGTACTGACCCTCTGACAGTGCGGCACTCCCTCAGTATTCACCCTCTGACAGTGCAGCACTCCCTCAGTACTGACCCTCTGACACTGCAGCACTCCCTCAGTACTGACCCTCTGACAGTGCAGCACTCACTCAGTACTGACCCTCTGACAGTGCAGCGCTCCCTCAGTACAGACCCTCTGACAGTGCAGCACTCCCTCAATACTGACCCTCTGACAGTGCAGCATTCTCAGTACTGACCCTCTGACAGTGCAGCACTCGCTCAGTACTGACCCTCTGACAGTGCAGCACTCCCTCAGTACTGACCCTCTGACAGTGCAGCACTCCCTCAGTACTGACCCTCTGACAGTGCAGCACTCCCTCAGTACTGACCCTCTGACAGTGCAGCACTCCCTCAGTACTGACCCTCTGACAGAGCGGCAGTCCCTCAGTACTGACCCTCTGACAGTGCAGCACTCCCTCAGTACTGACCCTCTGACAGTGCAGCACTCCCTCAGTACTGACCCTCTGACAGTGCAGCACTCCCTCAGTACTGACCCTCTGACAGTGCGGCACTCCCTCAGTACTGACCCTCTGACAGTGCGGCACTCCCTCAGTACTGACCCTCTGACAGTGCGGCATTCCCTCAGTACTGACCCTCTGACAGTGCAGCACTCCCTCAGTACTGACCCTCTGACAGTGCAGCACTCCCTCAGTACTGACCCTCTGACAGTGCAGCACTACCTCAGTACTGACCCTCTGACAGTGCAGCTCTCCGTCAGTACTGACCCTCTGACAGTGCTGCACTCCCTCAGTACTGACCCTCTGACAGTGCGGCACTCCCTCAGTACTGACCCTCTGACAGTGCGGCACTCCCTCAGTACTGACCCTCTGACAGTGCAGCACTCCCTCAGTACTGACCCTCTGACAGTGCAGCACTACCTCAGTACTGACCCTCTGACAGTGCAGCTCTCCCTCAGTACTGACTCTCTGACAGTGCAGCACTCCCTCAGTACTGACCCTCTGACAGTGCAGCACACACTCAGTACTGACCCTCTGACAGTGCAACACTCCCTCAGTACTGACCCTCTGACAGTGCAGCTCTCCCTCAGTACTGACCCTCTGACAGTGCAGCACTCCCTCAGTACTGACCCTCTGACAGTGCAGCACACACTCAGTACTGACCCTCTGACAGTGCAACACTCCCTCAGTAATGACCCTCTGACAGTGCAGCACTCCCTCAGTCCTGATCCTCTGACAGTGCGGCACTCCCTCAGTACTGACTCTTTGACAGTGCAGCACTCCCTCAGTACTGACCCTCTGACAGTGCGGCACTCCCTCAGTCCTGACCCTCTGACAGTGCAGCTCTCCCTCAGTACTGACCCTCTGACAGTGCAGCACTCCCTCAGTGCTGACCCTCTGACAGTGCGGCACTCCCTCAGTCCTGAACCTCTGACAGTGCGGCACTCCCTCAGTACTGACCCTCTGACAGTGCGGCACTCCCTCACTACTGACCCTCTGAAAGTGCGGCACTCCCTCAGTACTGACCCTCTGACAGTGCGGCACTCCCTCAGTACTGACCCTCTGACAGTGCGGCACTCCCTCAGTACTGACCCTCTGACAGTGCAGCACTCCCTCAGTACTGATCCACTGACAGTGCAGCACTCCCTCAGTACTGACCCTCTGACAGGGCAGCACTCCCTCAGTACTCACCCTCTGACAGTGCAGCACTCCCTCAGTCCTGACCCTCTGAGAGTGCAGCACTCCCTCAGTACTGACCCTCTGACAGTGCGGCACTCCCTCAGTACTGACCCTCTGACAGTGCAGCACTCCCTTAGTACTGACCCTCTGACAGTGCGGCACTCCCTCAGTCCTGACCCTCTGACAGTGCGGCACTCCCTCAGTACTGACTCTTTGACAGTGCAGCACTACCTCAGTACTGACCCTCTGTCAGTGCAGCGCTCCCTCAGTACTGACCCTCTGACAGTGCAGCACTCCCTCAGTACTGACCCTCTGACAGCGCAGCACTCCCTCAGTACTGACCATCTGACAGTGCAGCGCTCCCTCAGGACTGACCCTCTGACAGTGCAGCACTCCCTCAGTACTGACTCTCTGACAGTGCAGCGCTCCATCAGTACTGACCCTCTGACAGTGCAGCACTCCCTCAGTACTGACCCTCTGACAGTGCGGCACTCCCTCAGTATTCACCCTCTGACAGTGCAGCACTCCCTCAGTACTGACCCTCTGACACTGCAGCACTCCCTCAGTACTGACCCTCTGGCAGTGCAGCACTCCCTCAGTACTGACCCTCTGACAGTGCAGCACTCCCTCAGTACTGACCCTCTGACAGTGCAGCACTCCCTCAGTACTGACCCTCTGACAGTGCAGCACTCCCTCAGTACTGACCCTCTGACAGAGCGGCACTCCCTCAGTACTGACCCTCTGACAGTGCAGCCCTCTCTCAGTACTGACCCTCTGACACTGCGGCTCTCCCTCAGTCCTGACCCTCTGACAGTGCGGCACTCCCTCAGTACTGACTATTTGACAGTGCAGCACTCCCTCAGTACTGACCCTCTGACAGTGCAACACTCCCTCAGTACTGACCCTCTGACAGTGCAACACTCCCTCAGTCCTGACCCTCTGACAGTGCGGCACTCCCTCAGTCCTGAACCTCTGACAGTGCGGCACTCCCTCAGTACTGACCCTCTGACAGTGCGGCACTCCCTCACTACTGACCCTCTGACAGTGCAGCACTCCCTCAGTACTGACCCTCTGACAGTGCAGCACACACTCAGTACTGACCCTCTGACAGTGCAACACTCCCTCAGTAATGACCCTCTGACAGTGCAGCTCTCCCTCAGTCCTGACCCTCTGACAGTGCGGCACTCCCTCAGTACTGACTCTTTGACAGTGCAGCACTCCCTCAGTACTGACCCTCTGACAGTGCGGCACTCCCTCAGTACTGACCCTCTGACAGTGCAGCACTCTCTCAGTACTGACCCTCTGACAGTGCGGCACTCCCTCAGTACTGACCCTCTGACAGTGCGGCACTCCCTCAGTACTGACTCTCGACAGTGCGGCACTCCCTCGGTCCTGACCCTCTGACAGTACAGCTCTGCCTCAGTACTGACCCTCTGACAGTGCAGCACTCCCTCAGTACTGACCCTCTGACAGTGCGGCACTCCCTCAGTACTGACCCTCTGACAGTGCGGCACTCCCTCAGTACTGACCCTCTGACAGTGCGGCACTCCCTCAGTACTGACCCTCTGACAGTGCGGCACTCCCTCAGTACTGACCCTCGACAGTGCGGCACTCCCTCAGTACTGACCCTCTGACAGTGCAGCACTCCCTCAGTACTGATCCACTGACAGTGCAGCACTCCCTCAGTACTGACACTCTGACAGGGCAGCACTCCCTCAGTACTCACCCTCTGACAGTGCAGCACTCCCTCAGTACTGACCCTCTGACAGTGCGGCACTCCCTCAGTACTGACCCTCTGACAGTGCAGCACTCCTTCAGTACTGACCCTCTGACAGTGCGGGACTCCCTCAGTCCTGACCCTCTGACAGAGCGGCACTCCCTCAGTACTGACTCTTTGACAGTGCAGCACTCCCTCAGTACTGACCCTCTGTCAGTGCTGCACTCCCTCAGTACTGACCCTCTGACAGTGCAGCACTCCCTCAGTATTGACCCTCTGACAGTGCAGCACTCCCTCAGTACTGACCCTCTGACAGTGCAGCGCTCCCTCAGTACTGACCCTCTGACAGTGCAGCACTCCCTCAGTACTGACTCTCTGACAGTGCAGCGCTCCCTCAGTACTGACCCTCTGACAGTGCAGCACTCCCTCAGTACTGACCCTCTGACAGTGCGGCACTCCCTCAGTATTCACCCTCTGACAGTGCAGCACTCCCTCAGTACTGACCCTCTGACACTGCAGCACTCCCTCAGTACTGACCCTCTGACAGTGCAGCACTCACTCAGTACTGACCCTCTGACAGTGCAGCGCTCCCTCAGTACTGACCCTCTGACAGTGCAGCACTCCCTCAATACTGACCCTCTGACAGTGCAGCATTCTCAGTACTGACCCTCTGACAGTGCAGCACTCGCTCAGTACTGACCCTCTGACAGTGCAGCACTCCCTCAGTACTGACCCTCTGACAGTGCAGCACTCCCTCAGTACTGACCCTCTGACAGTGCAGCACTCCCTCAGTACTGACCCTCTGTCAGTGCAGCACTCCCTCAGTACTGACCCTCTGACAGAGCGGCACTCCCTCAGTACTGACCCTCTGACAGTGCAGCACTCCCTCAGTACTGACCCTCTGACAGTGCAGCACTCCCTCAGTACTGACCCTCTGACAGTGCAGCACTCCCTCAGTACTGACCCTCTGACAGTGCGGCACTCCCTCAGTACTGACCCTCTGACAGTGCGGCACTCCCTCAGTACTGACCCTCTGACAGTGCGGCACTCCCTCAGTACTGACCCTCTGACAGTGCAGCACTCCCTCAGTACTGACCCTCTGACAGTGCAGCACTCCCTCAGTACTGACCCTCTGACAGTGCAGCACTACCTCAGTACTGACCCTCTGACAGTGCAGCTCTCCGTCAGTACTGACCCTCTGACAGTGCTGCACTCCCTCAGTACTGACCCTCTGACAGTGCGGCACTCCCTCAGTACTGACCCTCTGACAGTGCGGCACTCCCTCAGTACTGACCCTCTGACAGTGCAGCACTCCCTCAGTACTGACCCTCTGACAGTGCAGCACTACCTCAGTACTGACCCTCTGACAGTGCAGCTCTCCCTCAGTACTGACTCTCTGACAGTGCAGCACTCCCTCAGTACTGACCCTCTGACAGTGCAGCACACACTCAGTACTGACCCTCTGACAGTGCAACACTCCCTCAGTACTGACCCTCTGACAGTGCAGCTCTCCCTCAGTACTGACCCTCTGACAGTGCAGCACTCCCTCAGTACTGACCCTCTGACAGTGCAGCACACACTCAGTACTGACCCTCTGACAGTGCAACACTCCCTCAGTAATGACCCTCTGACAGTGCAGCACTCCCTCAGTCCTGATCCTCTGACAGTGCGGCACTCCCTCAGTACTGACTCTTTGACAGTGCAGCACTCCCTCAGTACTGACCCTCTGACAGTGCGGCACTCCCTCAGTCCTGACCCTCTGACAGTGCAGCTCTCCCTCAGTACTGACCCTCTGACAGTGCAGCACTCCCTCAGTGCTGACCCTCTGACAGTGCGGCACTCCCTCAGTCCTGAACCTCTGACAGTGCGGCACTCCCTCAGTACTGACCCTCTGACAGTGCGGCACTCCCTCACTACTGACCCTCTGAAAGTGCGGCACTCCCTCAGTACTGACCCTCTGACAGTGCGGCACTCCCTCAGTACTGACCCTCTGACAGTGCGGCACTCCCTCAGTACTGACCCTCTGACAGTGCAGCACTCCCTCAGTACTGATCCACTGACAGTGCAGCACTCCCTCAGTACTGACCCTCTGACAGGGCAGCACTCCCTCAGTACTCACCCTCTGACAGTGCAGCACTCCCTCAGTCCTGACCCTCTGAGAGTGCAGCACTCCCTCAGTACTGACCCTCTGACAGTGCGGCACTCCCTCAGTCCTGACCCTCTGACAGTGCGGCACTCCCTCAGTACTGACTCTTTGACAGTGCAGCACTACCTCAGTACTGACCCTCTGTCAGTGCAGCGCTCCCTCAGTACTGACCCTCTGACAGTGCAGCACTCCCTCAGTACTGACCCTCTGACAGCGCAGCACTCCCTCAGTACTGACCATCTGACAGTGCAGCGCTCCCTCAGGACTGACCCTCTGACAGTGCAGCACTCCCTCAGTACTGACTCTCTGACAGTGCAGCGCTCCATCAGTACTGACCCTCTGACAGTGCAGCACTCCCTCAGTACTGACCCTCTGACAGTGCGGCACTCCCTCAGTATTCACCCTCTGACAGTGCAGCACTCCCTCAGTACTGACCCTCTGACACTGCAGCACTCCCTCAGTACTGACCCTCTGGCAGTGCAGCACTCCCTCAGTACTGACCCTCTGACAGTGCAGCACTCCCTCAGTACTGACCCTCTGACAGTGCAGCACTCCCTCAGTACTGACCCTCTGACAGTGCAGCACTCCCTCAGTACTGACCCTCTGACAGAGCGGCACTCCCTCAGTACTGACCCTCTGACAGTGCAGCCCTCTCTCAGTACTGACCCTCTGACACTGCGGCTCTCCCTCAGTCCTGACCCTCTGACAGTGCGGCACTCCCTCAGTACTGACTATTTGACAGTGCAGCACTCCCTCAGTACTGACCCTCTGACAGTGCAACACTCCCTCAGTACTGACCCTCTGACAGTGCAACACTCCCTCAGTCCTGACCCTCTGACAGTGCGGCACTCCCTCAGTCCTGAACCTCTGACAGTGCGGCACTCCCTCAGTACTGACCCTCTGACAGTGCGGCACTCCCTCACTACTGACCCTCTGACAGTGCAGCACTCCCTCAGTACTGACCCTCTGACAGTGCAGCACACACTCAGTACTGACCCTCTGACAGTGCAACACTCCCTCAGTAATGACCCTCTGACAGTGCAGCTCTCCCTCAGTCCTGACCCTCTGACAGTGCGGCACTCCCTCAGTACTGACTCTTTGACAGTGCAGCACTCCCTCAGTACTGACCCTCTGACAGTGCGGCACTCCCTCAGTACTGACCCTCTGACAGTGCAGCACTCTCTCAGTACTGACCCTCTGACAGTGCGGCACTCCCTCAGTACTGACCCTCTGACAGTGCGGCACTCCCTCAGTACTGACCCTCGACAGTGCGGCACTCCCTCGGTCCTGACCCTCTGACAGTACAGCTCTGCCTCAGTACTGACCCTCTGACAGTGCAGCACTCCCTCAGTACTGACCCTCTGACAGTGCGGCACTCCCTCAGTACTGACCCTCTGACAGTGCGGCACTCCCTCAGTACTGACCCTCTGACAGTGCGGCACTCCCTCAGTACTGACCCTCTGACAGTGCGGCACTCCCTCAGTACTGACCCTCGACAGTGCGGCACTCCCTCAGTACTGACCCTCTGACAGTGCAGCACTCCCTCAGTACTGATCCACTGACAGTGCAGCACTCCCTCAGTACTGACACTCTGACAGGGCAGCACTCCCTCAGTACTCACCCTCTGACAGTGCAGCACTCCCTCAGTACTGACCCTCTGACAGTGCGGCACTCCCTCAGTACTGACCCTCTGACAGTGCAGCACTCCTTCAGTACTGACCCTCTGACAGTGCGGGACTCCCTCAGTCCTGACCCTCTGACAGAGCGGCACTCCCTCAGTACTGACTCTTTGACAGTGCAGCACTCCCTCAGTACTGACCCTCTGTCAGTGCTGCACTCCCTCAGTACTGACCCTCTGACAGTGCAGCACTCCCTCAGTATTGACCCTCTGACAGTGCAGCACTCCCTCAGTACTGACCCTCTGACAGTGCAGCGCTCCCTCAGTACTGACCCTCTGACAGTGCAGCACTCCCTCAGTACTGACTCTCTGACAGTGCAGCGCTCCCTCAGTACTGACCCTCTGACAGTGCAGCACTCCCTCAGTACTGACCCTCTGACAGTGCGGCACTCCCTCAGTATTCACCCTCTGACAGTGCAGCACTCCCTCAGTACTGACCCTCTGACACTGCAGCACTCCCTCAGTACTGACCCTCTGACAGTGCAGCACTCACTCAGTACTGACCCTCTGACAGTGCAGCGCTCCCTCAGTACTGACCCTCTGACAGTGCAGCACTCCCTCAATACTGACCCTCTGACAGTGCAGCATTCTCAGTACTGACCCTCTGACAGTGCAGCACTCGCTCAGTACTGACCCTCTGACAGTGCAGCACTCCCTCAGTACTGACCCTCTGACAGTGCAGCACTCCCTCAGTACTGACCCTCTGACAGTGCAGCACTCCCTCAGTACTGACCCTCTGTCAGTGCAGCACTCCCTCAGTACTGACCCTCTGACAGAGCGGCACTCCCTCAGTACTGACCCTCTGACAGTGCAGCACTCCCTCAGTACTGACCCTCTGACAGTGCAGCACTCCCTCAGTACTGACCCTCTGACAGTGCAGCACTCCCTCAGTACTGACCCTCTGACAGTGCGGCACTCCCTCAGTACTGACCCTCTGACAGTGCGGCACTCCCTCAGTACTGACCCTCTGACAGTGCGGCACTCCCTCAGTACTGACCCTCTGACAGTGCAGCACTCCCTCAGTACTGACCCTCTGACAGTGCAGCACTCCCTCAGTACTGACCCTCTGACAGTGCAGCACTACCTCAGTACTGACCCTCTGACAGTGCAGCTCTCCGTCAGTACTGACCCTCTGACAGTGCTGCACTCCCTCAGTACTGACCCTCTGACAGTGCGGCACTCCCTCAGTACTGACCCTCTGACAGTGCGGCACTCCCTCAGTACTGACCCTCTGACAGTGCAGCACTCCCTCAGTACTGACCCTCTGACAGTGCAGCACTACCTCAGTACTGACCCTCTGACAGTGCAGCTCTCCCTCAGTACTGACTCTCTGACAGTGCAGCACTCCCTCAGTACTGACCCTCTGACAGTGCAGCACACACTCAGTACTGACCCTCTGACAGTGCAACACTCCCTCAGTACTGACCCTCTGACAGTGCAGCTCTCCCTCAGTACTGACCCTCTGACAGTGCAGCACTCCCTCAGTACTGACCCTCTGACAGTGCAGCACACACTCAGTACTGACCCTCTGACAGTGCAACACTCCCTCAGTAATGACCCTCTGACAGTGCAGCACTCCCTCAGTCCTGATCCTCTGACAGTGCGGCACTCCCTCAGTACTGACTCTTTGACAGTGCAGCACTCCCTCAGTACTGACCCTCTGACAGTGCGGCACTCCCTCAGTCCTGACCCTCTGACAGTGCAGCTCTCCCTCAGTACTGACCCTCTGACAGTGCAGCACTCCCTCAGTGCTGACCCTCTGACAGTGCGGCACTCCCTCAGTCCTGAACCTCTGACAGTGCGGCACTCCCTCAGTACTGACCCTCTGACAGTGCGGCACTCCCTCACTACTGACCCTCTGAAAGTGCGGCACTCCCTCAGTACTGACCCTCTGACAGTGCGGCACTCCCTCAGTACTGACCCTCTGACAGTGCGGCACTCCCTCAGTACTGACCCTCTGACAGTGCAGCACTCCCTCAGTACTGATCCACTGACAGTGCAGCACTCCCTCAGTACTGACCCTCTGACAGGGCAGCACTCCCTCAGTACTCACCCTCTGACAGTGCAGCACTCCCTCAGTCCTGACCCTCTGAGAGTGCAGCACTCCCTCAGTACTGACCCTCTGACAGTGCGGCACTCCCTCAGTACTGACCCTCTGACAGTGCAGCACTCCCTTAGTACTGACCCTCTGACAGTGCGGCACTCCCTCAGTCCTGACCCTCTGACAGTGCGGCACTCCCTCAGTACTGACTCTTTGACAGTGCAGCACTACCTCAGTACTGACCCTCTGTCAGTGCAGCGCTCCCTCAGTACTGACCCTCTGACAGTGCAGCACTCCCTCAGTACTGACCCTCTGACAGCGCAGCACTCCCTCAGTACTGACCATCTGACAGTGCAGCACTCCCTCAGGACTGACCCTCTGACAGTGCAGCACTCCCTCAGTACTGACTCTCTGACAGTGCAGCGCTCCATCAGTACTGACCCTCTGACAGTGCAGCACTCCCTCAGTACTGACCCTCTGACAGTGCGGCACTCCCTCAGTATTCACCCTCTGACAGTGCAGCACTCCCTCAGTACTGACCCTCTGACACTGCAGCACTCCCTCAGTACTGACCCTCTGGCAGTGCAGCACTCCCTCAGTACTGACCCTCTGACAGTGCAGCACTCCCTCAGTACTGACCCTCTGACAGTGCAGCACTCCCTCAGTACTGACCCTCTGACAGTGCAGCACTCCCTCAGTACTGACCCTCTGACAGAGCGGCACTCCCTCAGTACTGACCCTCTGACAGTGCAGCCCTCTCTCAGTACTGACCCTCTGACAGTGCGGCTCTCCCTCAGTCCTGACCCTCTGACAGTGCGGCACTCCCTCAGTACTGACTATTTGACAGTGCAGCACTCCCTCAGTACTGACCCTCTGACAGTGCAACACTCCCTCAGTACTGACCCTCTGACAGTGCAACACTCCCTCAGTCCTGACCCTCTGACAGTGCGGCACTCCCTCAGTCCTGAACCTCTGACAGTGCGGCACTCCCTCAGTACTGACCCTCTGACAGTGCGGCACTCCCTCACTACTGACCCTCTGAAAGTGCGGCACTCCCTCAGTACTGACCCTCTGACAGTGCGGCACTCCCTCAGTACTGACCCTCTGACAGTGCGGCACTCCCTCAGTACTGACCCTCTGACAGTGCAGCACTCCCTCAGTACTGATCCACTGACAGTGCAGCACTCCCTCAGTACTGACCCTCTGACAGGGCAGCACTCCCTCAGTACTCACCCTCTGACAGTGCAGCACTCCCTCAGTCCTGACCCTCTGAGAGTGCAGCACTCCCTCAGTACTGACCCTCTGACAGTGCGGCACTCCCTCAGTACTGACCCTCTGACAGTGCAGCACTCCCTTAGTACTGACCCTCTGACAGTGCGGCACTCCCTCAGTCCTGACCCTCTGACAGTGCGGCACTCCCTCAGTACTGACTCTTTGACAGTGCAGCACTACCTCAGTACTGACCCTCTGTCAGTGCAGCGCTCCCTCAGTACTGACCCTCTGACAGTGCAGCACTCCCTCAGTACTGACCCTCTGACAGCGCAGCACTCCCTCAGTACTGACCATCTGACAGTGCAGCGCTCCCTAAGGACTGACCCTCTGACAGTGCAGCACTCCCTCAGTACTGACTCTCTGACAGTGCAGCGCTCCATCAGTACTGACCCTCTGACAGTGCAGCACTCCCTCAGTACTGACCCTCTGACAGTGCGGCACTCCCTCAGTATTCACCCTCTGACAGTGCAGCACTCCCTCAGTACTGACCCTCTGACACTGCAGCACTCCCTCAGTACTGACCCTCTGGCAGTGCAGCACTCCCTCAGTACTGACCCTCTGACAGTGCAGCACTCCCTCAGTACTGACCCTCTGACAGTGCAGCACTCCCTCAGTACTGACCCTCTGACAGTGCAGCACTCCCTCAGTACTGACCCTCTGACAGAGCGGCACTCCCTCAGTACTGACCCTCTGACAGTGCAGCCCTCTCTCAGTACTGACCCTCTGACAGTGCGGCTCTCCCTCAGTCCTGACCCTCTGACAGTGCGGCACTCCCTCAGTACTGACTATTTGACAGTGCAGCACTCCCTCAGTACTGACCCTCTGACAGTGCAACACTCCCTCAGTACTGACCCTCTTACAGTGCAACACTCCCTCAGTAATGACCCTCTGACAGTGCAGCACTCCCTCAGTCCTGACCCTCTGACAGTGCGGCACTCCCTCAGTACTGACCCTCTGACAGTGCGGCACTCCCTCAGTACTGACCCTCTGACAGTGCAGCACTACCTCAGTACTGACCCTCTGACAGTGCAGCTCTCCGTCAGTACTGACCCTCTGACAGTGCTGCACTCCCTCAGTACTGACCCTCTGACAGTGCGGCACTCCCTCAGTACTGACCCACTGACAGTGCGGCACTCCCTCAGTACTGACCCTCTGACAGTGCAGCACTCCCTCAGTACTGACCCTCTGACAGTGCAGCACTCCCTCAGTACTGACCCTCTGACAGTGCAGCACTACCTCAGTATTGACCCTCTGACAGTGCTGCTCTCCCTCAGTACTGACCCTCTGACAGTGCAGCACTCCCTCAGTACTGACCCTCTGACAGTGCAGCACACACTCAGTACTGACCCTCTGACAGTGCAACACTCCCTCAGTACTGACCCTCTGACAGTGCAGCTCTCCCTCAGTACTGACCCTCTGACAGTGCAGCACTCCCTCAGTACTGACCCTCTGACAGTGCAGCACACACTCAGTACTGACCCTCTGACAGTGCAACACTCCCTCAGTATTGACCCTCTGACAATGCAGCACTCCCTCAGTACTGACCCTCTGACAGTGCGGCACTCCCTCAGTACTGAATCTTTGACAGTGCAGCACTCCCTCAGTACTGACCCTCTGACAGTGCGGCACTCCCTCAGTCCTGACCCTCTGACAGTGCAGCTCTCCCTCAGTACTGACCCTCTGACAGTGCAGCACTCCCTCAGTACTGACCCTCTGACAGTGCGGCACTTCCTCAGTCCTGACCCTCTGACAGTGCGGCACTCCCTCAGTACTGACCCTCTGACAGTGCGGCACTCCCTCAGTACTGACCCTCTGACAGTGCGGCACTCCCTCAGTACTGACCCTCTGACAGTGCGGCACTCCCTCAGTACTGACCCTCTGACAGTGCGGCACTCCCTCAGTACTGACCCTCTGACAGTGCAGCACTCCCTCAGTACTGATCCACTGACAGTGCAGCACTCCCTCAGTACTGACCCTCTGACAGGGCAGCACTCCCTCAGTACTCACCCTCTGACAGTGCAGCACTCCCTCAGTCCTGACCCTCTGAGAGTGCAGCACTCCCTCAGTACTGACCCTCTGACAGTGCGGCACTCCCTCAGTACTGACCCACTGACAGAGCAGCACTCCCTCAGTACTGACCCTCTGACAGTGCGGCACTCCCTCAGTACTCACCCTCTGACAGTGCAGCACTCCCTCAGTACTGACCCTCTGACAGTGCGGCACTCCCTCAGTACTGACCCTCTGACAGTGCAGCACTCCCTCAGTACTGACCCTCTGACAGTGCGGCACTCCCTCATTCCTGACCCTCTGACAGTGCGGCACTCCCTCAGTTCTGACTCTTTGACAGTGCAGCACTCCCTCAGTACTGACTCTCTGTCAGTGCAGCACTCCCTCAGTACTGACCCTCTGACAGTGCAGCACTCCCTCAGTACTGACCCTCTGACAGAGCGGCACTCCCTCAGTACTGACACTCTGACAGTGCAGCACTCCCTCAGTACTGACCCTCTGACAGTGCGGCACTCCCTCAGTACTGACTCTTTGACAGTGCAGCACTCCCTCAGTACTGACCCTCTGACAGTGCGGCACTACCTCAGTACCGAGCCTCTGACAGTGCAGCCCTCTCTCAGTACTGACCCTCTGACAGTGCGGCACTCCCTCAGTCCTGACCCTCTGACAGTGCGGCACTCCCTCAGTACTGACTATTTGACAGTGCAGCACTCCCTCAGTACTGGCCCTCTGACAGTGCAGCACTCCCTCAGTACTGATCCTCTGACACTGCAGCACTCCCTCAGTACTGACCCTCTCACAGTGCGGCACTCCCTCAGTACTGACCCTCTGACAGTGCGGCAATCCCTCAGTACTGACCCTCTGACAGTGCAGCACTCCCTCAGTACTGACCCTCTGACAGTGCAGCACTCCCTCAGTACTGACCCTCTGACAGTGCAGCACTACCTCAGTACTGACCCTCTGACAGTGCAGCTCTCCGTCAGTACTGACCCTCTGACAGTGCTGCGCTCCCTCAGTACTGACCCTCTGACAGTGCAGCACTCCCTCAGTACTGACCCTCTGACAGTGCGGCACTCCCTCAGTACTGCCCCTCCGACAGTGCAGCACTCCCTCAGTACTGACCCTCTGACAGTGCGGCACTCCCTCAGTACTGACCCTCTGACAGTGCGGCACTCCCTCAGTACTGACCCTCTGACAGTGCGGCACTCCCTCAGTACTGACCCTCTGACAGTGCAGCACTCCCTCAGTACTGACCCTCTGACAGTGCAGCACTACCTCAGTCCTGACCCTCTGACAGTGCAGCTCTCCCTCAGTACTGACCCTCTGACAGTGCAACACTCCCTCAGTACTGACCCTCTGACAGTGCAGCTCTCCCTCAGTACTGACCCTCTGACAGTGCAGCACTCCCTCAGTACTGACCCTCTGACAGTGCAACACTCCCTCAGTAATGACCCTCTGACAGTGCAGCACTCCCTCAGTCCTGACCCTCTGACAGTGCGGCACTCCCTCAGTACTGACTCTTTGACAGTGCAGCACTCCCTCAGTACTGACCCTCTGACAGTGCGGCACTCCCTCAGTCCTGACCCTCTGACAGTGCAGCTCTCCCTCAGTACTGACCCTCTGACAGTGCAGCACTCCCTCAGTACTGACCATCTGACAGTGCGGCACTCCCTCAGTCCTGACCCTCTGCCAGTGCGGCACTCCCTCAGTACTGACCCTCTGACAGTGCGGCACTCCCTCAGTACTGACCCTCTGACAGTGCGGCACTCCCTCAGTACTGACCCTCTGACAGTGCGGCACTCCCTCAGTACTGACCCTCTGACAGTGCGGCACTCCCTCAGTACTGACCCTCTGACAGTGCAGCACTCCCTCAGTACTGATCCACTGACAGTGCAGCACTCCCTCAGTACTGACCCTCTGACAGGGCAGCACTCCCTCAGTACTCACCCTCTGACAGTGCAGCACTCCCTCAGTCCTGACCCTCTGAGAGTGCAGCACTCCCTCAGTACTGACCCTCTGACAGTGCGGCACTCCCTCAGTACTGACCCACTGACAGAGCAGCACTCCCTCAGTACTGACCCTCTGACAGTGCGGCACTCCCTCAGTACTCACCCTCTGACAGTGCAGCACTCCCTCAGTACTGACCCTCTGACAGTGCGGCACTCCCTCAGTACTGACCCTCTGACAGTGCAGCACTCCCTCAGTACTGACCCTCTGACAGTGCGGCACTCCCTCAGTCCTGACCCTCTGACAGTGAGGCACTCCCTCAGTACTGACTCTTTGACAGTGCAGCACTCCCTCAGTACTGACCCTCTGACAGTGCGGCGCTCCCTCAGTACTGACCCTCTGACAGTGCAGCACTCCCTCAGTACTGACCCTCTGACAGTGCAGCACTCACTCAGTACTGACCCTCTGACAGTGCAGCGCTCCCTCAGTACTGACCCTCTGACAGTGCAGCACTTCCTCAGTATTGACCCTCTGACAGTGCAGCATTCTCAGTACTGACCCTCTGACAGTGCAGCACTCCCTCAGTACTGACCCTCTGACAGTGCAGCACTCCCTCAGTACTGACCCTCTGACAGTGCAGCACTCCCTCAGTACTGACCCTCTGACAGTGCAGCACTCCCTCAGTACTGACCCTCTGACAGTGCAGCACTCCCTCAGTACTGACCCTCTGACAGAGCGGCACTCCCTCAGTACTGACCCTCTGACAGTGCAGCACTCCCTCAGTACTGACCCTCTGACAGTGTGGCGCTCCCTCAGTACTGACCCTCTGAGCTGAGCAGTTCCAGTACACTTGCGCCTGTTCCCCGGCGTCCTCTGGGAGCTTCCCTGACGTTTTGGGGCTTTTTGTGGCTTTCGAGCCATGTTCTTGCCGAGGGTGGTGAACAGATGGTGGGTGGGGCGCTGAGGTGTATTCTATGGGGAGTGCAGTTTTTCTACACGGTAGAATTTCGATGCTGAGCGTGTCACGATATTTAGATCAGCACATCACGGTGCAATCACACACACTGATGGACAGGCAGTAGGACCAACCAACACACACACAACATCGCAACCAATCACCAGTGAGAGCACACGCACTATAAAAACAGGGGACACTACAGGTCCCGCTCATTCCAGCAGCAGCCAGCTCAGAGCACCGAGCTCAGAGCCTGCCTCTCAGACATTCATCATGTGCTGAGTGCCTCACCCAGATAGTGATAGGTCAGGGTCCACAGATTAGCTGGTAATGCACGTCCCCAAGTTAGCAGTGTGCTGTTATAGTTAAGTAGTTAATAAAATTGAGTGACACCATCTCCAGCCGTGTTGGATCGTTTGTACACCAGAACCCGCAGCACGACATGATACCAGAAGTGGACGCAAACCAGCGCCTGTGAGACCTACCTGCAACGTATCAGCAATCCGCCGTCCTGCACCGTGGAGAACATCAACCGGCCGCCGCCGCTCCGAATCGCCGTCAATCTCGGGGTCATTGGAAACTGTTCAATCAGCGTTTCCAACTCTTCCTCGAGGCCACAGACAGGGAGAATGCTTTTGACACCAGGAAGATTGCCGTTCTTCTCTACATGGCGAGGCAACACGACATCCACATCTTTAACTCCCTTTGAAAATAGCGCGGGAGGTGAGTGAGCCGGGACAGTGAAAACAGCGCGGGAGGAGAGTGAGCCGGGACATTGAAAACAGCGCGGGAGGTGAGTGAGCCGGGACAGTGAAAACAGCGCGGGAGGAGAGTGAGCCGGGACAGTGAAAACAGCGCGAGAGCTGAGTGAGCCGGGACAGTGAAAACAGCGAGGGAGGTGAGAGAGCCGGGACATTGAAAACAGCGAGGGAGGTGAGTGAGCCGGGACAGTGAAAACAGCGCGGGAGCTGAGTGAGCCGGGACAGTGAAAACAGCGCAGGAGCTGAGTGAGCCGGGACATTGAAAGCAGCGCGGGAGGAGAGTGAGCCGGGACATTGAAAACAGCGCGAGAGGTGAGTGAGCCGGGACATTGAAAAGAGCGCGGGAGGAGAGAGAGCCGGGACATTGAAAACAGCGCGGGAGGAGAGTGAGCCGGGACAGTGAAAACAGCGCGAGAGGTGAGTGAGCCGGGACAGTGAAAACAGCGCGGGAGGTGAGTGAGCCGGGACAGTGAAAACAGCGGGGGAGGTGAGAGAGCCGGGACATTGAAAACAGCGCGGGAGGTGAGTTAGCCGGGACAGTGAAAACATCGCGGGAGGTGAGTGAGCCGGGACATTGAAAACAGCGCGAGAGGAGAGTGAACCGGGACAGTGAAAACAGCGCGGGAGGAGAGTGAGCCGGGACATTGAAAACAGCGCGGGAGGTGAGTGAGCCGGGACAGTGAAAACAGCGCGAGAGGAGAGAGACACGGGACAGTGAAAACAGCGCGAGAGGAGAGAGAGCCGGGACAGTGAAAACAGCGCGGGAGGTGAGTGAGCGGGGACAGTGAAAACAGCGCGAGAGGTGAGTGAGCCGGGACAGTGAAAACAGCGCGGGAGGAGAGTGAGCCGGGACATTGAAAACAGCGCGGGAGGTGAGTGAGCCGGGACACTGAAAACAGCGCGAGAGGAGAGAGACACGGGACAGTGAAAACAGCGCGGGAGGTGAGTGAGCGGGGACAGTGAAAACAGCGCGAGAGGTGAGTGAGCCGGGACAGTGAAAACAGCGCAGGAGGTGAGTGAGCCGGGACAGTGAAAACAGCGTGAGAGGTGAGTGAGGTGGGACAGTGAAAACAGTGCGGGAGGTGAGTGAGCCGGGACAGTGAAAACAACGCGGGAGGTGAGTGAGCCGGGACAGTGAATACAGCGCGGGAGGAGAGTGAACCGGGACAGTGAAAACAGCGCGGGAGCTGAGTGAGCTGGGACAGTGAAAACAGCACGAGAGGTGAGTGAACCGGGACAGTGAAAACAGTGCGGGAGGAGAGTGAGCCAGGACAGTGAAAACAGCGCGGGAGGAGAGTGAGGCGGGACAGTGAAAACAGCGCGGGAGGTGAGTGAGCTGGGACATTGAAAACAGCGCGGGAGCTGAGTGAGCTGGGACATTGAAAACAGCGCGAGAGGAGAGTGAGCCGGGACAGTGAAAACAACGCGGGAGGAGAGTGAGCCGGGACAGTGAAAACAAACAACAAAGAACAAAGAACAAAGAAATGTACAGCACAGGAACAGGCCCTTGGGCCTCCAAGCCCGTGCCGACCATACTGCCCGACTAAACTACAATCTTCTACACTTCCTGGGTCCGTATCCTTCTATTCCCATCCTATTCATATATTTGTCAAGATGCCCCTTAAATGTCCCTATCGTCCCTGCTTCCACTACCTCCTCCGGTAGTGAGTTCCAGGCACCCATTACCCTCTGCGTAAAAAACTTGCCTCGTACATCTACTCTAAACCTTGCCCCTCTCACCTTAAACCTATGCCCCCTAGTAATTGACCCCTCTATCCTGGGGAAAAGCCTCTGACTAGCCACTCTGTCTATGCCCCTCATAATTTTGTATACCTCTATCAGGTCACCCCTCAACCTCCTTCGTTCCAGTGAGAACAAACCAAGTTTATTCAATCGCTCCTCATAGCTTATGCCCTCCATACCAGGCAACATTCTGGTAAATCTCTTCTGCACCCTCTCTAAAGCCTCCACATCCTTCTGGTAGTGTGGCGACCAGAATTGAACACTATACTCCAAGTGTGGCCTAACTAAGGTTCTATACAGCTGCAACATGACTTGCCAATTCTTATACTCAATGCCCCGGCCAATGAAGGCAAGCATGCCGTATGCCTTCTTGACTACCTTCTCCACCTGTGTTGCCCCTGTAAGGTTTTCGGGCAATTCGGCCTTTTTGGACTGCCCAAGGATAAAACCCAGAGACTGTAAACTGACTTTTCAGCCAAGAGAACGTAACCAGATTTCCCAGCAGGCTTGATCCGCTGAGCTGAGTAGGGGCATAGGTATTTACAAACCCCCCACTAGGAGCTACAAGGAAGAAGGAGCCAGACAACGAGATAAGATTAAAACACAGACAAAGGGGCACGGGAATACACAGGGGGCCTGCCTGCAAGCAGGACAATGGGATGGTCATAGCCCCATGCAGATGTAAATGACTTGGCCTCCACCAGAGCAGAATCCAATTAACACCCCATCAACATAGCAAGGTGAGAATAGCAGCCATCTCCGGAGCAGCTGGAAGACTTTGAAAATCTTCACAAGAGAGCTTAACCTTGTTATCCCAAAAAGCAGACTGTCTGGGCTCAGTATATTGCGCTGGAAAAGCCCTTGAAGATAAACGGTAGAAAAAACCAAGTTGGAGGCGGACCTGGGGGAGGTACTCCAATCCTGACAGAAGCCACCGGCAGGAACTCACTGGGTGGAGGGGGCGGAGTCGGCGCCAAATTCAAATCGCGGCAGGTCTGCCTGGCTGGAAGGAGCGGACCTGCGAGGAGAACCCGGAAGCGAACAGCTCTGACCGGCTCAAAGGGGGCGGGACCAGCGGGAACTTTAAACTTGGACCGATACAACGCAAAGGGGGAGGAAAACCCGGAAGTCGACAGCTCTGACCGGCTCAAAGGGGGCGGGACCAGCGGGAACTTTAAACCTTACCAATTCAATGCAAAAGGGGCTGGCCGAACACAGGAAAAAGCCAGGTAAAACGGATATAAAAGGGGCTGTGTTTCGATTGAGGGTCTCTTGGCTTGACCTCTCCACCTTTGACTTGACCTCCTGCAGCCTGTGACTGTAAGTACCCTGCAGCAGCTTGCAAAACTCCCTTGACCTTGATAGTGGTTGAGGCTTTGGGGAAGGGGACTTGATTTGTGTTCTGTGTCATTGCTAAAACTGTGTAACAATAAGATTTTTCGTTGTGTCCGTTATAGTACTTTCTGAATAGACTTAGTTTGTGTTAGAGTTTAAGATTTTATTATAATTTCTTCTGTTTGATGATTTTGACCTGGGTTTTGCAATAAACCTTGATTTGCTGATAATTGGAGTCGTTTAAATTCTTCAATCTCTCACCAGCGATCTCTGACCAAGTCATTGTTAAGATATTCCTCACCTTAATTCCGGGTTCAAGAATCTAGGGTCATCTTGAGCGATTCACTCAGGACAGGCTGCTGGTTAGGTAATAAACAGCAGTGTCCTATTCTCTCTCTTGGGAAAGCTACTCCAGCGAAGTAGGAACCGGGTGGGTGTTGCACCACCGGCAAGAGAGAGAATCACCTGGGCATTGGTAGGGGTCTGGATATCTGTGTGATATAAGCCTCAGGCTTCCGGTTAGGGATAAACGGCAGGCTTGATTCAGTGCTCTCTTCCGTGGAGGTGTCCCAGTGCGGCATCCCCTGGCCTCTGAAGTTTCAGTGCCAGCTGGAGAGAGACACACACAGATACTCAAACCCCAGATATCGGCCCAGTAGTGGAGTAGCAGAGATGGCACCCTCTACACCCCTTTCAATGACCTGTGGACCTGTACTCCTAGATCTCTTTGACTTTCAATACTCTTGAGGGTTCTACCATTCACTGTATATTCCCTACCTGCATTAGCCCTTCCAAAATGCATTACCTCACATTTGTCTGGATTAAACTCCATCTGCCATCTCTCCGCCCAAGTCTCCAGACAATCTAAATCCTGCTGTATCCTCAGACAGTCCTCATCGCTATCCGCAATTCCACCAACCTTTGTGTCGTCTGCAAACTTACTAATCAGACCAGTTACATTTTCCTCCAAATCATTTATATATACTACAAAGAGCAAAGGTCCCAGCACTGATCCCTGTGGAACACCACTGGTCACAGCCCTCCATTTAGAAAAGCATCCCTCCATTGCAACCCTCTGCCTTCTATGGCCTAGCCAGTTCTGTATCCACCTTGCCAGTTCACCCCTGATCCCGTGTGACTTCACCTTTTGTACTAGTCTACCATGAGGGACCTTGTCAAAGGCCTTACTGAGGCCTAACAGCGCGGGAGCTGAGTGAGCCGGGACAGTGAAAACAGCGCGAGAGGAGAGTGAGCCGGGACAGTGAAAACAGCGCGGGTGGAGAGTGAGCCGGGACAGTGAAAACAGCGCGAGAGGAGAGTGAGCCGGGACAGTGAAAACAGCGTGAGAGGAGAGTGAGCCGGGACAGTGAAAACAGCGCGGGAGCTGAGTGATCCGGGACAGTGAAAACAGCGCGGGAGGAGAGAGAGCCGGGACATTGAAAACAGCGAGGGAGGTGAGTGAGCCGGGACAGTGAAAACAGCGCGGGAGGTGAGTGAGCCGGGACAGTGAAAACAGCGCGGGAGCTGAGTGAGCCGGGACATTGAAAGCAGCGCGGGAGGAGAGTGAGCCGGGACATTGAAAAGAGCGCGGGAGGAGAGAGAGCCGGGACATTGAAAACAGCGCGGGAGGAGAGTGAGCCGGGACAGTGAAAACAGCGCGAGAGGTGAGTGAGCCGGGACAGTGAAAACAACGCGGGAGGTGAGTGAGCCGGGTCAGTGAAAACAGCGGGGGAGGTGAGAGAGCCGGGACATTGAAAACAGCGCGGGAGGTGAGTTAGCCGGGACAGTGAAAACATCGCGGGAGGTGAGTGAGCCGGGACATTGAAAACAGCGCGAGAGGAGAGTGAGCCGGGACAGTGAAAACAGTGCGGGAGGAGAGTGAGCCGGGACATTGAAAACAGCGCGGGAGGTGAGTGAGCCGGGACAGTGAAAACAGCGCGAGAGGAGAGAGACACGGGACAGTGAAAACAGCGCGGGAGGTGAGTGAGCGGGGACAGTGAAAACAGCGCGAGAGGTGAGTGAGCCGGGACAGTGAAAACAGCGCGGGAGGTGAGTGAGCCGGGACAGTGAAAACAGCGCGAGAGGTGAGTGAGGTGGGACAGTGAAAACAGTGCGGGAGGTGAGTGAGCCGGGACAGTGAAAACAGCGGGGGAGGAGAGAGAGCCGGGACAGTGAAAACAGCGCGGGAGGAGAGAGAGCCGGGACATTGAAAACAGCGCGGGAGGTGAGTTAGCCGGGACAGTGAAAACATCGCGGGAGGTGAGTGAGCCGGGACATTGAAAACAGCGCGTGAGGAGAGTGAGCCGGGACAGTGAAAACAGCGCGGGAGGAGAGTGAGCCGGGACATTGAAAACAGCGCGGGAGGTGAGTGAGCCGGGACAGTGAAAACAGCGCGAGAGGAGAGAGACACGGGACAGTGAAAACAGCGCGGGAGGTGAGTGAGCGGGGACAGTGAAAACAGCGCGAGAGGTGAGTGAGCCGGGACAGTGAAAACAGCGCAGGAGGTGAGTGAGCCGGGACTGTGAAAACAGCGTGAGAGGTGAGTGAGGTGGGACAGTGAAAACAGTGCGGGAGGTGAGTGAGCCGGGACAGTGAAAACAACGCGGGAGGTGAGTGAGCCGGGACAGTGAAAACAGCGCGGGAGGAGAGTGAACCGGGACAGTGAAAACAGCGCGGGAGCTGAGTGAGCTGGGACAGTGAAAACAGCACGAGAGGTGAGTGAACCGGGACAGTGAAAACAGTGCGGGAGGAGAGTGAGCCAGGACAGTGAAAACAGCGCGGGAGGAGAGTGAGCCGGGACAGTGAAAACAGCGCGGGAGGTGAGTGAGCTGGGACATTGAAAACAGCGCGGGAGCTGAGTGAGCTGGGACATTGAAAACAGCGCGAGAGGAGAGTGAGCCGGGACAGTGAAAACAACGCGGGAGGAGAGTGAGCCGGGACAGTGAAAACAAACAACAAAGAACAAAGAACAATGAAAAGTACAGCACAGGAACAGGCCCTTCGGCCCTCCAAGCCCGTGCCGACCATACTGCCCGACTAAACTACAATCTTCTACACTTCCTGGGTCCGTATCCTTCTATTCCCATCCTATTCATATATTTGTCAAGATGCCCCTTAAATGTCCCTATCGTCCCTGCTTCCACTACCTCCTCCGGTAGTGAGTTCCAGGCACCCATTACCCTCTGCGTAAAAAACTTGCCTCGTACATCTACTCTAAACCTTGCCCCTCTCACCTTAAACCTATGCCCCCTAGTAATTGACCCCTCTATCCTGGGGAAAAGCCTCTGACTAGCCACTCTGTCTATGCCCCTCATAATTTTGTATACCTCTATCAGGTCACCCCTCAACCTCCTTCGTTCCAGTGAGAACAAACCAAGTTTATTCAATCGCTCCTCATAGCTTATGCCCTCCACACCAGGCACCATTCTGGTAAATCTCTTCTGCACCCTCTCTAAAGCCTCCACATCCTTCTGGTAGTGTGGCGACCAGAATTGAACACTATACTCCAAGTGTGGCCTAACTAAGGTTCTATACAGCTGCAACATGACTTGCCAATTCTTATACTCAATGCCCCGGCCAATGAAGGCAAGCATGCCGTATGCCTTCTTGACTACCTTCTCCACCTGTGTTGCCCCTGTAAGGTTTTCGGGCAATTCGGCCTTTTTGGACTGCCCAAGGATAAAACCCAGAGACTGTAAACTGACTTTTCAGCCAAGAGAACGTAACCAGATTTCCCAGCAGGCTTGATCCGCTGAGCTGAGTAGGGGCATAGGTATTTACAAACCCCCCACTAGGAGCTACAAGGAAGAAGGAGCCAGACAACGAGATAAGATTAAAACACAGACAAAGGGGCACGGGAATACACAGGGGGCCTGCCTGCAAGCAGGACAATGGGATGGTCATAGCCCCATGCAGATGTAAATGACTTGGCCTCCACCAGAGCAGAATCCAATTAACACCCCATCAACATAGCAAGGTGAGAATAGCAGCCATCTCCGGAGCAGCTGGAAGACTTTGAAAATCTTCACAAGAGAGCTTAACCTTGTTATCCCAAAAAGCAGACTGTCTGGGCTCAGTATATTGCGCTGGAAAAGCCCTTGAAGATAAACGGTAGAAAAAACCAAGTTGGAGGCGGACCTGGGGGAGGTACTCCAATCCTGACAGAAGCCACCGGCAGGAACTCACTGGGTGGAGGGGGCGGAGTCGGCGCCAAATTCAAATCGCGGCAGGTCTGCCTGGCTGGAAGGAGCGGACCTGCGAGGAGAACCCGGAAGCGAACAGCTCTGACCGGCTCAAAGTGGGCGGGACCAGCGGGAACTTTAAACTTGGACCGATACAACGCAAAGGGGGAGGAAAACCCGGAAGTCGACAGCTCTGACCGGCTCAAAGGGGGCGGGACCAGCGGGAACTTTAAACCTTACCAATTCAATGCAAAAGGGGCTGGCCGAACACAGGAAAAAGCCAGGTAAAACGGATATAAAAGGGGCTGTGTTTCGATTGAGGGTCTCTTGGCTTGACCTCTCCACCTTTGACTTGACCTCCTGCAGCCTGTGACTGTAAGTACCCTGCAGCAGCTTGCAAAACTCCCTTGACCTTGATAGTGGTTGAGGCTTTGGGGAAGGGGACTTGATTTGTGTTCTGTGTCATTGCTAAAACTGTGTAACAATAAGATTTTTCGTTGTGTCCGTTATAGTACTTTCTGAATAGACTTAGTTTGTGTTAGAGTTTAAGATTTTATTATAATTTCTTCTGTTTGATGATTTTGACCTGGGTTTTGCAATAAACCTTGATTTGCTGATAATTGGAGTCGTTTAAATTCTTCAATCTCTCACCAGCGATCTCTGACCAAGTCATTGTTAAGATATTCCTCACCTTAATTCCGGGTTCAAGAATCTAGGGTCATCTTGAGCGATTCACTCAGGACAGGCTGCTGGTTAGGTAATAAACAGCAGTGTCCTATTCTCTCTCTTGGGAAAGCTACTCCAGCGAAGTAGGAACCGGGTGGGTGTTGCACCACCGGCAAGAGAGAGAATCACCTGGGCATTGGTAGGGGTCTGGATATCTGTGTGATATAAGCCTCAGGCTTCCGGTTAGGGATAAACGGCAGGCTTGATTCAGTGCTCTCTTCCGTGGAGGTGTCCCAGTGCGGCATCCCCTGGCCTCTGAAGTTTCAGTGCCAGCTGGAGAGAGACACACACAGATACTCAAACCCCAGATATCGGCCCAGTAGTGGAGTAGCAGAGATGGCACCCTCTACACCACTTTCAATGACCTGTGGACCTGTACTCCTAGATCTCTTTGACTTTCAATACTCTTGAGGGTTCTACCATTCACTGTATATTCCCTACCTGCATTAGACCTTCCAAAATGCATTACCTCACATTTGTCCGGATTAAACTCCATCTGCCATCTCTCCGCCCAAGTCACCAGACAATCTAAATCCTGCTGTATCCTCAGACAGTCCTCATCGCTATCCGCAATTCCACCAACCTTTGTGTCGTCTGCAAACTTACTAATCAGACCAGTTACATTTTCCTCCAAATCATTTATATATACTACAAAGAGCAAAGGTCCCAGCACTGATCCCTGTGGAACACCACTGGTCACAGCCCTCCATTTAGAAAAGCATCCCTCCATTGCAACCCTCTGCCTTCTATGGCCTAGCCAGTTCTGTATCCACCTTGCCAGTTCACCCCTGATCCCGTGTGACTTCACCTTTTGTACTAGTCTACCATGAGGGACCTTGTCAAAGGCCTTACTGAGGCCTAACAGCGCGGGAGCTGAGTGAGCCGGGACAGTGAAAACAGCGCGAGAGGAGAGTGAGCCGGGACAGTGAAAACAGCGCGGGTGGATAGTGAGCCGGGACAGTGAAAACAGCGCGAGAGGAGAGTGAGCCGGGACAGTGAAAACAGCGTGAGAGGAGAGTGAGCCGGGACAGTGAAAACAGCGCGGGAGCTGAGTGAGCCGGGACAGTGAAAACAGCGCGGGAGGAGAGAGAGCCGGGACATTGAAAACAGCGAGGGAGGTGAGTGAGCCGGGACAGTGAAAACAGCGCGGGAGGTGAGTCAGCCGGGACAGTGAAAACAGCGTGAGAGGAGAGTGAGCCGGGACAGTGAAAACACCGCGGGAGCTGAGTGAGCCGGGACAGTGAAAGCAGCGCGGGAGGAGAGTGAGCCGGGACATTGAAAACAGCGCGAGAGGTGAGTGAGCCGGGACATTGAAAAGAGCGCGGGAGGAGAGAGAGCCGGGACATTGAAAACAGCGCGGGAGGAGAGTGAGCCGGGACAGTGAAAACAGCGCGAGAGGTGAGTGAGCCGGGACAGTGAAAACAGCGCGGGAGGTGAGTGAGCCGGGACAGTGAAAACAGCGGGGGAGGTGAGAGAGCCGGGACATTGAAAACAGCGCGGGAGGTGAGTTAGCCGGGACAGTGAAAACATCGCGGGAGGTGAGTGAGCCGGGACATTGAAAACAGCGCGAGAGGAGAGTGAGCCGGGACAGTGAAAACAGCGCGGGAGGAGAGTGAGCCGGGACATTGAAAACAGCGCGGGAGGTGAGTGAGCTGGGACAGTGAAAACAGCGCGAGAGGAGAGAGACACGGGACAGTGAAAACAGCGCGGGAGGTGAGTGAGCGGGGACAGTGAAAACAGCGCGAGAGGTGAGTGAGCCGGGACAGTGAAAACAGCGCAGGAGGTGAGTGAGCCGGGACAGTGAAAACAGCGCGAGAGGTGAGTGAGGTGGGACAGTGAAAACAGTGCGGGAGGTGAGTGAGCAGGGACAGTGAAAACAGCACGGGAGGTGAGTGAGCCGGGACAGTGAAAACAACGCGGGAGGTGAGTGAGCCGGGACAGTGAAAACAGCGCAGGAGGAGAGTGAACCGGGACAGTGAAAACAGCGCGGGAGCTGAGTGAGCTGGGACAGTGAAAACAGCACGAGAGGTAAGTGAGCCGGGACAGTGAAAACAGCGCGAGAGGTGAGTGAGCCGGGACAGTGAAAACAGCGCGGGAGGAGAGTGAGCCGGGACATTGAAAACAGCGCGAGAGGTGAGTGAGCCGGGACAGTGAAAACAGCGCGGGAGGAGAGTGAGCCAAGACAGTGAAAACAGCGCGGGAGGAGAGTGAGCCGGGACAGTGAAAACAGCGCGGGAGGTGAGTGAGCTGGGACATTGAAAACAGCGCGGGAGGAGAGTGAGCCGGGACATTGAAAACAGCGCGGGAGCTGAGTGAGCTGGGACATTGAAAACAGCGCGAGAGGAGAGTGAGCCGGGACAGTGAAAACAACGCGGGAGGAGAGTGAGCCGGGACAGTGAAAACAAACAACAAAGAACAAAGAACAAAGAAATGTACAGCACAGGAACAGGCCCTTGGGCCTCCAAGCCCGTGCCGACCATACTGCCCGACTAAACTACAATCTTCTACACTTCCTGGGTCCGTATCCTTCTATTCCCATCCTATTCATATATTTGTCAAGATGCCCCTTAAATGTCCCTATCGTCCCTGCTTCCACTACCTCCTCCGGTAGTGAGTTCCAGGCACCCATTACCCTCTGCGTAAAAAACTTGCCTCGTACATCTACTCTAAACCTTGCCCCTCTCACCTTAAACCTATGCCCCCTAGTAATTGACCCCTCTACTCTGGGGAAAAGCCTCAGACTATCCACTCTGTCTATGCCCCTCATAATTTTGTATACCTCTATCAGGTCACCCCTCAACCTCCTTCGTTCCAGTGAGAACAAACCAAGTTTATTCAATCGCTCCTCATAGCTTATGCCCTCCATACCAGGCAACATTCTGGTAAATCTCTTCTGCACCCTCTCTAAAGCCTCCACATCCTTCTGGTAGTGTGGCGACCAGAATTGAACACTATACTCCAAGTGTGGCCTAACTAAGGTTCTATACAGCTGCAACATGACTTGCCAATTCTTATACTCAATGCCCCGGCCAATGAAGGCAAGCATGCCGTATGCCTTCTTGACTACCTTCTCCACCTGTGTTGCCCCTTTCAATGACCTGTGGACCTGTACTCCTAGATCTCTTTGACTTTCAATACTCTTGAGGGTTCTACCATTCACTGTATATTCCCTACCTGCATTAGCCCTTCCAAAATGCATTACCTCACATTTGTCCGGATTAAACTCCATCTGCCATCTCTCCGCCCAAGTCTCCAGACAATCTAAATCCTGCTGTATCCTCAGACAGTCCTCATCGCTATCCGCAATTCCACCAACCTTTGTGTCGTCTGCAAACTTACTAATCAGACCAGTTACATTTTCCTCCAAATCATTTATATATACTACAAAGAGCAAAGGTCCCAGCACTGATCCCTGTGGAACACCACTGGTCACAGCCCTCCAATTAGAAAAGCATCCTTCCATTGCTACTCTCTGCCTTCTATGGCCTAGCCAGTTCTGTATCCACCTTGCCAGTTCACCCCTGATCCCGTGTGACTTCACCTTTTGTACTAGTCTACCATGAGGGACCTTGTCAAAGGCCTTACTGAGGCCTAACAGCGCGGGAGCTGAGTGAGCCGGGACAGTGAAAACAGCGCGAGAGGAGAGTGAGCCGGGACAGTGAAAACAGCGCGGGAGGAGAGTGAGCCGGGACAGTGAAAACAGCGCGAGAGGAGAGTGAGCCGGGACAGTGAAAACAGCGCGAGAGGAGAGTGAGCCGGGACAGTGAAAACAGCGCGAGAGGAGAGTGAGCCGGGACAGTGAAAACAGCGCGAGAGGTGAGTGAGGTGGGACAGTGAAAACAGTGCGGGAGGTGAGTGAGCAGGGACAGTGAAAACAGCACGGGAGGTGAGTGAGCCGGGACAGTGAAAACAACGCGGGAGGTGAGTGAGCCGGGACAGTGAAAACAGCGCAGGAGGAGAGTGAACCGGGACAGTGAAAACAGCGCGGGAGCTGAGTGAGCTGGGACAGTGAAAACAGCACGAGAGGTAAGTGAGCCGGGACAGTGAAAACAGCGCGAGAGGTGAGTGAGCCGGGACAGTGAAAACAGCGCGGGAGGAGAGTGAGCCGGGACATTGAAAACAGCGCGAGAGGTGAGTGAGCCGGGACAGTGAAAACAGCGCGGGAGGAGAGTGAGCCAAGACAGTGAAAACAGCGCGGGAGGAGAGTGAGCCGGGACAGTGAAAACAGCGCGGGAGGTGAGTGAGCTGGGACATTGAAAACAGCGCGGGAGGAGAGTGAGCCGGGACATTGAAAACAGCGCGGGAGCTGAGTGAGCTGGGACATTGAAAACAGCGCGAGAGGAGAGTGAGCCGGGACAGTGAAAACAACGCGGGAGGAGAGTGAGCCGGGACAGTGAAAACAAACAACAAAGAACAAAGAACAAAGAAATGTACAGCACAGGAACAGGCCCTTGGGCCTCCAAGCCCGTGCCGACCATACTGCCCGACTAAACTACAATCTTCTACACTTCCTGGGTCCGTATCCTTCTATTCCCATCCTATTCATATATTTGTCAAGATGCCCCTTAAATGTCCCTATCGTCCCTGCTTCCACTACCTCCTCCGGTAGTGAGTTCCAGGCACCCATTACCCTCTGCGTAAAAAACTTGCCTCGTACATCTACTCTAAACCTTGCCCCTCTCACCTTAAACCTATGCCCCCTAGTAATTGACCCCTCTACTCTGGGGAAAAGCCTCAGACTATCCACTCTGTCTATGCCCCTCATAATTTTGTATACCTCTATCAGGTCACCCCTCAACCTCCTTCGTTCCAGTGAGAACAAACCAAGTTTATTCAATCGCTCCTCATAGCTTATGCCCTCCATACCAGGCAACATTCTGGTAAATCTCTTCTGCACCCTCTCTAAAGCCTCCACATCCTTCTGGTAGTGTGGCGACCAGAATTGAACACTATACTCCAAGTGTGGCCTAACTAAGGTTCTATACAGCTGCAACATGACTTGCCAATTCTTATACTCAATGCCCCGGCCAATGAAGGCAAGCATGCCGTATGCCTTCTTGACTACCTTCTCCACCTGTGTTGCCCCTTTCAATGACCTGTGGACCTGTACTCCTAGATCTCTTTGACTTTCAATACTCTTGAGGGTTCTACCATTCACTGTATATTCCCTACCTGCATTAGCCCTTCCAAAATGCATTACCTCACATTTGTCCGGATTAAACTCCATCTGCCATCTCTCCGCCCAAGTCTCCAGACAATCTAAATCCTGCTGTATCCTCAGACAGTCCTCATCGCTATCCGCAATTCCACCAACCTTTGTGTCGTCTGCAAACTTACTAATCAGACCAGTTACATTTTCCTCCAAATCATTTATATATACTACAAAGAGCAAAGGTCCCAGCACTGATCCCTGTGGAACACCACTGGTCACAGCCCTCCAATTAGAAAAGCATCCTTCCATTGCTACTCTCTGCCTTCTATGGCCTAGCCAGTTCTGTATCCACCTTGCCAGTTCACCCCTGATCCCGTGTGACTTCACCTTTTGTACTAGTCTACCATGAGGGACCTTGTCAAAGGCCTTACTGAGGCCTAACAGCGCGGGAGCTGAGTGAGCCGGGACAGTGAAAACAGCGCGAGAGGAGAGTGAGCCGGGACAGTGAAAACAGCGCGGGAGGAGAGTGAGCCGGGACAGTGAAAACAGCGCGAGAGGAGAGTGAGCCGGGACAGTGAAAACAGCGCGAGAGGAGAGTGAGCCGGGACAGTGAAAACAGCGCGAGAGGAGAGTGAGCCGGGACAGTGAAAACAGCGCGGGAGGAGAGTGAGCCGGGAAAGTGAAAACAGCGCGAGAGGAGAGTGAGCCGGGACAGTGAAAACAGCGCGAGAGGAGAGTGAGCCGGGACAGTGAAAACAGCGCGGGAGGAGAGTGAGCCGGGACAGGGAAAACAGCGCGGGAGGTGAGTGAGCCGGGACAGGGAAAACAGCGCAGGAGGAGAGTGAGCCGGGACAGTGAAAACAGCGCGAGAGGAGAGTGAGCCGGGACAGGGAAAACAGCGCGAGAGGTGAGTGAACCGGGACATTGAAAACAGCGCGGGAGGAGAGAGACCCGGGACAGTGAAAACAGCGCGAGAGGAGAGTGAGCCGGGACAGTGAAAACAGCGCGGGAGGAGAGTGAGCCGGGACAGTGAAAACAGTGCGAGAGGAGAGTGAGCCGGGACAGTGAAAACAGCGCGAGAGGAGAGTGAGCCGGGACAGTGAAAACAGCGCGGGAGGAGAGTGAGCCGGGACAGGGAAAACAGCGCGGGAGGTGAGTGAGCCGGGACAGTGAAAACAGCGCGAGAGGAGAGTGAGCCGGGACAGTGAAAACAGCGCGGGAGCTGAGTGAGCCGGGACAGTGAAAACAGCGCAGGAGGAGAGAGAGCCGGGACAGTGAAAACAGCGCGGGAGGAGAGAGAGCCGGGACAGTGAAAACAGTGCGGGAGTTGAGTGAGCCGGGACAGTGAAAACAGCGCAGGAGGTGAGTGAGTCGGGACAGTGAAAACAGCGCGGGAGGAGAGAGAGCCGGGACATTGAAAACAGCGCGAGTGGAGAGTGAGCCGGGACAGTGAAAACAGCGCGGGAGGTGAGTGAGCCGGGACATTGAAAACAGCGCGGGAGGTGAGTGAGCCGGGACAGTGAAAACAGCGTGGGAGGTGAGTGAGCCGGGACATTGAAAACAGCGCGGGAGGAGAGAGAGCCGGACAGTGAAAACAGCGCGGGAGCTGAGTGAGCCGGGACATTGAAAACAGCGCGGGAGGAGAGAGAGCCGGGACAGTGAAAACAGCGCGGGAGGAGAGAGAGCCGGGACAGTGAAAACAGTGCGGGAGTTGAGTGAGCCGGGACAGTGAAAACAGCGCAGGAGGTGAGTGAGTCGGGACAGTGAAAACAGCGCGGGAGGAGAGAGAGCCGGGACATTGAAAACAGCGCGAGTGGAGAGTGAGCCGGGACAGTGAAAACAGCGCGGGAGGTGAGTGAGCCGGGACATTGAAAACAGCGCGGGAGGTGAGTGAGCCGGGACAGTGAAAACAGCGTGGGAGGTGAGTGAGCCGGGACATTGAAAACAGCGCGGGAGGAGAGAGAGCCGGACAGTGAAAACAGCGCGGGAGCTGAGTGAGCCGGGACATTGAAAACAGCGCGGGAGGAGAGAGAGCCGGACAGTGAAAACAGCGCGGGAGGTGAGTGAGCCGGGACAGTGAAAACAGCGCGGGAGGTGAGTGAGCCGGGACAGTGAAAACAGCGCGGGAGGAGAAAGAGCCGGGACAGTGAAAACAGCGCGAGAGGAGAGTGAGCCGGGACAGTGAAAACAGCGCGAGAGCTGAGTGAGCCGGGACAGTGAATACAGCACGGGAGGTGAGTGATCCGGGACAGTGAAAACAGCGCGGGAGTAGAGAGAGCTGGGACAGTGAAAACAGCGCGGGAGGTGAGAGAGCCGGGACAGTGAAAACAGCGCGGGAGGTGAGTGAGCCGGGACAATGAAAACAGCGCGAGAGGGGAGTGAGCCGGGACAGTGAAAACAGCGCGAGATGTGACTGAGCCGGGACATAGAAAACAGCGCGAGAGCTGTGTGAGCCGGGACATTGAAAACAGGGCGAGAGGTGAGAGAGCCGGGACATTGAAAACAGCGCGGGAGGTGAATGAGCCGGGACAGTGAAAACAGCGCGGGAGGTGAGTGAGCCGAGACAGTGAAAACAGCGCGAGACCTGAGTGAGCCGGGACATTGAAAACAGCGTGGGAGGTGAGTGAGCCGGGACAGTGAAAACAGCGCGGGAGGAGAGAGAGCCGGGACAGTGAAAACAGCGCGGGAGGTGAGTGAGCCGGGACATTGAAAACAGTGCGGGAGGTGAGTGAGCCGGGACATTGAAAACAGCGCGGGAGGTGAGTGAGCCGGGACAGTGAAAACAGCGTGAGAGGTGAGAGAGCCGGGACAGTGAAAACAGCGCGGGAGGTGAGTGAGCCGGGACAGTGAAAACAGCGCTGGAGTAGGGAGAGCCGGGACAGTGAAAACAGCGCGGGAAGTGAGTGAGCCGTGACATTGAAAACAGCGCGGGAAGTGAGGGAGCCGTGACATTGAAAACAGCGCGAGAGGAGAGACAGCCGGGACATTGAAAACACCGCGGGAGGTGAGTGAACCGGGACATTGAAAACAGCGCGGGAGGTGAGTGAGCCGGGACAGTGAAAACAGCGCGGGAGGAGAGTGAGCCGGGACATTGAAAACAGCGCGGGAGGTGAGTGAGCCGGGACATTGAAAACAGCGCGGGAGTTGAGTGCGCCGGGACAGTGAAAACAGCGCGAGAGGTGAGTGAGCCGGGACATTGAAAACAGCGCGGGAGGTGAGTGAGCCGGGACATTGAAAACAGCGCGGGAGTTGAGTGCGCCGGGACAGTGAAAACAGCGCGGGAGGTGAGTGAGCCGGGACAGTGAAAACAGCGCGGGAGTTGAGTGCGCCGGGACAGTGAAAACAGCGCGGGAGGTGAGTGAGCCGGGACATTGAAAACAGCGCGGGAGGAGAGAGAGCCGGGACAGTGAAAACAGCGCGGGAGGAGAGAGAGCCGGGACAGTGAAAACAGTGCGGGAGGTGAGTGAGCGGGGACAGTGAAAACAGCGCGGGAGGTGAGAGAGCCGGGACAGTGAAAACAGCGCGGGAGGTGAGAGAGCCGGGACAGTGAAAACAGCGCGGGAGGAGAGTGAGCCGGGACAGTGAAAACAGCGCGGGAGGAGAGAGAGCCGGGACAGTGAAAACAGTGCGGGAGGTGAGTGAGCGGGGACAATGAAAACAGCGCGGGAGGTGAGTGAGCCGGGACAATGAAAACAGCGCGAGAGGGGAGTGAGCCGGGACAGTGAAAACGGCGCGAGATGTGACTGAGCCGGGACATTGAAAACAGCGCGAGAGGAGAGGGAGCCGGGACATTGAAAACAGCGTGGGAGGTGAGTGAGCCGGGACAGTGAAAACAGCGTGGGAGGAGAGAGAGCCGGGACATTGAAAACAGCGCGGGAGGTGAGTGAGCCGGGACAGTGAAAAAGAGCGTGGGAGGTGAGTGAGCCGGGACAGTGAAAACAGCGCGAGAGGAGAGAGAGCCGGGACAGTGAAAACAGCGCGGGAGGTGAGTGAGCCGGGACAGTAAACACAGCGCGGGAGGTGAGAGAGCCGGGACAGTGAAAACAGCGCGGGAAGTGAGTGAGCCGTGACATTGAAAATAGCGCGAGAGGAGAGACAGCCGGGACATTGAAAACAGCGCGGGAGGAGAGTAAGCCGGGACAGTGAAAACAGCGCGGGAGGAGAGTGAGCCGGGACATTGAAAACAGCGCGGGAGGTGAGTGAGCCGGGACAGTGAAAACAGCGCGGGAGCTGAGTGAGCCGGGACAGTGAAAACAGCGCTGGAGGAGGGAGAGCCGGGACAGTGAAAACAGCGCGGGAAGTGAGTGAGCCGTGACATTGAAAACAGCGCGGGAAGTGAGTGAGCCGTGACATTGAAAACAGCGCGAGAGGAGAGACAGCCGGGACATTGAAAACACCGCGGGAGGTGAGTGAGCCGGGACATTGAAAACAGCGCGGGAGGTGAGTGAGCCGGGACATTGAAAACAGCGCGGGAGGTGAGTGAGCCGGGACATTGAAAACAGTGCGAGAGGAGAGTGAGCCGGGACATTGAAAACAGCGCGGGAGGTGAGTGAGCCGGGACAGTGAAAACAGCGCGTGAGGAGAGTGAGCCGGGACATTGAAAACAGCGCGGGAGGTGAGTGAGCCGGGACATTGAAAACACCGCGGGAGGTGAGTGAGCCGGGACATTGAAAACAGTGCGAGAGGAGAGTGAGCCGGGACATTGAAAACAGCGCGGGAGGTGAGTGAGCCGGGACAGTGAAAACAGCGCGTGAGGAGAGTGAGCCGGGACATTGAAAACAGCGCGGGAGGTGAGTGAGCCGGGACATTGAAAACAGCGCGGGAGTTGAGTGCGCCGGGACAGTGAAAACAGCGCGAGAGGTGAGTGAGCCGGGACATTGAAAACAGCGCGAGAGGTGAGTGAGCCGGGACATTGAAAACAGCGCGAGAGGTGAGTGAGCCGGGACAGTGAAAACAGCGCGGGAGGAGAGTGAGCCGGGACAGTGAAAACAGCGCGAGAGGTGAGTGAGCCGGGACATTGAAAACAGCGCGAGAGGTGAGAGAGCCGGGACAGTGAAAACAGCGCGGGAAGTGAGTGAGCCGGGAGATTTAAAAAGCGCGGGAGATTTAAAAAGCGCAGGAGATTTAAAAAGCGCAGGAGCTGCGAGTCAGAGCCGAGATTTTAAAAGATCCCGGCCTAGTTTCGGGAGCCGTTCGGAGGAGGAGGAGCAGTCTCTGTCAGGCAGAGAACCTGAGAACATCTAAGACACTCAGAAAGTAAGCAGGTAAGGAAGTGATTTTTACTCATTTTTACTTTTATACCTTTTTCAAATTGTGTGTGTCGGGTGGAAACTGAAATGACATCACAGAAAAGCTGTGACCTGAGTGGCTGGTTGGGAATCTACACTAAATTAAAAAAATTAAGCATTGGTAACTAATTATACAAAATTACTTCATTATAATTTAGAGGGATATCTAAGCCAGACATCGGAGAGTACTGTATTTAGCTTTCACATTTATATTAGAAATCTAGTGCTCGGAAACAGATAGTTAACAGTAACTTTAAAAAAAGTTTAAAAATTATTTAACATTTAAAAAAAAAACTTTTAATTTTAATTAATTGACGCAATGTCAGTTAGAGGGGTGCAGTGGTCTGACTGTGAGATGTGGCAGGTCCGGGATGGCTTCATCTGCAGAAAGTGCACCCAACTGGAGCTCCTCACAGACCGCATGGTTCGGTTGGAGCAGCAATTGGATGCACTTAGGAGCATGCAGGTGGTGGAAAGCGTCATAGATCGCAGTTATGTAAATGTGGTCACACCCAAGGTGCAGGCAGAGAATTGGGTGACCACCAGAAAGGGCAGGCAGTCAGTGCAGGAATCCCCTGTGGTGGTCCCCCTCTCGAACAGGTATAGCCCTTTGGATACTGTCGGGGGGGATAGCCTATCAGGGGAAAACAGCAGCAGCCAGAGCAGTGGCACCACGGCTGGCTCTGATGTTCAGAAGGGAGGGTCAAAGCGCAGAAGAGCAATAGTCATAGGGGACTCTATAGTCAGGGGCACAGATAGGCGCATCTGTGGACGTGAAAGAGACTCCAGGATGGTATGTTGCCTCCCTGGTGCCAGGGTCCAGGATGTCTCCGAACGGGTAGAGGGCATCCTGAAGGGGGAGGGCAAACAGGCAGAGGTCGTTGTACATATTGGTACTACCGACATAGGCAGGAAGGGGCATGAGGTCCTGCAGCAGGAGTTCAGGGAGCTAGGCAGAAAGATAAAAGACAGGACCTCGAGTGTTGTGATCTCGGGATTACTCCCTGTGCCACGTGCCAGTGAGGCTAGAAATAGGAAGATAGAGCAGCTAAACACATGGCTAAACAGCTGGTGTAGGAGGGAGGGTTTCCGTTATCTGGACCACTGGGAGCTCTTCCGGGGCAGGTGTGACCTGTAAAGAAGGACGGGTTGCATCTAAACCGGAGAGGCATAAATATCCTGGCCGCGAGGTTTGCTAGTGTCACACGGGAGGGTTTAAACTAGTATGGCAGGGGGGTGGGCACGGGAGCAATAGGTCAGAAGGTGAGAGCATTGAGGGAGAACTAGGGAATAGGGACAGTGTGGCTCTGAGGCAGAGCAGACAGGGAGAAGTTGCTGAACACAGCGGGTCTGGTGGCCTGAAGTGCATATGTTTTAATGCAAGAAGTATTACGGGTAAGGCAGATGAACTTAGAGCTTGGATTAGTACTTGGAACTATGATGCTGTTGTAATTATTGAGACCTGGTTGAGGGGAGGGCAGGATTGGCAGCTAAACGTTCCAGGATTTAGATGTTTCAGGCGGGATAGAGTGGGATGTAAAAGGGGAGGCGGGGTTGCGCTACTGGTTAGGGAGAATATCACAGCTGTACAGCGGGAGGACACCTCAGAGGGCAGTGAGGCTATATGGGTAGAGATCAGGAATAAGAAGGGTGCAGTCACAATGTTGGGGGTTTACTACAGGCCTCCCAACAGCCAGCGGGAGATAGAGGAGCAGATAGGTAGACAGGTTTTGGAAAAGAGTAAAAACAACAGGGTTGTGGTGATGGGAGACTTCAACTTCCCCAATATTGACTGGGACTCACTTAGTGCCAGGGGCTTAGACGGGGCGGAGTTTGTAAGGAGCATCCAGGAGGGCTTCTTAAAACAATATGTGGACAGTCCAACTAGGGAAGGGGCTGTACTGGACCTGGTATTGAGGAATGAGCCCGGCCAGGTGGTAGATGTTTCAGTAGGGGAGCATTTCGGTAACAGTGACCACAATTCAGTAAGTTTTAAAGTACTGGTGGACAAGGATAAGAGTGGTCCTAGGATGAATGTGCTAAATTGGGGGAAGGCTAATTATAACAATATTAGGTGGGAACTGAAGAACATAGATTGGGGGCGGATGTTTGAGGGCAAATCAACATCTGACATGTGGGAGGCTTTCAAGTGTTAGTTGAAAGGAATTCAGGACCGGCATGTTCCTGTGAGGAAGAAGGATAAATAGGGCAATTTTCGGGAACCTTGGATAACGAGAGATATTGTAGGCCTCGTCAAAAAGAAAAAGGAGGCATTTGTCAGGGCTAAAAGGCTGGGAACAGACGAAGCCTGCGGGGAATATAAGGAAAGTAGGAAGGAACTTAAGCAAGGAGTCAGGAGGGCTAGAAGGGGTCACGAAAAGTCATTGGCAGATAGGGTTAAGGAAAATCCCAAGGCTTTTTACACGTACATAAAAAGCAAGAGGGTAGCCAGGGAAAGGGTTGGCCCACTGAAGGATAGGCAAGGGAATCTATGTGTGGAGCCAGAGGAAATGGGCGAGGTACTAAATGAATACTTTGCATCAGCATTCACCAAAGAGAAGAAATTGGTAGATGTTGAGTCTGGAGAAGGGTGTGTAGATAGCCTGGGTCACATTGAGATCCAAAAAGACGAGGTGTTGGGTGTCTTAAAAAATATTAAGGTAGATAAGTCCCCAGGGCCTGATGGGATCTACCCCAGAATACTGAAGGAGGCTGGAGAGAAAATTGCTGAGGCCTTGACAGAAATCTTTGGATCCTCACTGTCTTCAGGGGATGTCCCGGAGGACTGGAGAATAGCCAATGTTGTTCCTCTGTTTAAGAAGGGTAGCAAGGATAATCCAGGGAACTACAGGCCGGAGAGCCTTACTTCAGTGGTAGGGAAATTACTGGAGAGAATTCTTCGAGACAGGATCTACTCCCATTTGGAAGCAAATGGACGTATTAGTGAGAGGCAGCATGGTTTTGTGAAGGGGAGGTCGTGTCTCACTAATTTGATAGAGTTTTTCGAGGAGGTCACTAAGATGATTGATGCAGGTAGGGCAGTGGATGTTGTCTATATGGACTTCAGTAAGGCCTTTGACAAGGTCCCTCATGGTAGACTAGTACAAAAGGTGAAGTCACATGGGATCAGGGGTGAGCTGGCAAGGTGGATACAAAACTGGCTCGGTCATAGAAGGCAGAGAGTAGCAATGGAAGGATGCTTTTCTAATTGGAGGGCTGTGACCAGTGGTGTTCCACAGGGATCAGTGCTGGGACCTTTGCTCTTTGTAGTATATATAAATGATTTGGAGGAAAATGTAACTGGTCTGATTAGTAAGTTTGCAGACGACACAAAGGTTGGTGGAATTGCGGATAGCGATGAGGACTGTCAGAGGATACAGCAGGATTTAGATTGTTTGGAGACTTGGGCGGAGAGATGGCAGATGGAGTTTAATCCGGACAAATGTGAGGTAATGCATTTTGGAAGGTCTAATGCAGGTAGGGAATATAGAGTGAATGGTAGAACCCTCAAGAGTATTGAAAGTCAAAGAGATCTAGGAGTACAGGCCCACAGGTCACTGAAAGGGGCAACACAGGTGGAGAAGGTAGTCGAGAAGGCATACGGCATGCTTGCCTTCATTGGCCGGGGCATTGAGTATAAGAATTGGCAAGTCATGTTGCAGCTGTATAGAACCTTAGTTAGGCCACACTTGGTGTATAGTGTTCAATTCTGGTCGCCACACTACCAGAAGGATGTGGAGGCTTTAGAGAGGGTGCAGAAGAGATTTACCAGAATGTTGCCTGGTATAGAGGGCATTAGCTATGAGGAGCGGTTGAATAAACTCGGTTTGTTCTCACTGGAACGACGGAGGTTGAGGGGCGACCTGATAGAGGTCTACAAAATTATGAGGGGCATAGACAGAGTGGATAGTCAGAGGCTTTTCCCCGGGGTAGAGGGGTCAATTGCTAGGGGGCATAGGTTTAAGGTGAGAGGGGCAAGGTTTAGAGTAGATGTACGAGGCAAGTTTTTTACACAGAGGGTAGTGGGTGCCTGGAACTCGCTACCGGAGGAGGTAGTGGAAGCAGGGACGATAGTGACATTTAAGGGGCATCTTGACAAATACATGAATAGGATGGGAATAGAAGGATACGGACCCAGGAAGTGTAGAAGATTGTAGTTTAGTCGGGCAGCATGGTCGGCACGGGCTTGGAGGGCCGAAGGGCCTGTTCCTGTGCTGTACTTTTCTTTGTTCTTTGTTCTTTGTTCTTTGTACATTGACGGACGGCGAGGACAAAACCAAATACAAGACGGTGCTCCTGAAGTTCGACGAACACTTCAGCGTTGAAGTAAACGAGAGTTTCGAGAGGTACCTGTCCCAGCAGCGCCTGCAAGGTAAGGACGAACCTTTCCAGTCTTATTTAACGCACCTCCACATGCTCGCGCAGTCCTGCGGCTATGGGCCCACCTCTGACTCCATGATACGCGACCAGATAGTTTTCGGGGTCATGTCGGACACTCTGCGCCAGCAGCTCCTTCGGGTCGAGCAACTCACCCTGGCGACTGCCATCGAGACCTGCGTCCTGCATGAGAACGCCACCAGCCGGTACTCACACATCCAGGCGGCCGAAACGGCGCAGCACGGGCCCCACGAGGCGGAGCGGGTCCAGACGATCGGGTACCTCCCGGGCCGCGGCCTGGAGGAGGCCGGCCATTTCGCCTGCTTTCCGAGGCCTCCCGCGCTTGTACACGCCAAAAGAGGGGACGCTGACACAGAGGAACGCGATGCGCAGGCGCGCACTACGCAAGACTGCACCGCGCATGCGCGGTGGCGCAACGAACGCACTGACGTCACGACGTGCGGCAACTGTGGCTCCACCATTAAAAGCGGCAATGTCCGGCCAAAGCTCGACAATGGCTCCGCTGTGCCAGTTTGGGCCACTATGCTGCCTGCTGTCGAGCAGCTCACCCTGCCAACTCGTACCCGTTTAACCAGCCTCGCAGAAACGTTCGGGCAATTCTACCCACGTTCACCGAGTCCGATCCCGACGTCACACAGACCAATGACACTGAGGACAGGGAGTCCTTCCGCGTTGCTGTCATCAACAAGAACAAGCTGTCCCCGAGTTGAATGCACCAGCCGCTGTCGGTGCACAGCATTGATCCGGACGACGAGTGGTGTGCCACCCTGACGGTCAACCGATCCCAGATCAGATTCCGCCTGGACACTGGTGCCTCCGCCAATCCCCTCGCATGGTCAGCATTCCAGACCCTGAAGGTTAAACCACCTACTCTGCCATCCAACTGTCAACTCGTTGACTATAATGGCAACGTCATCCCCGCCACGGGGTCGTGCCAGCTCGAAGTGACACACAACTCACGTAAAGCCACACTCCCATTCGAAATCGTGGGCTCCTCAAAGGACTCTCTGCTAGGCGCGCAGGCGTGCAAAATCCTCCACCTCGTTCAGCGAGTACACTCTCTCTCTCCAGAAGGCACGTCCGATTTCCCAGATGCAGACTTTAGGGCGCAGCTCAACTCAATCCTCGCGCACAACCAGGATGTTTTCCAGGGCATGGGCACACTGCCCTACACATACAAAATCTGACTTAAACAGGATGCCACCCCGGTAGTTCACGCACCTCGCAGAGTCCCAGCACCCCTCAAGGACCGCCTCAAGCAGCAGCTGCAGGAACTTCAGGACCAAGGAGTGCTTTCCCGGGTAAGGGAGCCAACTGCATGGGTCAGCTCCATGGTGTGCGTCAAGAAGCCTTCCGGCGAGCTCCGGATCTGTGTTGACCCGAAAGACTTAAATCGCAACATAATGAGGGAACACTACCCCACACCCAAATGTGAGGAGGTCATGTGCGAGATGGCTCGGGCAAAAATATTCACCAAGCTTGATGCCTCAAAGGGCTTCTGGCAGATTCAATTGGATCAGTCCAGCAGGAAGCTGTCCACCTTCAACACTCCATTTGCAGATACTGCTACAATAGGATGCCATTCGGCATCATCGCGGCCTCCGAGGTTTTCCATCGCATCATGGAACAGATGATGGAGGGCATCGAGGGCGTGCGCGTCTATGTAGACGACATCATTATCTGGTCTACCACACCGCAGGAGCACATCAGTCGCCTCCAACGCGTCTTTCAACGGATACGGGACCAGGGCCTGCGTCTTAACAGAGCCAAATGTTCTTTTGGGCAAACCGAGCTGAAGTTCCTGGGAGACCACATCTCCCGGTTGGGGGTGCGGCCGGATGCCGACTAGGTGGCAGCCATCACGGCCATGCAGAAGCCCACAGACAAGAAGGCGGTACTACGCTTTCTCGGAATGGTCAACTTCCTGGGAAAATTCATCCCTAACCTCGCTTCCCACACCACAGCTCTCCGGCACCTTGTCAGGAATTCCAGTGGCTTCCCACCCACCAGCGCGAATGGGAGGAGCTCAAGGTCGAGCTCACCACCGCCCCGGTACTGACGTTCTCCGATCCTGCAAGGGAGACGAAGATCTCGACTGACGCCAGCCAATCCGGAATTGGGGCGGTCCTCCTGCAACGGGATGACGCCTCATCATGGGCCCCTGTTGCCTGTGCGTCACGGGCCATGATCCCCACAGAGCAGCGCGATGCGCAGATAGAAAAGGAGTGCCTAGGCCTGTTGAGTGGCATTGACAAGTTCCACGACTGTGTATGGCCTTCCCCAGTTCACCGTGGAGACCGACCATCGCCCGCTGGTTGGCATCATCCAAAAGGACCTTAATGACATGACCCCTCGCCTCCAGTGCATTCTGCTCAAACTCCGGAGGTACGAATTCCAACTTGTCTACACCTCGGGTAAGGACCTGATCATAGCAGATGCTCTGTCCAGGGCAGTCAACACGCCGTCCGACCCTGAGGGGTTCGTTGGCCAAGTTGACGCACATGTAGCCGTCACTTCTGCCAATCTGCCGGCCACTGACGAACGCCTGGCCCACATTCGACGTGAGACTGCGGCCGAGCCCCTTCTGCAACGTTTGATGCGCCACATGACGGACGGGTGGCTCAAGGGACAATGCCCACAGTTTTACAACATTCGGGACGACTTGGCAGTCGCTGATGGTGTCCTCCTGAAGCTGGACCGCATCGTGATCCCACACAGCATGCACCAGCTTGTCTTAGAACAGCTGCACGAAGGCCATCTCGGCGTTGAGAAGTCCCGGTGGAGGGCCCGAGAGGCTGTGTACTGGCCGGGAATAAGTGAGGACATTGCTAACACTGTGCTCAATTGCCCCACCTGTCAGCGGTTCCAGCCGGCACAACCCCGTGAGACCCTTCAGCCCCATGAGTTGGTCACGTCCCCCTGGTCGAAGGTGGTCGTGGACCTGTTCCATGCGCTCGGCGGGGACTACATCATCATCATCGACTACTTTTCCAGCTATCCAGAGGTCATCCGCCTGCACAACACCACGTCATCGGCTGTTATCCGGGCCTGCAAAGAGACCTTTGCTCGCCACGGCATCCCGCTCACCGTGATGTCAGACAATGGCCCCTGCTTCGCGAGTCAGGAATGGTCTTCCTTTGCCAGCTCATACAACTTCACACACGTGACGTCCAGTCCTCTGCATCCTCAGTCGAATGGCAAAGCAGAAAAGGGCGTCCACATCGTAAAAAGACTCCTCTGCTAGGCCGCTGATGCAGGATCTGACTTCTGCCTCGCCTTGCTGGCCTATCGCTCGGCCCCACTGTCCACGGGCCTATCGCCGGCCCAGCTGCTTATGGGTCGCACCCTCAGGACCACTGTGCCGTCCATTCACGTCCCAGACCTCGACCATGCTCCGGTACTTCGGCGGATGCAGCAACAGAGTGAGCAACAAAAGGCGACACATGATGCTCAGTGACTTATCTTCCTGCCCTGGCGCCTGGAGATAATGCCCGCATACACCTTCCTGAGGGCGGCTGGTCGGCAACCGCTGAGGTTCTCCGACAGATAGCTCCCCGCTCGTTCCTGGTTCGTCTGCCTGATGGCTCTATTCGCCGCCGCAATCGGCGTGCCCTTCGTCTGGTTCCGCGCTCGCTACGTGATCCTGCACCAGTGCCACGCCCTCCTGTTGTCCCTGCAATGGACCTTGTTGACCTTCCGGACACCCTGCATCCTCCTCACTCGACCGTTGCCCGGCCCGTTCCTCAGCCGGTGGATCCTGACCCACCCTTGAGGCGGTCAACCCGAATTCGTCGCCCACCTGAGAGACTTAATTTATGAACCTTTTCATATTGGACTCACTGACTCGTTCTGACACACTGTTTCAGACTTTTTGCCATACTGTTTGAGATGTTGTTATTGTTTGTTAATAACATTGGTTTTGTTCTTGGTGTAACATAGTTAGTTTCTGCACCTGGCACCTTCCTGTGTATATAGTATAGCCACATGTACATATTGTTGTAAATATTGCACACACATGATTAGATGCACTCACTACACTTCTTTATTTATTATCATGTCGGCACATATTCTTTGCAAAAAGGGTGGATGTCATGATATTTAGATCAGCATATCAGGGTGCAATCACACACACTGATGGACAGGTAATTGGACCAACCAACACACACACAACATCGCAACCAATCACCAGTGAGAGCACACGCACTATAAAAACAGGGGACACTACAGGTCCCGCTCATTCCAGCAGCAGCCAGCTCAGAGCACCGAGCTCAGAGTCTTCCACTCAGACATTCACCATGTGCCGTGTTGGATCGTTTGTACATCAGAACACACAACACGACAGAATGCGCTGGAGTCCATGGAACCTCGAAGTTCCTGGGCCCCAATCTCGGCCTTTTCCAGACACAGCAACAGTTCTGGGGCTTTTTTAAGGTGCAGGGCAGGTTCTGCAAGTGGGAGTCTCTATTTCGCAACGTCACCTATCCCGCATACCAGTCTGTCCCGGAGCATCTCCGGCAGGGATGATCTGTACTCACAGTGCTCGGCCAGTTTCCTGAGCCTGGTCCGCAATTCCGTTCTGGGTTCTCCACGGATTCCTCTGACTGTATCAACCCTGTAGCACTGGAGAATTACCGCTGGTCTTGGCCGTAGAGATCCGCCACTAATTCGACCAGTTCACTAAATGTTTTCAAGTCCGGGGCTGCCGAGTAAGTCAAGCTCTTAATAAAGCCGAATGTCAGGGCTACACAAACAGGCAGAGGGATTACCTTTTGTTGGTCGTCACCTTCTGTGCCAGTGTTTTTCAACTTTTTTTCCGGGGCACAGTTTTACCAACCGGCCGACCTTCCCGACCCACGCCAGCCGACCTTCGGGACCCACGCTGGCCGACCTTCCCGACCCACGCCAGCCGACCTTCGTGACCCGCGCCAGCCGACCTTCGTGACCGCGCCGGCCGACCTTCGCGACCCACGCCGGCCGACCTTCGCGACCCACGCCGGCCGACCTTCCCGACCCACGCCAGCCGACCTTCGGGACCCACGCTGGCCGACCTTCGCGACCCACGCCGGCCGACCTTCCCGACCCACGCCAGCCGACCTTCGGGACCCACGCTGGCTGACCTTCGCAACCCACGCCAGCCGACCTTCCCGACCCACGCCGGCCGACCTTCGTGACCCGCGCCAGCCGACCTTCGTGACCCGCGCCGGCCGACCTTCGCGACCCACGCCGGCCGACCTTCGCGACCCACGCCGGCCGAACTTCGCGACCCGCGCCGGCTGACCTTCGCGACCCGCGCCGGCCGATCTTCGCGACCCGCGCCGGCCGACCTTCGCGACCCGCGCCGGCCGACCTTCGCGACCCACCCTGGCCGACCTTCGTGACCCGTGCCAGCTGACCTTCGCGACCTGCGCCGGCCGACCTTCGCGACCTGCGCCGGCCGACCTTCGGGACCCACGCTGGCCGACTTTCGGGACTCACGCTGGCTGACCTTCGGGACTCACGCTGGCCGACCTTCGGGACCCACGCCAGCCGACCTTCGGGACCCACGCGGCCGACCTTCGGGACCCACGCTGGCCGACCTTCGGGACTCACGCTGGCTGACCTTCGGGACCCACGCTGGCCGACCTTCGCGACCTGCGCCGGCCGACCTTCGGGACCCACGCCGGCCGACCTTCGGGACCCACGCCGGCCGACCTTCGGGACCCACGCGGCCGACCTTCGGGACCCACGCTGGCCGACCTTCGGGACCCACGCCGGCCGACCTTCGGGACCCACGCCGGCCGACCTTCGGGACCCACGCGGCCGACCTTCGGGACCCACGCTGGCCGACCCTCGGGACTCACGCTGGCCGACCTTCGGGACTCACGCTGGCCGACCTTCGGGACCCACGCTGGCCGACCTTCGGGACCCACGCTGGCCGACCCTCGGGACTCACGCTGGCCGACCTTCGGGACTCACGCTGGCCGACTTTCGCGACCCGCGCGGCCGACCTTCGCGATCCAATCCGGCCGACCTTCGCGACCCACCCTGGCCGACTTTCGCGACCCGCGCCGGCCGACCTTCGCAACCCGCGCCGGCCGACCTTCGTGACCCAGGCTGGCCGACCTTCGCGACCCACCCTGGCTGACCTTCGCGACCCAATTTGGCCGACCTTCGTGACCAGCGCCGGCCGACCTTCGCGACCCACCCTGGCCGACCTTCGTGACCCAGGCTGGCCGACCTTCGCGACCCACCCTGGCTGACCTTCGCGACCCAATTTGGCCGACCTTCGTGACCAGCGCCGGCCGACCTTCGCGACCCACCCTGGCTGACCTTCGCGACCCAATCTGGCCGACCTTCGTGACCAGCGCCGGCCGACCTTCGCGACCCACCCTGGCTGACCTTCGTGACCCACGCTGGCCGACCTTCGCGACCCACCCTGGCTGACCTTCGCGACCCAATCTGGCTGACCTTCGTGACCCACGCTGGCCGACCTTCGCGACCCACCCTGGCTGACGTTCGCGACCCACCCTGGCTGACCTTCGTGACCCACGCTGGCCGACCTTCGCGACCCAATCTGGCCGACCTTCGCGATCCAATCCGGCCGATCTTCGTGACCCACGCGGCCGACCTTCGCGATCCAATCCGGCCGACCTTCGCGACCGCGCCGGCCGACCTTCGCGACCCACGCGGCCGACCTTCGGGACCCACGCTGGCCGACCTTCGCGACCCGCGCCGGCCGACCTTCGCGACCCACGCCGGCCGACCTTCGCGACCCACGCCGGCCGACCTTCGCGACCCACGCCGGCCGACCTTCGCGACCCACACCGGCCGACCTTCGTGACCCACGCCGGCCGACCTTCCCGACCCACGCCAGCCGACCTTCGGGACCCACGCTGGCCGACCTTCCCGACCCACGCCGGCCGACCTTCGTGACCCGCGCCAGCCGACCTTCGTGACCGCGCCGGCCGACCTTCGCGACCCACGCCGGCCGACCTTCGCGACCCACGCCGGCCGACCTTCCCGACCCACGCCAGCCGACCTTCGGGACCCACGCTGGCTGACCTTCGCAACCCACGCCAGCCGACCTTCCCGACCCACGCCGGCCGACCTTCGTGACCCGCGCCAGCTGACCTTCGTGACCCGCGCCGGCCGACCTTCGCGACCCACGCCGGCCGACCTTCGCGACCCACGCCGGCCGACCTTCGCGACCCGCGCCGGCTGACCTTCGCGACCCGCGCCGGCCGATCTTCGCGACCCGCGCCGGCCGACCTTCGCGACCCGCGCCGGCCGACCTTCGCGACCCACCCTGGCCGACCTTCGTGACCCGTGCCAGCTGACCTTCGCGACCTGCGCCGGCCGACCTTCGCGACCTGCGCCGGCCGACCTTCGGGACCCACGCTGGCCGACCTTCGGGACTCACGCTGGCTGACCTTCGGGACTCACGCTGGCCGACCTTCGGGACCCACGCCAGCCGACCTTCGGGACCCACGCGGCCGACCTTCGGGACCCACGCTGGCCGACCTTCGGGACTCACGCTGGCTGACCTTCGGGACCCACGCTGGCCGACCTTCGCGACCTGCGCCGGCCGACCTTCGGGACCCACGCCGGCCGACCTTCGGGACCCACGCCGGCCGACCTTCGGGACCCACGCGGCCGACCTTCGGGACCCACGCTGGCCGACCTTCGGGACCCACGCTGGCCGACCTTCGGGACCCACGCCGGCCGACCTTCGGGACCCACGCGGCCGACCTTCGGGACCCACGCTGGCCGACCCTCGGGACTCACGCTGGCCGACCTTCGGGACTCACGCTGGCCGACCTTCAGGACCCACGCTGGCCGACCTTCGGGACCCACGCTGGCCGACCCTCGGGACTCACGCTGGCCGACCTTCGGGACTCACGCTGGCCGACTTTCGCGACCCGCGCGGCCGACCTTCGCGATCCAATCCGGCCGACCTTCGCGACCCACCCTGGCCGACTTTCGCGACCCGCGCCGGCCGACCTTCGCAACCCGCGCCGGCCGACCTTCGTGACCCAGGCTGGCCGACCTTCGCGACCCACCCTGGCTGACCTTCGCGACCCAATTTGGCCGACCTTCGTGACCAGCGCCGGCCGACCTTCGCGACCCACCCTGGCTGACCTTCGCGACCCAATCTGGCCGACCTTCGTGACCAGCGCCGGCCGACCTTCGCGACCCACCCTGGCTGACCTTCGTGACCCACGCTGGCCGACCTTCGCGACCCACCCTGGCTGACCTTCGCGACCCAATCTGGCTGACCTTCGTGACCCACGCTGGCCGACCTTCGCGACCCACCCTGGCTGACGTTCGCGACCCACCCTGGCTGACCTTCGTGACCCACGCTGGCCGACCTTCGCGACCCAATCTGGCCGACCTTCGCGATCCAATCCGGCCGATCTTCGTGACCCACGCGGCCGACCTTCGCGATCCAATCCGGCCGACCTTCGCGACCGCGCCGGCCGACCTTCGCGACCCACGCGGCCGACCTTCGGGACCCACGCTGGCCGACCTTCGCGACCCGCGCCGGCCGACCTTCGCGACCCACGCCGGCCGACCTTCGCGACCCACGCCGGCCGACCTTCGCGACCCACGCCGGCCGACCTTCGCGACCCACACCGGCCGACCTTCGTGACCCACGCCGGCCGACCTTCGCGACCCACACCGGCCGACCTTCGTGACCCACGCCGGCCGACCTTCGCGACCCGCGCCGGCCGACCTTCGCGACCCACCCTGGCTGACTTTCGGGACCCACCCTGGCTGACCTTCGGGGCCCACGCGGCCGACCTTCGCGACCCACCCTGGCTGACCTTCGGGACCCACGCGGCCGACCTTCGGGACCCACGCGGCCGACCTTCGCGACCCACCCTGGCTGACCTTCAGGACCCACCCTGGCTGACCTTCGGGACCCACGCGGCCGACCTTCGCGACCCACGCTGGCCGACCTTCGGGACCGACCACTTTCTCTTACCTTGTTTGTTGCTGACCTCGATTGCTCCTTTGGTCCCATCGGCAACCCGAACTTGGAAAAAAAAGGATGCGACCATATTTTAAAAATGCGACCGCACTGCGCATGCGTACCTGGTCATCGGTGCTTATCTCTTCCTGGCTATTTTAAAGGCCTCTCGCAGCCGGCATTATGAAACGACGACTGTTGTGCGCGGATTTGTGCGATCGGGAGCACCGTGACGGACGGCTCCGCGACCCTCCCGACACTCGCCCGCGACCCACCCCTGAGTTTGACAATGCCTGGTGTATGCTATTCACATCAAAGAAATAGTGCATTATTTCAGAATACTGAGGACAACCCACATCACACAGCTGGAGATTCCTAAATAATGGCATTCCTGGATCCTCTTCCTATGTTTCCTCGTTCGGTGAATTGGACATTCTGAATTCTCCCTCTGTGTACCCGAACAGGCGCCGGAATGTGGCGACGAGGGGCTTTTCACAGTAACTTCATTGAAGCCGACTTGTGACAATTAGCTATTATTATTATTACCATTTCCCAAACGTCGCTGGGAAACTAAATAAAAGCAAAATGCTGCAGACACTGGAAAACTGAAATAAAATCAGAAAATGCTGGATTCACTCAGCGGGTCTGGCAGCGTCTGGGGAGAGGAACAGAGTTAACGTTTCGAGTCCGCGCGACTCTTCTTCAGAACTTGAAACCATTTGTGAATGAGTTTGATATTCCCCACAATTGAACAGCTTCATTCTGACTGTGACTGGGAGCAGGTTAACCTCTCAGACGAGCCCGAACTCGGCCGGTAATTCTGACGCACTCTTACCTGCCGCAGGAAGGTGATCGGTTTCTGCCCCATGGCCTGTGCATCGCCTGAGTGGCGAGCAATCACGGAGAATGGTTTCTTCACTCCCTGGCCAAGAAATTACAGCAGGAGTTATTGACGGAAGAATAGGGAAGAAGAGATTATTGCAGAAGAGATTTTTGTGCAAAATTAAAGCGCATGGGATTGGGGGAAGTGTATTGAGGTGGATAGAAAACTGGTTGGCAGAGAGGGAACAAAGAGTAGGGATTAATGGGTCCTTTTCAAATTGGCAGGCAGTAACCAGTGGGGTACCACAGGGATCGGTTCTGGGACCCCAGCTATTCACAATATATATTAATGATTTGGATGAGGGAACAAAATGGAACATCTCAAAGTTTGCAGATGATGCCAGATTAGGTGGGAGGGTGAATTGTGACGAGGATGCAGGGATCCTACAGCAAGATCTGGACAGGTTGGGCGAGTGGGCAAACCAATGGCAGATGCAGTATAATTTGGATAAGTGTGAGGTTATTCACTTTGGAAGCAAAAACAGGAAGGCAGATTGCTACCTGAATGGTTGTAAATTGGGAGAGGGGAGTGTGCAGCGGGACCTGGGTGTCCTTGTGCACCAGTCGCTGAAGGTAAGCTGCAGGTGCAGCAGGCGGTAAAGAAGGCTAATGGAATGTTGGCCTTCATTGCGAGAGGTTTCGAGTATAGAAGCAGGGATGTGTTGCTGCAGTTGTACAGAGCCTTGGTGAGGCCACACCTGGAGTATTATGGGCAGTTTTGGTCTCCTTCTCTGAGGAAGGATGTTCTTGCTCTCGAGGGAGAGCAGCGAAGGTTTACCAGACTGATTCCAGGGATGGCGGGACTGTCATATGAGGAGAGATTGACGAGGTTGGGATTGTTCTCGCTGGAGTTCAGAAGAATGAGGGGGGATCTCAGAGAGACTATAAAATTCTAACAGGACTAGACAGGGTAGATGCAGGGACAATGTTCCCAATGATGGGTGTGTCCAGAACCAGGGATCACAGTCTGAGGATTCAGGGTGAACCATTTCGGACAGAGATAAGGAGACATTTCTTCACACAAAGAGTGGTGAGCCTGTGGAATTCATTACCACAGGAAGTAGTTGATGCTGAAACATTGAATATATTCAAGAGGCGGCTGGATATCGCACTTGGGGAGAATGGGACCAAAGGCTATGGGGAGAAAGCAGGATTAGGCTATTGAGTTGGATGATCAGCCATGATGGTGATGAATGGCGGAGCAGGCTCGAAGGGCCGAATGGCCTCCTCCTGCTCCTATCTTCGATGTATCTATGTAACATGGACAGATGGATTGGCGGAGATTTCCCACATCGAATGAAACAGCAATACAGAACAGAAGGAGGCCACTTGGCCCACTCTGCCTGTCCTGGTCCTTTGAGAGAATTATCCAATCAGTCCGGCCGCCCAACCACCATTCCCCAGAAACCTACAATTTTTGTCCTTTGCAAAAAACTTTTTTTAGGGCTCCCACCCTGTGTGAGGAGGGCGGCTTTCTGACCGAACCCCCTGCAACTCCCCCCACCCCCCACCCGCCCCGCCTGCCACTCTCCCTCACACACAACTTCTGTGCCCATGAAAGGAAAATCAGTCAGTCTCCAGAAACTGCCCCTCAGATGCTGAAAGCATGTTGTGGGGGGAGGGTTTTAGTGATGGGGGCTGTTAGTGATGGGGGGGGGGCTGTTAATGACGGGGTGGGGTGTTGGTGTTGGGGGGTGTTAGTGATGGGGGAGGGGCTGTTAATGACGGGGTGGGGTGTTGGTGTTGGGGGTGTTAGTGATGGGGGGGGTGGGGCTGTTAATGACGGGGTGGGGTGTTGGTGTTGGGGGTGTTAGTGATGGGGGGGGTGGGGCTGTTAATGACGGGGTGGGGTGTTGGTGTTGGGGGGTGTTAGTGATGGGGGGGTGGGGCTGTTAATGACGGGGTGGGGTGTTGGTGTTGGGGGGTGTTAGTGATGGGGGGGTGGGGCTGTTAATGACGGGGTGGGGTGTTGGTGTTGGGGGTGTTAGTGATGGGGGGGGGGCTGTTAATGACGGGGTGGGGTGTTGGTGTTGGGGGTGTTAGTGATGGGTGGGGCTGTTAATGACGGGGTGGGGTGTTGGTGTTGGGGGTGTTAGTGATGGGTGGGGTGGGGCTGTTAATGACGGGGTGGGGTGTTGGTGTTGGGGGGTGTTAGTGATGGGGGGGTGGGGCTGTTAATGACGGGGTGGGGTGTTGGTGTTGGGGGGTGTTAGTGATGGGGGGGTGGGGCTGTTAATGACGGGGTGGGGTGTTGGTGTTGGGGGTGTTAGTGATGGGGGGGTGGGGCTGTTAATGACGGGGTGGGGTGTTGGTGTTGGGGTGTGTTAGTGATGGGGGGGGTGGGGCTGTTAATGACGGGGTGGGGTGTTGGTGTTGGGGGGTGTTAGTGATGGGGGGGGTGGGGCTGTTAATGACGGGGTGGGGTGTTGGTGTTGGGGGGTGTTAGTGATGGGGGGGTGGGGCTGTTAATGACGGGGTGGGGTGTTGGTGTTGGGGGGTGTTAGTGATGGGGGGGGTGGGGCTGTTAATGACGGGGTGGGGTGTTGGTGTTGGGGGTGTTAGTGATGGGGGGGTGGGGCTGTTAATGACGGGGTGGGGTGTTGGTGTTGGGGTGTGTTAGTGATGGGGGGGGTGGGGCTGTTAATGACGGGGTGGGGTGTTGGTGTTGGGGTGTGTTAGTGATGGGGGGGGTGGGGCTGTTAATGACGGGGTGGGGTGTTGGGGTTGGGGGGGTGTTAGTGATGGGGGGGTGGGGCTGTTAATGACGGGGTGGGGTGTTGGTGTTGGGGGGTGTTAGTGATGGGGGGGTGGGGCTGTTAATGACGGGGTGGGGTGTTGGTGTTGGGGGGTGTTAGTGATGGGGGGGTGGGGCTGTTAATGACGGGGTGGGGTGTTGGTGTTGGGGGGTGTTAGTGATGGGGGGTGGGGCTGTTAATGACGGGGTGGGGTGTTGGTGTTGGGGGGTGTTAGTGATGGGGGGGGTGGGGCTGTTAATGACGGGGTGGGGTGTTGGTGTTGGGGGGTGTTAGTGATGAAGAGGTTTTGGTATTGGGGGGCGTGGTGATGAGGTACAAAAAAAACAACAGAGAACAACACAGCACAGGAACAGGCCCTTCGGCCCTCCACGTCTGTGCTGGTCATGATACCAACCTTTGCCAAAACCCTCAGCACTTCCTTGTGCCGTAGCGCTCTATACCCGTCCTATCCCTGTGTTTGTCAAGATGCCTTTTGAACACCGTTAATGTATCTGTTTCCACAGCCTCCCCTGGCCACGCGTTCCAGGCCCTCACCACCCTCTGTGTAAAAAACCTGCCTCGCACATCTCCTCTAAACTTTGCCCACGGACCTTAAACCTATGCCCCCTGGTGACTGCCCCCTCCACCCTGGGAAAGAGCACCTGCCCATCCACTCTATCCACGCCCCTCATAATCTTGTAGACCTCTATCAGGTCACCCTTCAACCTCCGCCTCGCGAATAAAAAAGGTTCTGCACAACTGCAGCCTGACTTGTCAGTTTTTATACTCGATGCCCCGTCCAATGACGACAAGCATTGCGTCTGCTTTCTTGACGACCTTGTCCACTTGTGTTGTCACCTTCAAAGATCTGTGGACCTGCACACCCAGATCTCTCTGACTTTCTACATTCCTAAGAGTTGAGCCATTTACGGTGTATTTCCCCTCTATGTTAGACCCAGCAAAATACATTACCTCACATTTGTCCGGATTAAACTCCATTTGCCATTTCTCTGCCCAAGTCTCCAACCTATCCATGTCCTGCTGTATCCTCTGACAATCCTCACCACGATCTGCCATTCGACCAACCTTGGTGTCATCCGCAAACTTACTAAGCAAACCAGTTGAAAAGAAAAATGAAATGAAAATGGCTTATTGTCACGAGTAGGCTTCAATGAAGTTACTGTGAAAAGCCCCTAGACGCCACATTCCGGCGCCTGGTCGGGGAGGCAGTTACATTTCCTCCAAATCGTTTATGTACAAACAACAGACGCCCCAGCGCCGATCCCTGTGGAACACCACTAGTCACAACTTTCCATTCGGAAAAACACCCTTCCACTGCTTTGCCTTCTGTGACCGAGCCTGTTCTGTATCCATCTTACCACCTCATCTCTGATCCCGTGTTGGTGATGGGGGTGTTGGTGATGGGGGTGTTGGTGATGGGGGTGTTGGTGATGGGGATGTTGGTGATGGGGGTGTTGGTGATGGGGGTGTTGGTGATGGGGGTGTTGGTGATGGGGGTGTTGGTGATGGGGATGTTGGTGTTGGGGGTGTTGGTGATGGGGGTGTTGGTGATGGGGGTGCTGGTGATGGGGGTGTTGGTGATGGGGGTGTTGGTGATGGGGGTGTTGGTGATGGGGGTGTTGGTGTTGGGGGTGTTGGTGATGGGGGTGTTGGTGATGGGGGTGTTGGTGATGGGGGTGTTGGTGATGGGTGTGATGGTGATGGGGGTGTTGGTGATGGGGGTGTTGGTGATGGGGGTGTTGGTGATGGGGGTGTTGGTGATGGGGATGTTGGTGATGGGGGTGTTGGTGATGGGGGTGTTGGTGATGGGGGTGTTGGTGATGGGGATGTTGGTGTTGGGGGTGTTGGTGATGGGGGTGTTGGTGATGGGGGTGCTGGTGATGGGGGTGTTGGTGATGGGGGTGTTGGTGATGGGGATGTTGGTGATGGGGGTGTTGGTGATGGGGATGTTGGTGATGGGGGTGTTGGTGATGGGGGTGTTGGTGATGGGGGTGTTGGTGATGGGGATGTTGGTGTTGGGGGTGTTGGTGATGGGGGTGTTGGTGATGGGGGTGTTGGTGATGGGTGTGTTGGTGATGGGGGTGTTGGTGTTGGGGGTGTTGGTGATGGGGGTGTTGGTGATGGGAGTGTTGGTGATGGGTGTGTTGGTGATGGGGATGTTGGTGATGGGGGTGTTGGTGATGGGGGTGTTGGTGATGGGGATGTTGGTGATGGGGGTGTTGGTGATGGGGATGTTGGTGATGGGGGTGTTGGTGATGGAGGTGTTGGTGATGGGTGTGTTGGTGATGGGGGTGTTGGTGTTGGGGGTGTTGGTGATGGGGATGTTGGTGATGGGGGTGTTGGTGATGGGGGTGTTGGTGTTGGGGGTGTTGGTGATGGGGATGTTGGTAATGGGGATGTTGGTGATGGGGGTGTTGGTGATGGGGGTGTTGGTGATGGGGGTGTTGGTGATGGGGGTGTTGCTGATGGGGGTGTTGCTGATGGGGGTGTTGGTGATGGGGGTGTTGGTGATGGGGGTGTTGGTGATGGGGGTGTTGGTGATGGGGGTGTTGGTGATGGGGATGTTGGTGATGGGGGTGTTGGTGATGGGGGTGTTGGTGATGGGGATGTTGGTGATGGGGGTGTTGGTGATGGGGATGTTGGTGATGGGGGTGTTGGTGATGGGGGTGTTGGTGATGGGGGTGTTGGTGATGGGGATGTTGGTGATGGGGGTGTTGGTGATGGGGGTGTTGGTGATGGGGGTGTTGGTGTTCGGGATGTTGGTGATGGGGGTGTTGGTGATGGGGGTGTTGGTGATGGGGGTGTTGGTGATGGGGGTGTTGGTGTTGGGGATGTTGGTGATGGGGGTGTTGGTGATGGGGGTGTTGGTGATGGGGGTGTTGGTGATGGGGGTGTTGGTGATGGGGGTGTTGGTGTTGGGGATGTTGGTGATGGGGGTGTTGGTGATGGGGGTGTTGGTGATGGGGGTGTTGGTGATGGGGGTGTTGGTGTTGGGGATGTTGGTGATGGGGGTGTTGGTGATGGGGGTGTTGGTGATGGGGGTGTTGGTGATGGCGGTGTTGGTGATGGGGGTGTAGGTGATGGGGGTGTTGGTGATGGGGATGTTGGTGATGGGGGTGTTGGTGTTGGGGATGTTGGTGATGGGGGTGTTGGTGATGGGGATGTTGGTGATGGGGGTGTTGGTGATGGGGATGTTGGTGATGGGGGTGTTGGTGATGGGGGTGTTGGTGATGGGGATGTTGGTGATGGGGATGTTGGTGATGGGGATGTTGGTGATGGGGATGATGGTGATGGGGGTGTTGGTGATGGGGATGTTGGTGATGGGGGTGTTGGTGATGGGGGTGTTGGTGATGGAGGTGTTGGTGATGGGGGTGTTGGTGATGGGGGTGTTGGTGATGGGGATGTTGGTGTTGGGGGTGTTGGTGTTGGGGGTGTTGGTGATGGGGGTGTTGGTGATGGGGGTGTTGGTGATGGGGGTGTTGGTGATGGGGGTGTTGGTGATGGGGTGTTGGTGATGGGGGTGTTGGTGATGGGGGTGTTGGTGATGGGGGTGTTGGTGATGGGAGTGTTGGTGATGGGGGTGTTAGTGATGGGGATGTTGGTGTTGGGGGTGTTGGTGATGGGGATGTTGGTGATGGGGGTGTTGGTGATGGGGGTGTTGGTGATGGGGGTGTTGGTGTTGGGGGTGTTGGTGATGGGGGTGTTGGTGATGGGGGTGTTGGTGATGGGGATGATGGTGATGGGTGTGTTGGTGATGGGGGTGTTAGTGTTGGGGGTGTTGTTGATGGGGGTGTTGGTGATGGGGGTGTTGGTGATGGGGATGTTGGTGATGGGGATGTTGGTGATGGGGGTGTTGGTGATGGGGATGTTGGTGATGGGGGTGTTGGTGATGGGGGTGTTGGTGATGGGGGTGTTGGTGTTGGGGATGTTGGTGATGGGGATGTTGGTGTTGGGGGTGTTGGTGATGGGGGTGTTGGTGATGGGGATGTTGGTGATGGGGGTGTTGGTGATGGGGATGTTGGAGATGGGGATGTTGGTGATGGGGGTTTTGGTGATGGGGGTGTTGGTGATGGGGGTGTTGGTGATGGGGGTGTTGGTGATGGGGGTGTTGGTGATGAGGGTGTTGGTGATGGGGGTGTTGGTGATGGGGGTGTTGGTGATGAGGGTGTTGGTGATGGGGGTGTTGGTGATGGGGTTGTTGGTGATGGGGATGTTGGTGTTGGGGGTGTTGGTGATGGGGGTGTTGGTGATGGGGATGTTGGTGATGGGGGTGTTGGTGATGGGGATGTTGGTGATGGGCATGTTGGTGATGGGGGTGTTGGTGATGGGGGTGTTGGTGTTGGGGGTGTTGGTGATGGGTGTGTTGGTGATGGGGGTGTTGGTGATGGGGATGTTGGTGATGGGGGTGTTGGTGATGGGGGTGTTGGTGATGGGGGTGTTGGTGATGAGGGTGTTGGTGATGGGGATGTTGGTGATGGGGGTGTTGGTGATGGGGGTGTTGGTGTTGGGGGTGTTGGTGATGGGTGTGTTGGTGATGGGGGTGTTGGTGATGGGAATGTTGGTGATGGGTATGTTGGTGATGGGGGTGTTGGTGATGGGGATGTTGGTGATGGGGGTGTTGGTGATGGGGGTGTTGGTGATGGGGGTGTTGGTGATGAGGGTGTTGGTGATGGGGGTGTTGGTGATGGGTGTGTTGGTGATGGGGGTGTTGGTGATGGGTGTGTTGGTGATGGGTGTGTTGGTGATGGGGGTGTTGGTGATGAGGGTGTTGGTGTTGGGGGTGTTGGTGATGGGGGTGTTGGTGATGGGGGTGTTGGTGATGGGGATGTTGGTGATGGGTGTGTTGGTGATGGGGGTGTTGGTGATGGGGGATGTTGGTGATGGGGGTGTTGGTGATGGGGGTGATGGTGATGGGGGTGTTGGTGATGGGGGTGTTGGTGATGGGGGTGTTGGTGATGGGGATGTTGGTGATGGGGGTGTTGGTGATGGGGGTGTTGGTGATGGGGGTGTTGGTGATGGGGGTGTTGGTGATGGGGGTGTTGGTGATGGGGGTGTTGTTGTTGGGGGTGTTGGTGATGGGGGTGTTGGTGATGGGGGTGTTGGTGATGGGGGTGTTGGTGATGGGGATGTTGGTGATGGGGATGTTGGTGTTGCGGATGTTGGTGATGGGGGTGTTGGTGATGGGGATGTTGGTGATGGGGATGTTGGTGATGGGGGTGTTGGTGATGAGGGTGTTGGTGATGGGGGTGTTGGTGTTGGGGGTGTTGGTGATGGGGGTGTTGGTGTTGGGGGTGTTGGTGATGGGGGTGTTGGTGATGGGGGTGTTGGTGATGGGGATATTGGTGATGGGGATGTTGGTGATGGGGGTGTTGGTGATGGGGGTGTTGGTGATGGGGGTGTTGGTGTTGGGGGTGTTGGTGATGGGGGTGTTGGTGATGGGGGTGATGGTGATGGGTGTGTTGGTGATGGGGGTGTTGGTGATGGGGGTGTTGGTGATGGGGGTGTTGGTGATGGGGGTGTTGGTGTTGGGGATGTTGGTGATGGGGGTGTTGGTGATGGGGGTGTTGGTGATGGGGGTGTTGGTGATGAGGGTGTTGGTGATGGGGGTGTTGGTGATGGGGGTGTTGGTGTTGGGGGTGTTGGTGATGGGGGTGTTGGAGTTGGGGGTGTTGGTGTTGGGGATGTTGGTGATGGGGGATGTTGGTGATGGGTGTGTTGGTGATGGGGGTGTTGGTGATGGGGGTGTTGGTGATGGGGGTGTTGGTGATGGGGGTGTTGGTGATGAGGGTGTTGGTGATGGGGGTGTTGGTGATGGGGGTTGTTGGTGATGGGGTTGTTGGTGATGGGGGATGTTGGTGAAGGGGTTGTTGGTGATGGGGGTGTTGGTGTTGGGGGTGTTGGTGATGGGGGTGTTGGTGATGGGGGTGTTGGTGATGGGGGTGTTGGTGATGGGGGTGTTGGTGTTGGGGATGTTCGTGATGGGGGTGTTGGTGATGGGGGTCTTGGTGATGGGGGTGTTGGTGTTGGTGATGGGGGTGTTGGTGATGGGGGATGTTGGTGATGGGGGTGTTGGTGTTGGTGATGGGGGTGTTGGTGATGGGGGTGTTGGTGATGGGGGTGTTGGTGATGGGGATGTTGGTGATGGAGGTGTTGGTGATGGGGGTGTTGGTGATGGGGATGTTGGTGATGGGGGTGTTGGTGATGGGGGATGTTGGTGATGGGGGATGTTGGTGATGGGGGTGTTGGTGATGGGGATGTTGGTGATGGGGGCGTTGGTGATGGGGGATGTTGGTGTTGGGGATGTTGGTGAAGGGGGTGTTGGTGATGGGGGTGTTGGTGATGGGGGTCTTGGTGATGGGGGTGTTGGTGTTGGTGATGGGGGTGTTGGTGATGGGGGATGTTGGTGATGGGGGTGTTGGTGTTGGTGATGGGGGTGTTGGTGATGAGGGATGTTGGTGATGGGGGCGTTGGTGATGGGGATGTTGGTGATGGGGGTGTTGGTGATGGGGGTGTTGGTGATGGGGGTGTTGGTGTTGGGGATGTTGGTGATGGGGGTGTTGGTGATGGGTGTGTTGGTGATGGGGGTGTTGGTGATGAGGGTGTTGGTGATGGGGGTGTTGGTGTTGGTGATGGGGATATTGGTGATGGGGATGTTGGTGATGGGGGTGTTGGTGATGGCGGTGTTGGTGATGGGTGTGTTGGTGATGGGGGTGTTTGTGTTGGGGGTGTTGGTGTTGGGGATGTTGGTGATGGGGGATGTTGGTGATGGGGGTGTTGGTGATGGGGGTGTTGGTGTTGGGGGTGTTGGTGATGGGGGTGTTGGTGATGGGGGTGATGGTGATGGGGGTGTTGGTGATGGGGGTGTTGGTGATGGGGGTGTTGGTGATGGGGGTGTTGGTGATGGGGATGTTGGTGATGGGGGTGTTGGTGATGGGGGTGTTGGTGATGGGGGTGTTGGTGATGGGGGTGTTGGTGATGGGGGTGTTGGTGATGGGGGTGTTGGTGATGGGGATGTTGGTGATGGGAGTGTTGGTGATGGGGTTGTTGGTGATGGGGGTGTTGGTGATGGGGGTGTTGGTGATGGGGGTGTTGGTGATGGGGGTGTTGGTGTTGGGGATGTTGGTGATGGGGGTGTTGGTGATGGGTATGTTGGTGATGGGGGTGTTGGTGTTGGTGATGGGGATATTGGTGATGGGGATGTTGGTGATGGGGGTGTTGGTGATGGCGGTGTTGGTGATGGGTGTGTTGGTGATGGGGGTGTTGGTGTTGGGGGTGTTGGTGTTGGGGATGTCGTGATGGGGGTGTTGGTGATGAGGGTGTTGGTGATGGGGGTGTTGGTGATGGGGATGTTGGTGATGGGGGTGTTGGTGATGGGTGTGTTGGTGTTGGGAGTGTTGGTGATGAGGGTGTTGGTGATGGGGGTGTTGGTGTTGGGGGTGTTGGTGTTGGGGGTGTTGGTGATGGGGGTGTTGGTGATGGGTGTGTTGGTGTTGGGGGTGTTGGTGATGGGGGTGTTGTTGATGGGGATGTTGGTGATGGGGGTGTTGGTGTTGGGGGTGTTGGTGATGAGGGTGTTGGTGATGGGGGTGTTGGTGTTGGGGGTGTTGGTGTTGGGGGTGTTGGTGATGGGGGTGTTGGTGATGGGTGTGTTGGTGTTGGGAGTGTTGGTGATGGGGGTGTTGGTGATGGGGGTGTTGGTGTTGGGGGTGTTGGTGATGGGAGTGTTGGTGATGAGGGTGTTGGTGATGGGGGTGTTGGTGTTGGGGGTGTTGGTGTTGGGGGTGTTGGTGATGGGGGTGTTGGTGATGGGTGTGTTGGTGTTGGGGGTGTTGGTGATGGGGGTGTTGGTGTTGGGGGTGTTGGTGTTGGGGGTGTTGGTGATGGGGGTGTTGGTGATGGGTGTGTTGGTGTTGGGGGTGTTGGTGATGGGGGTGTTGGTGATGGGGGTGTTGGTGTTGGGGGTGTTGGTGATGGGGGTGTTGGTGATGGGGGTGTTGGTGATGGGGGTGTTGGTGATGGGGATGTTGGTGATGGGGGTGTTGGTGATGGGGATGTTGGTGATGGGGGTGTTGGTGATGGGGATGTTGGTGATGGGGGTGTTGGTGATGGGGATGTTGGTGATGGGGGTGTTGGTGATGAGGGTGTTGGTGATGGGTGTGTTGGTGATGGGGGTGTTGGTGATGGGGGTGTTGGTGTTGGGGATGTTGGTGATGGGGGTGTTGGTGATGAGGGTGTTGGTGATGGGGATGTTGGTGATGGGGGTGTTGGTGATGGGGGTGTTGGTGATGGGGGTGTTGGTGATGGGGATGTTGGTGATGGGGGTGTTGGTGATGGGGGTGTTGGTGATGGGGATGTTGGTGATGGGGGTGTTGGTGATGGGGGTGTTGGTGATGGGGATGTTGGTGTTGGGGATGTTGGTGATGGGGGTGTTGGTAATGGGGGTGTTGGTGATGGGGGTGTTGGTGATGAGGGTGTTGGTGTTGGGGATGTTGGTGATGGGGGTGTTGGTGATGGGGGTGTTGGTGTTGGGGATGTTGGTGATGGGGATGTTGGTGATGGGGGTATTGGTGATGGGGGTGTTGGTGATGAGGGTGTTGGTGATGGGGGTGTTGGTGATGGGGGTGTTGGTGATGAGGGTGTTGGTGATGGGGGTGTTGGTGATGAGGGTGTTGGTGATGGGGGTGTTGGTGATGGGGGTGTTGGTGATGGGGATGTTGGTGTTGGGGATGTTGGTGATGGGGGTGTTGGTGATGGGGGTGTTGGTGTTGGGGATGTTGGTGATGGGGATGTTGGTGATGGGGGTGTTGGTGATGGGGGTGTTGGTGATGATGGTGTTGGTGATGGGGGTGTTGGTGATGAGGGTGTTGGTGATGGGGGTGTTGGTGATGGGGATGTTGGTGATGGGGGTGTTGGTGATGGGGATGTTGGTGATGGGGGTGTTGGTGATGGGGGTGTTGGTGATGGGGGTGTTGGTGATGAGGGTGTTGGTGATGGGGGTGTTGGTGATGGGCGTGTTGGTGATGGGTGTGTTGGTGATGGGGGTGTTGCTGATGGGGATGTTGGTGATGGGGGTGTTGATGATGAGGGTGTTGGTGATGGGGGTGTTGGTGATGGGTGTGTTGGTGATGGGGGTGTTGGTGATGAGGGTGTTGGTGATGGGGGTGTTGGTGATGGGGGTGTTGGTGATGGGGATGTTGGTGATGGGGGTGTTGGTGATGGGGGTGTTGGTGATGGGGGTGTTGGTGATGGGGGTGTTGGTGATGGGGGTGTTAGTGATGGGGATGTTGGTGATGGGGGTGTTGGTGATGGGGGTGTTGGTGATGGGTGTGTTGGTGATGGGGGTGTTGGTGATGGGGGTGTTGGTGATGGGGATGTTGGTGATGGGGGTGTTGGTGATGGGGGTGTTGGTGATGGGGGTGTTGGTGATGGGTGTGTTGGTGTTGGGGGTGTTGTTGATGGGGGTGTTTGTGATGGGGGTGTTGGTGATGGGGGTGTTGGTGATGGGGATGTTGGTGATGGGGGTGTTGGTGATGGGGGTGTTGGTGATGGGGGTGTTGGTGATGGGGGTGTTGGTGATGGGGGTGTTGGTGATGGGGATGTTGGTGATGGGGGTGTTGGTGCTGGGGGTGTTGGTGATGGGGGTGTTGGTGATGGGTGTGTTGGTGTTGGGGGTGTTGGTGATGGGGGTGTTGGTGATGGGGATGTTGGTGTTGGGGGTGTTGGTGATGGGGGTGTAGGTGATGAGGGTGTTGGTGATGGGGATGTTGGTGATGAGGGTGTTGGTGATGGGGATATTGGTGATGGGGGTGCTGGTGATGGGGGTGTTGGTGATGGGGGTGTTGGTGATGAAGGTGTTGGTGATGGGGATGTTGGTGATGAGGGTTTTGGTGATGGGGGTGTTGGTGATGAGGGTGTTGGTGTTGGTGATGGGGGTGTTGGTGATGGGTGTGTTGGTGATGGGGGTGTTGGTGATGGGGGTGTTGGTGATGGGGGTGTTGGTGATGGGGGTGTTGGTGTTCGGGATGTTGGTGATGAGGGTGTTGGTGATGAGGGTGTTGGTGATGGGTGTGTTGGTGATGGGGATGTTGGTGATGGGGGTGTTGGTGATGGGGGTGTTGGTGATGGGGGTGTTGGTGTTGGGGATGTTGGTGATGGGGGTGTTGGTGATGGGGGTGTTGGTGATGGGGGTGTTGGTGATGAGGGTGTTGGTGATGGGGGTGTTGGTGATGGGGGTGTTGGTGTTGGGGGTGTTGTTATTGGGGGTGTTGGTGATGGGGGTGTTGGTGTTGGTGATGGGGGTGTTGGTGATGGGGATGTTGGTGATGGGGGTGTTGGTGATGAGGGTGTTGGTGATGGGGATGTTGGTGATGGGGGTGTTGGTGATGGGGGTGTTGGTGATGGGGGTGTTGGTGATGGGGGTGTTGGTGATGGGGGTGTTGGTGATGGGTGTGTTGGTGATGTGGGTGTTGGTGATGGGGATGTTGGTGATGGGGATGTTGGTGATGGGGGTGTTGGTGATGGGGGTGTTGGTGATGGGGGTGTTGGTGATGGGGGTGTTGGTGATGGGGGTGTTGCTGATGGGTGTGTTGGTGTTGGGGATGTTGGTGATGGGGATGTTGGTGATGGGGGTGTTGGTGATGGGGGTGTTGGTGATGGGGGTGTTGGTGATGGATGTGTTGGTGATGGGTGTGTTGGTGATGGGGGTGTTGGTGATGGGGGTGTTGGTGATGGGGGTGTTGGTGATGGGGGTGTTGGTGATGAGGGTTTTGGTGATGGGGGTGTTGGTGATGGGGATGTTGGTGATGGGGGTGTTGGTGATGGGGATGTTGGTGATGGGGATGTTGGTGATGGGGGTGTTGGTGTTGGGGGTGTTGGTGATGGGGATGTTGGTGATGGGTGTGTTGGTGATGAGGGTGTTGGTGATGGGGGTGTTGGTGATGAGGGTGTTGGTTATGGGGGTGTTGGTGATGAGGGTGTTGGTGATGGGGATGTTGGTGATGGGTGTGTTGGTGATGGGGGTGTTGGTGATGAGGATGTTGGTGATGAGGGTGTTGGTGATGGGGATGTTGGTGATGGGGGTGTTTGTGATGGGGATGTTGGTGATGGGGGTGTTGGTGATGGGGATGTTGGTGATGGGTGTGTTGGTGATGAGGGTGTTGGTGATGGGGATGTTGGTGATGGGTGTGTTGGTGATGGGGGTGTTGGTGATGAGGGTGTTGGTGTTGGGGGTGTTGGTGATGGGGATGTTGGTGATGGGTGTGTTGGTGATGAGGGTGTTGGTGATGGGGGTGTTGGTGTTGGGGGTGTTGGTGATGGGTGTGTTGGTGATGGGGGTCTTGGTGATGGGGGTGTTGGTGATGGGGGTGTTGGTGATGGGGGTGTTGGTGATGGGGGTGTTGGTGTTGGGGGTGTTGGTGTTGGGGGTGTTGGTGATGGGGGTGTTGGTGTTGGGGATGTTGGTGATGGGGGTGTTGGTGATGAGGGTGTTGGTGATGGGGGTGTTGGTGATGGGGGTGTTGGTGATGGGGGTGTTGGTGATGGGGGTGTTGGTGATGAGGGTGTTGGTGATGAGGGTGTTGGTGATGGGGGTGTTGGTGATGGGGGTGTTGGTGATGGGGATGTAGGTGATGAGGGTGTTGATGATTGGGGTGTTGGTGATGAGGGTGTTGGTGATGGGGATGTTGGTGATGGGGATGTTGGTGATGGGGGTGTTGGTGTTGGGGATGTTGGTGATGGGGGTGTTGGTGATGGGGATGTTGGTGATGGGTGTGTTGGTGATGGGGGTGTTGGTGATGGGGGTGTTGGTGATGGGGATGTTGGTGATGGGGAAGTTGGTGTTGGGGATGTTGGTGATGGGGATGTTGGTGATGGGGGTGTTGGTGTTGGGGATGTTGGTGATGGGGATGTTGGTGATGGGGGTGTTGGTGATGGGGGTGTTGGTGATGGGGGTGTTGGTGATGCGGATGTTGGTGTTGGGGATGTAGGTGTTGGGGGTGTTGGTGATGGGGTTGTTGGTGATGGGGGTGTTGGTGATGGGGGTGTTGGTGATGGGGGTGTTGGTGAAGGGGGTGTTGGTGATGGGGTTGTTGGTGATGGGGGTGTTGGTGATGGGGGTCTTGGTGATGGGGGTGTTGGTGTTGGTGATGGGGGTGTTGGTGATGGGGATGTTGGTGTTGGGGATGTTGGTGATGGGGGTGTTGGTAATGGGTGTGTTGGTGATGTGGGTGTTGGTGATGGGGATGTTGGTGATGGGGGTGTTGGTGATGGGGGTGTTGGTGATGGGGATATTGGTGATGGGGATGTTGGTGATGAGGGTGTTGGTGATGGGGGTGTTGGTGTTGGGGGTGTTGGTGATGAGGGTGTTGTTGATGAAGGTGTTGGTGATGGGGGAGTTGGTGATGGGGGTGTTGGTGATGGGGGTGTTGGTGTTGGGGGTGTTGGTGATGAAGGTGTTGGTGATGAGGGTGTTGGTGATGGGGGTGTTGGTGTTGGTGATGGGGGTGTTGGTGTTGGTGATGGGGGTGTTGGTGATGGGGATGTTGGTGATGGGGATGTTGGTGATGGGGGTGTTGGTGATGGGGGTGTTGGTGATGGGGATGTTGGTGATGGGGATGTTGGTGATGGGGGTGTTGGTGATGGGGATGTTGGTGATGGGGGTGTTGGTGATGGGGGTGTTGGTGATGGGTGTATTGGTGATGGGGGTGTTGGTGATGGGGATGTTGGTGATGGGGATGTTGGTGATGGGGATGTTGGTGTTGGGGGTGTTGGTGATGGGGGAGTTGGTGATGAGGGTGTTGGTGATGAGGGTGTTGGTGATGGGGGCGTTGGTGTTGGTGATGGGGGTGTTGGTGTTGGTGATGGGGGTGTTGGTGATGGGGGTGTTGGTGATGGGGGTGTTGGTGATGGGGGTGTTGGTGATGGGGATGTTGGTGATGGGGGTGTTGGTGATGGGGGTGTTGATGATGGGGGTGTTGGTGATGAGGGTGTTGGTGATGGGGGTGTTGGTGATGGGGATATTGGTGATGGGGGTGTTGGTGATGGGGGTGTTGGTGATGGGGATGTTGGTGATGGGGGTGTTGGTGATGGGGGTGTTGGTGATGAGGGTGTTGGTGATGGGGGTGTTGGTGATGGGGATGTTGGTGATGGGGGTGTTGGTGATGGGGGTGTTGGTGTTGGGGATGTTGGTGATTTGGGTGTTGGTGATGGGGATGTTGGTGATGGGTGTGTTGGTGATGGGGGTGTTGGTGATGGGGGTGTTGGTGATGGGGGTGTTGGTGTTGGTGATTGGGATATTGGTGATGGGGATGTTGGTGATGGGGATGTTGGTGATGGGTGTGTTGGTGATGGGGGTGTTGGTGATGGGTGTGTTGGTGATGGGGGTGTTGGTGATGGGGGTGTTGGTGATGGGGGTGTTGGTGATGGGTGTGTTGGTGATGGGGGTGTTGGTGATGGGGGTGTTGGTGATGGGTGTGTTGGTGATGGGGGTGTTGGTGTTGGTGATGGGGGTGTTGGTGATGGGGGTGTTGGTGATGGGGGTGTTGGTGATGGGTGTGTTGGTGATGGGGGTGTTGGTGATGGGGGTGTTGGTGATGGGTGTGTTGGTGATGGGGGTGTTGGTGTTGGTGATGGGGGTGTTGGTGATGGGGGTGTTGGTGTTCGGGATGTTGGTGATGAGGGTGTTGGTGATGGGGTGTTGGTGATGGGTGTGTTGATGATGGGGATGTTGGTGATGGGGGTATTGGTGATGGGGGTGTTGGTGATGGGGGTGTTGGTGATGGGGGTGTTGGTGATGGGGGTGATGGTGATGGGGATGTTGGTGTTGGGGGTGTTGGTGATGGGGGTGTTGGTGATGGGGGTGTGGGTGATGGGGGTGTTCGTGATGGGGATGTTGGTGATGGGGGTGTTGGTGATGGGGGTGTTGGTGATGGGGATGTTGGTGATGGGGGTGTTGGTGATGGGGATGTTGGTGATGGGGGTGTTGGTGATGGGGGTGTTGGTGATGGGGATGTTGGTGATGGGGGTGTTGGTGTTGGGGATGTTGGTGATGGGGGTGTTGGTGATGGGGGTGTTGGTGATGGGGGTGTTGGTGATGGGGGTGTTGGTGATGGGGATGTTGGTGATGGGGGTGTTGGTGATGGGGATGTAGGTGATGGGGGTGTTGGTGATGGGGATGTAGGTGATGGGGGTGTTGGTGATGGGGATGTTGGTGATGGGGATGTTGGTGATGGGGATGTTGGTGATGGGGATGTTGGTAATGGGGGTGTTGGTGATGGGGATGTTGGTGATGGGGGTGTTGGTGATGGGGGTGTTGGTGATGGGTGTGTTGGTGATGGGGGTGTTGGTGATGGGGATGTTGGTGATGGGGATGTTGGTGATGGGGATGTTGGTGTTGGGGGTGTTGGTGATGGGGGAGTTGGTGATGAGGGTGTTGGTGATGAGGGTGTTGGTGATGGGGGCGTTGGTGTTGGTGATGGGGGTGTTGGTGTTGGTGATGGGGGTGTTGGTGATGGGGGTGTTGGTGATGGGGGTGTTGGTGATGGGGGTGTTGGTGATGGGGATGTTGGTGATGGGGGTGTTGGTGATGGGGGTGTTGATGATGGGGGTGTTGGTGATGAGGGTGTTGGTGATGGGGGTGTTGGTGATGGGGATATTGGTGATGGGGGTGTTGGTGATGGGGGTGTTGGTGATGGGGATGTTGGTGATGGGGGTGTTGGTGATGGGGGTGTTGGTGATGAGGGTGTTGGTGATGGGGGTGTTGGTGATGGGGATGTTGGTGATGGGGGTGTTGGTGATGGGGGTGTTGGTGTTGGGGATGTTGGTGATTTGGGTGTTGGTGATGGGGATGTTGGTGATGGGTGTGTTGGTGATGGGGGTGTTGGTGATGGGGGTGTTGGTGATGGGGGTGTTGGTGTTGGTGATTGGGATATTGGTGATGGGGATGTTGGTGATGGGGATGTTGGTGATGGGTGTGTTGGTGATGGGGGTGTTGGTGATGGGTGTGTTGGTGATGGGGGTGTTGGTGATGGGGGTGTTGGTGATGGGGGTGTTGGTGATGGGTGTGTTGGTGATGGGGGTGTTGGTGATGGGGGTGTTGGTGATGGGTGTGTTGGTGATGGGGGTGTTGGTGTTGGTGATGGGGGTGTTGGTGATGGGGGTGTTGGTGATGGGGGTGTTGGTGATGGGTGTGTTGGTGATGGGGGTGTTGGTGATGGGGGTGTTGGTGATGGGTGTGTTGGTGATGGGGGTGTTGGTGTTGGTGATGGGGGTGTTGGTGATGGGGGTGTTGGTGTTCGGGATGTTGGTGATGAGGGTGTTGGTGATGGGGTGTTGGTGATGGGTGTGTTGATGATGGGGATGTTGGTGATGGGGTTGTTGGTGATGGGGGTGTTGGTGATGGGGGTGTTGGTGATGGGGGTGTTGGTGATGGGGGTGATGGTGATGGGGATGTTGGTGTTGGGGGTGTTGGTGATGGGGGTGTTGGTGATGGGGGTGTGGGTGATGGGGGTGTTCGTGATGGGGATGTTGGTGATGGGGGTGTTGGTGATGGGGGTGTTGGTGATGGGGATGTTGGTGATGGGGGTGTTGGTGATGGGGATGTTGGTGATGGGGGTGTTGGTGATGGGGGTGTTGGTGATGGGGATGTTGGTGATGGGGGTGTTGGTGTTGGGGATGTTGGTGATGGGGGTGTTGGTGATGGGGGTGTTGGTGATGGGGGTGTTGGTGATGGGGATGTTGGTGATGGGGGTGTTGGTGATGGGGATGTAGGTGATGGGGGTGTTGGTGATGGGGATGTAGGTGATGGGGGTGTTGGTGATGGGGATGTTGGTGATGGGGATGTTGGTGATGGGGATGTTGGTGATGGGGGTGTTGGTGATGGGGATGTTGGTGATGGGGATGTTGGTGATGGGGATGTAGGTGATGGGGGTGTTGGTGATGGGGATGTTGGTGATGGGGATGTTGGTGATGGGGATGTTGGTGATGGGGATGTTGGTGATGGGGGTGTTGGTGATGGGGGATGTTGGTGATGGGGGTGTTGGTGATGGGGATGTTGGTGATGGGGATGTTGGTGATGGGGGTGTTGGTGATGGGGGTGTTGGTGATGGGGGTGTTGGTGATGGGGGTGTTGGTGTTGGGGGTGTTGGTGATGGGGATATTGGTGATGGGGATGTTGGTGATGGGGGTGTTGGTGATGGGGGTGTTGGTGATGGGGGTGTTGGTGATGGGGATGTTGGTGATGGGGGTGTTGGTGATGGGGGTGTTGGTGTTGGGGGTGTTGGTGATGGGGATATTGGTGATGGGGGTGTTGGTGATGGGGTTGTTGGTGATGGGAGTGTTGGTGATGGGGGTGTTCTTTTTGGGGATGCTGGTGATGGGGATGTTGGTGATGGGGGTGTTGGTGATGGGTGTGTTGGTGATGTGGGTGTTGGTGATGGGGATGTTGGTGATGGGGATGTTGGTGATGGGGGTGTTGGTGATGGGGGTGTTGGTGATGGGGGTGTTGGTGATGGGGGTGTTGGTGATGAGGGTGTTGGTGATGGGGGATGTTGGTGATGGGGATGTTGGTGATGGGGGTGTTGGTGATGGGGATGTTGGTGATGGGGGTGTTGGTGATGAGGGTGTTGGTGATGGGGGTGTTGGTGATGGGGGTGTTGGTGATGGGGGTGTTGGTGATGGGGGTGTTGGTGATGGGGTGTTGGTGATGTGGGTGTTGGTGATGGGGATGTTGGTGATGGGGATGTTGGTGATGGGGGTGTTGGTGATGGGGGTGTTGGTGATGGGGGTGTTGGTGATGGGGGTGTTGGTGATGGGTGTGTTGGTGATGTGGGTGTTGGTGATGGGGATGTTGGTGATGGGGATGTTGGTGATGGGGGTGTTGGTGATGGGGGTGTTGGTGATGGGGGTGTTGGTGATGGGGGTGTTGGTGATGGGGGTGTTGGTGATGGGGGTGTTGGTGTTGGGGATGTTGGTGATGGGGATGTTGGTGTTGGGGATGTTGGTGATGGGGATGTTGGTGATGGGGGTGTTGGTGATGGGGGTGTTGGTGATGGGGATGTTGGTGATGGGGGTGTTGGTGATGAGGGTGTTGGTGATGGGGGTGTTGCTGATGGGGGTGTTGGTGATGGGGGTGTTGGTGATGGGGGTGTTGGTGATGGGGGTGTTGGTGATGGGGGTGTTGGTGATGGGGATGTTGGTGATGGGGGTGTTGGTGATGGGGGTGTTGGTGATGGGGGTGTTGGTGATGGGGATGTTGGTGATGGGGATGTTGGTGATGCGGGTGTTGGTGATGGGGGTGATGGTGATGGGGGTGTTGGTGATGGGGGTGTTGGTGATGGGTGTGTTGGTGATGGGTGTGTTGGTGATGGGTGTGCTGGTGTTGGGGTGTTGGTGATGGGGATGTTGGTGATGGGGGTGTTGGTGATGGGGGTGTTGGTGTTGGGGGTGTTGGTGATGGGGGTGTTGGTGATGGGTGTGTTGGTGATGGGTGTGTTGGTGATGGGTGTGCTGGTGTTGGGGTGTTGGTGATGGGGATGTTGGTGATGGGGGTGTTGCTGATGGGGGTGTTGGTGTTGGGGGTGTTGGTGATGGGGGTGTTGGTGATGGGTGTGTTGGTGATGGGTGTGTTGGTGATGGGTGTGCTGGTGTTGGGGTGTTGGTGATGGGGATGTTGGTGATGGGGGTGTTGCTGATGGGGGTGTTGGTGATGGGGGTGTTGGTGATGGGGATGTTGGTGATGGGGGTGTTGGTGATGGGGGTGTTGGTGATGGGGGTGTTGGTGATGGGGATGTTGGTGATGGGGATGTTGGTGATGCGGGTGTTGGTGATGGGGGTGATGGTGATGGGGGTGTTGGTGATGGGGGTGTTGGTGATGGGTGTGTTGGTGATGGGTGTGTTGGTGATGGGTGTGCTGGTGTTGGGGTGTTGGTGATGGGGATGTTGGTGATGGGGGTGTTGGTGATGGGGGTGTTGGTGTTGGGGGTGTTGGTGATGGGGGTGTTGGTGATGGGTGTGTTGGTGATGGGTGTGTTGGTGATGGGTGTGCTGGTGTTGGGGTGTTGGTGATGGGGATGTTGGTGATGGGGGTGTTGCTGATGGGGGTGTTGGTGTTGGGGGTCTTTGGGTGGGTATAGGGGGTGTATTTCATAGAATCCCTACAGTGCAGAAGGAGGCCATTCGGCCCATAGAGCCTGCACCGACCCTTCAAAAGATCACCTTAGCTCGACCCAATCCTCTGCCATATTCCAGTAACCCCACCTAACCCTTTGGACACTAAGGTCAATTTATCACGGCCAATTCTCCTAACAGCACATGTTTGGACTGTGGGAGGAAACCGGAGCACCCGGAGGAAACCCACGCAAACACGGGGAGAACATGCAGACTCCGCACAGACAGTGACCCAAGCCGGGAATTGAACCTGGGACCCTGGAGCGGTGAGGCAGCAGCGCTAACCACTGTGCTACCGTTGTTGTGAAATGTATCCACAATATTCACCTTAACTCCACCCTGTGGTAGTGAGTTCCACATTCTCTTGCCCTCTTCGTATTGGGTGGTTCCTCTGGATTGAGGGTGACTTGCTTGTACTCTGGTATGGATCAATCCAGTGTCTGATCTGCAGACATTTCCACACACGGGGCGGTGCTGGTTGAAGGACTGGGTGGTGGGTTGTTTGGACGTTTGTCCCCTTGTGTCCCCCCCACTACCACCCCCCTCGAGCACTTGTGCCCTCTTAACTGGACCATTTAGCCCTCTTACGTTCCATGTGATCAGCCTGGTTGGGGGGCTTCTGCCCCCCCCTCCCCCCTCCGCCGAACAGCCATCATCTTTCTTGGGCCAGTCTCCAGCCCGTGCCCCACACATCCGCAGGCCCGCCCCCAGGCAGCCTCCGTCCCCGACCTCCCTATTGTCCCACAGCAAAAGTCTCTCCCCCGTCAGCAGAACATTCCCCCCCCCCCCCCCAGTAACAGCACTATACAAACAACCCCCTTCAACGAGCATAATATCTGCTCACCCCCCACTGCGCTTCCCTGAGCTAGCCCGCCCAGCTAGCTTGGTGGCCCCCTCTTGGGGAGAGATATTTCCCCACCTATTGTTCCCCCCCCACCCCGGCTCGGACACACAAATGCAAAAGAAAAACAATCCCCCAATTACCCGGAAAGAAACACAAAGAAAATCAAACAGATGATCCAACATCTAACATTCACACCCCCTTTCCCATCAGCGCAAATGCAGACTTTAACTCACACAGCTCTGCGGCAGGCCCCAAATCAATACAGGAGGCATTACGGATAACGTCCAAAAACAAAAACTTTTTAAAACACGAACGCTGCAGCAAAGTTCAGTCCAAACACCTCAGTCCGTTACCAGCCCTTTCCTTCTGGCGAAGTCCATCGCTTCCGAGGGAGACCCGAAGTAGAAATGTTGCTGTTCGTGAGTGACCCAAAGACGGGCCGGATACAGCAGCCCGAACTTCACCTTCTTCTTGGAAGGGTTGACTTTATCTGGCTGAACCCGGCTCTTCTCCTGGCCACGCCCGCGCTCAGGTCCCGATATATACGTTCTCCCATTTACAGCTCCGTGTCTGCCTGGCCCACGTCGGATACACTCCTTGTCCAGGTACCTGTGGAATGTCACCACCATTGCCCTCGGGGGGGGGGGTCACCCACATGCAGCTTTGAGCCCTCTCCACCTCCAAGGGTGAATGCCCCCTCCCCCGGTAACTTCTCGAACTTCCAATCCCTCCGGGAGACCCACGATTCTCAGGTTGTGCCGGTGGGACCTGTTCTCCAGATCCTCCACCTTCTCCAGGAGCCTGTTCTGTTGGTATCTCAGCATCCCCACCTCCAGCTCCTCTTGCAGCTCGGTGTTCCTCCTGCTCGGCCAGCGGCTTCTCCACTTTGTGGATCGCCCAATCCTGAGCACCCAGTCTAAGTTCCAGCTGCGCAGTCGATTCCTTAATCGGGTCCAAGCATTCCGGTTTCTGCTTGGCGAAGCCCTCCCGAGTGAACTGCATCAGCTGCTCCGTCGACCGCTGAGGCGTCGACCAGGACCCCGGCCCTCCGCCATGCTGTCTCCCACTGCAGCCTCAGCCCAAGCCTTCTCCGTTCGCCTGTTTCTTCCTTTGCGAGCACTCCTGGTCCGCCTCTCCGTGCAGCGATGTAGGATTCTTCCTCACTGTTGCATCCAACACCATTTCCCAAATCAGATCCGGCACAAAATCGGGGAAAAGGGTCCAAAGTTCCGTCCCGAGCGGGAGCCACCAAATGTGCGACCTACTCCTTCATAGCCACCACCAGAAGTCTCCTGATCCTCTTATTAATCAAGAACCTATCTATCTCTGGCTTAAAGACACTCGGTGATTTGGCCTCCACAGCCTTCTGCGGCAAAGAGTTCCATAGATTCACCACCCTCTGGCTGAAGAAATTCCTCCTCATGTCTGTTTTAAAGGATCGTCCCTTTGGTCCAGCTATCATCAGTGTCTGTCGGGGAGCAGGGTGATGCGGACATCTCTGTGAACTCTTGTGTTCCAGAGTTTTGTCAGGAGGAGGAGGGATCCTCCCCCACCAGTCAAACCCTTCCAGAGGTTCACTTTGTTTCAGTCTGTTGGGATCTCCGTGGAGAATCAGTTTGCCGTAAGCTGGGAGCCACACAGGTTAGGGATTCCCCGCTGCGGAGACGCTCCCTGACCTCAGCTGTTGCCTCAAGTGTGGGAGTGTCTGCGCTGGAGATGCTGATTTTTGGCCTTCCGGTGTTGGTCTCTGCTCAGGTAGAGACGTCTTTGCATCTAACCGATCAAACCCTTCCATAATCTTCCGGAACTCCATCGGGTCACCCCTCAGCCTCCTGGTTCTGAGAGAAAACAGTCACAGCCTGTCCATTCTTCCTCATATCTACAGTCTCGCAATTCTGGTGTCATTCCAGTAACATTGGACCAAAACGAGGCCATTCAGCCCCTCGACTCTGTTCCACCATCAGTCAGACACTGGCTGACAATTAACTCCATTCCCCACCTTTACCACCTTTCTGTCATTTCGCTCCAGAGCCATAAACAACCAACCTTCAATCCTGGACATTTCACTTCTGAAATGTCACATCTGCAGGAACTCACCAAGGTTCCTCAGGCAGCACCTTCCAAACCCACGACCACTCCCATCTCGAAGGACAAGAGCAGCAGATACCTGGGAACCCCACCACCTGGAGGTTCCCCTCCTAGTCACTCACCACCCTTACTGGGAAATATATCGCCGTTCCTTCACTGTCGCTGGGGCAACACCCTGGAATTCCCTCCCTAACAGCACAGTGGGAGTACCTACACCACAGGGCCTGCAGCGGTTCAAGACGGCAGCTCACCCCACCTTCTGAAGGGCAACTCGGGGTGGGTAATAAATGCGGCCTAACCAGCGAGACCCATAAATAATAAATAAAAGTGTGCCCCAAGAACCCACAGCTGTTTATAAATGGGATTGGTTTGTTTGGGAATGGGATTAGTTTGTTTGGGAATGGGATTGGTTTGTTAGGGAATGGGATCGGTTTGATTGGGAATGGGATTGGTTTGTTAGGGAATGCGATTGGTTTGATTAGGAATGGGATTGGTTTGTTAGGGAATGGGATTGGTTTGTTTAGGAATGGGTTGATTTGTTTTGGGAATGGGATTGGTTTGTTAGGGAATGGGATTGGTTTGTTAGGGAATGGGATTGGTTTGATTAGGAATGGGATTGGTTTGTTAGGGAATGGGATTGGTCTGTTTTGGGAATGGGATTGGTTTGATTAGGAATGGGATTGATTTGTTAGGGAATGGGATTGGTTTGTTTGGGAATGGGATTGGTTTGTTAGGGAATGGGATTGGTTTGATTAGGAATGGGATTGGTTTGTTAGGGAATGGGATTGGTTTGTTTGGGAATGGGATTGGTTTGTTAGGGAATGGGATTGGTTTGATTAGGAATGGGATTGGTTTGTATGGGAATGGGATTGGTTTGTTTGGGAATGGGATTGGTTTGTTAGGGAATGGGATTGGTTTGATTAGGAATGGGATTGGTTTGTATGGGAATGGGATTGGTTTGTTTGGGAATGGGATTGGCTTGATTAGGAATGGGATTGGTTTGTTTGGGAATGGGATTGGTTTGATTTGGGAATGGGATTGGTTTGTTTGGGAATGGGATTGGTTTGATTAAGAATGGAATTGGTTTGTTAGGGAATGGGATTGGTTTGTTTGGGAATGGGATTGGTTTGTTTGGGAATAGGATTGGTTTGATTAGGAATGGGATTGGTTTGTTTGGGAATGGGATCGGTTTGATTAGGAATGGGATTGGTTTGTTTGGGAATGGGATTGGTTTGTTTGGGAATGGGATTGGTTTGATTAGGAATGGGATTGGTTTGTTTGGGAATGGGATCGGTTTGATTAGGAATGGGATTGGTTTGTTAGGGAATGGGATTGGTTTGTTTGGGAATGGGATCGGTTTGTTTGGGAATGGGATTGGTTTGATTAGGAATGGGATTGGTTTGTTTGGGAATGGGATCGGTTTGATTAGGAATGGGATTGGTTTGTTTGGGAATGGGATCGGTTTGTTTGGGAATGGGATTGGTTTGTTTGGGAAAGGGATTGGTTTGATTAGAAATGGGATTGGTTTGTTTTGGGAATAGGATTGGTTTGTTAGGGAATGGGATTGGTTTGTTAGGGAATGGGATCGGTTTGATTGGGAATGGGATTGGTTTGTTAGGGAATGCGATTGGTTTGATTAGGAATGGGATTGGTTTGTTAGGGAATGGGATTGGTTTGTTTAGGAATGGGTTGATTTGTTTTGGGAATGGGATTGGTTTGTTTGGGAAAGGGATTGGTTTGTTAGGGAATGGGATTGGTTTGTTAGGGAATGGGATTGGTTTGATTAGGAATGGGATTGGTTTGTTAGGGAATGGGATTGGTCTGTTTTGGGAATGGGATTGGTTTGATTAGGAATGGGATTGATTTGTTAGGGAATGGGATTGGTTTGTTTGGGAAAGGGATTGGTTTGTTTGGGAATGGGATCGGTTTGATTAGGAATGGGATTGGTTTGTTAGGGAATGGGATTGGTTTGTTTGGGAATGGGATTGGTTTGTTAGGGAATGGGATTGGTTTGATTAGGAATGGGATTGGTTTGTTAGGGAATGGGATTGGTTTGATTAGGAATGGGATTGGTTTGTATGGGAATGGGATTGGTTTGTTTGGGAATGGGATTGGCTTGATTAGGAATGGGATTGGTTTGTTTGGGAATGGGATTGGTTTGATTTGGGAATGGGATTGGTTTGTTTGGGAATGGGATTGGTTTGATTAAGAATGGAATTGGTTTGTTAGGGAATGGGATTGGTTTGTTAGGGAATGGGATTGGTTTGTTTAGGAATGGGTTGATTTGTTTTGGGAATGGGATTGGTTTGTTTGGGAAAGGGATTGGTTTGTTAGGGAATGGGATTGGTTTGTTAGGGAATGGGATTGGTTTGATTAGGAATGGGATTGGTTTGTTAGGGAATGGGATTGGTCTGTTTTGGGAATGGGATTGGTTTGATTAGGAATGGGATTGATTTGTTAGGGAATGGGATTGGTTTGTTTGGGAAAGGGATTGGTTTGTTTGGGAATGGGATCGGTTTGATTAGGAATGGGATTGGTTTGTTAGGGAATGGGATTGGTTTGTTTGGGAATGGGATTGGTTTGTTAGGGAATGGGATTGGTTTGATTAGGAATGGGATTGGTTTGTTAGGGAATGGGATTGGTTTGATTAGGAATGGGATTGGTTTGTATGGGAATGGGATTGGTTTGTTTGGGAATGGGATTGGCTTGATTAGGAATGGGATTGGTTTGTTTGGGAATGGGATTGGTTTGATTTGGGAATGGGATTGGTTTGTTTGGGAATGGGATTGGTTTGATTAAGAATGGAATTGGTTTGTTAGGGAATGGGATTGGTTTGTTTGGGAATGGGATTGGTTTGTTTGGGAATAGGATTGGTTTGATTAGGAATGGGATTGGTTTGTTTGGGAATGGGATCGGTTTGATTAGGAATGGGATTGGTTTGTTTGGGAATGGGATTGGTTTGTTTGGGAATGGGATTGGTTTGATTAGGAATGGGATTGGTTTGTTTGGGAATGGGATCGGTTTGATTAGGAATGGGATTGGTTTGTTAGGGAATGGGATTGGTTTGTTTGGGAATGGGATCGGTTTGTTTGGGAATGGGATTGGTTTGATTAGGAATGGGATTGGTTTGTTTGGGAATGGGATCGGTTTGATTAGGAATGGGATTGGTTTGTTTGGGAATGGGATCGGTTTGTTTGGGAATGGGATTGGTTTGTTTGGGAAAGGGATTGGTTTGATTAGAAATGGGATTGGTTTGTTTTGGGAATAGGATTGGTTTGTTAGGGAATGGGATTGGTTTGTTAGGGAATGGGATTGGTTTGTATGGGAATGGGATTGGTTTGTTAGGGACTGGGATTGGGTTGTTAGGGAATGGGATTGGTTTGTTAGGGAATGGGATTGGCTTGATTGGGAATGGGATTGGTTTGTTTGGGAATGGGATTGGTTTGTTAGGGAATGGGATTGGCTTGATTAGGAATGGGATTGGTTTGTTTGGGAATGGGATTGGTTTGATTAAGAATGGAATTGGTTTGTTAGGTAATGAGATTGGTTTGATTAGGAATGGGATTGGTTTGTTTGGGAAAGGGATTGGTTTGATTAGGAATGAGATTGGTTTGTTTGGGAATGGGATCGGTTTGTTTGGGAATGGGATTGGTTTGTTTGGGAAAGGGATTGGTTTGATTAGGAATGGGATTGGTTTGTTTTGGGAATAGGATTGGTTTGTTTGGGAATGGGATTGGTTTGATTAGGAATAGGATTGGTTTGTTTAGGAATGGGATTGGTTTGTTAGGTAATGGGATTGGTTTGTATGGGAATGGGATTGGTTTGTTAGGGACTGGGATTGGGTTGTTAGGGAATGGGATTGGCTTGATTGGGAATGGGATTGGTTTGTTTGGGAATGGGATTGGTTTGTTAGGGAATGGGATTGGTTTGTTTGGGAATGGGATTGGTTTGTTAGGGAATGGGATTTGCTTGATTAGGAATGGGATTGGTTTGTTTGGGAATGGGATTGGTTTGATTTGGGAATGGGATTGGTTTGTTTGGGAATGGGATTGGTTTGATTAAGAATGGAATTGGTTTGTTAGGGAATGGGATTGGTTTGTTTGGGAATGGAATTGGTTTGTTTGGGAATAGGATTGGTTTGATTAGGAATGGGATTGGTTTGTTTGGGAATGGGATCGGTTTGATTAGGAATGGGATTGGTTTGTTTGGGAATGGGATTGGTTTGTTTGGGAATGGGATCGGTTTGTTTGGGAATGGGATTGGTTTGATTAGGAATGGGATTGGTTTGTTTGGGAAAGGGATTGGTTTGATTAGGAATAGGATTGGTTTGTTAGGGAATGGGATTGGTTTGTTTGGGAATGGGATTGGTTTGTTAGGGAATGGGATTGGTTTGATTAGGAATGGGATTGGTTTGTTAGGGAATGGGATCGGTTTGTTTGGGAATGGGATTGGTTTGATTAGGAATGGGATTGGTTTGTTAGGGAATGGGATTGGTTTGTTTGGGAATGGGATTGGTTTGATTAGGAATGGGATTGGTTTGTTTTGGGAATGGGATTGGTTTGATTAGGAATAGGATTGGTTTGATTAGGAATGGGATTGGTTTGTTAGGGAATGGGTTTGGTTTGATTAGGAATGGGATTGGTTTGTTAGGGAATGGGATTGGTTTGTTTAGGAATGGGATTGGTTTGTTAGGGAATGGGATTGGTTTGTTTGGGAATGGGATTGGTTTGTTAGGGAATGGGATCGGCTTGTTTGGGAATGGATTGGTTTGTTAGGGAATGGGATTGGTCTGTTTTGGGAATGGGATTGGCTTGTTTGGGAATGGGATTGGTTTGTTAGGGAATGGGATTGGTTTGATTAGGAATGGGATTGGTTTGTTAGGGAATGGGAATGGTTTGTTCGGGAATGGGATTGGTTTGAATAGGAATGGGATTGGTTTGTTAGGGAATGGGATTGGTTTGATTAGGAATGGGATTGGTTTGTTTGGGAATGGGATTGGTTTGATTAGGAATGGGATTGGTTTGATTAGGAATGGGATTGGTTTGTTTGGGAATGGGATTGGTTTGATTAGGAATGGGATTGGTTTGATTAGGAATGGGATTGGTTTGTTAGGGACTGGGATTGGTTTGATTAGGAATAGGATTGTTTTGTTAGGGAATGGGATTGGTTTGTTAGGGAATGGGATTGGTTTGATTAGGAATGGGATTGGTTTGTTTGGGAATGGGATTGGTTTGTTTGGGAATAGGATAGGTTTGTTTGGGAATGGGATTGGTTTGTTTGGGAATGGATTTGTTTATTGTCACGTGTACCGAGGCACAGAGAAAAGTATTTTTCTGCGAGCAGCTCAACAGATCATTAAATACATGGGAAGAAAAGGGAAGAAAAGAAAATACATAATAGGGCAACACAACATATACAATGTAACTACATAAGCACTGGCATCGGGTGAAGCATACAGGGTGTAGTGTTAATGAAATCAGTCCATAAGAGGGTCATTTAAGAGTCTGGTGACAGCGGGGAAGAAGCTGTTTTTGAGTCTGTTCGTGCGTGTTCTCAGACTTCTGTATCTCCTGCCCGATGGAAGAAGTTGGAAGAGTGAGTAAGCCGGGTGGGAGGGGTCTTTGATTATACTGCCCGCTTTCCCCAGGCAGCGGGAGGTGTAGATGGAGTCAATGGATGGGAGGAAGGTTCGTGTGATGGACTGGGCGGTGTTCACGACTCTCTGAAGTTTCTTGCGGTCCTGGGCCGAGCAGTTGCCATACCAGGCTGTGATGCAGCCCGATAGGATGCTTTCTATGGTGCATCTGTAAAAGTTGGTAAGCGTCAATGTGGACATGCCGAATTTCCTTAGTTTCCTGAGGAAGTATAGGCGCTGTTGTGCTTTCTTGGTGGTAGCGTCGATGTGGGTGGACCAGGACAGATTTTTGGTGATGTGCACTCCTAGGAATTTGAAACTGCTAACCATCTCCACCTCGGCCCCGTTGATGCTGACAGGGGTGTGTACAGTACTTTGCTTTCTGAAGTCAATGACCAGCTCTTTAGTTTTGCTGGCATTGAGGGAGAGATTGTTGTCGCTACACCACTCCACTAGGTTCTCTATCTCCCTCCTGTATTCGGACTCATCGTTATTCGAGATCCGGCCCACTATGGTCGTATCGTCAGCAAACTTGTAGATGGAGTTTGAACCGAATTTTGCCACGCAGTCGTGTGTGTACAGGGAGTAGAGTAGGGGACTAAGTACGCAGCCTTGCGGGGTGCCGGTGTTGAGGACTATTGTGGAGGGATTGGGGGATTGTCAATGGGATTGGTTTGTTTGTGGAAGATTCCAGTCTTTCTGAGAAGATTAATTGTCACTGACCTGCTCAAGTTCATTGTTTATCTCTGCCTCTCTCAGCAGTAGAGCCTCCGTGATGTCTGCCATCTCTAACCCTGGGTTTAGACAGAGTCTCCTTAGCTGTGATCTTGCAGACGCTCTCAAAGTGTTCATCCAGCCTCAGCTCCTCTCCACCATCAAAAACAGCAAATTCAAATAACTCCCTGCTTTGGGGATGCTGCCAAGTGTGAATGAAGCTGCCTCCAGCTGTCTTAAACTTTGACACCATGACAAAACATTCAGAGAAGTTAAGTTACAGAAGCTGCAATGATTTACTCAGCCAGCAGATCAAAGGGTTACAGATGACAAATCTTCAACATCAGCATCGGAGGTCAGTAAAAACAGCAAAGAAAATTCAAACACAGCTCTGGGACAGTGGGCTAAGTTCACCTTGGATTGGAACCTGGTCAGGATTGTTAGAAATCACGCACAATTCAGGCCTCCACATTGAGAAATGACACGGAAACAGTGGGCAAGTGCAAAAGGTTGACAAGGATGTGAGCAGATCGAAGCAATTGCTGCAACAGAGAAAAATTGCAGTTTGGAGATCGAAAGAATAGAGACTTTAAATGGGGAACTGATAGAGGTCTTCACACAAGAGTAGTCAGAAAGTAGACTTCATAACCATAAATATACAATAGTTACTGACAAATCTGTTATTTATCAGAGTCACACCATTGCCTGGAGCAAAGTCACATGATAGGCAACGATGCAGAACAACATTTTCGGGTTTTTGTAGAGGTCACCATTGTACAGTGTGAGAGCTGCACTGTGTAATAAACACCTTAAACCGTGTTAGAGCAGCATTGTTTAATAAACCCCTTGCACCGTGTTAGAGCAGCATTGTTTAATAAACCCCTTGCACCGTGTTAGAGCTGCACTGTGTAATAAACACCTTGCACCGTGTTAGAGCAGCATTGTTTAATAAACCCCTTGCACCGTGTTAGAGCAGCACTGTGTAATAAACCCCTTGCACCGTGTTAGAGCTGCACTGTGTAATAAACACCTTGCACCGTGTTAGAGCAGCACTGTGTAATAAACCCCTTACACCGTGTTAGAGCAGCACTGTGTAATAAACCCCTTGCACCGTGTTAGAGCAGCATTGTTTAATAAACCCCTTGCACCGTGTTAGAGCAGCACTGTGTAATAAACCCCTTGCACCGTGTTAGAGCAGCACTGTGTAATAAACCCCTTACACCGTGTTAGAGCAGCACTGTGTAATAAACCCCTTGCACCGTGTTAGAGCAGCACTGTAATAAACACCTTGCACCGTGTTAGAGCAGCATTGTTTAATAAACCCCTTGCACCGTGTTAGAGCAGCACTGTGTAATAAACCCCTTACACCGTGTTAAAGCAGCACTGTGTAATAAACCCCTTGGACCGTGTTAGAGGAGCATTGTGTAATAAACCCCTTGCACCGTGTTACAACAGCGCTGTGTAATAAACCCCTTCCACCGTGTTAGAGCTGCACTGTGTAATAAACCCCTTGGACCGTGTTAGAGCAGCATTGTGTAATAAACCCCTTGCACCGTGTTACAACAGCGCTGTGTAATAAACCCCTTCCACCGTGTTAGAGCAGCGCTGTGTAATAAACCCCTTGCACCGTGTTACAACAGCGCTGTGTAATAAACCCCTTGCACCGTGTTACAACAGCGCTGTGTACTAAACCCCTTACACCGGGTTAGAGCTGCACTGTGTAATAAACCCCTTACACCGTGTTACAACAGCGCTGTGTAATAAACCCCTTGCACCGTGTTACAACAGCGCTGTGTAATAAACCCCTTGCACCGTGTTACAACAGTGCTGTGTACTAAACCCCTTACACCGGGTTAGAGCTGCACTGTGTAATAAACCCCTTACACCGTGTTAGAGCAGCACTGTGTAATAAACACCTTGCACCGTGTTAGAGCAGCACTGTGTAATAAACCCCTTGCACCGTGTTAGAGCAGCACTGTGTAATAAACCCCTTGCATCGTGTTAGAGCAGCACTGTGTAATAAACCCCTTACACCGTGTTACAACAGCACTGTGTAATAAAACCCTTGCATCGTGTTAGAGCAGCACTGTGTAATAAACCCCTTGCACCGTGTTAGAGCTGCACTGTGGAATGAACCCCTTACACCGTGTTAGAGCAGCACTGTGTAATAAACCCCAAACGCCGTGTTAGAGCAGCACTGTGTACTAAACAACATGCATCTTGTTAGAGCAGCACTGTGTAATAAACCCCTTGCACCGTGTTTGAGCAGCGCTGTGTAATAAACCCCTTGCACCGTGTTAGAGCTGCACTGTGTAATAAACCCCTTGCACCGTGTTAGAGCAGCACTGTGTAATAAATCCCGAGCAGTGTGTTAGATCAGCACTGTATAATAAACACCTTACACCGTGTTAGAGCTGCACTGTGTAATAAACCCTTACACCGTGTTAGAGCAGCGCTGTGTAATAAACCCCTTGCACCGTGTTAGAGCAGCACTGTGTAATAAACCCCTTGCACCGTGTTACATCAGCACTGTGTAATAAACCCCTTGCACCGTGTTAGAGCAGCGCTGTGTAATAAACCCCTTGCACCGTGTTAGAGCAGCACTGTGTAATAAACCCCTTGCACCGTGTTACATCAGCACTGTGTAATAAACCCCTTACACCGTGTTAGATCAGCACTGTGTAATAAACCCCTTACACCGTGTTAGAGCAGCACTGTGTAATAAACCCCTTGCACCGTGTTAGAGCAGCACTGTGTAATAAACCCCTTGCACCATGTTAGAGCAGCACTGTGTAATAAACCCCTTGCACCGTGTTACAACAGCGCTGTGTAATAAACCCCTTGCACCGTGTTAAAGCAGCACTGTATAATAAACCCCTTACACCGTGTTAGAGCAGCACTGTGTAATAAACCCCTTGCACCGTGTTAGATCAGCACTGTGTAATATACACCTTGCATCGTGTTAGAGCAGCACTGTGTAATAAACCCCTTGCACCGTGTTAGAGCAGCACTGTGTAATAAACCCCTTACACCGTGTTAAAGCAGCACTGTGTAATAAACCCCTTACACCGTGTTAGATCAGCACTGTGTAATATACCCCTTGCATCGTGTTAGAGCAGCACTGTGTAATAAACCCCTTACACCGTGTTAGAGCAGCACTGTGTAATAAACCCCTTACACCGTGTTAAAGCAGCACTGTGTAATAAACCCCTTGCACCATGTTAGAGTAGCACTGTGTAATAAACCCCTTGCACCGTGTTAGATCAGCACTGTGTAATAAACCCCTTACACCGTGTTAGAGCAGCACTGTGTAATAAACCCCTGGCACCGTGTTACTGTGTAATAAACCCCTTACACCGTGTTAGAGCAGCACTGTGTAATAAACCCCTTGCACCGTGTTAAAGCAGCACTGTGTAATAAAACCCTTGCTCCGTGTTACAACAGCACTGTGTAATAAACCCCTTGCACCGTGTTAGAGCAGCACTGTGTAATAAACCCCTTGCACCGTGTTAGAGCAGCAACGTGTAATAAACCCCTTGCACCGTGTTAGAGCAGCACTGTGTAATAAACCCCTTGCACCGTGTTAGAGCAGCACTGTGTAATAAACCCCTTGCACCGTGTTAGATCAGCACTGTGTAATAAACCCCTTGCACCGTGTTAGATCAGCACTGTGTAATAAACCCCTTACACCGTGTTAGAGCAGCATTGTGTAATAAACCCCTTGCACCGTGTTACTGTGTAATAAACCCCTTACACCGTGTTAGAGCAGCACTGTGTAATAAACCCCTTGCACCGTGTTAGAGCAGCACTGTGTAATAAACCCCTTGTAAAGTGTTACTGTGTAATAAAGCCCTTACACCGTGTTAGAGCAGTACTGTGTAATAAACCCCTTGCACCGTGTTACTGTGTAATAAACCCCTTACACCGTGTTAGAGCAGCACTGTGTAATAAACCCCTTGCACCGTGTTAGATCAGCACTGTGTAATAAACCCCTTACACCCTGTTAGAGCAGCACGGTGTAATAAACCCCTTGCACCGTGTCAGATCAGCGCTGTGTAATAAACCCCTTGCACCGTGTTAGAGCAGCGCTGTGTAATAAACCCCTTGCACCGTGTTAGAGCAGCACTGTGTAATAAACCCCTTGCACCGTGTTAAAGCAGCACTGTGTAATAAACCCCTTGCACCGTGTTAGATCAGTGCTGTGTAATAAACCCCTTACACCGTGTTAGAGCAGCACTGTGTAATAAACCCCTTGCACCGTGTCAGATCAGCACTGTGTAATAAAGCCCTTGCACCGTGTTAGAGCAGCGCTGTGTAATAAACCCCTTGCACCGTGTTAGAGCAGCACTGTGTAATAAACCCCTTGCACCGTGTTAGAGCAGCACTGTGTAATAAACCCCTTGCACCGTGTTAGAGCAGCACTGTGTAATAAACCCTTGCACCGTGTTAGAGCAGCACTGTGTAATAAACCCCTTACACCGTGTTAGAGCAGCACTGTGTAATAAACCCCTTACACCGCGTTAGAGCAGCACTGTGTAATAAACCCCTTACACCGTGTTAGAGCAGCACTGTGTAATAAACCCCTTGCACTGTGTTAGAGCAGCACTGTGTAATAAACCCTTGCACCGTGTTAGAGCAGCACTGTGTAATAAACCCCTTGAACCGTGTTACAACAGCGCTGTGTAATAAACCCCTTGCACCGTGTTAAAGCAGCACTGTATAATAAACCCCTTACACCGTGTTAGAGCAGCACTGTGTAATAAACCCCTTGCACCGTGTTAGATCAGCACTGTGTAATATACACCTTGCATCGTGTTAGAGCAGCACTGTGTAATAAACCCCTTGCACCGTGTTAGAGCAGCACTGTGTAATAAACCCCTTACACCGTGTTAAAGCAGCACTGTGTAATAAACCCCTTACACCGTGTTAGATCAGCACTGTGTAATATACCCCTTGCATCGTGTTAGAGCAGCACTGTGTAATAAACCCCTTACACCGTGTTCGAGCAGCACTGTGTAATAAACCCCTTACACCGTGTTAAAGCAGCACTGTGTAATAAACCCCTTGCACCGTGTTAGAGCAGCACTGTGTAATAAACCCCTTGCACCGTGTTAGATCAGCACTGTGTAATAAACCCCTTACACCGTGTTAGAGCAGCACTGTGTAATAAACCCCTTGCACCGTGTTACTGTGTAATAAACCCCTTACACCGTGTTAGAGCAGCACTGTGTAATAAACCCCTTGCACCGTGTTAAAGCAGCACTGTGTAATAAAACCCTTGCTCCGTGTTACAACAGCACTGTGTAATAAACCCCTTGCACCGTGTTAGAGCAGCACTGTGTAATAAACCCCTTGCACCGTGTTAGAGCAGCACTGTGTAATAAACCCCTTACACCGTGTTAGAGCAGCACTGTGTAATAAACCCCAAACGCCGTGTTAGAGCAGCACTGTGTACTAAACAACTTGCATCTTGTTAGAGCAGCACTGTGTAATAAATCCCTTGCACCTTGTTTGAGCAACAATGTGTAATAAACCCCTTGCATCGTGTTAGAGCAGCACTGTGTAATAAACCCCTTGCACCGTGTTTGAGCAGCGCTGTGTAATAAACCCCTTGCACCGTGTTAGAGCTGCACTGTGTAATAAACTCCTTGCACCGTGTTAGAGCAGCACTGTGTAATAAATCCCGAGCAGTGTGTTAGAGCAGCACTGTATAATAAACACCTTACACCGTGTTAGAGCTGCACTGTGTAATAAACCCCTTACACCGTGTTAGAGCAGCGCTGTGTAATAAACCCCTTGCACCGTGTTAGAGCAGCACTGTGTAATAAACCCCTTGCACCGTGTTACATCAGCACTGTGTAATAAACCCCTTGCACCGTGTTAGAGCAGCGCTGTGTAATAAACCCCTTGCACCGTGTTAGAGCAGCACTGTGTAATAAACCCCTTGCACCGTGTTACATCAGCACTGTGTAATAAACCCCTTACACCGTGTTAGATCAGCACTGTGTAATAAACCCCTTACACCGTGTTAGAGCAGCACTGTGTAATAAACCCCTTGCACCGTGTTAGAGCAGCACTGTGTAATAAACCCCTTGCACCGTGTTAGAGCAGCACTGTGTAATAAATACCTTACACCGTGTTAGAGCAGCACTGTGTAATAAACCCCAAACGCCGTGTTAGAGCAGCACTGTGTACTAAACAACTTGCATCTTGTTAGAGCAGCACTGTGTAATAAATCCCTTGCACCTTGTTTGAGCAACAATGTGTAATAAACCCCTTGCATCGTGTTAGAGCAGCACTGTGTAATAAACCCCTTGCACCGTGTTTGAGCAGCGCTGTGTAATAAACCCCTTGCACCGTGTTAGAGCTGCACTGTGTAATAAACTCCTTGCACCGTGTTAGAGCAGCACTGTGTAATAAACCCCGAGCAGTGTGTTAGAGCAGCACTGTATAATAAACACCTTACACCGTGTTAGAGCTGCACTGTGTAATAAACCCCTTACACCGTGTTAGAGCAGCGCTGTGTAATAAACCCCTTGCACCGTGTTAGAGCAGCACTGTGTAATAAACCCCTTGCACCGTGTTACATCAGCACTGTGTAATAAACCCCTTGCACCGTGTTAGAGCAGCGCTGTGTAATAAACCCCTTGCACCGTGTTAGAGCAGCACTGTGTAATAAACCCCTTGCACCGTGTTACATCAGCACTGTGTAATAAACCCCTTACACCGTGTTAGATCAGCACTGTGTAATAAACCCCTTACACCGTGTTAGAGCAGCACTGTGTAATAAACCCCTTGCACCGTGTTAGAGCAGCACTGTGTAATAAACCCCTTGCACCATGTTAGAGCAGCACTGTGTAATAAACCCCTTGCACCGTGTTACAACAGCGCTGTGTAATAAACCCCTTGCACCGTGTTAAAGCAGCACTGTATAATAAACCCCTTACACCGTGTTAGAGCAGCACTGTGTAATACACCCCTTGCACCGTGTTAGATCAGCACTGTGTAATATACACCTTGCATCGTGTTAGAGCAGCACTGTGTAATAAACCCCTTGCACCGTGTTAGAGCAGCACTGTGTAATAAACCCCTTACACCGTGTTAAAGCAGCACTGTGTAATAAACCCCTTACACCGTGTTAGATCAGCACTGTGTAATATACCCCTTGCATCGTGTTAGAGCAGCACTGTGTAATAAACCCCTTACACCGTGTTAGAGCAGCACTGTGTAATATACCCCTTACACCGTGTTAAAGCAGCACTGTGTAATAAACCCCTTGCACCGTGTTAGAGCAGCACTGTGTAATAAACCCCTTGCACCGTGTTAGATCAGCACTGTGTAATAAACCCCTTACACCGTGTTAGAGCAGCACTGTGTAATAAACCCCTGGCACCGTGTTACTGTGTAATAAACCCCTTACACCGTGTTAGAGCAGCACTGTGTAATAAACCCCTTGCACCGTGTTAAAGCAGCACTGTGTAATAAAACCCTTGCTCCGTGTTACAACAGCACTGTGTAATAAACCCCTTGCACCGTATTAGAGCAGCACTGTGTAATAAACCCCTTGCACCGTGTTAGAGCAGCACTGTGTAATAAACCCCTTGCACCGTGTTAGAGCAGCACTGTGTAATAAACCCCTTGCACCGTGTTAGAGCAGCACTGTGTAATAAACCCCTTGCACCGTTTTAGGTCAGCACTGTGTAATAAACCCCTTGCACCGTGTTAGATCAGCACTGTGTAATAAACCCCTTACACCGTGTTAGAGCAGCATTGTGTAATAAACCCCTTGCACCGTGTTACTGTGTAATAAACCCCTTACACCGTGTTAGAGCAGCACTGTGTAATAAACCCCTTGCACCGTGTTAGAGCAGCACTGTGTAATAAACCCCTTGTACCGTGTTACTGTGTAATAAACCCCTTACACCGTGTTAGAGCAGTACTGTGTAATAAACCCCTTGCACCGTGTTACTGTGTAATAAACCCCTTACACCGTGTTAGAGCAGCACTGTGTAATAAACCCCTTGCACCGTGTTAGATCAGCACTGTGTAATAAACCCCTTACACCCTGTTAGAGCAGCACTGTGTAAAAAACCCCTTTCACCGTGTCAGATCAGCGCTGTGTAATAAACCCCTTGCACCGTGTTAGAGCAGCGCTGTGTAATAAACCCCTTGCACCGTGTTAGAGCAGCACTGTGTAATAAACCCCTTGCACCGTGTTAAAGCAGCACTGTGTAATAAACCCCTTGCACCGTGTTAGATCAGTGCTGTGTAATAAACCACTTACACCGTGTTAGAGCAGCACTGTGTAATAAACCCCTTGCACCGTGTCAGATCAGCACTGTGTAATAAAGCCCTTGCACCGTGTTAGAGCAGCGCTGTGTAATAAACCCCTTGCCCCGTGTTAGAGCAGCACTGTGTAATAAACCCCTTGCACCGTGTTAGAGCAGCACTGTGTAATAAACCCCTTGCACCGTGTTAGAGCAGCACTGTGTAATAAACCCTTGCACCGTGTTAGAGCAGCACTGTGTAATAAACCCCTTACACCGTGTTAGAGCAGCACTGTGTAATAAACCCCTTACACCGCGTTAGAGCAGCACTGTGTAATAAACCCCTTACACCGTGTTAGAGCAGCACTGTGTAATAAACCCCTTGCACTGTGTTAGAGCAGCACTGTGTAATAAACCCTTGCACCGTGTTAGAGCAGCACTGTGTAATAAACCCCTTGAACCGTGTTACAACAGCGCTGTGTAATAAACCCCTTGCACCGTGTTAAAGCAGCACTGTATAATAAACCCCTTACACCGTGTTAGAGCAGCACTGTGTAATAAACCCCTTGCACCGTGTTAGATCAGCACTGTGTAATATACACCTTGCATCGTGTTAGAGCAGCACTGTGTAATAAACCCCTTGCACCGTGTTAGAGCAGCACTGTGTAATAAACCCCTTACACCGTGTTAAAGCAGCACTGTGTAATAAACCCCTTACACCGTGTTAGATCAGCACTGTGTAATATACCCCTTGCATCGTGTTAGAGCAGCACTGTGTAATAAACCCCTTACACCGTGTTAGAGCAGCACTGTGTAATAAACCCCTTACACCGTGTTAAAGCAGCACTGTGTAATAAACCCCTTGCACCGTGTTAGAGCAGCACTGTGTAATAAACCCCTTGCACCGTGTTAGATCAGCACTGTGTAATAAACCCCTTACACCGTGTTAGAGCAGCACTGTGTAATAAACCCCTTGCACCGTGTTACTGTGTAATAAACCCCTTACACCGTGTTAGAGCAGCACTGTGTAATAAACCCCTTGCACCGTGTTAAAGCAGCAGTGTGTAATAAAACCCTTGCTCCGTGTTACAACAGCACTGTGTAATAAACCCCTTGCACCGTGTTAGAGCAGCACTGTGTAATAAACCCCTTGCACCGTGTTAGAGCAGCACTGTGTAATAAACCCCTTGCACCGTGTTAGAGCAGCACTGTGTAATAAACCCCTTGCACCGTGTTAGAGCAGCACTGTGTAATAAACCCCATGCACCGTGTTAGATCAGCACTGTGTAATAAACCCCTTGCACCGTGTTAGATCAGCACTGTGTAATAAACCCCTTACACCGTGTTAGAGCAGCATTGTGTAATAAACCCCTTGCACCGTGTTACTGTGTAATAAACCCCTTACACCGTGTTAGAGCAGCACTGTGTAATAAACCCCTTGCACCGTGTTAGAGCAGCACTGTGTAATAAACCCCTTGTACCGTGTTACTGTGTAATAAACCCCTTACACCGTGTTAGAGCAGCACTGTGTAATAAACCCCTTGCACCGTGTTACTGTGTAATAAACCCCTTACACCGTGTTAGAGCAGCACTGTGTAATAAACCCCTTGCACCGTGTTAGATCAGCACTGTGTAATAAACCCCTTACACCGTGTTAGAGCAGCACTGTGTAATAAACCCCTTACACCGTGTTAGAGCAGCACTGTGTAATAAACCCCTTGCACCGTGTTACTGTGTAATAAACCCCTTACACCGTGTTAGAGCAGCACTGTGTAATAAACCCCTTACACCGTGTTAGAGCAGCACTGTGTAATAAACCCCTTGCACCGTGTTACTGTGTAATAAACCCCTTACACCGTGTTAGAGCAGCACGGTGTAATAAACCCCTTGCACCGTGTTAGAGCAGCACTGTGTAATAAACCCCTTGCACCGTGTTAGATCAGCACTGTGTAATAAACCCCTTACACCGTGTTAGAGCAGCACTGTGTAATAAACCCCTTACACCGTGTTAGATCAGCACTGTGTAATAAACCCCTTGCACCGTGTTAGAGCAGCACTGTGTAACAAACCCCTTGCACCGTGTTACTGTGTAATAAACCCCTTACACCGTGTTAGAGCAGCACTGTGTAATAAACCCCTTGCACCGTGTTACTGTGTAATAAACCCCTTACACCGTGTTAGAGCAGCACTGTGTAATAAACCCCTTGCACCGTGTTACTGTGTAATAAACCCCTTACACCGCGTTAGAGCAGCACTGTGTAATAAACCCCTTACACCGTGTTAGAGCAGCACTGTGTAATAAACCCCTTGCACCGTGTCAGATCAGCACTGTGTAATGAAGCCCTTGCACCGTGTTAGAGCAGCGCTGTGTAATAAACCCCTTGCACCGTGTTAGAGCAGCACTGTGTAATAAACCCCTTGCACCGTGTTAGAGCAGCACTGTGTAATAAACCCCTTGCACCGTGTTAGAGCAGCACTGTGTAATAAACCCTTGCACCGTGTTAGAGCAGCACTGTGTAATAAACCCCTTACACCGTGTTAGAGCAGCACTGTGTAATAAACCCCTTACACCGCGTTAGAGCAGCACTGTGTAATAAACCCCTTACACCGTGTTAGAGCAGCACTGTGTAATAAACCCCTTGCACTGTGTTAGAGCAGCACTGTGTAATAAACCCTTGCACCGTGTTAGAGCAGCACTGTGTAATAAACCCCGTGCACCGTGTTAGATCAGCACTGTGTAATAAACCCCTTGCACCGTGTTAGATCAGCACTGTGTAATAAACCCCTTACACCGTGTTAGAGCATCATTGTGTAATAAACCCCTTGCACCGTGTTACTGTGTAATAAACCCCTTACACCGTGTTAGAGCAGCACTGTGTAATAAACCCCTTGCACCGTGTTAGAGCAGCACTGTGTAATAAACCCCTTGTACCGTGTTACTGTGTAATAAACCCCTTACACCGTGTTAGAGCAGCACTGTGTAATAAACCCCTTGCACCGTGTTACTGTGTAATAAACCCCTTACACCGTGTTAGAGCAGCACTGTGTAATAAACCCCTTGCACCGTGTTAGATCAGCACTGTGTAATAAACCCCTTACACCGTGTTAGAGCAGCACTGTGTAATAAACCCCTTACACCGTGTTAGAGCAGCACTGTGTAATAAACCCCTTGCACCGTGTTACTGTGTAATAAACCCCTTACACGGTGTTAGAGCAGCACTGTGTAATAAACCCCTTGCACCGTGTTACTGTGTAATAAACCCCTTACACCGTGTTAGAGCAGCACGGTGTATTAAACCCCTTGCACCGTGTTAGAGCAGCACTGTGTAATAAACCCCTTGCACCGTGTTAGATCAGCACTGTGTAATAAACCCCTTACACCGTGTTAGAGCAGCACTGTGTAATAAACCCCTTACACCGTGTTAGATCAGCACTGTGTAATAAACCCCTTGCACCGTGTTAGAGCAGCACTGTGTAATAAACCCCTTGCACCGTGTTACTGTGTAATAAACCCCTTACACCGTGTTAGAGCAGCACTGTGTAATAAACCCCTTGCACCGTGTTACTGTGTAATAAACCCCTTACACCGTGTTAGAGCAGCACTGTGTAATAAACCCCTTGCACCGTGTTACTGTGTAATAAACCCCTTACACCGCGTTAGAGCAGCACTGTGTAATAAACCCCTTACACCGTGTTAGAGCAGCACTGTGTAATAAACCCCTTGCACCGTGTCAGATCAGCACTGTGTAATGAAGCCCTTGCACCGTGTTAGAGCAGCGCTGTGTAATAAACCCCTTGCACCGTGTTAGAGCAGCACTGTGTAATAAACCCCTTGCACCGTGTGAGAGCAGCACTGTGTAATAAACCCCTTGCACCGTGTTAGAGCAGCACTGTGTAATAAACCCTTGCTCCGTGTTAGAGCAGCACTGTGTAATAAACCCCTTACACCGTGTTAGAGCAGCACTGTGTAATAAACCCCTTACACCGCGTTAGAGCAGCACTGTGTAATAAACCCCTTACACCGTGTTAGAGCAGCACTGTGTAATAAACCCCTTGCACTGTGTTAGAGCAGCACTGTGTAATAAACCCTTGCACCGTGTTAGAGCAGCACTGTGTAATAAACCCCTTACACCGTGTTAGAGCAGCACTGTGTAATAAACCCCTTGCACCGTGTTAGAGCAGCACTGTGTAATAAACCCCTTGCACCGTGTTAGAGCAGCACTGTGTAATAAACCCCTTGCACCGTGTTCGAGCAGCACTGTGTAATAAACCCCTTGCACCGTGTTAGAGCAGCACTGTGTAATAAACCCCTTGCACCGTGTTAGAGCAGCACTGTGTAATAAACTCCTTGCACCGTGTTAGAGCAGCACTGTGTAATAAACTCCTTGCACCGTGTTAGAGCAGCACTGTATAATAAACCCCTTGCACCGTGTTAGAGCAGCACTGTGTAATAAACCCCTTGCTCCGTGTTAGATCAGCACTGTGTAATAAACCCCTTGCACCGTGTTAGAGCAGCACTGTGTAATAAACCCCTTGCACCGTGTTAGAGCAGCACTGTGTAATAAACCCCTTACACCGTGTTAGATCAGCACTGTGTAATAAACTCCTTGCACCGTGTTAGAGCAGCACTGTGTAATAAACCCCTTGCACCGTGTTAGAGCAGCACTGTGTAATAAACTCCTTGCACCGTGTTAGAGCAGCACTGTGTAATAAACCCCTTGCACCGTGTTAGAGCAGCACTGTGTAATAAACCCCTTGCACCGTGTTAGATCAGCACTGTGTAATAAACCCCTTGCACCGTGTTAGAGCAGCACTGTGTAATAAACCCCTTGCACCGTGTTAGAGCAGCACTGTGTAATAAACCCCTTACACCGTGTTAGATCAGCACTGTGTAATAAACTCCTTGCACCGTGTTAGATCAGCACTGTGTAATAAACTCCTTGCACCGTGTTAGAGCAGCACTGTGTAATAAACCCCTTGCACCGTGTTAGAGCAGCACTGTGTAATAAACCCCTTACACCGTGTTAGATCAGCACTGTGTAATAAACTCCTTGCACCGTGTTAAATCAGCACTGTGTAATAAACTCCTTGCACCGTGTTAGATCAGCACTGTGTAATAAACTCCATGCACCGTGTTAGATCAGCGCTGTGTAATAAACCCCTTACACCGTGTTAGAGCAGCACTGTGTAATAAACTCCTTGCACCGTGTTAGAGCAGCACTGTGTAATAAAGCCCTTGCACCGTGTTAGATCAGCACTGTGTAATAAACCCCTTACACCGTGTTAGAGCAGCACTGTGTAATAAACTCCTTGCACCGTGTTAGAGCAGCACTGTGTAATAAACCCCTTGCACCGTGTTAGAGCAGCACTGTGTAATAAACTCCTTGCACCGTGTTAGAGCAGCACTGTGTAATAAACCCCTTGCACCGTGTTAGAGCAGCACTGTGTAATAAACCCCTTACACCGTGTTAGAGCAGCACTGTGTAATAAACCCCTTGCACCGTGTTAGAGCAGCACTGTGTAATAAACCCCTTACACCGTGTTAGAGCAGCACTGTGTAATAAACTCCTTGCACCGTGTTAGAGCAGCACTGTGTAATAAACTCCTTGCACCGTGTTAGAGCAGCACTGTGTAATAAACCCCTTGCACCGTGTTAGAGCAGCACTGTGTAATAAACTCCTTGCACCGTGTTAGAGCAGCACTGTGTAATAAACTCCTTGCACCGTGTTAGAGCAGCACTGTGTAATAAACTCCTTGCACCGTGTTAGAGCAGCACTGTGTAATAAACCCCTTGCACCGTGTTAGAGCAGCACTGTGTAATAAACCCCTTGCATCGTGTTAGAGCAGCACTGTGTAATAAACTCCTTGCACCGTGTTAGATCAGCACTGTGTAATAAACTCCTTACACCGTGTTAGAGCAGCACTGTGTAATAAACCCCTTGCACCGTGTTAGAGCAGCACTGTGTAATAAACCCCTTGCACCGTGTTAGAGCAGCACTGTGTAATAAACCCCTTGCACCGTGTTAGAGCAGCACTGTGTAATATACCCCTTGCACCGTGTTAGAGCAGCACTGTGTAATAAACCCCTTGCACCGTGTTAGAGCAGCACTGTGTAATAAACCCCTTGCACCGTGTTAGAGCAGCACTGTGTAATATACCCCTTGCACCGTGTTAGAGCAGCACTGTGTAATAAACCCCTTGCACCGTGTTAGAGCAGCACTGTGTAATATACCCCTTGCACCGTGTTAGAGTAGCACTGTGTGATAAACCCCTTGCACCGTGTTAGAGCAGCACTGTGTAATAAACCCCTTGCACCGTGTTAGAGCAGCACTGTGTAATAAACCCCTTGCACCGTGTTAGAGCAGCACTGTGTAATAAACCCCTTACACCGTGTTAGAGCAGCACTGTGTAATAAACCCCTTGCACAGTGTTACAACAGCGCTGTGTAATAAACCCCTTACACCGTGTTAGAGCAGCACTGTGTAATAAACCCTTTGCACCGTGTTAGAGCAGCACTGTGTAATAAACCCCTTGCACCGCGTTTCAACAGCGTTGTGTAATAAACCCCTTGCACCGTGTTAGAGCAGCACTGTGTAATAAACCCCTTGCACCGTGTTAGAGCAGCACTGTGTAATAAACCCCTTGCACAGTGTTACAACAGCGCTGTGTAATAAACTCCTTGCACCATGTTAGATCAGCGCTGTGTAATAAACCCCTTGCACCGTGTTAGAGCAGCGCTGTGTAATAAACTCCTTGCACCATGTTAGATCAGCGCTGTGTAATAAACCCCTTGCACCGTGTTAGAGCAGCACTGTGTAATAAACCCCTTACACCATGTTAGAGCAGCACTGTGTAATAAACCCCTTGCACAGTGTTAGATCAGCGCTGTGTAATAAACCCCTTGCACCGTGTTAGAGCAGCACTGTGTAATAAACCCCTTGCACCGTGTTAGAGCAGCACTGTGTAATAAACTCCTTGCACCGTGTTAGAGCAGCACTGTGTAATAAAGCCCTTGCACCGTGTTAGATCAGCACTGTGTAATAAACCCCTTACACCGTGTTAGAGCAGCACTGTGTAATAAACTCCTTGCACCGTGTTAGAGCAGCACTGTGTAATAAACCCCTTGCACCGTGTTAGAGCAGCACTGTGTAATAAACTCCTTGCACCGTGTTAGAGCAGCACTGTGTAATAAACCCCTTACACCGTGTTAGAGCTGCACTGTGTAATAAACCCCTTGCACCGTGTTAGAGCAGCACTGTGTAATAAACCCCTTGCACCGTGTTAGAGCAGCACTGTGTAATAAACCCCTTACACAGTGTTAGAGCAGCACTGTGTAATAAACTCCTTGCACCGTGTTAGAGCAGCACTGTGTAATAAACTCCTTGCACCGTGTTAGAGCAGCACTGTGTAATAAACCCCTTGCACCGTGTTAGAGCAGCACTGTGTAATAAACTCCTTGCACCGTGTTAGAGCAGCACTGTGTAATAAACTCCTTGCACCGTGTTAGAGCAGCACTGTGTAATAAACTCCTTGCACCGTGTTAGAGCAGCACTGTGTAATAAACCCCTTGCACCGTGTTAGAGCAGCACTGTGTAATAAACCCCTTGCATCGTGTTAGAGCAGCACTGTGTAATAAACTCCTTGCACCGTGTTAGATCAGCACTGTGTAATAAACTCCTTACACCGTGTTAGAGCAGCACTGTGTAATAAACCCCTTGCACCGTGTTAGAGCAGCACTGTGTAATAAACCCCTTGCACCGTGTTAGAGCAGCACTGTGTAATAAACCCCTTGCACCGTGTTAGAGCAGCACTGTGTAATAAACCCCTTGCACCGTGTTAGATCAGCACTGTGTAATAAACTCCTTGCACCGTGTTAGAGCAGCACTGTGTAATAAACCCCTTGCACCGTGTTAGAGCAGCACTGTGTAATAAACTCCTTGCACCGTGTTAGAGCAGCACTGTGTAATAAACCCCTTGCACCGTGTTAGAGCAGCACTGTGTAATAAACCCCTTGCACCGTGTTAGATCAGCACTGTGTAATAAACCCCTTGCACCGTGTTAGAGCAGCACTGTGTAATAAACCCCTTGCACCGTGTTAGAGCAGCACTGTGTAATAAACCCCTTACACCGTGTTAGATCAGCACTGTGTAATAAACTCCTTGCACCGTGTTAGATCAGCACTGTGTAATAAACTCCTTGCACCGTGTTAGAGCAGCACTGTGTAATAAACCCCTTGCACCGTGTTAGAGCAGCACTGTGTAATAAACCCCTTACACCGTGTTAGATCAGCACTGTGTAATAAACTCCTTGCACCGTGTTAAATCAGCACTGTGTAATAAACTCCTTGCACCGTGTTAGATCAGCACTGTGTAATAAACTCCTTGCACCGTGTTAGATCAGCGCTGTGTAATAAACCCCTTACACCGTGTTAGAGCAGCACTGTGTAATAAACTCCTTGCACCGTGTTAGAGCAGCACTGTGTAATAAAGCCCTTGCACCGTGTTAGATTAGCACTGTGTAATAAACCCCTTACACCGTGTTAGAGCAGCACTGTGTAATAAACTCCTTGCACCGTGTTAGAGCAGCACTGTGTAATAAACCCCTTGCACCGTGTTAGAGCAGCACTGTGTAATAAACTCCTTGCACCGTGTTAGAGCAGCACTGTGTAATAAACCCCTTGCACCGTGTTAGAGCAGCACTGTGTAATAAACCCCTTACACCGTGTTAGAGCAGCACTGTGTAATAAACCCCTTGCACCGTGTTAGAGCAGCACTGTGTAATAAACCCCTTACACCGTGTTAGAGCAGCACTGTGTAATAAACTCCTTGCACCGTGTTAGAGCAGCACTGTGTAATAAACTCCTTGCACCGTGTTAGAGCAGCACTGTGTAATAAACCCCTTGCACCGTGTTAGAGCAGCACTGTGTAATAAACTCCTTGCACCGTGTTAGAGCAGCACTGTGTAATAAACTCCTTGCACCGTGTTAGAGCAGCACTGTGTAATAAACTCCTTGCACCGTGTTAGAGCAGCACTGTGTAATAAACCCCTTGCACCGTGTTAGAGCAGCACTGTGTAATAAACCCCTTGCATCGTGTTAGAGCAGCACTGTGTAATAAACTCCTTGCACCGTGTTAGATCAGCACTGTGTAATAAACTCCTTACACCGTGTTAGAGCAGCACTGTGTAATAAACCCCTTGCACCGTGTTAGAGCAGCACTGTGTAATAAACCCCTTGCACCGTGTTAGAGCAGCACTGTGTAATAAACCCCTTGCACCGTGTTAGAGCAGCACTGTGTAATATACCCCTTGCACCGTGTTAGAGCAGCACTGTGTAATAAACCCCTTGCACCGTGTTAGAGCAGCACTGTGTAATAAACCCCTTGCACCGTGTTAGAGCAGCACTGTGTAATATACCCCTTGCACCGTGTTAGAGCAGCGCTGTGTAATAAACCCCTTGCACCGTGTTAGAGCAGCACTGTGTAATATACCCCTTGCACCGTGTTAGAGTAGCACTGTGTAATAAACCCCTTGCACCGTGTTAGAGCAGCACTGTGTAATATACCCCTTGCACCGTGTTAGAGCAGCACTGTGTAATATACCCCTTGCACCGTGTTAGAGTAGCACTGTGTAATAAACCCCTTGCACCGTGTTAGAGCAGCACTGTGTAATAAACCCCTTGCACCGTGTTAGAGCAGCACTGTGTAATAAACCCCTTGCACCGTGTTAGAGCAGCACTGTGTAATAAACCCCTTACACCGTGTTAGAGCAGCACTGTGTAATAAACCCCTTGCACAGTGTTACAACAGCGCTGTGTAATAAACCCCTTACACCGTGTTAGAGCAGCACTGTGTAATAAACCCCTTGCACCGCGTTTCAACAGCGTTGTGTAATAAACCCCTTGCACCGTGTTAGAGCAGCACTGTGTAATAAACCCCTTGCACCGTGTTAGAGCAGCACTGTGTAATAAACCCCTTACACCGTGTTAGAGCTGCACTGTGTAATAAACCCCTTGCACCGTGTTAGAGCAGCACTGTGTAATAAACCCCTTGCACCGTGTTAGAGCAGCACTGTGTAATAAACCCCTTGCACCGTGTTAGAGCAGCACTGTGTAATAAACCCCTTACACCGTGTCAGAGCAGCACTGTGTAATAAACCCCTTGCACAGTGTTACAACAGCGCTGTGTAATAAACCCCTTACACCGTGTTAGAGCAGCACTGTGTAATAAACCCCTTGCACCGCGTTTCAACAGCGTTGTGTAATAAACCCCTTGCACCGTGTTAGAGCAGCACTGTGTAATAAACCCCTTGCACCGTGTTAGAGCAGCACTGTGTAATAAACCCCTTGCACAGTGTTACAACAGCGCTGTGTAATAAACTCCTTGCACCATGTTAGATCAGCGCTGTGTAATAAACCCCTTGCACCGTGTTAGAGCAGCGCTGTGTAATAAACTCCTTGCACCATGTTAGATCAGCGCTGTGTAATAAACCCCTTGCACCGTGTTAGAGCAGCACTGTGTAATAAACCCCTTACACCATGTTAGAGCAGCACTGTGTAATAAACCCCTTGCACAGTGTTAGATCAGCGCTGTGTAATAAACCCCTTGCACCGTGTTAGAGCAGCACTGTGTAATAAACCCCTTGCACCGTGTTAGAGCAGCACTGCGTAATAAACCCCTTGCACCGTGTTAGAGCAGCACTGTGTAATAAACCCCATGCACCATGTTAGATCAGCACTGTGTAATAAACCCCTTGCACCGTGTTAGAGCAGCACTCTGTAATAAACCCCTTGCACAGTGTTAGAGCAGCACTGTGTAATAAACCCCTTGCACAGTGTTACAACAGCGCTGTGTAATAAACCCCTTGCACCGTGTTAGAGCAGCACTGTGTAATAAACCCCTTACACCGTGTTAGAGCTGCACTGTGTAATAAACCCCTTGCACCGTGTTAGAGCAGCACTGTGTAATAAACCCCTTGCACAGTGTTAGAGCAGCACTGTGTAATAAACCCCTTGCACAGTGTTAGAGCAGCACTGTGTAATAAACCCCTTGCACAGTGTTACAACAGCGCTGTGTAATAAACCCCTTGCACCGTGTTAGAGCAGCACTGTGTAATAAACCCCTTGCACAGTGTTACAACAGCGCTGTGTAATAAACCCCTTGCACCGTGTTAGAGCAGCACTGTGTAATAAACCCCTTGCACAGTGTTAGAGCAGCACTGTGTAATAAACCCCTTGCACCGTGTTACAACAGCGCTGTGTAATAAACCCCTTGCACCGTGTGAGAGCAGCACTGTGTAATAAACCCCTTGCACAGTGTTAGAGCAGCACTGTGTAATAAACCCCTTGCACAGTGTTACAACAGCGCTGTGTAATAAACCCCTTGCACCGTGTTAGAGCAGCACTGTGTAATAAACTCCTTGCACCATGTTAGATCAGCACTGTGTAATAAACCCCTTGCACCGTGTTAGAGCAGCACTGTGTAATAAACCCCTTACACCGTGTTAGAGCAGCACTGTGTAATAAACCCCTTGCACCGTGTTAGAGCAGCACTGTGTAATAAACCCCTTGCACCGTGTTAGATCAGCGCTGTGTAATAAACCCCTTGCACCGTGTTAGAGCAGCGCTGTGTAATAAACCCCTTGCACCGTGTTACAACAGCGCTGTGTAATAAACCCCTTGCACCGTGTTAGACCAGCACTGTGTAATAAACCCCTTGCACAGTGTTAGAGCAGCACTGTGTAATAAACCCCTTGCACCGTGTTACAACAGCGCTGTGTAATAAACCCCTTACACCGTGTTAGAGCAGCACTGTGTAATAAACCCCTTGCACCGTGTTAGAGCAGCACTGTGTAATAAACCCCTTGCACAGTGTTAGAGCAGCACTGTGTAATAAACCCCTTGCACCGTGTTACAACAGCGCTGTGTAATAAACCCCTTGCACCGTGTTAGACCAGCACTGTGTAATAAACCCCTTGCACCGTGTTAGAGCAGCACTGTGTAATAAACCCCTTGCACAGTGTTAGAGCAGCACTGTGTAATAAACCCCTTGCACCGTGTTACAACAGCGCTGTGTAATAAACCCCTTGCACCGTGTTAGAGCAGCACTGTGTAATAAACCCCTTGGATCGTGTTAGAGCAGCACCGTGTAATAAACACCTTGCACCGTGTTAGAGCTGCACTGTGTAATAAACCCCTTGCACCGTGTTAGAGCAGCACTGTGTAATAAACCCCTTGCACCGTGTTAGAGCAGCACAGTGTAATAAACCCCTTGGATCGTGTTAGAGCAGCACTGTGTAATAAACCCCTTACACCGTGTTAGAGCAGCACTGTGTAATAAACCCCTTACACCGTGTTAGAGCAGCACTGTGTAATAAACCCCTTGCACCGTGTTAGATCAGCACTGTGTAATAAACCCCTTGCACCGTGTTAGAGCAGCACTGTGTAATAAACCCCTTGCACCGTGTTAGAGCCGCACTGTGTAATAAACCCCTTACACCGTGTTAGAGCAGCACTGTGTAATAAACCCCTTACACCGTGTTAGAGCAGCACTGTGTAATAAACCCCTTACACCGTGTTAGAGCAGCACTGTGTAATAAACACCTTGCACCGTGTTAGATTAGCACTGTGTAATAAACCCCTTGCACCGTGTTAGAGCAGCACTGTGTAATAAACCCCTTGCACCGTGTTAGAGCAGCACTGTGTAATAAACTCCTTGCACCGTGTTAGAGCAGCACTGTGTAATAAACCCCTTGCACCGTGTTAGAGCCGCACTGTGTAATAAACCCCTTACACCGTGTTAGAGCAGCACTGTGTAATAAACCCCTTACACCGTGTTAGAGCAGCACCGTGTAATAAACCCCTTGCACCGTGTTAGAGCTGCACTGTGTAATAAACCCCTTACACCGTGTTAGTGCAGCACTGTGTAATCAACCCCTTGCACCGTGTTAGAGCTGCACTGTGTAATAAACCCCTTGGATCGTGTTAGAGCAGCACCGTGTAATAAACCCCTTGCACCGTGTTAGAGCTGCACTGTGTAATAAACCCCTTGCACCGTGTTAGAGCAGCACAGTGTAATAAACCCCTTGGATCGTGTTAGAGCAGCAATGTGTAATAAACACCTTGCACCGTGTTAGAGCAGCACTGTGTAATAAACCCCTTGCACCGTGTTAGAGCAGCACTGTGTAATAAACCCCTTGCACCGTGTTAGAGCAGCACTGTGTAATAAACCCCTTGCACCGTGTTAGAGCAGCACTGTGTAATAAACCCCTTGCACCGTGTTAGAGCAGCACTGTGTAATAAACCCCTTGCACCGTGTTAGAGTAGCACTGTGTAATAAACCCCTTGCACCATGTTAGAGCAGCACTGTGTAATAAACCCCTTGCACCATGTTAGAGCAGCACTGTGTAATAAACCCCTTACACCGTGTTAGAGCAGCACTGTGTAATAAACCCCTTGCACCGTGTTAGAGCAGCACTGTGTAATAAACCCCTTCCACCATGTTAGAGCAGCACTGTGTAATAAACCCCTTGCACCGTGTTAGAGCAGCACTGTGTAATAAACCCCTTACACCGTGTTAGAGCAGCACTGTGTAATAAACCCCTTGCACCGTGTTAGAGCAGCACTGTGTAATAAACCCCTTGCACCGTGTTAGTGCAGCACTGTGTAATAAACCCCTTACACCGTGTTAGAGCAGCGCTGTGTAATAAACCCCTTGCACCGTGTTAGAGCAGCACTGTGTAATAAACCCCTTGCACCGTGTTAGAGCAGCACTGTGTAATAAACCCCTTGCACCGTGTTAGAGCAGCACTGTGTAATAAACCCCTTGCACCGTGTTAGGGCAGCACTGTGTAATAAACCCCTTGCACCGTGTTAGAGCAGCACTGTGTAATAAACCCCTTGCACAGTGTTACAACAGCGCTGTGTAATAAACCCCTTGCACCGTGTTAGAGCAGCACTGTGTAATAAACCCCTTGCACAGTGTTAGAGCAGCACTGTGTAATAAACCCCTTGCACAGTGTTACAACAGCGCTGTGTAATAAACCCCTTGCACCGTGTTAGATCAGCACTGTGTAATAAACTCCTTGCACCATGTTAGATCAGCACTGTGTAATAAACCCCTTGCACCGTGTTAGAGCAGCACTGTGTAATAAACTCCTTGCACCATGTTAGATCAGCACTGTGTAATAAACCCCTTGCACCGTGTTAGAGCAGCACTGTGGAATAAACCCCGTGCACCGTGTTAGAGCAGCACTGTGTAATAAACCCCTTGCACAGTGTTAGAGCAGCACTGTGTAATAAACCCCTTGCACAGTGTTACAACAGCGCTGTGTAATAAACCCCTTGCACCGTGTTAGAGCAGCACTGTGTAATAAACCCCTTACACCGTGTTAGAGCAGCACTGTGTAATAAACCCCTTGCACCATGTTTGAGCAACACTGTATAATAAACCCCTTGCACCGTGTTAGAGCAGCACTGTATAATAAACCCCTTGCACCGTGTTAGAGCAGCACTGTGTAATAAAGCCCTTACACCGTGTTAGATCAGCGCTGTGTAATAAACCCCTTGCACCGTGTTAGAGCAGCACTGTGTAATAAACCCCTTACACCGTGTTAGAGCAGCACTGTATAATAAACACCTTGCACCGTGTTAGAGCAGCACTGTGTAATAAAGCCCTTACACCGTGTTAGATCAGCGCTGTGTAATAAACCCCTTGCACCGTGTTTGAGCAGCACTGTGTAATAAACCCCTTGCACCGTGTTAGAGCTGCACTGTGTAATAAACCCCTTGCACCATGTTTGAGCAACACTGTATAATAAACCCCTTGCACCGTGTTTGAGCAACACTGTGTAATAAACCCCTTGCACCGTGTTAGAGCAACACTGTGTAATAAACCCCTTGCACCGTGTTAGATCTGCACTGTGTAATAAACCCCTTGCACCGTGTTAGAGCAGCACTGTATAATAAACCCCTTGCACCGTGTTTGAGCAACACTGTGTAATAAACCCCTTGCACCGTGTTTGAGCAACACTGTGTAATAAACCCCTTGCACCGTGTTAGAGCAGCACTGTATAATAAACCCCTTGCACCGTGTTAGAGCAGCGCTGTGTAATAAACCCCTTGCACCGTGTTAGAGCAGCACTGTGTAATAAACCCCCTGCACCGTGTTACTTTGTAATAAACCCCTTGCACCGTGTTAGATCAGCACTGTGTAATAAACCCCTTGCACCGTGTTAGAACAGCACTGTGTAATAAACCCCTTGCACCGTGTTAGATCAGCACTGTGTAACAAACGCCTTGTACCGTGTAAGAGCAGCACTGTGTAATAAACCCCCTGCACCGTGTTACTTTGTAATAAACCCCTTGCACCGTGTTAGAACAGCACTGTGTAATAAACCCTTTGCACCGTGTTAGAGCAGCACTGTGTAATAAACCCCTTGCACCGTGTTAGAGCAGCACTGTATAATAAACCCCTTGCACCGTGTTAGAGCAGCGCTGTGTAATAAACCCCTTGCACCGTGTTAGAGCAGCACTGTGTAATAAACCCCCTGCACCGTGTTACTTTGTAATAAACCCCTTGCACCGTGTTAGATCAGCACTGTGTAATAAACCCCTTGCACCGTGTTAGAACAGCACTGTGTAATAAACCCCTTGCACCGTGTTAGATCAGCACTGTGTAACAAACGCCTTGTACCGTGTAAGAGCAGCACTGTGTAATAAACCCCCTGCACCGTGTTACTTTGTAATAAACCCCTTGCACCGTGTTAGAGCTCCACTGTGTAATAAACCCCTTTCCCCGTGTTGGAGCAGCACTGTGTAATAAACGCCTTGCACCGTGTTAGATCAGCACTGTGTAATAATGCCCTTGTACTTTGTTAGAGCAGCACTTTGTAATAAACCCCTTGCACCGTGTTAGAGCAGCACTGTGTAATAAACCCCTTGCACCATGTTAGAGCAGCACTGTGTAATAAACCCCTTGCACCATGTTAGAGCAGCACCGTGTAATAAACCCCTTGCACCGTGTTACAACAGCACTGCGTAATAAACCCCTTGCACGGTGTTAGTGCAGCACTGTGTAATAAACCCCTTGCACCGTGTTAGAGCAGCACTGTGTAATAAACCCCTTGCACCATGTTAGAGCAGCACTGTGTAATAAACCCCTTGCACCATGTTAGAGCAGCACCGTGTAATAAACCCCTTGCACCGTGTTAGAGCTCCACTGTGTAATAAACCCCTTTCCCCGTGTTGGAGCAGCACTGTGTAATAAACGCCTTGCACCGTGTTAGATCAGCACTGTGTAATAATGCCCTTGTACTTTGTTAGAGCAGCACTTTGTAATAAACCCCTTGCACCGTGTTAGAGCAGCACTGTGTAAAACACCCCTTGCACCATGTTAGAGCAGCACTGTGTAATAAACCCCTTGCACCATGTTAGAGCAGCACCGTGTAATAAACCCCTTGCACCGTGTTACAACAGCACTGCGTAATAAACCCCTTGCACGGTGTTAGTGCAGCACTGTGTAATAAACCCCTTGCACCGTGTTAGAGCAGCACTGTGTAATAAACCCCTTGCACCATGTTAGAGCAGCACTGTGTAATAAACCCCTTGCACCATGTTAGAGCAGCACCGTGTAATAAACCCCTTGCACCGTGTTACAACAGCACTGCGTAATAAACCCCTTGCACGGTGTTAGTGCAGCACTGTGTAATAAACCCCTTGCACCGTGTTAGATCAGCACTGTGTAATAAACCCCTTGCACCGTGTTAGATCAGTGCTGTGTAATAAACCCCTTGCACCGTGTCAGAGCAGCACTGTGTAATAAACCCCTTACACCGTGTTAGAGCAGCACTGTGTAATAAACCCCTTACACCGTGTTAGAGCAGCACTGTGTAATAAAATGGTATGGAGGGCATAAGCTATGAGGAGCGATTGAATAAACTCGGTTTGTTCTCTCTGGAACGAAGGAGGTTGAGGGGCGACCTGATTGAGGTCTACAAAATTATGAGGGGCATAGACAGAGTGGATAGTCAGAGGCTCTTCCCCAGGGTAGAGGGGTCAATTACTAGGGGGCATAGGTTTAAGGTGAGAGGGGCAAGGTTTAGAGTAGATGTACGAGGCAAGTTTTTTACGCAGAGGGTAGTGGGTGCCTGGAACTCGCTACCGGAGGAGGTAGTGGAAGCAGGGACGATAGGGACATTTAAGGGGCATCTTGACAAATATATGAATAGGATGGGAATAGAAGGATACGGACCCAGGAAGTGTAGAAGATTGTAGTTTAGTCGGGCAGTATGGTCGGCGCGGGCTTGGAGGGCCGAAGGGCCTGTTCCTGTGCTGTACATTTCTTTGTTCTTTGTTCTTTGTTCTTTAAACCCCTTGCACCGTGTTAGAGCAGCACTGTGTAATAAACCCCTTGCACGGTGTTAGAGCAGCACTGTGTAATAAACCCCTTGCACCGTGTTAGAGCAGCACTGTGTAATAAACCCCTTGCACCGTGTTAGAGCAGCACTGTGTAATAAAGCCCTTACACCGTGTTAGAGCAGCACTGTGTAATAAACCCCTTGCACCGTGTTAGATCAGCACTGTGTAATAAACCCCTTGCACCGTGTTACAACAGCGCTGTGTAATAAACCATTTACACCGTGTTAGAGCAGCACTGTGTAATAAACCCCTTGCACCGTGTTAGAGCAGCACTGTGTAATAAACCCCTTGCACCGTGTTAGATCAGCGCTGTGTAATAAACCCCTTGCACCGCGTTAGATCAGCACTGTGTAATAAACACCTTGCACCATGTTAGAGCAGCACTGTGTAATAAACACCTTGCACCATGTTAGAGCAGCACTGTGTAATAAACTCCTTGCACCGTGTTAGATCAGCACTGTGTAATAAACCCCTTGCACCGTGTTAGATCAGCACTGTGTAATAAACCCCTTGCACCGTGTTAGATCAGCACTGTGTAATAAACCCCTTGCACCGTGTTAGATCAGCACTGTGTAATAAACCCCTTGCACAGTGTTACAACAGCGCTGTGTACTAAACCCCTTCCACCGTGTTAGAGCAGCACTGTGTAATAAATTCCTTGCACCATGTTAGAGCAGCACTGTGTAATAAACCCCTTGCACCATGTTAGAGCAGCACTGTGTAATAAACCCCTTGCACGGTGTTAGAGCAGCACTGTGTAATAAACCCCTTGCACCGTGTTAGAGCAGCACTGTGTAATAAAGCCCTTGCACCGTGTTAGATCAGCACTGTGTAATAAACCCCTTACACCGTGTTAGAGCAGCACTGTGTAATAAACCCCTTGCTCCGTGTTACAACAGCGCTGTGTACTAAACCCCTTACATCATGTTAGAGCAGCACTGTGTAATAAACCCTTTGCACGGTGTTAGAGCAGCACTGTGTAATAAACCCCTTACACCGTGTTTGAGCAACACTGTGTAATAAACCCCTTGCACGGTGTTAGTGCAGCACTGTGTAATAAACCCCTTGCACCATGTTAGAGCAGCACTGTGTAATAAACCCCTTACACCGTGTTAGAGCAGCACTGTGTAATAAACCCCTTACACCATGTTAGAGTAGCACTGTGTAATAAACCCTTGCACCGTGTTTGATCAGCACTGTATAATAAACCCCTCACACCGTGTTAGAGCAGCACTGTATAATAAACCCCTTACACCGTGTTAGAGAAGCACTGTGTAATAAACCCCTTACACCATGTTAGAGCAGCACTGTGTAATAAACCCCTTGCACCGTGTTAGAGCAGCACTGTGTAATAAACCCCTTGCACCATGTTAGAGCAGCACTGTGTAATAAACCCCTTACACCGTGTTAGAGCAGCACTGTGTAATAAACCCCTTACACCATGTTAGAGCAGCACTGTGTAATAAACCCTTGCACCGTGTTAGATCAGCACTGTGTAATATACCCCTTACACCGTGTTAGAGCAGCACTGTATAATAAACCCCTTACACCGTGTTAGAGCAGCACTGTGTAATAAACCCCTTACACCATGTTAGAGCAGCACTGTGTAATAAACCCCTTACACCATGTTAGAGCAGCACTGTGTAATAAACCCCTTGCACCGTGTTAGAGCAGCACTGTGTAATAAACCCCTTGCACCATGTTAGAGCAGCACTGTGTAATAAACCCCTTACACCATGTTAGAGCAGCACTGTGTAATAAACCCCTTGCACCGTGTTAGAGCAGCACTGTATAATAAACCCCTTACACCGTGTTAGAGCAGCACTGTGTAATAAACCCCTTGCACCATGTTAGAGCAGCACTGTGTAATAAACCCCTTGCACCGTGTTGGAGCAGCACTGTGTAATAAACCCCTTACACCGTGTTAGAGCAGCACTGTATAATAAACCCCTTACACCATGTTAGAGCAGCACTGTTTAATAAACCCCTTGCACCGTGTTACATCAGCGCTGTGTAATAAACCCCTTGCACCGTGTTAGAGCAACACTGTGTAATAAACCCCTTACACCATGTTAGAGCAACACTGTGTAATAAACCCCTTACACCATGTTAGAGCAGCACTGTATAATAAACCCCTTGCACCGTGTTAGAGCAGCACTGTGTAATATACCCCTTGTACTTTGTTAGAGCAGCACTGTGTAATAAACCACTTGCACCGTGTTAGAGCAGCACTGTGTAATAAACCCCTTGCACCGTGTTACAACAGCGCTGTATAATAAACCCCTTGCACCGTGTTAGAGCAGCACTGTATAATAAACCCCTTGCACCGTGTTAGAGCAGCACTGTATAATAAACCCCTTGCACCGTGTTAGAGCAGCACTGTGTAATAAACCCCAAACACGGTGTTAGAGCCGCACTGTGTAATAAACCCCTTGCACCGTGTTACAAGAGCGCTGTGTAATAAACCCCTTGCACCATGTTAGAGCAGCACTGTGTAATAAACCCCTTGCACCGTGTTACAACAGCGCTGTGTAATAAACCCCTTGCACCATGTTAGAGCAGCACTGTGTAATAAACCCCTTGCACCGTGTTACAACAGCGCTGTGTAATAAAGCCCTTGCACCATGTTAGAGCAGCGCTGTGTAATAAACCCCTTGCACCGTGTTAGAGCAGCACTGTGTAATAAACCCCTTGCACCGTGTTAGAGCTGCACTGTATAATAAACCCCTTGCACCGTGTTTCGAGCAGCACTGTGTAATATACCCCTTGCACCGTGTTAAATCAGCGCTGTGTAATATACCCCTTGCACCGTGTTAGAGCAGCACTGTGTAATAAACCCCTTGCACCATGTTAGAGCAGCACTGTGTAATAAACCCCTTGCACCGTGTTAGAGCAGCACTGTGTAATAAACCCCTTACACCGTGTTACAACAGCGCTGTGTAATAAACCCCTTACACCGTGTTAGAGCAGCACTGTGTAATAAAACCCTTGCAGCGTGTTACAACAGCGTTGTGTAATAAACCCCTTACACCGTGTTAGAGCAGCACTGTGTAATAAATCCCTTGCTCCGTGTTACAACAGCGCTGTGTAATAAACCCCTTACACCACGTTAGAGCAGCACTGTGTAATAAACCCCTTGCACCGCGTTACAACAGCGCTGTGTAATAAACCCCTTACACCGTGTTACAACAGCGCTGTGTAATAAACCCCTTACACCGTGTTTCAACAGCGCTGTGTAATAAACCCCTTGCACCGTGTTAGATCAGCACTGTGTAATAAACCCCTTGCACCGTGTTACAACAGCGCTGTGTACTAAACCCCTTCCACCGTGTTAGAGCAGCACTGTGTAATAAATTCCTTGCACCATGTTAGAGCAGCACTGTGTAATAAACCCCTTGCACCATGTTAGAGCAGCACTGTGTAATAAAACCCTTGCTCCGTGTTACAACAGCGCTGTGTAATAAACTCCTTACACTGTGTTAGAGCAGCACTGTGTAATAAACCCCTTACACCGTGTTAGAGCAGCACTGTGTAATAAACCCTTTACACCGTGTTAGAGCAGCACTGTGTAATAAACCCCTTGCACCGTGTTAGAGCTGCACTGTGTAATAAACCCCTTGCACCGTGTTAGAGCAGCACTGTATAATAAACCCCTTACACCGTGTTAGAGCAGCACTGTGTAATAAACCCCTTACACCGTGTTAGAGCAGCACTGTGTAATAAACCCCTTGCACCGTGTTAGAGCAGCACTGTGTAATAAACCCCTTACACCGTGTTAGAGCAGCCCTGTGTAATAAATCCCTTACACCGTGTTGGAACTGCACTGTGTAATGAACCCCTTACACCGTGTTAGAGCAGCACTGTGTAATAAACCCCTTACACCGTGTTAGAGCAGCACTGTGTAATAAACCCCTTGCACCATGTTAGAGCAGCACTGTGTAATAAGCCCCTTACACCATGTTAGAGCAGCGCTGTGTAATAAACCCCTTGCACCGTGTTAGAGCAACGCTGTGTAATAAACCCCTTGCACCGTGTTAGAGCTGCACTGTGTAATAAACCCCTTGCACCGTGTTAGAGCTGCACTGTGTAATAAACCCCTTGCACCGTGTTAGAGCAGCACTGTATAATAAACCCCTTGCACCGTGTTTGAGCAACACTGTGTAATAAACCCCTTGCACCGTGTTTGAGCAACACTGTGTAATAAACCCCTTGCACCGTGTTAGAGCAGCACTGTGTAATAAACCCCCTGCACCGTGTTACTGTGTAATAAACCCCTTGCACCGTGTTAGAGCAGCACTGTGTAATAAAGCCCTTGCACCGTGTTAGAGCTGCACTGTGTAATAAACCCCTTGCACCGTGTTAGAGCAGCACTGTATAATAAACCCCTTACACCGTGTTAGAGCAGCACTGTGTAATAAACCCCTTACACCATGTTAGAGCAGCACTGTGTAATAAACCCCTTGCACCGTGTTAGAGCAGCACTGTGTAATAAACCCCTTACACCGTGTTAGAGCAGCCCTGTGTAATAAATCCCTTACACCGTGTTGGAACTGCACTGTGTAATAAACCCCTTACACCGTGTTAGAGCAGCACTGTGTAATAAACCCCTTACACCGTGTTAGAGCAGCACTGTGTAATAAACCCCTTGCACCATGTTAGAGCAGCACTGTGTAATAAACCCCTTACACCATGTTAGAGCAGCGCTGTGTAATAAACCCCTTGCACCGTGTTAGAGCAACGCTGTGTAATAAACCCCTTGCACCGTGTTAGAGCTGCACTGTGTAATAAACCCCTTGCACCGTGTTAGAGCTGCACTGTGTAATAAACTCCTTGCACCGTGTTAGAGCAGCACTGTATAATAAACCCCTTGCACCGTGTTTGAGCAACACTGTGTAATATACCCCTTGCACCGTGTTAGAGCAGCACTGCGTAATAAACCCCCTGCACCGTGTTACTGTGTAATAAACCCCTTGCACCGTGTTAGAGCAGCACTGTGTAATAAACGCCTTGTACCGTGTAAGAGCTGCAGTGTGTAATAAACCCCTTGCACCGTGTTAGAGCAGCACTGTGTAATAAACCCCTTGCACCGTGTTAGATCAGCACTGTGTAATGAACCCCTTGCACCGTGTTTGATCAGCACTGTGTAATAAACCCCTTGCACGGTGTTAGATCAGCACTGTGTAGTCAACCCCTTGCACTGTGTTAGATCAGCGCTGTGTAATAAATCCCTTGCACCATGTTTGAGCAGCACTCTGTAATAAACCCCTTGCTCCGTGTTAGATCAGCACTGTGTAATAAACACCTTGCACCACGTTTCAACAGCGCTGTGTAATAAACCCCTTGCACCGTGTTAGATCAGCGCTGTGTAATAAACCCCTTGCACCGCGTTAGATCAGCACTGTGTAATAAACCCCTTGCACCATGTTAGAGCAGCACTGTGTAATAAACCCCTTGCACCGGGTTAGAGCTGCACTGTGTAATAAACCCCTTGCACCATGTTAGAGCAGCACTGTGTAATAAACTCCTTGCACCGTGTTAGATCAGCACTGTGTAATAAACCCCTTGCACCGTGTTAGATCAGCACTGTGTAATAAACCCCTTGCACCGTGTTAGATCAGCACTGTGTAATAAACCCCTTGCACCGTGTTAGATCAGCACTGTGTAATAAACCCCTTGCACCGTGTTACAACAGCGCTGTGTACTAAACCCCTTCCACCGTGTTAGAGCAGCACTGTGTAATAAATTCCTTGCACCATGTTAGAGCAGCACTGTGTAATAAACCCCTTGCACCATGTTAGAGCAGCACTGTGTAATAAACCCCTTGCACGGTGTTAGAGCAGCACTGTGTAATAAACCCCTTGCACTGTGTTAGAACAGCACTGTGTAATAAACCCCTTGCTCCGTGTTACAACAGCGCTGTGTACTAAACCCCTTACACGGTGTTAGTGCAGCACTGTGTAATAAACCCCTTGCACGGTGTTAGAGCAGCACTGTGTAATAAACCCCTTGCTCCGTGTTACAACAGCACTGTGTAATAAAGCCCTTACACCGTGTTAGAGCAGCACTGTGTAATAAACCCCTTGCTCCGTGTTACAACAGCGCTGTGTACTAAACCCCTTACATCATGTTAGAGCAGCACTGTGTAATAAACCCTTTGCACGGTGTTAGAGCAGCACTGTGTAATAAACCCCTTGCACCATGTTAGAGCAGCACTGTGTAATAAACCCCTTACACCGTGTTAGAGCAGCACTGTGTAATAAACCCCTTACACCATGTTAGAGCAGCACTGTGTAATAAACCCTTGCACCGTGTTAGATCAGCACTGTGTAATATACCCCTTACACCGTGTTAGAGCAGCACTGTATAATAAACCCCTTACACCGTGTTAGAGCAGCACTGTGTAATAAACCCCTTACACCATGTTAGAGCAGCACTGTGTAATAAACCCCTTGCACCGTGTTAGAGCAGCACTGTGTAATAAACCCCTTGCACCATGTTAGAGCAGCACTGTGTAATAATCCCCTTACACCATGTTAGAGCAGCACTGTGTAATAAACCCCTTGCACCGTGTTAGAGCAGCACTGTATAATAAACCCCTTACACCGTGTTAGAGCAGCACTGTGTAATAAACCCCTTGCACCATGTTAGAGCAGCACTGTGTAATAAACCCCTTGCACCGTGTTGGAGCAGCACTGTGTAATAAACCCCTTACACCGTGTTAGAGCAGCACTGTATAATAAACCCCTTACACCATGTTAGAGCAGCACTGTTTAATAAACCCCTTGCACCGTGTTACATCAGCGCTGTGTAATAAACCCCTTGCACCGTGTTAGAGCAACACTGTGTAATAAACCCCTTACACCATGTTAGAGCAACACTGTGTAATAAACCACTTGCACCGTGTTAGAGCAGCACTGTGTAATAAACCCCTTGCACCGTGTTACAACAGCGCTGTATAATAAACCCCTTGCACCGTGTTAGAGCAGCACTGTATAATAAACCCCTTGCACCGTGTTAGAGCAGCACTGTATAATAAACCCCTTGCACCGTGTTAGAGCAGCACTGTGTAATAAACCCCAAACACGGTGTTAGAGCCGCACTGTGTAATAAACCCCTTGCACCGTGTTACAACAGCGCTGTGTAATAAACCCCTTGCACCATGTTAGAGCAGCACTGTGTAATAAACCCCTTGCACCGTGTTACAACAGCGCTGTGTAATAAACCCCTTGCACCATGTTAGAGCAGCACTGTGTAATAAACCCCTTGCACCGTGTTACAACAGCGCTGTGTAATAAAGCCCTTGCACCATGTTAGAGCAGCGCTGTGTAATAAACCCCTTGCACCGTGTTAGAGCAGCACTGTGTAATAAACCCCTTGCACCGTGTTAGAGCTGCACTGTATAATAAACCCCTTGCACCGTGTTACAACAGCGCTGTGTAATATACCCCTTGCACCGTGTTAGATCAGCGCTGTGTAATATACCCCTTGCACCGTGTTAGAGCAGCACTGTGTAATAAACCCCTTGCACCATGTTAGAGCAGCACTGTGTAATAAACACCTTGCACCGTGTTAGAGCAGCACTGTGTAATATACCCCTTGCACCGTGTTAGATCAGCGCTGTGTAATATACCCCTTGCACCGCGTTAGAGCAGCACTGTGTAATAAACCCCTTGCACCGTGTTCGAGCAGCACTGTGTAACAAACCCCTTGCACCGTGTTTCAACAGCGCTGTGTAATAAACCCTTTACACCGTGTTGGAGCAGCACTGTGTAATAAACCCTTTGCACCGTGTTACAACAGCGCTGTGTAATAAACCCCTTACACCGTGTTACAACAGCGCTGTGTAATAAACCCCTTACACCGTGTTAGAGCAGCACTGTGTAATAAAACCCTTGCAGCGTGTTACAACAGCGTTGTGTGATAAACCCCTTACACCGTGTTAGAGCAGCACTGTGTAATAAATCCCTTGCTCCGTGTTACAACAGCGCTGTGTAATAAACCCCTTACACCACGTTAGAGCAGCACTGTGTAATAAACCCCTTGCACCGCGTTACTACAGCGCTGTGTAATAAACCCCTTACACCGTGTTACAACAGCGCTGTGTAATAAACCCCTTACACCGTGTTTCAACAGCGCTGTGTAATAAACCCCTTGCACCGTGTTAGATCAGCACTGTGTAATAAACCCCTTGCACCGTGTTACAACAGCGCTGTGTACTAAACCCCTTCCACCGTGTTAGAGCAGCACTGTGTAATAAATTCCTTGCACCATGTTAGAGCAGCACTGTGTAATAAACCCCTTGCACCATGTTAGAGCAGCACTGTGTAATAAAACCCTTGCTCCGTGTTACAACAGCGCTGTGTAATAAACTCCTTACACTGTGTTAGAGCAGCACTGTGTAATAAACCCCTTACACCGTGTTAGAGCAGCACTGTGTAATAAACCCCTTACACCGTGTTAGAGCAGCACTGTGTAATAAACCCCTTGCACCGTGTTAGAGCTGCACTGTGTAATAAACCCCTTGCACCGTGTTAGAGCAGCACTATATAATAAACCCCTTACACCGTGTTAGAGCAGCACTGTGTAATAAACCCCTTACACCGTGTTAGAGCAGCACTGTGTAATAAACCCCTTGCACCGTGTTAGAGCAGCACTGTGTAATAAACCCCTTACACCGTGTTAGAGCAGCCCTGTGTAATAAATCCCTTACACCGTGTTGGAACTGCACTGTGTAATAAACCCCTTACACCGTGTTAGAGCAGCACTGTGTAATAAACCCCTTACACCGTGTTAGAGCAGCACTGTGTAATAAACCCCTTGCACCATGTTAGAGCAGCACTGTGTAATAAACCCCTTACACCATGTTAGAGCAGCGCTGTGTAATAAACCCCTTGCACCGTGTTAGAGCATCGCTGTGTAATAAACCCCTTGCACCGTGTTAGAGCTGCACTGTGTAATAAACCCCTTGCACCGTGTTAGAGCTGCACTGTGTAATAAACCCCTTGCACCGTGTTAGAGCAGCACTGTATAATAAACCCCTTGCACCGTGTTTGAGCAACACTGTGTAATAAACCGCTTGCACCGTGTTTGAGCAACACTGTGTAATAAACCCCTTGCACCGTGTTAGAGCAGCACTGTGTAATAAACCCCCTGCACCGTGTTACTGTGTAATAAACCCCCTGCCCCGTGTTAGAGCAGCACTGTGTAATAAACCCCTTGCACCGTGTTAGAGCTGCACTGTGTAATAAACCCCTTGCACCGTGTTAGAGCAGCACTGTATAATAAACCCCTTACACCGTGTTAGAGCAGCACTGTGTAATAAACCCCTTACACCGTGTTAGAGCAGCACTGTGTAATAAACCCCTTGCACCGTGTTAGAGCAGCACTGTGTAATAAACCCCTTACACCGTGTTAGAGCAGCCCTGTGTAATAAATCCCTTACACCGTGTTGGAACTGCACTGTGTAATAAACCCCTTACACCGTGGTAGAGCAGCACTGTGTAATAAACCCCTTACACCGTGTTAGAGCAGCACTGTGTAATAAACCCCTTACACCATGTTAGAGCAGCGCTGTGTAATAAACCCCTTGCACCGTGTTAGAGCAACGCTGTGTAATAAACCCCTTGCACCGTGTTAGAGCTGCACTGTGTAATAAACCCCTTGCACCGTGTTAGAGCTGCACTGTGTAATAAACCCCTTGCACCGTGTTAGAGCAGCACTGTATAATAAACCCCTTGCACCGTGTTTGAGCAACACTGTGTAATAAACCCCTTGCACCGTGTTTGAGCAACACTGTGTAATAAACCCCTTGCACCGTGTTAGAGCAGCACTGCGTAATAAACCCCCTGCACCGTGTTACTGTGTAATAAACCCCTTGCACCGTGTTAGATCAGCACTGTGTAATAAACCCCTTGCACCGTGTTAGATCAGCACTGTGTAATAAACCCCTTGCACGGTGTTAGATCAGCACTGTGTAGTCAACCCCTTGCACTGTGTTAGATCAGCGCTGTGTAATAAATCCCTTGCACCATGTTTGAGCAGCACTCTGTAATAAACCCCTTGCTCCGTGTTAGATCAGCACTGTGTAATAAACCCCTTGCACCACGTTTCAACAGCGCTGTGTAATAAACCCCTTGCACCGTGTTAGATCAGCGCTGTGTAATAAACCCCTTGCACCGCGTTAGAGCAGCACTGTGTAATAAACCGCTTGCACCACGTTTCAACAGCGCAGTGTAATAAACCCCTTGCACTTTGTTAGATCAGCGCCATGTAATAAACCCCTTACACCGTGTTTGAGCAGCACTGTGTAATAAACACCTTGCACCGTGTTAGATCAGCACTGTGTAATAAACCCCTTACACCGTGTTAGAGCAGCACTGTGTAATAAAGCCCTTGTACTTTGTTCGAGCAGCACTGTGTAATAAACCCCTTGCACCGTGTTAGAGCAGCACTGTGTAATAAACCCCTTGCACCATGTTAGAGCAGCACTGTTTAATAAACCCCTCGCACCATGTTAGATCAGCACTGTGTAATAAACCCCTTACACCGTGTTAGAGCAGCACTGTGTAATAAAGCCCTTACACCATGTTAGAGCAGCACTGTGTAATAAACCCCTTGCACCGTGTTAGAGCAGCACTGTATAATAAACCCCTTACACCGTGTTAGAGCAGCACTGTGTAATAAACCCCTTGCACCATGTTAGAGCAGTACTGTGTAATAAACCCCTTGCACCGTGTTGGAGCAGCACTGTGTAATAAACCCCTTACACCGTGTTAGAGCAGCACTGTATAATAAACCCCTTACACCATGTTAGAGCAGCACTGTTTAATAAACCCCTTGCACCGTGTTACATCAGCGCTGTGTAATAAACCCCTTGCACCGTGTTAGAGCAACACTGTGTAATAAACCCCTTACACCATGTTAGAGCAACACTGTGTAATAAACCCCTTACACCATGTTAGAGCAGCACTGTATAATAAACCCCTTGCACCGTGTTAGAGCAGCACTGTGTAATATACCCCTTGTACTTTGTTAGAGCAGCACTGTGTAATAAACCACTTGCACCGTGTTAGAGCAGCACTGTGTAATAAACCCCTTGCACCGTGTTACAACAGCGCTGTATAATAAACCCCTTGCACCATGTTAGAGCAGCACTGTATAATAAACCCCTTGCACCGTGTTAGAGCAGCACTGTATAATAAACCCCTTGCACCGTGTTAGAGCAGCACTGTGTAATAAACCCCAAACACGGTGTTAGAGCCGCACTGTGTAATAAACCCCTTGCACCGTGTTACAACAGCGCTGTGTAATAAACCCCTTGCACCATGTTAGAGCAGCACTGTGTAATAAACCCCTTGCACCGTGTTACAACAGCGCTGTGTAATAAACCCCTTGCACCATGTTAGAGCAGCACTGTGTAATAAACCCCTTGCACCGTGTTACAACAGCGCTGTGTAATAAAGCCCTTGCACCATGTTAGAGCAGCGCTGTGTAATAAACCCCTTGCACCGTGTTAGAGCAGCACTGTGTAATAAACCCCTTGCACCGTGTTAGAGCTGCACTGTATAATAAACCCCTTGCACCGTGTTAGAGCAGCACTGTGTAATATACCCCTTGCACCGTGTTAGATCAGCGCTGTGTAATATACCCCTTGCACCGTGTTAGAGCAGCACTGTGTAATAAACCCCTTGCACCATGTTAGAGCAGCACTGTGTAATAAACCCCTTGCACCGTGTTAGAGCAGCACTGTGTAATATACCCCTTGCACCGTGTTAGATCAGCGCTGTGTAATATACCCCTTGCACCGCGTTAGAGCAGCACTGTGTAATAAACCCCTTGCACCGTGTTCGAGCAGCACTGTGTAACAAACCCCTTGCACCGTGTTTCAACAGCGCTGTGTAATAAACCCTTTACACCGTGTTGGAGCAGCACTGTGTAATAAACCCTTTGCACCGTGTTACAACAGCGCTGTGTAATAAACCCCTTACACCACGTTAGAGCAGCACTGTGTAATAAACCCCTTGCACCGCGTTACAACAGCGCTGTGTAATAAACCCCTTACACCGTGTTACAACAGCGCTGTGTAATAAACCCCTTACACCGTGTTTCAACAGCGCTGTGGAATAAACCCCTTGCACCGTGTTAGATCTGCACTGTGTAATAAACCCCTTGCACCGTGTTACAACAGCGCTGTGTACTAAACCCCTTCCACCGTGTTAGAGCAGCACTGTGTAATAAATTCCTTGCACCATGTTAGAGCAGCACTGTGTAATAAACCCCTTGCACCATGTTAGAGCAGCACTGTGTAATAAAACCCTTGCTCCGTGTTACAACAGCGCTGTGTAATAAACTCCTTACACTGTGTTAGAGCAGCACTGTGTAATAAACCCCTTACACCGTGTTAGAGCAGCACTGTGTAATAAACCCCTTACACCGTGTTAGAGCAGCACTGTGTAATAAACCCCTTGCACCGTGTTAGAGCTGCACTGTGTAATAAACCCCTTACACCGTGTTAGAGCAGCACTGTGTAATAAACCCCTTGCACCGTGTTAGAGATGCACTGTGTAATAAACCCCTTGCACCGTGTTAGAGCAGCACTGTATAATAAACCCCTTACACCGTGTTAGAGCAGCACTGTGTAATAAACCCCTTACACCGTGTTAGAGCAGCACTGTGTAATAAACCCCTTGCACCGTGTTAGAGCAGCACTGTGTAATAAACCCCTTACACCGTGTTAGAGCAGCCCTGTGTAATAAATCCCTTACACCGTGTTGGAACTGCACTGTGTAATAAACCCCTTACACCGTGTTAGAGCAGCACTGTGGAATAAACCCCTTACACCGTGTTAGAGCAGCACTGTGTAATAAACCCCTTGCACCATGTTAGAGCAGCACTGTGTAATAAACCCCTTACACCATGTTAGAGCAGCGCTGTGTAATAAACCCCTTGCACCGTGTTAGAGCAACGCTGTGTAATAAACCCCTTGCACCGTGTTAGAGCTGCACTGTGTAATAAACCCCTTGCACCGTGTTAGAGCTGCACTGTGTAATAAACCCCTTGCACCGTGTTAGAGCAGCACTGTATAATAAACCCCTTGCACCGTGTTTGAGCAACACTGTGTAATAAACCCCTTGCACCGTGTTTGAGCAACACTGTGTAATAAACCCCTTGCACCGTGTTAGAGCAGCACTGTGTAATAAACCCCCTGCACCGTGTTACTGTGTAATAAACCCCTTGCACCGTGTTAGAGCAGCACTGTGTAATAAACCCCTTGCACCGTGTTAGAGCTGCACTGTGTAATAAACCCCTTGCACCGTGTTAGAGCAGCACTGTATAATAAACCCCTTACACCGTGTTAGAGCAGCACTGTGTAATAAACCCCTTACACCGTGTTAGAGCAGCACTGTGTAATAAACCCCTTGCACCGTGTTAGAGCAGCACTGTGTAATAAACCCCTTACACCGTGTTAGAGCAGCCCTGTGTAATAAATCCCTTACACCGTGTTGGAACTGCACTGTGTAATAAACCCCTTACACCGTGTTAGAGCAGCACTGTGTAATAAACCCCTTACACCGTGTTAGAGCAGCACTTTGTAAAAAAACCCTTGCACCTTGTTAGAGCAGCACTGTGTAATAAACGCCTCGTACCGTGTTGGAGCAGCACTGTATAATAAACCCCTTGCACCGTGTTAGAGCAGCACTGTGTAATAAACCCCTTGTACTTTGTTAGAGCAACACTGTGTAATAATCCCCTTACACCGTGTTAGATCTGCACTGTGTAATAAACCCCTGACACCGTGTTAGAGCACCACTGTGTAATAAAGCCCTTACACCGTGTTAGAGCAGCCCTGTGTAATAAATCCCTTACACCGTGTTGGAACTGCACTGTGTAATAAACCCCTTACACCGTGTTAGAGCAGCACTGTGTAATAAACCCCTTACACCGTGTTAGAGCAGCACTTTGTAAAAAAACCCTTGCACCTTGTTAGAGCAGCACTGTGTAATAAACGCCTCGTACCGTGTTGGAGCAGCACTGTATAATAAACCCCTTGCACCGTGTTAGAGCAGCACTGTGTAATAAACCCCTTGTACTTTGTTAGAGCAACACTGTGTAATAATCCCCTTACACCGTGTTAGATCTGCACTGTGTAATAAACCCCTGACACCGTGTTAGAGCACCACTGTGTAATAAAGCCCTTGTACTTTGTTAGAGCAACACTGTGTAATAAACCCCTTACACCGTGTTAGAGCAGCACTGTGTAATAAAACCCTTGCACCGTGTTAGAGCAGCACTGTGTAATATACCCCTTGCACCGCGTTTCAACAGCACTGTGTAATAAACCCCTTGCACCGTGTTAGAGCAGCACTGTGTAATAAAGCCCTTGTACTTTGTTAGAGCAACACTGTGTAATAAACCCCTTACACCGTGTTAGAGCAGCACTGTGTAATAAAACCCTTGCACGGTGTTAGAGCAGCACTGTGTAATATACCCCTTGCACCGCGTTTCAACAGCACTGTGCAATAAACCCCTTGCACCGTGTTAGAGCAGCACTGTGTAATATACCCCTTGCACCGTGTTAGAGCAGCACTGTGTAATATACCCCTTGCACCGTGTTAGAGCTGCACTGTATAATAAACCCCTTGCACCGTGTTACAACAGCGCTGTGTAATATACCCCTTGCACCGTGTTAGATCAGCGCTGTGTAATATACCCCTTGCACCGTGTTAGAGCAGCACTGTGTAATAAACCCCTTGCACCATGTTAGAGCAGCACTGTGTAATAAACACCTTGCACCGTGTTAGAGCAGCACTGTGTAATATACCCCTTGCACCGTGTTAGATCAGCGCTGTGTAATATACCCCTTGCACCGCGTTAGAGCAGCACTGTGTAATAAACCCCTTGCACCGTGTTCGAGCAGCACTGTGTAACAAACCCCTTGCACCGTGTTTCAACAGCGCTGTGTAATAAACCCTTTACACCGTGTTGGAGCAGCACTGTGTAATAAACCCTTTGCACCGTGTTACAACAGCGCTGTGTAATAAACCCCTTACACCGTGTTACAACAGCGCTGTGTAATAAACCCCTTACACCGTGTTAGAGCAGCACTGTGTAATAAAACCCTTGCAGCGTGTTACAACAGCGTTGTGTGATAAACCCCTTACACCGTGTTAGAGCAGCACTGTGTAATAAATCCCTTGCTCCGTGTTACAACAGCGCTGTGTAATAAACCCCTTACACCACGTTAGAGCAGCACTGTGTAATAAACCCCTTGCACCGCGTTACTACAGCGCTGTGTAATAAACCCCTTACACCGTGTTACAACAGCGCTGTGTAATAAACCCCTTACACCGTGTTTCAACAGCGCTGTGTAATAAACCCCTTGCACCGTGTTAGATCAGCACTGTGTAATAAACCCCTTGCACCGTGTTACAACAGCGCTGTGTACTAAACCCCTTCCACCGTGTTAGAGCAGCACTGTGTAATAAATTCCTTGCACCATGTTAGAGCAGCACTGTGTAATAAACCCCTTGCACCATGTTAGAGCAGCACTGTGTAATAAAACCCTTGCTCCGTGTTACAACAGCGCTGTGTAATAAACTCCTTACACTGTGTTAGAGCAGCACTGTGTAATAAACCCCTTACACCGTGTTAGAGCAGCACTGTGTAATAAACCCCTTACACCGTGTTAGAGCAGCACTGTGTAATAAACCCCTTGCACCGTGTTAGAGCTGCACTGTGTAATAAACCCCTTGCACCGTGTTAGAGCAGCACTATATAATAAACCCCTTACACCGTGTTAGAGCAGCACTGTGTAATAAACCCCTTACACCGTGTTAGAGCAGCACTGTGTAATAAACCCCTTGCACCGTGTTAGAGCAGCACTGTGTAATAAACCCCTTACACCGTGTTAGAGCAGCCCTGTGTAATAAATCCCTTACACCGTGTTGGAACTGCACTGTGTAATAAACCCCTTACACCGTGTTAGAGCAGCACTGTGTAATAAACCCCTTACACCGTGTTAGAGCAGCACTGTGTAATAAACCCCTTGCACCATGTTAGAGCAGCACTGTGTAATAAACCCCTTACACCATGTTAGAGCAGCGCTGTGTAATAAACCCCTTGCACCGTGTTAGAGCATCGCTGTGTAATAAACCCCTTGCACCGTGTTAGAGCTGCACTGTGTAATAAACCCCTTGCACCGTGTTAGAGCTGCACTGTGTAATAAACCCCTTGCACCGTGTTAGAGCAGCACTGTATAATAAACCCCTTGCACCGTGTTTGAGCAACACTGTGTAATAAACCGCTTGCACCGTGTTTGAGCAACACTGTGTAATAAACCCCTTGCACCGTGTTAGAGCAGCACTGTGTAATAAACCCCCTGCACCGTGTTACTGTGTAATAAACCCCCTGCCCCGTGTTAGAGCAGCACTGTGTAATAAACCCCTTGCACCGTGTTAGAGCTGCACTGTGTAATAAACCCCTTGCACCGTGTTAGAGCAGCACTGTATAATAAACCCCTTACACCGTGTTAGAGCAGCACTGTGTAATAAACCCCTTACACCGTGTTAGAGCAGCACTGTGTAATAAACCCCTTGCACCGTGTTAGAGCAGCACTGTGTAATAAACCCCTTACACCGTGTTAGAGCAGCCCTGTGTAATAAATCCCTTACACCGTGTTGGAACTGCACTGTGTAATAAACCCCTTACACCGTGGTAGAGCAGCACTGTGTAATAAACCCCTTACACCGTGTTAGAGCAGCACTGTGTAATAAACCCCTTACACCATGTTAGAGCAGCGCTGTGTAATAAACCCCTTGCACCGTGTTAGAGCAACGCTGTGTAATAAACCCCTTGCACCGTGTTAGAGCTGCACTGTGTAATAAACCCCTTGCACCGTGTTAGAGCTGCACTGTGTAATAAACCCCTTGCACCGTGTTAGAGCAGCACTGTATAATAAACCCCTTGCACCGTGTTTGAGCAACACTGTGTAATAAACCCCTTGCACCGTGTTTGAGCAACACTGTGTAATAAACCCCTTGCACCGTGTTAGAGCAGCACTGCGTAATAAACCCCCTGCACCGTGTTACTGTGTAATAAACCCCTTGCACCGTGTTAGATCAGCACTGTGTAATAAACCCCTTGCACCGTGTTAGATCAGCACTGTGTAATAAACCCCTTGCACGGTGTTAGATCAGCACTGTGTAGTCAACCCCTTGCACTGTGTTAGATCAGCGCTGTGTAATAAATCCCTTGCACCATGTTTGAGCAGCACTCTGTAATAAACCCCTTGCTCCGTGTTAGATCAGCACTGTGTAATAAACCCCTTGCACCACGTTTCAACAGCGCTGTGTAATAAACCCCTTGCACCGTGTTAGATCAGCGCTGTGTAATAAACCCCTTGCACCGCGTTAGAGCAGCACTGTGTAATAAACCGCTTGCACCACGTTTCAACAGCGCAGTGTAATAAACCCCTTGCACTTTGTTAGATCAGCGCCATGTAATAAACCCCTTACACCGTGTTTGAGCAGCACTGTGTAATAAACACCTTGCACCGTGTTAGATCAGCACTGTGTAATAAACCCCTTACACCGTGTTAGAGCAGCACTGTGTAATAAAGCCCTTGTACTTTGTTCGAGCAGCACTGTGTAATAAACCCCTTGCACCGTGTTAGAGCAGCACTGTGTAATAAACCCCTTGCACCATGTTAGAGCAGCACTGTTTAATAAACCCCTCGCACCATGTTAGATCAGCACTGTGTAATAAACCCCTTACACCGTGTTAGAGCAGCACTGTGTAATAAAGCCCTTACACCATGTTAGAGCAGCACTGTGTAATAAACCCCTTGCACCGTGTTAGAGCAGCACTGTATAATAAACCCCTTACACCGTGTTAGAGCAGCACTGTGTAATAAACCCCTTGCACCATGTTAGAGCAGTACTGTGTAATAAACCCCTTGCACCGTGTTGGAGCAGCACTGTGTAATAAACCCCTTACACCGTGATAGAGCAGCACTGTATAATAAACCCCTTACACCATGTTAGAGCAGCACTGTTTAATAAACCCCTTGCACCGTGTTACATCAGCGCTGTGTAATAAACCCCTTGCACCGTGTTAGAGCAACACTGTGTAATAAACCCCTTACACCATGTTAGAGCAACACTGTGTAATAAACCCCTTACACCATGTTAGAGCAGCACTGTATAATAAACCCCTTGCACCGTGTTAGAGCAGCACTGTGTAATATACCCCTTGTACTTTGTTAGAGCAGCACTGTGTAATAAACCACTTGCACCGTGTTAGAGCAGCACTGTGTAATAAACCCCTTGCACCGTGTTACAACAGCGCTGTATAATAAACCCCTTGCACCATGTTAGAGCAGCACTGTATAATAAACCCCTTGCACCGTGTTAGAGCAGCACTGTATAATAAACCCCTTGCACCGTGTTAGAGCAGCACTGTGTAATAAACCCCAAACACGGTGTTAGAGCCGCACTGTGTAATAAACCCCTTGCACCGTGTTACAACAGCGCTGTGTAATAAACCCCTTGCACCATGTTAGAGCAGCACTGTGTAATAAACCCCTTGCACCGTGTTACAACAGCGCTGTGTAATAAACCCCTTGCACCATGTTAGAGCAGCACTGTGTAATAAACCCCTTGCACCGTGTTACAACAGCGCTGTGTAATAAAGCCCTTGCACCATGTTAGAGCAGCGCTGTGTAATAAACCCCTTGCACCGTGTTAGAGCAGCACTGTGTAATAAACCCCTTGCACCGTGTTAGAGCTGCACTGTATAATAAACCCCTTGCACCGTGTTAGAGCAGCACTGTGTAATATACCCCTTGCACCGTGTTAGATCAGCGCTGTGTAATATACCCCTTGCACCGTGTTAGAGCAGCACTGTGTAATAAACCCCTTGCACCATGTTAGAGCAGCACTGTGTAATAAACCCCTTGCACCGTGTTAGAGCAGCACTGTGTAATATACCCCTTGCACCGTGTTAGATCAGCGCTGTGTAATATACCCCTTGCACCGCGTTAGAGCAGCACTGTGTAATAAACCCCTTGCACCGTGTTCGAGCAGCACTGTGTAACAAACCCCTTGCACCGTGTTTCAACAGCGCTGTGTAATAAACACTTTACACCGTGTTGGAGCAGCACAGTGTAATAAACCCTTTGCACCGTGTTACAACAGCGCTGTGTAATAAACCCCTTACACCGTGTTACAACAGCGCTGTGTAATAAACCCCTTACACCGTGTTAGAGCAGCACTGTGTAATAAAACCCTTGCAGCGTGTTACAACAGCATTGTGTAATAAACCCCTTACACCGTGTTAGAGCAGCACTGTGTAATAAATCCCTTGCTCCGTGTTACAACAGCGCTGTGTAATAAACCCCTTACACCACGTTAGAGCAGCACTGTGTAATAAACCCCTTGCACCGCGTTACAACAGCGCTGTGTAATAAACCCCTTACACCGTGTTACAACAGCGCTGTGTAATAAACCCCTTACACCGTGTTTCAACAGCGCTGTGGAATAAACCCCTTGCACCGTGTTAGATCTGCACTGTGTAATAAACCCCTTGCACCGTGTTACAACAGCGCTGTGTACTAAACCCCTTCCACCGTGTTAGAGCAGCACTGTGTAATAAATTCCTTGCACCATGTTAGAGCAGCACTGTGTAATAAACCCCTTGCACCATGTTAGAGCAGCACTGTGTAATAAAACCCTTGCTCCGTGTTACAACAGCGCTGTGTAATAAACTCCTTACACTGTGTTAGAGCAGCACTGTGTAATAAACCCCTTACACCGTGTTAGAGCAGCACTGTGTAATAAACCCCTTACACCGTGTTAGAGCAGCACTGTGTAATAAACCCCTTGCACCGTGTTAGAGCTGCACTGTGTAATAAACCCCTTACACCGTGTTAGAGCAGCACTGTGTAATAAACCCCTTGCACCGTGTTAGAGATGCACTGTGTAATAAACCCCTTGCACCGTGTTAGAGCAGCACTGTATAATAAACCCCTTACACCGTGTTAGAGCAGCACTGTGTAATAAACCCCTTACACCGTGTTAGAGCAGCACTGTGTAATAAACCCCTTGCACCGTGTTAGAGCAGCACTGTGTAATAAACCCCTTACACCGTGTTAGAGCAGCCCTGTGTAATAAATCCCTTACACCGTGTTGGAACTGCACTGTGTAATAAACCCCTTACACCGTGTTAGAGCAGCACTGTGGAATAAACCCCTTACACCGTGTTAGAGCAGCACTGTGTAATAAACCCCTTGCACCATGTTAGAGCAGCACTGTGTAATAAACCCCTTACACCATGTTAGAGCAGCGCTGTGTAATAAACCCCTTGCACCGTGTTAGAGCAACGCTGTGTAATAAACCCCTTGCACCGTGTTAGAGCTGCACTGTGTAATAAACCCCTTGCACCGTGTTAGAGCTGCACTGTGTAATAAACCCCTTGCACCGTGTTAGAGCAGCACTGTATAATAAACCCCTTGCACCGTGTTTGAGCAACACTGTGTAATAAACCCCTTGCACCGTGTTTGAGCAACACTGTGTAATAAACCCCTTGCACCGTGTTAGAGCAGCACTGTGTAATAAACCCCCTGCACCGTGTTACTGTGTAATAAACCCCTTGCACCGTGTTAGAGCAGCACTGTGTAATAAACCCCTTGCACCGTGTTAGAGCTGCACTGTGTAATAAACCCCTTGCACCGTGTTAGAGCAGCACTGTATAATAAACCCCTTACACCGTGTTAGAGCAGCACTGTGTAATAAACCCCTTACACCGTGTTAGAGCAGCACTGTGTAATAAACCCCTTGCACCGTGTTAGAGCAGCACTGTGTAATAAACCCCTTACACCGTGTTAGAGCAGCCCTGTGTAATAAATCCCTTACACCGTGTTGGAACTGCACTGTGTAATAAACCCCTTACACCGTGTTAGAGCAGCACTGTGTAATAAACCCCTTACACCGTGTTAGAGCAGCACTTTGTAAAAAAACCCTTGCACCTTGTTAGAGCAGCACTGTGTAATAAACGCCTCGTACCGTGTTGGAGCAGCACTGTATAATAAACCCCTTGCACCGTGTTAGAGCAGCACTGTGTAATAAACCCCTTGTACTTTGTTAGAGCAACACTGTGTAATAATCCCCTTACACCGTGTTAGATCTGCACTGTGTAATAAACCCCTGACACCGTGTTAGAGCACCACTGTGTAATAAAGCCCTTACACCGTGTTAGAGCAGCCCTGTGTAATAAATCCCTTACACCGTGTTGGAACTGCACTGTGTAATAAACCCCTTACACCGTGTTAGAGCAGCACTGTGTAATAAACCCCTTACACCGTGTTAGAGCAGCACTTTGTAAAAAAAACCTTGCACCTTGTTAGAGCAGCACTGTGTAATAAACGCCTCGTACCGTGTTGGAGCAGCACTGTATAATAAACCCCTTGCACCGTGTTAGAGCAGCACTGTGTAATAAACCCCTTGTACTTTGTTAGAGCAACACTGTGTAATAATCCCCTTACACCGTGTTAGATCTGCACTGTGTAATAAACCCCTGACACCGTGTTAGAGCACCACTGTGTAATAAAGCCCTTGTACTTTGTTAGAGCAACACTGTGTAATAAACCCCTTACACCGTGTTAGAGCAGCACTGTGTAATAAAACCCTTGCACCGTGTTAGAGCAGCACTGTGTAATATACCCCTTGCACCGCGTTTCAACAGCACTGTGTAATAAACCCCTTGCACCGTGTTAGAGCAGCACTGTGTAATAAAGCCCTTGTACTTTGTTAGAGCAACACTGTGTAATAAACCCCTTACACCGTGTTAGAGCAGCACTGTGTAATAAAACCCTTGCACGGTGTTAGAGCAGCACTGTGTAATATACCCCTTGCACCGCGTTTCAACAGCACTGTGCAATAAACCCCTTGCACCGTGTTAGAGCAGCACTGTGTAATATACCCCTTGCACCGTGTTAGAGCAGCACTGTGTAATATACCCCTTGCACCGTGTTAGATCAGCACTGTGTAATAAACCCCTTGCACCGTGTTAGATCAGCACTGTGTAATAAACCCCTTGCACCGTGTTAGAGCAGCACTGTGTAATATACCCCTTGCACCGTGTAAGAGCAGCACTGTGTAATATACCCCTTGCACCGCGTTTCAACAGCACTGTGTAATAAACCCCTTGCACCGTGTTAGAGCAGCGCTGTGTAATAAAGCCCTTGTACTTTGTTAGAGCAGCACTGTGTAATAAACCCCTTGCACCGTGTTAGAGCAGCACTGTGTAATATACCCCTTGCACCGTGTTAGAGCAGCACTGTGTAATATACCCCTTGCACCGTGTTAGATCAGCACTGTGTAATAAACCCCTTGCACCGTGTTAGATCAGCACTGTGTAATAAACCCCTTGCACCGTGTTAGAGCAGCACTGTGTAATATACCCCTTGCACCGTGTAAGAGCAGCACTGTGTAATATACCCCTTGCACCGCGTTTCAACAGCACTGTGTAATAAACCCCTTGCACCGTGTTAGAGCAGCGCTGTGTAATAAAGCCCTTGTACTTTGTTAGAGCAGCACTGTGTAATAAACCCCTTGCACCGTGTTAGAGCAGCACTGTGTAATATACCCCGTGCACCGTGTTAGAGCAGCACTGTGTAATATACCCCTTGCACCGTGTTAGATCAGCACTGTGTAATAAACCCCTTGCACCGTGTTAGATCAGCACTGTGTAATAAACCCCTTGCACCGTGTTAGAGCAGCACTGTGTAATATACCCCTTGCACCGTGTAAGAGCAGCACTGTGTAATATACCCCTTGCACCGCGTTTCAACAGCACTGTGTAATAAACCCCTTGCACCGTGTCAGAGCAGCGCTGTGTAATAAAGCCCTTGTACTTTGTTAGAGCAGCACTGTGTAATAAACCCCTTGCACCGTGTTAGATCAGCACTGTGTAATAAACTCCTTGCACCGTGTTAGATCAGCACTGTGTAATAAACCCCTTGCACCGTGTTAGATCAGCGCTGTGTAATAAACCCCTTGCACCATGTTAGAGCAGCACTGTATAATAAACCCCTTGCACCGTGTTAGAGCAGCACTGTGTAATAAACCCCTTGCACCGCGTTTCAAAAGCACTGTGTAATAAACCCCTTGCACCGTGTTAGAGCAGCACTGTGTAATAAACGCCTTGTACTTTGTTAGAGCTGCACTGTGTAATAAACCCCTTGCACCGTGTTAGAGCAGCACTGTGTAATAAACACCTTGCGCCGTGTTAGATCAGCACTGTGTAATAAAGCCCATGTACTTTGTTAGAGCAGCACTTTGTAATAAACCCCTTGCACCGTGTTAGAGCAGCACTGTGTAATAAACGCCTCGTACCGTGTTGGAGCAGCACTGTATAATAAACCCCTTGCACCGTGTTAGAGCAGCGCTGTGTAATAAACCCCTGACACCGTGTTAGATCAGCACTGTGTAATAAAGCCCTTGTGCTTTGTTAGAGCAACACTGTGTAATAATCCCCTTACACCGTGTTAGAGCAGCACTGTCAAATAAACCCCTTGCACCGCGTTTCAACAGCACTGTGTAATAAACCCCTTGCACCGTGTTAGAGCAGCGCTGTGTAATAAACCCCTTGCACCGTGTTAGAGCAGCGCTGTGTAATATACCCCTGACACCGTGTTAGATCAGCACTGTGTAATAAAGCCCTTGTGCTTTGTTAGAGCAACACTGTGTAATAAAACCCTTGCATCGTGTTAGAGCAGCACTGTGTAATATACTCCTTGCACCGCGTTTCAACAGCACTGTGTAATAAACCCCTTGCACCGTGTTAGAGCAGCACTGTGTAATAAACCCCTTGCACCGTGTTAGAGCAGCACTGTGTAATATACCCCTTGCACCGCGTTTCAACAGCACTGTGTAATAAACCCCTTGCATCGTGTTAGAGCAGCACTGTGTAATATATCCCTTGCACCGTGTTAGATCAGCACTGTGTAATAAATCCCTTACACCGTGTTAGAGCAGCACTGTGTAATAAAGCCCTTGTACTTTGTTCGAGCAGCACTGTGTAATAAACCCCTTGCACCGTGTTAGAGCAGCACTGTGTAATAAACCCCTTGCACCATGTTAGAGCAGCACTGTTTAATAAACCCCTCTCACCATGTGAGAGCAACACTGTGTAATAAACCCCTTACACCGTGTTTGAGCAACACTGTGTAATAAACCCCTTGCACCGTGTTAGAGCAGCACTGTGTAATAAACCCCTTGCACCGTGTTAGATCAGCACTGTATAATAAAGCCCTTGTACTTTGTTAGAGCAGCACTGTGTAATAAACCCCTTGCACCGTGTTAGAGCAGCACTGTGTAATAAACCCCTTGCAATGTGTTAGAGCAGCACTGTGTAATAAACCCCTTGCACCGTGTTAGAGCAGCACTGTGTAATAAACCCCTTGCACCGTGTTAGATCAGCACTGTGTAATAAAGCCCTTGTACTTTGTTAGAGCAGCACTGTGTAATAAACCCCTTGCACCGTGTTAGAGCAGCACTGTGTAATAAACCCCTTGCACCGCGTTTCAACAGCGCTGTGTAATAAAGCCCTTACACCGTGTTAGAGCAGCACTGTGTAATAAACCCCTTGCACCGTGTTAGAGCAGCACTGTGTAATATATCCCTTGCACCGTGTTAGATCAGCACTGTGTAATAAACCCCTTACACCTTGTTAGAGCAGCACAGTGTAATAAAGCCCTTGTACTTTGTTCGAGCAGCACTGTGTAATAAACCCCTTGCACCGTGTTAGAGCAGCACTGTGTAATAAACCCCTTGCACCATGTTAGAGCAGCACTGTTTAATAAACCCCTCTCACCATGTGAGAGCAACACTGTGTAATAAACCCCTTACACCGTGTTTGAGCAACACTGTGTAATAAACCCCTTGCACCGTGTTAGAGCAGCACTGTGTAATAAACCCCTTGCACCGTGTTAGATCAGCACTGTATAATAAAGCCCTTGTACTTTGTTAGAGCAGCACTGTGTAATAAAACCCTTGCACCGTGTTAGAGCAGCACTGTGTAATAAACCCCTTGCACTGTGTTAGAGCAGCACTGTGTAATAAACCCCTTGCACCGTGTTAGAGCAGCACTGTGTAATAAACCCCTTGCACCGTGTTAGATCAGCACTGTGTAATAAAGCCCTTGTACTTTGTTAGAGCAGCACTGTGTAATAAACCCCTTGCACCGTGTTAGAGCAGCACTGTGTAATAAACCCCTTGCACCGCGTTTCAACAGCGCTGTGTAATAAAGCCCTTACACCGTGTTAGAGCAGCACTGTGTAATAAACCCCTTGCACCGTGTTAGAGCAGCACTGTGTAATAAACCCCTTGCACCGCGTTTCAACAGCACTGTGTAATAAACCCCTTGCACCGTGTTAGAGCTGCACTGTGTAATAAACCCCTTGCACCGTGTTAGAGCAACACTGTGTAATAAACACCTTGCACCGTGTTAGATCAGTACTGTGTAATAAAGCCCTTGTACTTTGTTAGAGCAGCACTTTGTTATAAACCCCTTGCACCGTGTGAGAGCAGCACTGTGTAATAAACGCCTCGTACCGTGTTGGAGCAGCACTGTATAATAAACCCCTTGCACAGTGTTCGAGCAGCGCTGTGTAATAAACCCCTGACACCGTGTTAGAGCAGCACTGTGTAATATACCCCTTGCACCGTGTTAGAGCAGCACTGTGTAATATACCCCTTGCACCGCGTTTCAACAGCGTTGTGTAATAAACCCCTTGCACCGTGTTAGAGCAGCACTGTGTAATATACCCCTTGCACCGTGTTAGAGCAGCACTGTGTAATATACCCCTTGCACCGCGTTTCAACAGCGTTGTGTAATAAACCCCTTGCACCGTGTTGGAGCAGCACGGTGTAATAAACCCCTTGCACCGTGTTAGAGCAGCACTGTGTAATAAACCCCTTGCACCGCGTTTCAACAGCACTGTGTAATAAACCCCTTGCACCGTGTTAGAGCAGCACTGTGTAACATACCCCTTGCACCGCGTTTCAACAGCACTGTGTAATAAACCCCTTGCACCGTGTTAGAGCAGCACTGTGTAATAAACCCCTTGCACCGTGTTAGATCAGCACTGTGTAATAAACCCCTTGCACCACGTTTCAACAGCGCAGTGTAATAAACCCCTTGTACTTTGTTAGATCAGCGCCATGTAATAAACCCGTTACACCGTGTTTGAGCAGCACTGTGTAATAAACCCCTTGCACCGTGTTAGATCAGCACTGTGTAATAAACCCCTTACACCGTGTTAGAGCAGCACTGTGTAATAAAGCCCTTGTACTTTGTTCGAGCAGCACTGTGTAATAAACCCCTTGCACCGTGTTAGAGCAGCACTGTGTAATAAACCCCTTGCACCATGTTAGAGCAGCACTGTTTAATAAACCCCTCGCACCATGTTAGAGCAGCACTGTGTAATAACCCCCTTGCACCATGTTAGAGCAGCACTGTTTAATAAACCACTCTCACCATGTGAGAGCAACACTGTGTAATAAACCCCTTACACCGTGTTTGAGCAGCACCGTGTAATAAACCCCTTACACCGTGTTAGTGCAGCACTGTGTAATAAACCCCTTACACCTTGTTAGAGCAGTACTGTGTAATAAACCCCTTGCACCGTGTTAGAGCAGCACTGTGTAATAAACCCCTTGCACCGTGTTAGATCAGCACTGTGTAATAAAGCCCTTGTACTTTGTTAGAGCAGCACTGTGTAATAAATCCCTTGCACCTTGTTAGTGCAGCACTGTGTAATAAAGCCCTTGTACTTTGTTAGAGCAGCACTGTGTAATAAACCCCTTGCACCATGTTAGAGCAGCACTGTGTAATAAACCCCTTACACCTTGTTAGAGCAGTACTGTGTAATAAACCCCTTGCACCGTGTTAGAGCAGCACTGTGTAATAAACCCCTTGCACCGTGTTAGAGCAGCACTGTGTAATAAACCCCTTGAACCGTGTTAGAGCAGTACTGTGTAATAAACCCCTTGCACCGTGTTACAACACCGCTGTGTAATAAACACCTTGCACCGTGTTAGAGCAGCACTGTGTAATAAACCCCTTGCATCGTGTTAGAGCAGCACTTTGTAATAAACCCCTTGCACAGTGTTACAACAGCGCTGTGTAATAAACCCCTTGCACCGTGTTAGATCAGCACTGTGTAATATACCCCTTGCACCGCGTTTCAACATCACTGTGTAATAAACCCCTTGCACTGTGTCAGATCAGCACTGTGTAATATACCCCTTGCAACGAGTTTCAACAGCGCTGTGTAATAAATCCCTTGCACCGTGTTCGATCAGCACTGTGTAATAAAGCCCTTGTACTTTGTTAGAGCAGCACTTTGTAAAAAAACCTTGCACCGTGTTAGAGCAGCACTGTGTAATAAACGCCTCGTACCGTGTTGGAGCAGCACTGTATAATAAACCCCTTGCACCGTGTTAGAGCAGCACTGTGTAATAAACCCCTTGTACTTTGTTAGAGCAACATTGTGTAATAAACCCCTTACACCGTGTTAGATCAGCACTGTGTAATAAACCCCTGACACCGTGTTAGAGCAGCACTGTGTAATAAAGCCCTTGTACTTTGTTAGAGCAACACTGTGTAATAAACCCCTTACACCGTGTTAGAGCAGCACTGCGTAATAAAACCTTTGCACCGTGTTAGAGCAGCTCTGTGTAATATACCCCTTGCACCGCGTTTCAACAGCGCTGTGTAATAAACCCCTTGCACCGTGTTAGAGCAGCACTGTGTAATATACCCCTTGCACCGTGTAAGAGCAGCACTGTGTAATATACCCGTTGCACCGCGTTTCAACAGCACTGTGTAATAAACCCCTTGCACCGTGTTAGAGCAGCACTGTGTAATATACCCCTTGCACCGTGTAAGAGCAGCACTGTGTAATAAACCCCTTGTACTTTGTTAGAGCAACATTGTGTAATAAACCCCTTACACCGTGTTAGATCAGCACTGTGTAATAAACCCCTGACACCGTGTTAGAGCAGCACTGTGTAATAAAGCCCTTGTACTTTGTCAGAGCAACACTGTGTAATAAACCCCTTACACCGTGTTAGAGCAGCACTGCGTAATAAAACCTTTGCACCGTGTTAGAGCAGCTCTGTGTAATATACCCCTTGCACCGCGTTTCAACAGCGCTGTGTAATAAACCCCTTGCACCGTGTTAGAGCAGCACTGTGTAATAAACCCCTTGCACCGTGTTAGAGCAGCACTGTGTAATATATCCCTTGCACCGTGTAAGAGCAGCACTGTGTAATATACCCCTTGCACCGCGTTTCAACAGCACTGTGTAATAAACCCCTTGCACCGTGTTAGAGCAGCGCTGTGTAATAAAGCCCTTGTACTTTGTTAGAGCAGCACTGTGTAATAAACCCCTTGCACCGTGTTAGATCAGCACTGTATAATAAACCCCTTGCACAGTGTTCGAGCAGCGCTGTGTAATAAACCCCTGACACCGTGTTAGAGCAGCACTGTGTAATATACCCCTTGCACCGTGTTAGAGCAGCACTGTGTAATATACCCCTTGCACCGCGTTTCAACAGCGTTGTGTAATAAACCCCTTGCACCGTGTTAGAGCAGCACTGTGTAATATACCCCTTGCACCGTGTTAGAGCAGCACTGTGTAATATACCCCTTGCACCGCGTTTCAACAGCGTTGTGTAATAAACCCCTTGCACCGTGTTGGAGCAGCACTGTGTAATAAACCCCTTGCATCGTGTTAGAGCAGCACTGTGTAATAAACCCCTTGCACCGCGTTTCAACAGCACTGTGTAATAAACCCCTTGCACCGCGTTTCAACAGCACTGTGTAATAAACCCCTTGCACCGTGTTTGAGCAGCACTGTGTAACATACCCCTTGCACCGCGTTTCAACAGCACTGTGTAATAAACCCCTTGCACCGTGTTAGAGCAGCACTGTGTAATAAACCCCTTGCACCGTGTTAGATCAGCACTGTGTAATAAACCCCTTGCACCACGTTTCAACAGCGCAGTGTAATAAACCCCTTGTACTTTGTTAGATCAGCGCCATGTAATAAACCCCTTACACCGTGTTTGAGCAGCACTGTGTAATAAACCCCTTGCACCGTGTTAGATCAGCACTGTGTAATAAACCACTTACACCGTGTTAGAGCAGCACTGCGTAATATACCCCTTGCACCGTGTTAGATCAGCGCTGTGTAATAAACCCCTTGCACCGTGTTAGATCAGCGCTGTGTAATAAACCCCTTACACCGTGTTAGAGCAGCACTGTGTAATAAAGCCCTTGTACTTTGTTCGAGCAGCACTGTGTAATAAACCCCTTGCACCGTGTTAGATCAGCACTGTGTAATAAACCCCTTACACCGTGTTAGAGCAGCACTGTGTAATAAAGCCCTTGTACTTTGTTCGAGCAGCACTGTGTAATAAACCCCTTGCACCGTGTTAGAGCAGCACTGTGTAATAAACCCCTTGCACCATGTTAGAGCAGCACTGTTTAATAAACCCCTCGCACCATGTTAGAGCAGCACTGTGTAATAAACCCCTTGCACCATGTTAGAGCAGCACTGTTTAATAAACCCCTCGCACCATGTTAGAGCAGCACTGTTTAATAAACCCCTCGCACCATGTTAGAGCAGCACTGTGTAATAAACACATGGCACCGTGTTAGATCAGTACTGTGTAATAAAGCCCTTGTACTTTGTTAGAGCAGCACTTTGTAATAAACCCCTTGCACCGTGTGAGAGCAGCACTGTGTAATAAACGCCTCGTACCGTGTTGGAGCAGCACTGTATAATAAACCCCTTGCACCGTGTTCGAGCAGCCCTGTGTAATAAACCCCTGACACCGTGTTAGAGCAGCACTGTGTAATATACCCCTTGCACCGTGTTAGAGCAGCACTGTGTAATATACCCCTTGCACCGCGTTTCAACAGCGTTGTGTAATAAACCCCTTGCACCGTGTTAGAGCAGCACTGTGTAATATACCCCTTGCACCGTGTTAGAGCAGCACTGTGTAATATACCCCTTGCAACGAGTTTCAACAGCGCTGTGTAATAAATCCCTTGCACCGTGTTCGATCAGCACTGTGTAATAAAGCCCTTGTACTTTGTTAGAGCAGCACTTTGTAAAAAAACCTTGCACCGTGTTAGAGCAGCACTGTGTAATAAACGCCTCGTACCGTGTTGGAGCAGCACTGTATAATAAACCCCTTGCACCGTGTTAGAGCAGCACTGTGTAATAAACCCCTTGTACTTTGTTAGAGCAACATTGTGTAATAAACCCCTTACACCGTGTTAGATCAGCACTGTGTAATAAACCCCTGACACCGTGTTAGAGCAGCACTGTGTAATAAAGCCCTTGTACTTTGTTAGAGCAACACTGTGTAATAAACCCCTTACACCGTGTTAGAGCAGCACTGCGTAATAAAACCTTTGCACCGTGTTAGAGCAGCTCTGTGTAATATACCCCTTGCACCGCGTTTCAACAGCGCTGTGTAATAAACCCCTTGCACCGTGTTAGAGCAGCACTGTGTAATATGCCCCTTGCACCGTGTAAGAGCAGCACTGTGTAATATACCCGTTGCACCGCGTTTCAACAGCACTGTGTAATAAACCCCTTGCACCGTGTTAGAGCAGCACTGTGTAATATACCCCTTGCACCGTGTAAGAGCAGCACTGTGTAATAAACCCCTTGTACTTTGTTAGAGCAACATTGTGTAATAAACCCCTTACACCGTGTTAGATCAGCACTGTGTAATAAACCCCTGACACCGTGTTAGAGCAGCACTGTGTAATAAAGCCCTTGTACTTTGTTAGAGCAACACTGTGTAATAAACCCCTTACACCGTGTTAGAGCAGCACTGCGTAATAAAACCTTTGCACCGTGTTAGAGCAGCTCTGTGTAATATACCCCTTGCACCGCGTTTCAACAGCGCTGTGTAATAAACCCCTTGCACCGTGTTAGAGCAGCACTGTGTAATAAACCCCTTGCACCGTGTTAGAGCAGCACTGTGTAATATATCCCTTGCACCGTGTAAGAGCAGCACTGTGTAATATACCCCTTGCACCGCGTTTCAACAGCACTGTGTAATAAACCCCTTGCACCGTGTTAGAGCAGCGCTGTGTAATAAAGCCCTTGTACTTTGTTAGAGCAGCACTGTGTAATAAACCCCTTGCACCGTGTTAGATCAGCACTGTATAATAAACCCCTTGCACAGTGTTCGAGCAGCGCTGTGTAATAAACCCCTGACACCGTGTTAGAGCAGCACTGTGTAATATACCCCTTGCACCGTGTTAGAGCAGCACTGTGTAATATACCCCTTGCACCGCGTTTCAACAGCGTTGTGTAATAAACCCCTTGCACCGTGTTAGAGCAGCACTGTGTAATATACCCCTTGCACCGTGTTAGAGCAGCACTGTGTAATATACCCCTTGCACCGCGTTTCAACAGCGTTGTGTAATAAACCCCTTGCACCGTGTTGGAGCAGCACTGTGTAATAAACCCCTTGCACCGTGTTAGAGCAGCACTGTGTAATAAACCCCTTGCACCGCGTTTCAACAGCACTGTGTAATAAACCCCTTGCACCGCGTTTCAACAGCACTGTGTAATAAACCCCTTGCACCGTGTTTGAGCAGCACTGTGTAACATACCCCTTGCAACGCGTTTCAACAGCACTGTGTAATAAACCCCTTGCACCGTGTTAGAGCAGCACTGTGTAATAAACCCCTTGCACCGTGTTAGATCAGCACTGTGTAATAAACCCCTTGCACCACGTTTCAACAGCGCAGTGTAATAAACCCCTTGTACTTTGTTAGATCAGCGCCATGTAATAAACCCCTTACACCGTGTTTGAGCAGCACTGTGTAATAAACCCCTTGCACCGTGTTAGATCAGCACTGTGTAATAAACCACTTACACCGTGTTAGAGCAGCACTGCGTAATATACCCCTTGCACCGTGTTAGATCAGCGCTGTGTAATAAACCCCTTGCACCGTGTTAGATCAGCGCTGTGTAATAAACCCCTTACACCGTGTTAGAGCAGCACTGTGTAATAAAGCCCTTGTACTTTGTTCGAGCAGCACTGTGTAATAAACCCCTTGCACCGTGTTAGATCAGCACTGTGTAATAAACCCCTTACACCGTGTTAGAGCAGCACTGTGTAATAAAGCCCTTGTACTTTGTTCGAGCAGCACTGTGTAATAAACCCCTTGCACCGTGTTAGAGCAGCACTGTGTAATAAACCCCTTGCACCATGTTAGAGCAGCACTGTTTAATAAACCCCTCGCACCATGTTAGAGCAGCACTGTGTAATAAACCCCTTGCACCATGTTAGAGCAGCACTGTTTAATAAACCCCTCGCACCATGTTAGAGCAGCACTGTTTAATAAACCCCTCGCACCATGTTAGAGCAGCACTGTGTAATAAACACATGGCACCGTGTTAGATCAGTACTGTGTCATAAAGCCCTTGTACTTTGTTAGAGCAGCACTTTGTAATAAACCCCTTGCACCGTGTGAGAGCAGCACTGTGTAATAAACGCCTCGTACCGTGTTGGAGCAGCACTGTATAATAAACCCCTTGCACCGTGTTCGAGCAGCCCTGTGTAATAAACCCCTGACACCGTGTTAGAGCAGCACTGTGTAATATACCCCTTGCACCGTGTTAGAGCAGCACTGTGTAATATACCCCTTGCACCGCGTTTCAACAGCGTTGTGTAATAAACCCCTTGCACCGTGTTAGAGCAGCACTGTGTAATATACCCCTTGCACCGTGTTAGAGCAGCACTGTGTAATATACCCCTTGCACCGCGTTTCAACAGCGTTGTGTAATAAACCCCTTGCACCGTGTTGGAGCAGCACTGTGTAATAAACCCCTTGCACCGTGTTAGAGCAGCACTGTGTAATAAACCCCTTGCACCGCGTTTCAACAGCACTGTGTAATAAACCCCTTGCACCGTGTTAGAGCAGCACTGTGTAACATACCCCTTGCACCGCGTTTCAACAGCACTGTGTAATAAACCCCTTGCACCGTGTTAGAGCAGCACTGTGTAATAAACCCCTTGCACCGTGTTAGATCAGCACTGTGTAATAAACCCCTTGCACCACGTTTCAACAGCGCAGTGTAATAAACCCCTTGTACTTTGTTAGATCAGCGCCATGTAATAAACCCCTTACACCGTGTTTGAGCAGCACTGTGTAATAAACCCCTTGCACCGTGTTAGATCAGCACTGTGTAATAAACCCCTTACACCGTGTTAGAGCAGCACTGTGTAATAAAGCCCCTGTACTTTGTTCGAGCAGCACTGTGTAATAAACCCCTTGCACCGTGTTAGAGCAGCACTGTGTAATAAACCCCTTGCACCATGTTAGAGCAGCACTGTTTAATAAACCCCTCGCACCATGTTAGAGCAGCACTGCGTAATAAACCCCTTACACCATGTTAGAGCAGCACTGTTTAATAAACCCCTCTCACCATGTGAGAGCAACACTGTGTAATAAACCCCTTACACCGTCTTTGAGCAGCACCGTGTAATAAACCCCTTACACCGTGTTAGTGCAGCACTGTGTAATAAACCCCTTACACCTTGTTAGAGCAGTACTGTGTAATAAACCCCTTGCACCGTGTTAGAGCAGCACTGTGTAATAAACCCCTTGCACCGTGTTAGATCAGCACTGTGTAATAAAGCCCTTGTACTTTGTTAGAGCAGCACTGTGTAATAAATCCCTTGCACCTTGTTAGAGCAGTACTGTGTAATAAAGCCCTTGTACTTTGTTAGAGCAGCACTGTGTAATAAACCCCTTGATCCATGTTAGAGCAGCACTGTGTAATAAACCCCTTACACCTTGTTAGAGCAGTACTGTGTAATAAACCCCTTGCACCGTGTTAGAGCAGCACTGTGTAATAAACCCCTTGCACCGTGTTAGAGCAGCACTGTGTAATAAACCCCTTGAACCGTGTTAGAGCAGTACTGTGTAATAAACCCCTTGCACCGTGTTACAACACCGCTGTGTAATAAACACCTTGCACCGTGTTAGAGCAGCACTGTGTAATAAACCCCTTGCATCGTGTTAGAGCAGCACTGTGTAATAAACCCCTTGCACAGTGTTACAACAGCGCTGTGTAATAAACCCCATGCACCGTGTTAGATCAGCACTGTGTAATATACCCCTTGCACCGCGTTTCAACATCACTGTGTAATAAACCCCTTGCACCGTGTCAGATCAGCACTGTGTAATATACCCCTTGCACCGAGTTTCAACAGCGCTGTGTAATAAATCCCTTGCACCGTGTTCGATCAGCACTGTGTAATAAAGCCCTTGTACTTTGTTAGAGCAGCACTTTGTAAAAAAACCTTGCACCGTGTTAGAGCAGCACTGTGTAATAAACGCCTCGTACCGTGTTGGAGCAGCACTGTATAATAAACCCCTTGCACCGTGTTAGAGCAGCACTGTGTAATAAACCCCTTGTACTTTGTTAGAGCAACATTGTGTAATAAACCCCTTACACCGTGTTAGATCAGCACTGTGTAATAAACCCCTGACACCGTGTTAGAGCAGCACTGTGCAATAAAGCCCTTGTACTTTGTTAGAGCAACACTGTGTAATAAACCCCTTACACCGTGTTAGAGCAGCACTGCGTAATAAAACCCTTGCACCGTGTTAGAGCAGCACTGTGTAATATACCCTTTGCACCGCGTTTCAACAGCACTGTGTAATAAACCCCTTGCACCGTGTTAGATCAGCACTGTGTAATAAACCCCTTGCACCGTGTTAGAGCAGCACTGTGTAATAAACCCCTTGCACCGTGTTAGATCAGCACTGTGTAATAAACCCCTGACACCGTGTTAGTTCAGCACTGTGTAATAAACCCCTTGTACTTTGTTAGAGCAACACTGTGTAATAAACCCCTTACACCGTGTTAGAGTAGCACTGTGTAATAAAGCCCTTGTACTTTGTTAGAGCAACACTGTGTAATAAACCCCTTACACCGTGTTAGAGCAGCACTGTGTAATAAAACCCTTGCACGGTGTTAGAGCAGCACTGTGTAATATACCCCTTGCACCGCGTTTCAACAGCACTGTGTAATAAACCCCTTGCACCGTGTTAGAGCAGCGCTGTGTAATAAACCCCTTGCACCGTGTTAGAGCAGCACTGTGTAATATACCCCTTGCACCGTGTAAGAGCAGCACTGTGTAATATACCTCTTGCACCGCGTTTCAACAGCACTGTGTAATAAACCCCTTGCACCGTGTTAGAGCAGCACTGTGTAATATACCCCTTGCACCGTGTAAGAGCAGCACTGTGTAATATACCCCTTGCACCGCGTTTCAACAGCACTGTAATAAACCCCTTGCACCGTGTTAGAGCAGCGCTGTGTAATAAAGCCCTTGTTCTTTGTTAGAGCAGCACTGTGTAATAAACCCCTTGCACCGTGTTAGATCAGCACTGTATAATAAACCCCTTGCACCGTGTTCGAGCAGCGCTGTGTAATAAACCCCTGACACCGTGTTAGAGCAGCACTGTGTAATATACCCCTTGCACCGTGTTAGAGCAGCACTGTGTAATATACCCCTTGCACCGCGTTTCAACAGCGTTGTGTAATAAACCCCTTGCACCGTGTTAGAGCAGCACTGTGTAATATACCCCTTGCACCGTGTTAGAGCAGCACTGTGTAATATACCCCTTGCACCGCGTTTCAACAGCGTTGTGTAATAAACCCCTTGCACCGTGTTGGAGCAGCACTGTGTAATAAACCCCTTGCACCGTGTTAGAGCAGCACTGTGTAATAAACCCCTTGCACCACGTTTCAACAGCGCAGTGTAATAAACCCCTTGTACTTTGTTAGATCAGCGCCATGTAATAAACCCCTTACACCGTGTTTGAGCAGCACTGTGTAATAAACCCCTTGCACCGTGTTAGATCAGCACTGTGTAATAAACCCCTTACACCGTGTTAGAGCAGCACTGTGTAATAAAGCCCTTGTACTTTGTTCGAGCAGCACTGTGTAATAAACCCCTTGCACCGTGTTAGAGCAGCACTGTGTAATAAACCCCTTGCACCATGTTAGAGCAGCACTGTTTAATAAACGCCTCGCACCATGTTAGAGCAGCACTGTGTAATAAACCCCTTGCACCATGTTAGAGCAGCACTGTTTAATAAACACCTCTCACCATGTGAGAACAACACTGTGTAATAAACCCCTTACACCGTGTTTGAGCAGCACCGTGTAATAAACCCCTTACACCGTGTTAGTGCAGCACTGTGTAATAAACCCCTTACACCTTGTTAGAGCAGTACTGTGTAATAAACCCCTTGCACCGTGTTAGAGCAGCACTGTGTAATAAACCCCTTGCACCGTGTTAGATCAGCACTGTGTAATAAAGCCCTTGTACTTTGTTAGAGCAGCACTGTGTAATAAATCCCTTGCACCTTGTTAGAGCAGCACTGTGTAATAAAGCCCTTGTACTTTGTTAGAGCAGCACTGTGTAATAAACCCCTTGCACCATGTTAGAGCAGCACTGTGTAATAAACCCCTTACACTTTGTTAGAGCAGTACTGTGTAATAAACCCCTTGCACCGTGTTAGAGCAGCACTGTGTAATAAACCCCTTGCACCGTGTTAGAGCAGCACTGTGTAATAAACCCCTTGAACCGTGTTAGAGCAGTACTGTGTAATAAACCCCTTGCACCGTGTTACAACACCGCTGTGTAATAAACACCTTGCACCGTGTTAGAGCAGCACTGTGTAATAAACCCCTTGCATCGTGTTAGAGCAGCACTGTGTAATAAACCCCTTGCACAGTGTTACAACAGCGCTGTGTAATAAACCCCTTGCACCGTGTTAGATCAGCACTGTGTAATATACCCCTTGCACCGCGTTTCAACATCACTGTGTAATAAACCCCTTGCACCGTGTCAGATCAGCACTGTGTAATATACCCCTTGCACCGAGTTTCAACAGCGCTGTGTAATAAATCCCTTGCACCGTGTTCGATCAGCACTGTGTAATAAAGCCCTTGTACTTTGTTAGAGCAGCACTTTGTAAAAAAACCTTGCACCGTGTTAGAGCAGCACTGTGTAATAAACGCCTCGTACCGTGTTGGAGCAGCACTGTATAATAAACCCCTTGCACCGTGTTAGAGCAGCACTGTGTAATAAACCCCTTGTACTTTGTTAGAGCAACATTGTGTAATAAACCCCTTACACCGTGTTAGATCAGCACTGTGTAATAAACCCCTGACACCGTGTTAGAGCAGCACTGTGTAATAAAGCCCTTGTACTTTGTTAGAGCAACACTGTGTAATAAACCCCTTACACCGTGTTAGAGCAGCACTGCGTAATAAAACCCTTGCACCGTGTTAGAGCAGCACTGTGTAATATACCCCTTGCACCGCGTTTCAACAGCACTGTGTAATAAACCCCTTGCACCGTGTTAGATCAGCACTGTGTAATAAAGCCCTTGTACTTTGTTAGAGCAACACTGTGTAATAAACCCCTTACACCGTGTTAGAGCAGCACTGTGTAATAAAACCCTTGCACGGTGTTAGAGCAGCACTGTGTAATATACCCCTTGCACCGCGTTTCAACAGCACTGTGTAATAAACCCCTTGCACCGTGTTAGAGCAGCGCTGTGTAATAAACCCCTTGCACCGTGTTAGAGCAGCACTGTGTAATATACCCCTTGCACCGTGTAAGAGCAGCACTGTGTAATATACCCCTTGCACCGCGTTTCAACAGCACTGTGTAATAAACCCCTTGCACCGTGTTAGAGCAGCAATGTGTAATATACCCCTTGCACCGTGTAAGAGCAGCACTGTGTAATATACCCCTTGCACCGCGTTTCAACAGCACTGTGTAATAAACCCCTTGCACCGTGTTAGAGCAGCGCTGTGTAATAAAGCCCTTGTACTTTGTTAGAGCAGCACTGTGTAATAAACCCCTTGCACCGTGTTAGATCAGCACTGTATAATAAACCCCTTGCACCGTGTTCGAGCAGCGCTGTGTAATAAACCCCTGACACCGTGTTAGAGCAGCACTGTGTAATATACCCCTTGCACCGCGTTAGAGCAGCACTGTGTAATATACCCCTTGCACCGCGTTTCAACAGCGTTGTGTAATAAACCCCTTGCACCGTGTTAGAGCAGCACTGTGTAATATGCCCCTTGCACCGTGTTAGAGCAGCACTGTGTAATATACCCCTTGCACCGCGTTTCAACATCGTTGTGTAATAAACCCCTTGCACCGTGTTGGAGCAGCACTGTGTAATAAACCCCTTGCACCGTGTTAGAGCAGCACTGTGTAATAAACCCCTTGCACCGCGTTTCAACAGCACTGTGTAATAAACCCCTTGCACCGTGTTAGAGCAGCACTGTGTAACATACCCCTTGCACCGCGTTTCAACAGCACTGTGTAATAAACCCCTTGCACCGTGTTAGAGCAGCACTGTGTAATAAACCCCTTGCACCGTGTTAGATCAGCACTGTGTAATAAACCCCTTGCACCACGTTTCAACAGCGCAGTGTAATAAACCCCTTGTACTTTGTTAGATCAGCGCCATGTAATAAACCCCTTACACCGTGTTTGAGCAGCACTGTGTAATAAACCCCTTGCACCATGTTAGATCAGCACTGTGTAATAAACCCCTTACACCGTGTTAGAGCAGCACTGTGTAATATACCCCTTGCACCGTGTTAGATCAGCGCTGTGTAATAAACCCCTTGCACCGTGTTAGATCAGCGCTGTGTAATAAACCCCTTACACCGTGTTAGAGCAGCACTGTGTAATAAAGCCCTTGTACTTTGTTCGAGCAGCACTGTGTAATAAACCCCTTGCACCGTGTTAGATCAGCACTGTGTAATAAACCCCTTACACCGTGTTAGAGCAGCACTGTGTAATAAAGCCCTTGTACTTTGTTCGAGCAGCACTGTGTAATAAACCCCTTGCACCGTGTTAGAGCAGCACTGTGTAATAAACCCCTTGCACCATGTTAGAGCAGCACTGTTTAATAAACCCCTCGCACCATGTTAGAGCAGCACTGTGTAATAAACCCCTTGCACCATGTTAGAGCAGCACTGTTTAATAAACCCCTCGCACCATGTTAGAGCAGCACTGTTTAATAAACCCCTCGCACCATGTTAGAGCAGCACTGTGTAATAAACCCCTTGCACCATGTTAGAGCAGCACTGTTTAATAAACCCCTCTCACCATGTGAGAGCAACACTGTGTAATAAACCCCTTACACCGTGTTTGAGCAGCACCGTGTAATAAACCCCTTACACCGTGTTAGTGAAGCACTGTGTAATAAACCCCTTGCACCGTGTTAGAGCAGCACTGTGTAATAAACCCCTTGCACCGTGTTAGATCAGCACTGTGTAATAAAGCCCTTGTACTTTGTTAGAGCAGCACTGTGTAATAAATCCCTTGCACCTTGTTAGAGCAGCACTGTGTAATAAAGCCCTTGTACTTTGTTAGAGCAGCACTGTGTAATAAACCCCTTGCACCATGTTAGAGCAGCACTGTGTAATAAACCCCTTACACCTTGTTAGAGCAGTACTGTGTAATAAACCCCTTGCACCGTGTTAGAGCAGCACTGTGTAATAAACCCCTTGCACCGTGTTAGAGCACCACTGTGTAATAAACCCCTTGCACCGTGTTAGAGCAGTACTGTGTAATAAACCCATTGCACCGTGTTACAACAGCGCTGTGTAATAAACACCTTGCACCGTGTTAGAGCAGCACTGTGTAATAAACCCCTTGCATCGTGTTAGAGCAGCACTGTGTAATAAACCCCTTGCACAGTGTTACCACAGCGCTGTGTAATAAACCCCTTGCACCGTGTTAGATCAGCACTGTGTAATATACCCCTTGCACCGCGTTTCAACAGCACTGTGTAATAAACCCCTTGCACCGTGTTAGATCAGCACTGTGTAATATACCCCTTGCACCGCGTTTCAACAGCGCTGTGTAATAAATCCCTTGCACCGTGTTAGATCAGCACTGTGTAATAAAGCCCTTGTACTTTGTTAGAGCAGCACTTTGTAAAAAAACCTTGCACCGTGTTAGAGCAGCACTGTGTAATAAACGGCTCGTACCGTGTTGGAGCAGCACTGTATAATATACCCCTTGCACCGTGTTAGAGCAGCACTGTGTAATAAACCCCTTGTACTTTGTCAGAGCAACATTGTGTAATAAACCCCTTACACCTTGTGCGATCAGCACTGTGTAATAAACCCCTGACACCGTGTTAGAGCAGCACTGTGTAATAAAGCCCTTGTAGTTTGTTAGAGCAACACTGTGTAATAAACCCCTTACACCGTGTTAGAGCAGCACTGCGTAATAAAACCCTTGCACCGTGTTAGAGCAGCACTGTGTAATATACCCCTTGCACCGCGTTTCTACAGCACTGTGTAATAAACCCCTTGCACCGTGTTAGATCAGCACTGTGTAATAAACCCCTGACACAGTGTTAGTTCAGCACTGTGTAATAAAGCCCTTGTACTTTGTTAGAGCAACACTGTGTAATAAATCCCTTGCACCTTGTTAGAGCAGCACTGTGTAATAAAGCCCTTGTACTTTGTTAGAGCAGCACCGTGTAATAAACCCCTTACACCGTGTTAGTGAAGCACTGTGTAATAAACCCCTTGCACCGTGTTAGAGCAGCACTGTGTAATAAACACCTTGCACCGTGTTAGATCAGCACTGTGTAATAAAGCCCTTGTACTTTGTTAGAGCAGCACTGTGTAATAAATCCCTTGCACCTTGTTAGAGCAGCACTGTGTAATAAAGCCCTTGTACTTTGTTAGAGCAGCACTGTGTAATAAACCCCTTGCACCATGTTAGAGCAGCACTGTGTAATAAACCCCTTACACCTTGTTAGAGCAGTACTGTGTAATAAACCCCTTGCACCGTGTTAGAGCAGCACTGTGTAATAAACCCCTTGCACCGTGTTAGAGCACCACTGTGTAATAAACCCCTTGCACCGTGTTAGAGCAGTACTGTGTAATAAACCCATTGCACCGTGTTACAACAGCGCTGTGTAATAAACACCTTGCACCGTGTTAGAGCAGCACTGTGTAATAAACCCCTTGCACCGTGTTGGAGCAGCACTGTGTAATAAACCCCTTGCACCGTGTTAGAGCAGCACTGTGTAATAAACCCCTTGCACCACGTTTCAACAGCGCAGTGTAATAAACCCCTTGTACTTTGTTAGATCAGCGCCATGTAATAAACCCCTTACACCGTGTTTGAGTAGCACTGTGTAATAAACCCCTTGCACCGTGTTAGATCAGCACTGTGTAATAAACCCCTTACACCGTGTTAGAGCAGCACTGTGTAATAAAGCCCTTGTACTTTGTTCGAGCAGCACTGTGTAATAAACCCCTTGCACCGTGTTAGAGCAGCACTGTGTAATAAACCCCTTGCACCATGTTAGAGCAGCACTGTTTAATAAACGCCTCGCACCATGTTAGAGCAGCACTGTGTAATAAACCCCTTGCACCATGTTAGAGCAGCACTGTTTAATAAACACCTCTCACCATGTGAGAACAACACTGTGTAATAAACCCCTTACACCGTGTTTGAGCAGCACCGTGTAATAAACCCCTTACACCGTGTTAGTGCAGCACTGTGTAATAAACCCCTTACACCTTGTTAGAGCAGTACTGTGTAATAAACCCCTTGCACCGTGTTAGAGCAGCACTGTGTAATAAACCCCTTGCACCGTGTTAGATCAGCACTGTGTAATAAAGCCCTTGTACTTTGTTAGAGCAGCACTGTGTAATAAATCCCTTGCACCTTGTTAGAGCAGCACTGTGTAATAAAGCCCTTGTACTTTGTTAGAGCAGCACTGTGTAATAAACCCCTTGCACCATGTTAGAGCAGCACTGTGTAATAAACCCCTTACACTTTGTTAGAGCAGTACTGTGTAATAAACCCCTTGCACCGTGTTAGAGCAGCACTGTGTAATAAACCCCTTGCACCGTGTTAGAGCAGCACTGTGTAATAAACCCCTTGAACCGTGTTAGAGCAGTACTGTGTAATAAACCCCTTGCACCGTGTTACAACACCGCTGTGTAATAAACACCTTGCACCGTGTTAGAGCAGCACTGTGTAATAAACCCCTTGCATCGTGTTAGAGCAGCACTGTGTAATAAACCCCTTGCACAGTGTTACAACAGCGCTGTGTAATAAACCCCTTGCACCGTGTTAGATCAGCACTGTGTAATATACCCCTTGCACCGCGTTTCAACATCACTGTGTAATAAACCCCTTGCACCGTGTCAGATCAGCACTGTGTAATATACCCCTTGCACCGAGTTTCAACAGCGCTGTGTAATAAATCCCTTGCACCGTGTTCGATCAGCACTGTGTAATAAAGCCCTTGTACTTTGTTAGAGCAGCACTTTGTAAAAAAACCTTGCACCGTGTTAGAGCAGCACTGTGTAATAAACGCCTCGTACCGTGTTGGAGCAGCACTGTATAATAAACCCCTTGCACCGTGTTAGAGCAGCACTGTGTAATAAACCCCTTGTACTTTGTTAGAGCAACATTGTGTAATAAACCCCTTACACCGTGTTAGATCAGCACTGTGTAATAAACCCCTGACACCGTGTTAGAGCAGCACTGTGTAATAAAGCCCTTGTACTTTGTTAGAGCAACACTGTGTAATAAACCCCTTACACCGTGTTAGAGCAGCACTGCGTAATAAAACCCTTGCACCGTGTTAGAGCAGCACTGTGTAATATACCCCTTGCACCGCGTTTCAACAGCACTGTGTAATAAACCCCTTGCACCGTGTTAGATCAGCACTGTGTAATAAAGCCCTTGTACTTTGTTAGAGCAACACTGTGTAATAAACCCCTTACACCGTGTTAGAGCAGCACTGTGTAATAAACCCCTTGCACGGTGTTAGAGCAGCACTGTGTAATATACCCCTTGCACCGCGTTTCAACAGCACTGTGTAATAAACCCCTTGCACCGTGTTAGAGCAGCGCTGTGTAATAAACCCCTTGCACCGTGTTAGAGCAGCACTGTGTAATATACCCCTTGCACCGTGTAAGAGCAGCACTGTGTAATATACCCCTTGCACCGCGTTTCAACAGCACTGTGTAATAAACCCCTTGCACCGTGTTAGAGCAGCAATGTGTAATATACCCCTTGCACCGTGTAAGAGCAGCACTGTGTAATATACCCCTTGCACCGCGTTTCAACAGCACTGAGTAATAAACCCCTTGCACCGTGTTAGAGCAGCGCTGTGTAATAAAGCCCTTGTACTTTGTTAGAGCAGCACTGTGTAATAAACCCCTTGCACCGTGTTAGATCAGCACTGTATAATAAACCCCTTGCACCGTGTTCGAGCAGCGCTGTGTAATAAACCCCTGACACCGTGTTAGAGCAGCACTGTGTAATATACCCCTTGCACCGCGTTAGAGCAGCACTGTGTAATATACCCCTTGCACCGCGTTTCAACAGCGTTGTGTAATAAACCCCTTGCACCGTGTTAGAGCAGCACTGTGTAATATGCCCCTTGCACCGTGTTAGAGCAGCACTGTGTAATATACCCCTTGCACCGCGTTTCAACAGCGTTGTGTAATAAACCCCTTGCACCGTGTTGGAGCAGCACTGTGTAATAAACCCCTTGCACCATGTTAGAGCAGCACTGTGTAATAAACCCCTTGCACCGCGTTTCAACAGCACTGTGTAATAAACCCCTTGCACCGTGTTAGAGCAGCACTGTGTAACATACCCCTTGCACCGCGTTTCAACAGCACTGTGTAATAAACCCCTTGCACCGTGTTAGAGCAGCACTGTGTAATAAACCCCTTGCACCGTGTTAGATCAGCACTGTGTAATAAACCCCTTGCACCACGTTTCAACAGCGCAGTGTAATAAACCCCTTGTACTTTGTTAGATCAGCGCCATGTAATAAACCCCTTACACCGTGTTTGAGCAGCACTGTGTAATAAACCCCTTGCACCATGTTAGATCAGCACTGTGTAATAAACCCCTTACACCGTGTTAGAGCAGCACTGTGTAATATACCCCTTGCACCGTGTTAGATCAGCGCTGTGTAATAAACCCCTTGCACCGTGTTAGATCAGCGCTGTGTAATAAACCCCTTACACCGTGTTAGAGCAGCACTGTGTAATAAAGCCCTTGTACTTTGTTCGAGCAGCACTGTGTAATAAACCCCTTGCACCGTGTTAGATCAGCACTGTGTAATAAACCCCTTACACCGTGTTAGAGCAGCACTGTGTAATAAAGCCCTTGTACTTTGTTCGAGCAGCACTGTGTAATAAACCCCTTGCACCGTGTTAGAGCAGCACTGTGTAATAAACCCCTTGCACCATGTTAGAGCAGCACTGTTTAATAAACCCCTCGCACCATGTTAGAGCAGCACTGTGTAATAAACCCCTTGCACCATGTTAGAGCAGCACTGTTTAATAAACCCCTCGCACCATGTTAGAGCAGCACTGTTTAATAAACCCCTCGCACCATGTTAGAGCAGCACTGTGTAATAAACCCCTTGCACCATGTTAGAGCAGCACTGTTTAATAAACCCCTCTCACCATGTGAGAGCAACACTGTGTAATAAACCCCTTACACCGTGTTTGAGCAGCACCGTGTAATAAACCCCTTACACCGTGTTAGTGAAGCACTGTGTAATAAACCCCTTGCACCGTGTTAGAGCAGCACTGTGTAATAAACCCCTTGCACCGTGTTAGATCAGCACTGTGTAATAAAGCCCTTGTACTTTGTTAGAGCAGCACTGTGTAATAAATCCCTTGCACCTTGTTAGAGCAGCACTGTGTAATAAAGCCCTTGTACTTTGTTAGAGCAGCACTGTGTAATAAACCCCTTGCACCATGTTAGAGCAGCACTGTGTAATAAACCCCTTACACCTTGTTAGAGCAGTACTGTGTAATAAACCCCTTGCACCGTGTTAGAGCAGCACTGTGTAATAAACCCCTTGCACCGTGTTAGAGCACCACTGTGTAATAAACCCCTTGCACCGTGTTAGAGCAGTACTGTGTAATAAACCCATTGCACCGTGTTACAACAGCGCTGTGTAATAAACACCTTGCACCGTGTTAGAGCAGCACTGTGTAATAAACCCCTTGCATCGTGTTAGAGCAGCACTGTGTAATAAACCCCTTGCACAGTGTTACCACAGCGCTGTGTAATAAACCCCTTGCACCGTGTTAGATCAGCACTGTGTAATATACCCCTTGCACCGCGTTTCAACAGCACTGTGTAATAAACCCCTTGCACCGTGTTAGATCAGCACTGTGTAATATACCCCTTGCACCGCGTTTCAACAGCGCTGTGTAATAAATCCCTTGCACCGTGTTAGATCAGCACTGTGTAATAAAGCCCTTGTACTTTGTTAGAGCAGCACTTTGTAAAAAAACCTTGCACCGTGTTAGAGCAGCACTGTGTAATAAACGGCTCGTACCGTGTTGGAGCAGCACTGTATAATATACCCCTTGCACCGTGTTAGAGCAGCACTGTGTAATAAACCCCTTGTACTTTGTCAGAGCAACATTGTGTAATAAACCCCTTACACCTTGTTAGATCAGCACTGTGTAATAAACCCCTGACACCGTGTTAGAGCAGCACTGTGTAATAAAGCCCTTGTAGTTTGTTAGAGCAACACTGTGTAATAAACCCCTTACACCGTGTTAGAGCAGCACTGCGTAATAAAACCCTTGCACCGTGTTAGAGCAGCACTGTGTAATATACCCCTTGCACCGCGTTTCTACAGCACTGTGTAATAAACCCCTTGCAACGTGTTAGATCAGCACTGTGTAATAAACCCCTGACACAGTGTTAGTTCAGCACTGTGTAATAAAGCCCTTGTACTTTGTTAGAGCAACACTGTGTAATAAATCCCTTGCACCTTGTTAGAGCAGCACTGTGTAATAAAGCCCTTGTACTTTGTTAGAGCAGCACCGTGTAATAAACCCCTTACACCGTGTTAGTGAAGCACTGTGTAATAAACCCCTTGCACCGTGTTAGAGCAGCACTGTGTAATAAACCCCTTGCACCGTGTTAGATCAGCACTGTGTAATAAAGCCCTTGTACTTTGTTAGAGCAGCACTGTGTAATAAATCCCTTGCACCTTGTTAGAGCAGCACTGTGTAATAAAGCCCTTGTACTTTGTTAGAGCAGCACTGTGTAATAAACCCCTTGCACCATGTTAGAGCAGCACTGTGTAATAAACCCCTTACACCTTGTTAGAGCAGTACTGTGTAATAAACCCCTTGAACCGTGTTAGAGCAGCACTGTGTAATAAACCCCTTGCACCGTGTTAGAGCACCACTGTGTAATAAACCCCTTGCACCGTGTTAGAGCAGTACTGTGTAATAAACCCATTGCACCGTGTTACAACAGCGCTGTGTAATAAACACCTTGCACCGTGTTAGAGCAGCACTGTGTAATAAACCCCTTGCATCGTGTTAGAGCAGCACTGTGTAATAAACCCCTTGCACAGTGTTACCACAGCGCTGTGTAATAAACCCCTTGCACCGTGTTAGATCAGCACTGTGTAATATACCCCTTGCACCGCGTTTCAACAGCACTGTGTAATAAACCCCTTGCACCGTGTTAGATCAGCACTGTGTAATATACCCCTTGCACCGCGTTTCAACAGCGCTGTGTAATAAATCCCTTGCACCGTGTTAGATCAGCACTGTGTAATAAAGCCCTTGTACTTTGTTAGAGCAGCACTTTGTAAAAAAACCTTGCACCGTGTTAGAGCAGCACTGTGTAATAAACGGCTCGTACCGTGTTGGAGCAGCACTGTATAATATACCCCTTGCACCGTGTTAGAGCAGCACTGTGTAATAAACCCCTGTACTTTGTCAGAGCAACATTGTGTAATAAACCCCTTACACCTTGTTAGATCAGCACTGTGTAATAAACCCCTGACACCGTGTTAGAGCAGCACTGTGTAATAAAGCCCTTGTAGTTTGTTAGAGCAACACTGTGTAATAAACCCCTTACACCGTGTTAGAGCAGCACTGCGTAATAAAACCCTTGCACCGTGTTAGAGCAGCACTGTGTAATATACCCCTTGCACCGCGTTTCTACAGCACTGTGTAATAAACCCCTTGCACCGTGTTAGATCAGCACTGTGTAATAAACCCCTGACACAGTGTTAGTTCAGCACTGTGTAATAAAGCCCTTGTACTTTGTTAGAGCAACACTGTGTAATAAACCCCTTACACCGTGTTAGAGCAGCACTGTGTAATAAAACCCTTGCACGGTGTTAGAGCAGCACTGTGTAATATACCCCTTGCACCGCGTTTCAACAGCACTGTGTAATAAACCCCTTGCACCGTGTTAGAGCAGCGCTGTGTAATAAACCCCTTGCACCGTGTTAGAGCAGCACTGTGTAATATACCCCTTGCACCGTGTAAGAGCAGCACTGTGTAATATACCCCTTGCACCGCGTTTCAAGAGCACTGTGTAATAAACCCCTTGCACCGTGTTAGAGCAGCACTGTGTAATATACCCCTTGCACCGTGTAAGAGCAGCACTGTGTAATATACCCCTTGCACCGCGTTTCAACAGCACTGTGTAATAAACCCCTTGCACCGTGTTAGAGCAGCGCTGTGTAATAAAGCCCTTGTACTTTGTTACAGCAGCACTGTGTAATAAACCCCTTGCACCGTGTTAGATCAGCACTGTGTAATAAACTCCTTGCACCGTGTTAGATCAGCACTGTGTAATAAACCGCTTGCACCGTGTTAGATCAGCGCTGTGTAATAAACCCCTTGCACCATGTTAGAGCAGCACTGTATAATAAACCCCTTGCACCGTGTTAGAGCAGCACTGTGTAATAAACCCCTTGCACCGCGTTTCAACAGCACTGTGTAATAAACCCCTTGCACCGTGTTAGAGCAGCACTGTGTAATAAACGCCTTGTACTTTGTTAGAGCTGCACTGTGTAATAAACCCCTTGCACCGTGTTAGAGCAGCACTGTGTAATAAACACCTTGCACCGTGTTAGATCAGCACTGTGTAATAAAGCCCATGTACTTTGTTAGAGCAGCACTTTGTAATAAACCCCTTGCACCGTGTTAGAGCAGCACTGTGTAATAAACGCCTCGTACCGTGTTGGAGCAGCACTGTATAATAAACCCCTTGAACCGTGTTAGAGCAGCGCTGTGTAATAAACCCCTGACACCGTGTTAGATCAGCACTGTGTAATAAAGCCCTTGTGCTTTGTTAGAGCAACACTGTGTAATAAACCCCTTACACCGTGTTAGAGCAGCACTGTGTAATAAACCCCTTGCACCGCGTTTCAACAGCACTGTGTAATAAACCCCTTGCACCGTGTTAGAGCAGCGCTGTGTAATAAACCCCTTGCACCGTGTTAGAGCAGCGCTGTGTAATAAACCCCTGACACCGTGTTAGATCAGCACTGTGTAATAAAGCCCTTGTGCTTTGTTAGAGCAACACTGTGTAATAAACCCATTGCACCGTGTTAGAGCAGCACTGTGTAATATACCCCTTGCACCGCGTTTCAACAGCACTGTGTAATAAACCCCTTGCACCGTGTTAGAGCAGCACTCTGTAATAAACCCCTTGCACCGTGTTAGAGCAGCACTGTGTAATATACCCCTTGCACCGCGTTTCAACAGCACTGTGTAATAAACCCCTTGCATCGTGTTAGAGCAGCACTGTGTAATATATCCCTTGCACCGTGTTAGATCAGCACTGTGTAATAAACCCCTTACACCGTGTTAGAGCAGCACTGTGTAATAAAGCCCTTGTACTTTGTTCGAGCAGCACTGTGTAATAAACCCCTTGCACAGTGTTAGAGCAGCACTGTGTAATAAACCCCTTGCACCATGTTAGAGCAGCACTGTTTAATAAACCCCTCTCACCATGTGAGAGCAACACTGTGTAATAAACCCCTTACACCGTGTTTGAGCAACACTGTGTAATAAACCCCTTGCACCGTGTTAGAGCAGCACTGTGTAATAAACCCCTTGCACCGTGTTAGATCAGCACTGTGTAATAAAGCCCTTGTACTTTGTTAGAGCAGCACTGTGTAATAAACCGCTTGCACCGTGTTAGAGCAGCACTGTGTAATAAACCCCTTGCACTGTGTTAGAGCAGCACTGTGTAATAAACCCCTTGCACCGTGTTAGAGCAGCACTGTGTAATAAACCCCTTGCACCGTGTTAGATCAGCACTGTGTAATAAAGCCCTTGTACTTTGTTAGAGCAGCACTGTGTAATAAACCCCTTGCACCGTGTTAGAGCAGCACTGTGTAATAAACCACTTGCACCGCGTTTCAACAGCACTGTGTAATAAACACCTTGCACCGTGTTAGAGCTGCACTGTGTAATAAACCCCTTGCACCGTGTTAGAGCAGCACTGTGTAATAAACACCTTGCACCGTGTTAGATCAGTACTGTGTAATAAAGCTCTTGTACTTTGTTAGAGCAGCACTTTGTAATAAACCCCTTGCACCGTGTGAGAGCAGCACTGTGTAATAAACGCCTCGTACCGTGTTGGAGCAGCACTGTATAATAAACCCCTTGCACCGTGTTAGAGCAGCGCTGTGTAATAAACCCCTGACACCGTGTTAGAGCAGCACTGTGTAATATACCCCTTGCACCGTGTTAGAGCAGCACTGTGTAATATACCCCTTGCACCGCGTTTCAACAGCGTTGTGTAATAAACCCCTTGCACCGTGTTAGAGCAGCACTGTGTAATATACCCCTTGCACCGTGTTAGAGCAGCACTGTGTAATATACCCCTTGCACCGCGTTTCAACAGCGTTGTGTAATAAACCCCTTGCACCGTGTTAGAGCAGCACTGTGTAATAAACCCCTTGCACCGTGTTAGAGCAGCACTGTGTAATAAACCCCTTGCACCGCGTTTCAACAGCACTGTGTAATAAACCCCTTGCACCGTGTTAGAGCAGCACTGAGTAACATACCCCTTGCACCGCGTTTCAACAGCACTGTGTAATAAACCCCTTGCACCGTGTTAGAGCAGCACTGTGTAATAAACCCCTTGCACCGTGTTAGATCAGCACTGTGTAATAAACCCCTTGCACCACGTTTCAACAGCGCAGTTTAATAAACCCCTTGTACTTTGTTAGATCAGCGCCATGTAATAAACCCCTTACACCGTGTTTGAGCAGCACTGTGTAATAAACCCCTTGCACCGTGTTAGATCAGCACTGTGTAATAAACCCCTTACACCGTGTTAGAGCAGCACTGTGTAATAAAGCCCTTGTACTTTGTTCGAGCAGCACTGTGTAATAAACCCCTTGCACCATGTTAGTGCAGCACTGTTTAATAAACCCCTCGCATCATGTTAGAGCAGCACTGTGTAATAAACCCCTTGCACCATGTTAGAGCAGCACTGTTTAATAAACCCCTCTCACCATGTGAGAGCAACACTGTGTAATAAACCCCTTACACCGTGTTTGAGCAGCACCGTGTAATAAACCCCTTACACCGTGTTAGAGCAGCGCTGTGTAATAAACTCCTTGCACCGTGTTAGAGCAGCACTGTGTAATAAACCCCTTGCACCGTGTTAGAGCAGCACTGTGTAATAAACCCCTTGCACCGTGTTAGATCAGCACTGTGTAATGAAGCCCTTGTACTTTGTTAGAGCAGCACTGTGTAATAAATCCCTTGCACCTTGTTAGAGCAGCACTGTGTAATAAAGCCCTTGCACCTTGTTAGAGCAGCACTGTGTAATAAAGCCCTTGTACTTTGTTAGAGCAGCACTGTGTAATAAACCCCTTGCACCATGTTAGAGCAGCACTGTGTAATAAACCCCTTACACCTTGTTAGAGCAGTACTGTGTAATAAACCGCTTGCACCGTGTTAGAGCAGCACTGTGTAATAAACACCTTGCACCGTGTTAGAGCAGCACTGTGTAATAAACCCCTTGCACCGTGTTAGAGCAGTACTGTGTAATAAACCCCTTGCACCGTGTTACAACAGCGCTGTGTAATAAACCCCTTGCACCGTGTTAGAGCAGTACTGTGTAATAAACCCCTTGCACCGTGTTACAACAGCGCTGTGTAATAAACCCCTTGCATCGTGTTAGAGCAGCACTGTGTAATAAACCCCTTGCACCGTGTTAGATCAGCACTGTGTAATATACCCCTTGCACCACGTTTCAACAGCGCTGTGTAATAAATCCCTTGCACCGTGTTAGATCAGCACTGTGTAATAAAGCCCTTGTACTTTGTTAGAGCAGCACTTTGTAAAAAAACCTTGCACCGTGTTAGAGCAGCACTGTGTAATAAACGCCTCGTACCGTGTTGGAGCAGCACTGTATAATAAACCCCTTGCACCGTGTTAGAGCAGCACTGTGTAATAAACCCCTTGTACTTTGTTAGAGCAACACTGTGTAATAAACCCCTTACACCGTGTTAGATCAGCGCTGTGTAATAAACCCCTGACACCGTGTTAGAGCAGCACTGTGTAATAAAGCCCTTGTACTTTGTTAGAGCAACACTGTGTAATAAACCCCTTACACCGTGTTAGAGCAGCACTGTGTAATAAAACCCTTGCACCGTGTTAGAGCAGCACTGTGTAATATACCCCTTGCACCGCGTTTCAACAGCACTGTGTAATAAACCCCTTGCACCGTGTTAGAGCAGCACTGTGTAATAAACCCCTTGCACCGTGTTAGAGCAGCACTGTGTAATATACCCCTTGCACCGTGTAAGAGCAGCACTGTGTAATATACCCCTTGCACCGCGTTTCAACAGCACTGTGTAATAAACCCCTTGCACCGTGTTAGAGCAGCGCTGTGTAATAAAGCCCTTGTACTTTGTTAGAGCAGCACTGTGTAATAAACCCCTTGCACCGTGTTAGATCAGCGCTGTGTAATAAACCCCTTACACCGTGTTAGAGCAGCACTGTATAATAAACCCCTTGCACCGTGTTAGATCAGCACTGTGTAATAAACCCCTTACACCGTGTTAGAGCAGCGCTGTGTAATAAACCCCTTGCACCATGTTAGTGCAGCACTGTGTAATAAACCCCTTGCACCGTGTTAGAGCAGCACTGTGTAATAAACCCCTTGCACCGTGTAAGAGCTGCACTGTGTAATAAACCCTTACACCGTGTTAGATCAGCACTCTGTAATATACCCCTTGCACCATGTTAGAGCAGCACTGTATAATAAACCCTTTGCACCGTGTTAGAGCAGCACTGTGTAATAAACCCCTTGCACCATGTTAGAGCAGCACTGTGTAATAAACCCCTTGCACCGTGTTAGATCAGCACTGTGTAATATACCCCTTGCACCATGTTAGAGCAGCACTGTGTAATAAACGCCTTGTACTTTGTTAGAGCTGCACTGTGTAATAAACACCTTGCACCGTGTTAGATCAGCACTGTGTAATAAAGCCCATGTACTTTGTTGGAGCAGCACTTTGTAATAAACCCCTTGCACCGTGTTAGAGCAGCACTGTGTAATAAACGCCTCGTACCGTGTTGGAGCAGCACTGTATAAAACACCCCTTACACCGTGTTAGAGCAGCGCTGTGTAATAAACCCCTTACACCGTGTTAGAGCTGCACTGTGTAATAAACCCCTTACACCGTGTTAGAGCAGCACTGTGTAATAAACCCCTTGCACCATGTTAGTGCAGCACTGTGTAATAAACCCCTTGCACCGTGTTAGAGCAGCACTGTGTAATAAACCCCTTGCACCGTGTAAGAGCTGCACTGTGTAATAAACCCTTACACCGTGTTAGATCAGCACTCTGTAATATACCCCTTGCACCATGTTAGAGCAGCACTGTATAATAAACCCTTTGCACCGTGTTAGAGCAGCACTGTGTAATAATCCCCTTGCACCATGTTAGAGCAGCACTGTGTAATAAACCCCTTGCACCGTGTTAGATCAGCACTGTGTAATATACCCCTTGCACCATGTTAGAGCAGCACTGTGTAATAAACGCTTTGTACTTTGATAGAGCTGCACTGTGTAATAAACACCTTGCACCGTGTTAGATCAGCACTGTGTAATAAAGCCCATGTACTTTGTTAGAGCAGCACTTTGTAATAAACCCCTTGCACCGTGTTAGAGCAGCACTGTGTAATAAACGCCTCGTACCGTGTTGGAGCAGCACTGTATAAAACACCCCTTACACCGTGTTAGAGCAGCGCTGTGTAATAAACCCCTTACACCGTGTTAGAGCTGCGCTGTGTAATAAACCCCTTACACCGTGTTAGAGCAGCACTGTGTAATAAACCCCTTGCACCGTGTTAGATCAGCACTGTGTAATAAAGCCCTTGTACTTTGTTAGAGCAGCACTGTGTAATAAATCCCTTGCACCTTGTTAGAGCAGCACTGTGTAATAAAGCCCTTGTACTTTGTTAGAGCAGCACTGTGTAATAAACCCCTTGCACCATATTAGAGCAGCACTGTGTAATAAACCCCTTACACCTTGTTAGAGCAGTACTGTGTAATAAACCCCTTGCACCGTGTTAGAGCAGCACTGTGTAATAAACCCCTTGCACCGTGTTAGAGCAGCACTGTGTAATAAACCCCTTGCACCGTGTTAGAGCAGTACTGTGTAATAAACCCCTTGCACCGTGTTACAACAGCGCTGTGTAATAAACCCCTTGCACCGTGTTAGAGCAGCACTGTGTAATAAACCCCTTGCATCGTGTTAGAGCAGCACTGTGTAATAAACCCCTTGCACAGTGTTACAACAGCGCTGTGTAATAAACCCCTTGCACCGTGTTAGATCAGCACTGTGTAATATACCCCTTGCACCGCGTTTCAACAGCACTGTGTAATAAACCCCTTGCACCGTGTTAGATCAGCACTGTGTAATATGCCCCTTGCACCGCGTTTCAACAGCGCTGTGGAATAAATCCCTTGCACCGTGTTAGATCAGCACTGTGTAATAAAGCCCTTGTACTTTGTTAGAGCAGCACTTTGTAAAAAAACCTTGCACCATGTTAGAGCAGCACTGTGTAATAAACGCCTCGTACCGTGTTGGAGCAGCACTGTATAATAAACCCCTTACACCGTGTTAGATCAGCGCTGTGTAATAAACCCCTGACACCGTGTTAGAGCAGCACTGTGTAATAAAGCCCTTGTACTTTGTTCGAGCAACACTGTGTAATAAACCCCTTACACCGTGTTGGAGCAGCACTGTGTAATAAAACCCTTGCACCGTGTTAGAGCAGCACTGTGTAATATACCCCTTGCACCGCGTTTCAACAGCACTGTGTAATAAACCCCTTGCACCGTGTTAGAGCAGCGCTGTGTAATAAACCCCTTGCACCGTGTTAGAGCAGCACTGTGTAATATACCCCTTGCACCGTGTAAGAGCAGCACTGTGTAATATACCCCTTGCACCGCGTTTCAACAGCACTGTGTAATAAACCCCTTGCACCGTGTTAGAGCAGCGCTGTGCAATAAAGCCCTTGTACTTGGTTAGAGCAGCACTGTGTAATAAACCCCTTGCACCGTGTTAGATCAGCGCTGTGTAATAAACCCCTTACACCGTGTTAGAGCAGCACTGTATAATAAACCCCTTGCTCCGTGTTAGATCAGCACTGTGTAATAAACCCCTTACACCGTGTTAGAGCAGCGCTGTGTAATAAAACCCTTGCACCATGTTAGTGCAGCACTGTGTAATAAACCCCTTGCACCGTGTAAGAGCTGCACTGTGTAATAAACCCTTACACCGTGTTAGATCAGCACTGTGTAATAAACACCTTGCACCGTGTTAGATCAGCACTGTGTAATATACCCCTTGCACCATGTTAGAGCAGCACTGTGTAATAAACCCCTTGCACCATGTTAGAGCTGCACTGTGTAATAAACCCCTTGCACCGTGTTAGATCAGCGCTGTGTAATAAACCCCTTGCACCGTGTTAGAGCAGCACTGTGTAATAAACCCCTTGCACCGTGTTACAACAGCGCTGTGTAATAAACCCCTTGCACCGTGTTAGATCAGCACTGTGTAGTAAACCCCTTGCACCATGTTAGAGCAGCACTGTGTAATAAACCCCTTGCACCGTGTTACAACAGCGCTGTGTAATAAACCCCTTGCACCGTGTTAGAGCTGCACTGTGTAATAAACCCCTTACACCGTGTAAGAGCTGCAGTGTGTAATAAACCCTTTGCACCGTGTTAGAGCAGCACTGTGTAATAAACCCCTTGCACCGTGTTACAGCAGCACTGTGTAATAAACCCCTTGCACCGTGTTAGAGCAGCACTGTGTAATAAACCCCTTACACCGTGTTAGAGCAGCACTGTGTAATAAAGCCCTTGCACCGTGTTAGATCAGCACTGTGTAATAAACCCCTTGCACCGTGTTAGAGCAGCACTGTGTAATAAAGCCCTTGCACCGTGTTAGATCAGCACTGTGTAATAAACCCCTTGCACCGTGTTAGAGCAGCACTGTGTAATAAAGCCCTTGCACCGTGTTAGATCAGCACTGTGTAATAAACCCCTTGCACCGTGTTAGAGCAGCACTGTGTAATAAACCCCTTGCACCGTGTTACAACAGCGCTGTGTAATAAACCCCTTGCACCGTGTTAGAGCAGCACTGTGTAATATACCCCTTGCACCGTGTTAGATCAGCACTGTGTAATAAACCCCTTACACCGTGTTAGAGCAGCACTGTGTAATAAACCCCTTGCACCGTGTTAGATCAGCACTGTGTAATAAACCCCTTGCACCGTGTTAGATCAGCACTGTGTAATAAACCCCTTGCACCGTGTAAGAGCAGCACTGTGTAATATACCCCTTGCACCGTGTTAGAGCAGCACTGTGTAATAAAGCCCTTACACCGTGTTAGAGCAGCACTGTGTAATAAACCCCTTACACCGTGTTAGAGCAGCACTGTGTAATAAACCCCTTACACCGTGTTAGATCAGCACTGTGTAATAAACCCCTTGCACCGTGTTAGAGCAGCACTGTGTAATAAACCCCTTACACCGTGTTAGAGCAGCACTGTGTAATAAACCCCTTGCACCGTGTTAGAGCAGCACTGTGTAATAAACCCCTTGCACCGTGTTAGAGCAGCACTGTGTAATAAACCCCTTACACCGTGTTAGTGCAGCACTGTGTAATAAACCCTTTGCACCGTGTTAGAGCAGCACTGTGTAATAAACCCCTTGCACCGTGTTAGAGCAGCACTGTGTAATAAACCCCTTACACCGTGTTAGATCAGCACTGTGTAATAAACCCCTTGCACCGTGTTAGAGCAGCACTGTGTAATAAACCCCTTGCACCGTGTTAGAGCAGCACTGTGTAATAAACCCCTTGCACCGCGTTTCAACAGCACTGTGTAATAAACCCCTTGCACCGTGTTAGAGCAGCACTGTGTAACATACCCCTTGCACCGCGTTTCAACAGCACTGTGTAATAAACCCCTTGCACCGTGTTAGAGCAGCACTGTGTAATAAACCCCTTGCACCGTGTTAGATCAGCACTGTGTAATAAACCCCTTGCACCACGTTTCAACAGTGCAGTGTAATAAACCCCTTGTACTTTGTTAGATCAGCGCCATGTAATAAACCCCTTACACCGTGTTTGAGCAGCACTGTGTAATAAACCCCTTGCACCGTGTTAGATCAGCACTGTGTAATAAACCCCTTACACCGTGTTAGAGCAGCACTGTGTAATAAAGCCCTTGTACTTTGTTCGAGTAGCACTGTGTAATAAACCCCTTGCACCGTGTTAGAGCAGCACTGTGTAATAAACCCCTTGCACCATGTTAGTGCAGCACTGTTTAATAAACCCCTCGCACCATGTTAGAGCAGCACTGTGTAATAAACCCCTTGCACCATGTTAGAGCAGCACTGTTTAATAAACCCCTCTCACCATGTGAGAGCAACACTGTGTAATAAACCCCTTACACCGTGTTTGAGCAGCACCGTGTAATAAACCCCTTACACCGTGTTAGAGCAGCGCTGTGTAATAAACTCCTTGCACCGTGTTAGAGCAGCACTGTGTAATAAACCCCTTGCACCGTGTTAGAGCAGCACTGTGTAATAAACCCCTTGCACCGTGTTAGATCAGCACTGTGTAATGAAGCCCTTGTACTTTGTTAGAGCAGCACTGTGTAATAAATCCCTTGCACCTTGTTAGAGCAGCACTGTGTAATAAAGCCCTTGCACCTTGTTAGAGCAGCACTGTGTAATAAAGCCCTTGTACTTTGTTAGAGCAGCACTGTGTAATAAACCCCTTGCACCATGTTAGAGCAGCACTGTGTAATAAACCCCTTGCACCTTGTTAGAGCAGTACTGTGTAATAAACCCTGTGCGCAGGGGCCTTCTTGGAGGTGAGTAGTGAGTTTAAAAACCTTACCTTTACAGGAGCAGCCCATTGGATTTCGGCGGCAGCGGTGCGCAGGGGCCTTCTGGGAGGTGAGTAGTTAGTTTAAAAGCTCTTACCTTTACAGGAGCAGCCCATTGGATTTCGGCGGCAGCGGTGCGCAGGGGCCTTCTTGGAGGTGAGTAGTGAGTTTAAAAACCTTACCTTTACAGGAGCAGCCCATTGGATTTCGGCGGCAGCGGTGCGCAGGGGCCTTCTGGGAGGTGAGTAGTTAGTTTAAAAGCACTTACCTTTACAGGAGCAGCCCTTTGGATTTCGGCGGGAACCGGAAGTTCGACCTCTGGCAAGTCCCCCCCCCCCCCCAATAAATTCTGGTGGAGAGTGTAATAAACCCCTGACACCGTGTTAGAGCAGCACTGTGTAATAAAGCCCTTGTACTTTGTTCGAGCAACACTGTGTAATAAACCCCTTACACCGTGTTGGAGCAGCACTGTGTAATAAAACCCTTGCACCGTGTTAGAGCAGCACTGTGTAATATACCCCTTGCACCGCGTTTCAACAGCACTGTGTAATAAACCCCTTGCACCGTGTTAGAGCAGCGCTGTGTAATAAACCCCTTGCACCGTGTTAGAGCAGCACTGTGTAATATACCCCTTGCACCGTGTAAGAGCAGCACTGTGTAATATACCCCTTGCACCGCGTTTCAACAGCACTGTGTAATAAACCCCTTGCACCGTGTTAGAGCAGCGCTGTGTAATAAAGCCCTTGTACTTGGTTAGAGCAGCACTGTGTAATAAACCCCTTGCACCGTGTTAGATCAGCGCTGTGTAATAAACCCCTTACACCGTGTTAGAGCAGCACTGTATAATAAACCCCTTGCACCGTGTTAGATCAGCACTGTGTAATAAACCCCTTACACCGTGTTAGAGCAGCGCTGTGTAATAAAACCCTTGCACCATGTTAGTGCAGCACTGTGTAATAAACCCCTTGCACCGTGTAAGAGCTGCACTGTGTAATAAACCCTTACACCGTGTTAGATCAGCACTGTGTAATAAACACCTTGCACCGTGTTAGATCAGCACTGTGTAATATACCCCTTGCACCATGTTAGAGCAGCACTGTGTAATAAACCCCTTGCACCATGTTAGAGCTGCACTGTGTAATAAACCCCTTGCACCGTGTTAGATCAGCGCTGTGTAATAAACCCCTTGCACCGTGTTAGAGCAGCACTGTGTAATAAACCCCTTGCACCGTGTTACAACAGCGCTGTGTAATAAACCCCTTGCACCGTGTTAGATCAGCACTGTGTAGTAAACCCCTTGCACCATGTTAGAGCAGCACTGTGTAATAAACCCCTTGCACCGTGTTACAACAGCGCTGTGTAATAAACCCCTTGCACCGTGTTAGAGCTGCACTGTGTAATAAACCCCTTACACCGTGTAAGAGCTGCAGTGTGTAATAAACCCTTTGCACCGTGTTAGAGCAGCACTGTGTAATAAACCCCTTGCACCGTGTTACAGCAGCACTGTGTAATAAACCCCTTGCACCGTGTTAGAGCAGCACTGTGTAATAAACCCCTTACACCGTGTTAGAGCAGCACTGTGTAATAAAGCCCTTGCACCGTGTTAGATCAGCACTGTGTAATAAACCCCTTGCACCGTGTTAGAGCAGCACTGTGTAATAAAGCCCTTGCACCGTGTTAGATCAGCACTGTGTAATAAACCCCTTGCACCGTGTTAGAGCAGCACTGTGTAATAAAGCCCTTGCACCGTGTTAGATCAGCACTGTGTAATAAACCCCTTGCACCGTGTTAGAGCAGCACTGTGTAATGAACCCCTTGCACCGTGTTACAACAGCGCTGTGTAATAAACCCCTTGCACCGTGTTAGAGCAGCACTGTGTAATATACCCCTTGCACCGTGTTAGATCAGCACTGTGTAATAAACCCCTTACACCGTGTTAGAGCAGCACTGTGTAATAAACCCCTTGCACCGTGTTAGATCAGCACTGTGTAATAAACCCCTTGCACCGTGTTAGATCAGCACTGTGTAATAAACCCCTTGCACCGTGTAAGAGCAGCACTGTGTAATATACCCCTTGCACCGTGTTAGAGCAGCACTCTGTAATAAAGCCCTTACACCGTGTTAGAGCAGCACTGTGTAATAAACCCCTTACACCGTGTTAGAGCAGCACTGTGTAATAAACCCCTTACACCGTGTTAGATCAGCACTGTGTAATAAACCCCTTGCACCGTGTTAGAGCAGCACTGTGTAATAAACCCCTTACACCGTGTTAGAGCAGCACTGTGTAATAAACCCCTTGCACCGTGTTAGAGCAGCACTGTGTAATAAACCCCTTGCACCGTGTTAGAGCAGCACTGTGTAATAAACCCCTTACACCGTGTTAGTGCAGCACTGTGTAATAAACCCTTTGCACCGTGTTAGAGCAGCACTGTGTAATAAACCCCTTGCACCGTGTTAGAGCAGCACTGTGTAATAAACCCCTTACACCGTGTTAGATCAGCACTGTGTAATAAACCCCTTGCACCGTGTTAGAGCAGCACTGTGTAATAAACCCCTTGCACCGTGTTAGAGCAGCACTGTGTAATAAACCCCTTGCACCGCGTTTCAACAGCACTGTGTAATAAACCCCTTGCACCGTGTTAGAGCAGCACTGTGTAACATACCCCTTGCACCGCGTTTCAACAGCACTGTGTAATAAACCCCTTGCACCGTGTTAGAGCAGCACTGTGTAATAAACCCCTTGCACCGTGTTAGATCAGCACTGTGTAATAAACCCCTTGCACCACGTTTCAACAGTGCAGTGTAATAAACCCCTTGTACTTTGTTAGATCAGCGCCATGTAATAAACCCCTTACACCGTGTTTGAGCAGCACTGTGTAATAAACCCCTTGCACCGTGTTAGATCAGCACTGTGTAATAAACCCCTTACACCGTGTTAGAGCAGCACTGTGTAATAAAGCCCTTGTACTTTGTTCGAGTAGCACTGTGTAATAAACCCCTTGCACCGTGTTAGAGCAGCACTGTGTAATAAACCCCTTGCACCATGTTAGTGCAGCACTGTTTAATAAACCCCTCGCACCATGTTAGAGCAGCACTGTGTAATAAACCCCTTGCACCATGTTAGAGCAGCACTGTTTAATAAACCCCTCTCACCATGTGAGAGCAACACTGTGTAATAAACCCCTTACACCGTGTTTGAGCAGCACCGTGTAATAAACCCCTTACACCGTGTTAGAGCAGCGCTGTGTAATAAACTCCTTGCACCGTGTTAGAGCAGCACTGTGTAATAAACCCCTTGCACCGTGTTAGAGCAGCACTGTGTAATAAACCCCTTGCACCGTGTTAGATCAGCACTGTGTAATGAAGCCCTTGTACTTTGTTAGAGCAGCACTGTGTAATAAACCCCTTGCACCTTGTTAGAGCAGCACTGTGTAATAAAGCCCTTGCACCTTGTTAGAGCAGCACTGTGTAATAAACCCCTTGCACCGCGTTTCAACAGCACTGTGTAATAAACCCCTTGCACCGTGTTAGAGCAGCACTGTGTAACATACCCCTTGCACCGCGTTTCAACAGCACTGTGTAATAAACCCCTTGCACCGTGTTAGAGCAGCACTGTGTAATAAACCCCTTGCACCGTGTTAGATCAGCACTGTGTAATAAACCCCTTGCACCACGTTTCAACAGTGCAGTGTAATAAACCCCTTGTACTTTGTTAGATCAGCGCCATGTAATAAACCCCTTACACCGTGTTTGAGCAGCACTGTGTAATAAACCCCTTGCACCGTGTTAGATCAGCACTGTGTAATAAACCCCTTACACCGTGTTAGAGCAGCACTGTGTAATAAAGCCCTTGTACTTTGTTCGAGTAGCACTGTGTAATAAACCCCTTGCACCGTGTTAGAGCAGCACTGTGTAATAAACCCCTTACACCGTGTTAGAGCAGCACTGTGTAATAAACCCCTTACACCATGTTAGAGCAGCACTGTGTAATAAACCCCTTGCACCATGTTAGAGCAGCACTGTGTAATAAACCCCTTGCACCATGTTAGTGCAGCACTGTTTAATAAACCCCTCGCACCATGTTAGAGCAGCACTGTGTAATAAACCCCTTGCACCATGTTAGAGCAGCACTGTTTAATAAACCCCTCTCACCATGTGAGAGCAACACTGTGTAATAAACCCCTTACACCGTGTTTGAGCAGCACCGTGTAATAAACCCCTTACACCGTGTTAGAGCAGCGCTGTGTAATAAACTCCTTGCACCGTGTTAGAGCAGCACTGTGTAATAAACCCCTTGCACCGTGTTAGAGCAGCACTGTGTAATAAACCCCTTGCACCGTGTTAGATCAGCACTGTGTAATGAAGCCCTTGTACTTTGTTAGAGCAGCACTGTGTAATAAATCCCTTGCACCTTGTTAGAGCAGCACTGTGTAATAAAGCCCTTGCACCTTGTTAGAGCAGCACTGTGTAATAAAGCCCTTGTACTTTGTTAGAGCAGCACTGTGTAATAAACCCCTTGCACCATGTTAGAGCAGCACTGTGTAATAAACCCCTTACACCTTGTTAGAGCAGTACTGTGTAATAAACCCTGTGCGCAGGGGCCTTCTTGGAGGTGAGTAGTGAGTTTAAAAACCTTACCTTTACAGGAGCAGCCCATTGGATTTCGGCGGCAGCGGTGCGCAGGGGCCTTCTGGGAGGTGAGTAGTGAGTTTAAAAGCACTTACCTTTACAGGAGCAGCCCATTGGATTTCGGCGGCAGCGGTGCGCAGGGGCCTTCTGGGAGGTGAGTAGTTAGTTTAAAAGCTCTTACCTTTACAGGAGCAGCCCTTTGGATTTCGGCGGCAGCGGTGCGCAGGGGCCTTCTTGGAGGTGAGTAGTGAGTTTAAAAACCTTACCTTTACAGGAGCAGCCCTTTGGATTTCGGCGGCAGCGGTGCGCAGGGGCCTTCTGGGAGGTGAGTAGTTAGTTTAAAAGCACTTACCTTTACAGGAGCAGCCCTTTGGATTTCGGCGGGAACCGGAAGTTCGACCTCTGGCAAGTCTTCCCCCCCCCCCCCCCCCCAATAAATTCTGGTGGAGAGGAAACCCGAGACACTACACGTGTAGTGTCTCCCACCCACCCTCCTCCTCTAACCTAATAATAAGACCCATTGGTGTAAGGTAAGTGCCATATTATATTATTATATTATTAGCATTGTGCAGGCCAAGGATTGGAGGTGGAGGAGCAGTCTCTGTCAGCGAGAGAACCTGAGAACATTTCAGAAGGTAAGCAAGTGATTTTTACTTTTATACCTTTTTTCAAATTGTGTGTGTCGGGGGGGACAGAAAAGCTGTGACCTGAGTGGCTGGTTGGGATTCTAACCTAAATTTTTTTGACTATTTGGGAACTAATTAAACATAATAACTTAATTATAATTTAGAGGATATCTAAGCCAGAGATCGGAGGATATTATAGTTAGCTATCGCATTTCTATTAGAAATCTAGTGCTAGGTAACAGGTAGTTGACAGTAACTTTGTAATTTAAAAAAAAGTATTTATTAAAAAAAAAAAGACAAATTTTAATTTTAATTATTTGACGCAATGTCAGTTAGAGGGGTGCTGTGCTCTGACTGTGAGATGTGGCAGGTCCGGGAGGCTTCCAGCGTCCTGGATGGCTTCATCTGCAGAAAGTGCACCCAACTGCAGCTCCTCACAGACCGCATGGTTCGGTTGGAGCAGCAATTGGATGCACTTAGGAGCATGCAGGTGGCGGAAAGCGTCATAGATCGCAGTTATGTAAGTGTGGTCACACCCAAGGTGCAGGCAGAGAAATGGGTGACCACCAGAAAGGGCAGGCAGTCAGTGCAGGAATCCCCTGTGGTTGTCCCCCTCTCGAACAGATATACCCCTTTGGATACTGTCGGGGGGGATAGCCTATCAGGGGAAAACAGCAGCAGCCAGAGCAGTGGCACCACGGCTGGCTCTGATGTTCAGAAGGGAGGGTCAAAGCGCAGAAGAGTAATAGTTATAGGGGACTCTATAGTCAGGGGAACAGATAGGCGCTTCTGTGGACGTGAAAGAGACTCCAGGATGGTATGTTGCCTCCCTGGTGCCAGGGTCCAGGATGTCTCCGAACGGGTAGAGGGAATCCTGAAGGGGGAGGGCAAACAGGTAGAGGTCGTTGTACATATTGGTACTAACGACATAGGCAGGAAGAGGCATGAGGTCCTGCAGCAGGAGTTCAGGGAGCTAGGCAGAAAGTTAAAAGACAGGACCTCGAGGGTTGTAATCTCGGGATTACTCCCTGTGCCACGTGCCAGTGAGGCTAGAAATAGGAAGATAGAGCAGACAAACACGTGGCTAAACAGCTGGTGTAGGAGGGAGGGTTTCGGTTATCTGGACCACTGGGAGCTCTTCCGGGGCAGGTGTGACCTGTATAAGATGGACGGGTTGCATCTAAACCGGAGAGGCATAAATATCCTGGCCGCGAGATTTGCTAGTGTCACACGGGAGGGTTTAAACTAGTATGGCAGGGGGGTGGGCACGGGAGCAATAGGTCAGAAGGTGAGAGCATTGAGGGAGAACTGAGGAATAGGGACAGTGTGGCTCTGAGGCAGAGCAGACGGGGAGAAGTTGCTGAACACAGCGGGTCTGGTGGCCTGAAGTGCATATGTTTTAATGCAAGGAGCATTACGGGTAAGGCAGATGAACTTAGAGCTTGGATTACTACTTGGAACTATGATGTTGTTGCCATTACAGAGACCTGGTTGAGGGAAGGGCAGGATTGGCAGCTAAACGTTCCAGGTTTTAGATGTTTCAGGCGGGATAGAGGGGGATGTAAAAGGGGAGGCGGAGTTGCGCTACTTGTTCAGGAGAGTATCACCGCTATACAGCGAGAGGACACCTCAGAGGGCAGTGAGGCTATATGGGTAGAGATCAGGAATAAGAAGGGTGCAGTCACAATGTTGGGGGTATACTACAGGCCTCCCAACAGCCAGCGGGAGATAGAGGAGCAGATAGGTAGACAGATTTTGGAAAAGAGTAAAAACAACAGGGTTGTGGTGATGGGAGACTTCAACTTCCCCAATATTGACTGGGACTCACTTAGTGCCAGGGGCTTAGACGGGGCAGAGTTTGTAAGGAGCATCCAGGAGGGCTTCTTAAAACAATATGTAAACAGTCCAACTAGGGAAGAGGCGGTACTGGACCTGGTATTGGGGAATGAGCCCGGCCAGGTGGTAGATGTTTCAGTAGGGGAGCATTTCGGTAACAGTGACCACAATTCAGTAAGTTTTAAAGTACTGGTGGACAAGGATAAGAGTGGTCCGAGGATGAATGTGCTAAATTGGGGGAAGGCTAATTATAACAATATTAGGCGGGAACTGAAGAGCATAGATTGGGGGCGGATGTTTGAGGGCAAATCAACATCTGACATGTGGGAGGCTTTCAAGTGTCAGTTGATAGGAATACAGGACAGGCATGTTCCTGTGAGGAAGAAAGACAAATACGGCAATTTTCGGGAACCTTGGATGACGAATGATATTGTAGGCCTCGTCAAAAAGAAAAAGGAGGCATTTGTCAGGGCTAAAAGGCTGGGAACAGACGAAGCCTGTGTGGCATATAAGGAAAGTAGGAAGGAACTTAAGCAGGGAGTCAGGAGGGCTAGAAGGGGTCATGAAAAGTCATTGGCAAATAGGGTTAAGGAAAATCCCAAGGCTTTTTACACTTACATAAAAAGCAAGAGGGTAGCCAGGGAAAGGGTTGGCCCACTGAAGGATAGGCAAGGGAATCTATGTGTGGAGCCAGAGGAAATGGGCGAGGTACTAAATGAATACTTTGCATCAGTATTCACCAAAGAGAAGGAATTGGTAGATGTTGAGTCTGGAGAAGGGGGTGTAGATAGCCTGGGTCACATTGTGATCCAAAAAGACGAGGTGTTGGGTGTCTTAAAAAATATTAAGGTAGATAAGTCCCCAGGGCCGGATGGGATCTACCCCAGAATACTGAAGGAGGCTGGAGAGGAAATTGCTGAGGCCTTGACAGAAATCTTTGGATCCTCGCTGTCTTCAGGGGATGTCCCGGAGGACTGGAGAATAGCCAATGTTGTTCCTCTGTTTAAGAAGGGTGGCAGGGATAATCCCGGGAACTACAGGCCGGTGAGCCTTACTTCAGTGGTAGGGAAATTACTGGAGAGAATTCTTCGAGACAGGATCTACTCCCATTTGGAAGCAAATGGACGTATTAGTGAGAGGCAGCACGGTTTTGTGAAGGGGAGGTCGTGTCTCACTAACTTGATAGAGTTTTTCGAGGAGGTCACTAAGATGATTGATGCAGGTAGGGCAGTAGATGTTGTCTATATGGACTTCAGTAAGGCCTTTGACAAGGTCCCTCATGGTAGACTAGTACAAAAGGTGAAGTCACACGGGATCAGGGGTGAACTGGCAAGGTGGATACAGAACTGGCTAGGCCATAGAAGGCAGAGGGTAGCAATGGAGGGATGCTTTTCTAATTGGAGGGCTGTGACCAGTGGTGTTCCACAGGGATCAGTGCTGGGACCTTTGCTCTTTGTAGTATATATAAATGATTTGGAGGAAAATGTAACTGGTCTGATTAGTAAGTTTGCAGACGACACAAAGGTTGGTGGAATTGCGGATAGCGATGAGGACTGTCTGAGGATACAGCAGGATTTAGATTGTCTGGAGACTTGGGCGGAGAGATGGCAGATGGAGTTTAACCTGGACAAATGTGAGGTAATGCATTTTGGAAGGGCTAATGCAGGTAGGGAATATACAGTGAATGGTAGAACCCTCAAGAGTATTGAAAGTCAAAGAGATCTAGGAGTACAGGTCCACAGATCACTGAAAGGGGCTACACAGGTGGAGAAGGTAGTCAAGAAGGCATACGGCATGCTTGCCTTCATTGGCCGGGGCATTGAGTATAAGAATTGGCAAGTCATGTTGCAGCTGTATAGAACCTTAGTTAGGCCACACTTGGAGTATAGTGTTCAATTCTGGTCGCCACACTACCAGAAGGATGTGGAGGCTTTAGAGAGGGTGCAGAAGAGATTTACCAGAATGTTGCCTGGTATGGAGGGCATAAGCTATGAGGAGCGATTGAATAAACTCGGTTTGTTCTCACTGGAACGAAGGAGGTTGAGGGGCGACCTGATAGAGGTATACAAAATTATGAGGGGCATAGACAGAGTGGATAGTCAGAGGCTTTTCCCCAGGGTAGAGGGGTCAATTACTAGGGGGCATAGGTTTAAGGTGAGAGGGGCAAAGTTTAGAGTAGATGTACGAGGCAAGTTTTTTACGCAGAGGGTAGTGGGTGCCTGGAACTCACTACCGGAGGAGGTAGTGGAGGCAGGGACGATAGGGACATTTAAGGGGCATCTTGACAAATATATGAATAGGATGGGAATAGAAGGATACGGACCCAGGAAGTGTAGAAGATTGTAGTTTAGTCAGGCAGTATGGTCGGCACGGGCTTGGAGGGCCGAAGGGCCTGTTCCTGTGCTGTACATTTCTTTGTTCTTTGTTCTTTGTTAAACACCTTGCACCGTGTTAGAGCAGCACTGTGTAATAAACACCTTGCACCGTGTTAGAGCAGCACTGTGTAATAAACCCCTTGCACCGTGTTAGAGCAGTACTGTGTAATAAACCCCTTGCACCGTGTTAAAACAGCGCTGTGTAATAAACCCCTTGCACCGTGTTAGAGCAGCACTGTGTAATAAACCCCTTGCATCGTGTTAGAGCAGCACTGTGTAATAAACCCCTTACACCATGTTAGAGCAGCACTGTGTAATAAACCCCTTGCACAGTGTTAGATCAGCACTGTGTAATAAACCCCTTGCACAGTGTTACAACAGCGCTGTGTAATAAACCCCTTGCACCGTGTTAGATCAGCACTGTGTAATATACCCCTTGCACCGCGTTTCAACAGCACTGTGTAATAAACCCCTTGCACCGTGTTAGATCAGCACTGTGTAATATACCCCTTGCACCACGTTTCAACAGCGCTGTGTAATAAATCCCTTGCACCGTGTTAGATCAGCACTGTGTAATAAAGCCCTTGTACTTTGTTAGAGCAGCACTTTGTAAAAAAACCTTGCACCGTGTTAGAGCAGCACTGTGTAATAAACGCCTCGTACCGTGTTGGAGCAGCACTGTATAATAAACCCCTTGCACCGTGTTAGAGCAGCACTGTGTAATAAACCCCTTGTACTTTGTTAGAGCAACACTGTGTAATAAACCCCTTACACCGTGTTAGATCAGCGCTGTGTAATAAACCCCTGACACCGTGTTAGAGCAGCACTGTGTAATAAAGCCCTTGTACTTTGTTAGAGCAACACTGTGTAATAAACCCCTTACACCGTGTTAGAGCAGCACTGTGTAATAAAACCCTTGCACCGTGTTAGAGCAGCACTGTGTAATATACCCCTTGCACCGCGTTTCAACAGCACTGTGTAATAAACTCCTTGCACCGTGTTAGATCAGCACTGTGTAATAAACGCCTGACACCGTGTTAGTTCAGCACTGTGTAATAAAGCCCTTGTACTTTGTGAGAGCAACACTGTGTAATAAACCCCTTACACCATGTTAGAGCAGCACTGTGTAATAAAACCCTTGCACGGTGTTAGAGCAGCACTGTGTAATATACCCCTTGCACCGTGTTAGAGCAGCACTGTGTAATAAAGCCCTTGTACTTTGTGAGAGCAACACTGTGTAATAAACCCCTTACACCGTGTTAGAGCAGCACTGTGTAATAAAACCCTTGCACGGTGTTAGAGCAGCACTGTGTAATATACCCCTTGCACCGCATTTCAACAGCACTGTGTAATAAACCCCTTGCACCGTGTTAGAGCAGCGCTGTGTAATAAACCCCTTGCACCGTGTTAGAGCAGCACTGTGTAATATACCCCTTGCACCGTGTAAGAGCAGCACTGTGTAATATACCCCTTGCACCGCGTTTCAACAGCACTGTGTAATAAACCCCTTGCACCGTGTTAGAGCAGCGCTGTGTAATAAAGCCCTTGTACTTTGTTAGAGCAGCACTGTGTAATAAACCCCTTGCACCGTGTTAGATCAGCGCTGTGTAATAAACCCCTTACACCGTGTTAGAGCAGCACTGTATAATAAACCCCTTGCACCGTGTTAGATCAGCACTGTGTAATAAACCCCTTACACCGTGTTAGAGCAGCGCTGTGTAATAAACCCCTTGCACCATGTTAGTGCAGCACTGTGTAATAAACCCCTTGCACCGTGTTAGAGCAGCACTGTGTAATAAACCCCTTGCACCGTGTAAGAGCTGCACTGTGTAATAAACCCTTACACCGTGTTAGATCAGCACTCTGTAATATACCCCTTGCACCATGTTAGAGCAGCACTGTATAATAAACCCTTTGCACCGTGTTAGAGCAGCACTGTGTAATAAACCCCTTGCACCATGTTAGAGCAGCACTGTGTAATAAACCCCTTGCACCGTGTTAGATCAGCACTGTGTAATATACCCCTTGCACCATGTTAGAGCAGCACTGTGTAATAAACGCCTTGTACTTTGTTAGAGCTGCACTGTGTAATAAACACCTTGCACCGTGTTAGATCAGCACTGTGTAATAAAGCCCATGTACTTTGTTAGAGCAGCACTTTGTAATAAACCCCTTGCACCGTGTTAGAGCAGCACTGTGTAATAAACGCCTCGTACCGTGTTGGAGCAGCACTGTATAATACACCCCTTACACCGTGTTAGAGCAGCGCTGTGTAATAAACCCCTTACACCGTGTTAGAGCTGCACTGTGTAATAAACCCCTTACACCGTGTTAGAGCAGCCCTGTGTAATAAACCCCTTGCACCGTGTTAGATCAGCACTGTGTAATAAAGCCCTTGTACTTTGTTAGAGCAGCACTGTGTAATAAATCCCTTGCACCTTGTTAGAGCAGCACTGTGTAATAAAGCCCTTGTACTTTGTTAGAGCAGCACTGTGTAATAAACCCCTTGCACCATATTAGAGCAGCACTGTGTAATAAACCCCTTACACCTTGTTAGAGCAGTACTGTGTAATAAACCCCTTGCACCGTGTTAGAGCAGCACTGTGTAATAAACCCCTTGCACCGTGTTAGAGCAGCACTGTGTAATAAACCCCTTGCACCGTGTTAGAGCAGTACTGTGTAATAAACCCCTTGCACCGTGTTACAACAGCGCTGTGTAATAAACCCCTTGCACCGTGTTAGAGCAGCACTGTGTAATAAACCCCTTGCATCGTGTTAGAGCAGCACTGAGTAATAAACCCCTTGCACAGTGTTACAACAGCGCTGTGTAATAAATCCCTTGCACCGTGTTAGATCAGCACTGTGTAATATACCCCTTGCACCGCGTTTCAACAGCACTGTGTAATAAACCCCTTGCACCGTGTTAGATCAGCACTGTGTAATATACCCCTTGCACCGCGTTTCAACAGCGCTGTGGAATAAATCCCTTGCACCGTGTTAGATCAGCACTGTGTAATAAAGCCCTTGTACTTTGTTAGAGGAGCACTTTGTAAAAAAACCTTGCACCATGTTAGAGCAGCACTGTGTAATAAACGCCTCGTACCGTGTTGGAGCAGCACTGTGTAATAAACCCCTTGCACCGTGTTAGAGCAGCACTGTGTAATAATCCCCTTGTACTTTGTTAGAGCAACACTGTGTAATAAACCCCTTACACCGTGTTAGATCAGCGCTGTGTAATAAACCCCTGACACCGTGTTAGACCAGCACTGTGTAATAAAGCCCTTGTACTTTGTTCGAGCAACACTGTGTAATAAACCCCTTACACCGTGTTGGAGCAGCACTGTGTAATAAAACCCTTGCACCGTGTTAGAGCAGCAATGTGTAATATACCCCTTGCACCGCGTTTCAACAGCACTGTGTAATAAACCCCTTGCACCGTGTTAGAGCAGCACTGTGTAATAAAGCCCTTGTACTTTGTTAGAGCAACACTGTGTAATAAACCCCTTACACCGTGTTAGAGCAGCACTGTGTAATAAAACCCTTGCACGGTGTTAGAGCAGCACTGTGTAATATACCCCTTGCACCGCGTTTCAACAGCACTGTGTAATAAACCCCTTGCACCGTGTTAGAGCAGCGCTGTGTAATAAACCCCTTGCACCGTGTTAGAGCAGCACTGTGTAATATACCCCTTGCACCATGTTAGAGCAGCACTGTGTAATATACCCCTTGCACCGCGTTTCAACAGCACTGTGTAATAAACCCCTTGCACCGTGTTAGAGCAGCGCTGTGTAATAAAACCCTTGCACCATGTTAGATCAGCGCTGTGTAATAAACCCCTTACACCGTGTTAGAGCAGCACTGTGTAATAAACCCCTTGCACCGTGTTAGAGCAGCACTGTGTAATAAACCCCTTGCACCATGTTAGATCAGCGCTGTGTAATAAACCCCTTGCACCATGTTAAAGCAGCACTGTGTAATAAACCCCTTGCACCGTGTTAGAGCTGCACTGTGTAATAAACCCCTTGCACCATGTTAGATCAGCACTGTGTAATAAAGCCCTTACACCGTGTTAGATCAGCGCTGTGTAATAAACCCCTTGCACCGTGTTAGAGCAGCACTGTGTAATAAACCCCTTGCACCATGTTAGAGCAGCACTGTGTAATAAACCCCTTACACCGTGTTAGAGCAGCACTGTGTAATAAACCCCTTGCACCATGTTAGATCAGCGCTGTGTAATAAACCCCTTGCACCATGTTAGATCAGCGCTGTGTAATAAACCCCTCGCACCGTGTTAGAGCAGCACTGTGTAATAAACCCCTTACACCGTGTTAGATCAGCACTGTGTAATAAACCCCTTGCACCGTTTTAGATCAGCACTGTGTAATAAACCCCTTGCACCGTGTTAGAGCAGCACTGTGTAATAAACCCCTTGCACCGTGTTAGATCAGCGCTGTGTAATAAACCCCTTACACCGTGTTAGATCAGCGCTGTGTAATAAACCCATTGCACCGTGTTAGAGCAGCACTGTGTAATAAACCCCTTACACCGTGTTAGATCAGCGCTGTGTAATAAACCCATTGCACCGTGTTAGAGCAGCACTGTATAATAAACCCCTTGCACCGTGTTAGATCAGCACTGTGTAATAAACCCCTTACACCGTGTTAGATCAGCGCTGTGTAATAAACCCCTTACACCGTGTTAGAGCAGCACTGTGTAATAAACCCCTTGCACCATGTTAGATCAGCGCTGTGTAATAAACCCCTCGCACCGTGTTAGAGCAGCGCTGTGTAATAAACCCCTCGCACCGTGTTAGAGCAGCACTGTGTAATAAACCCCTTGCACCGTGTTAGATCAGCGCTGTGTAATAAACCCCTTACACCGTGTTAGATCAGCGCTGTGTAATAAACCCATTGCACCGTGTTAGAGCAGCACTGTGTAATAAACCCCTTGCACCGTGTTAGAGCAGCACTGTGTAATAAACCCCTTGCACCGTGTTAGAGCAGCACTGTGTAATAAACCCCTTACACCGTGTTAGATCAGCGCTGTGTAATAAACCCCTTACACCGTGTTAGAGCAGCACTGTGTAATAAACCCCTTGCACCATGTTAAATCAGCGCTGTGTAATAAACCCCTCGCACCGTGTTAGAGCAGCACTGTGTAATAAACCCGTTGCACCATGTTAGATCAGCGCTGTGTAATAAACCCCTTACACCGTGTTAGATCAGCGCTGTGTAATAAACCCCTTGCACCATGTTAGATCAGCGCTGTGTAATAAACCCCTTACACCGTGTTAGAGCAGCACTGTGTAATAAACCCCTTGCACCGTGTTAGAGCAGCACTGTGTAATAAACCCCTTGGACCGTGTTAGAGCAGCACTGTGTAATAAACCCCTTGCACCGTGTTAGAGCAGCACTGTGTAATAAACCCCTTGCACCGTGTTAGAGCAGCACTGTGTAATAAACCCCTTGCACCGTGTTAGAGCTGCACTGTGTAATAAACCCCTTGCACCATGTTAGAGCAGCACTGTGTAATAAAGCCCTTACACCGTGTTAGATCAGCGCTGTGTAATAAACCCCTTGCACCGTGTTAGAGCAGCACTGTGTAATAAACCCCTTGCACCGTGTTAGAGCAACACCGTGTAATAAACCCCTTGCACCATGTTAGAGCAGCACTGTGTAATAAACCCCTTGCACCATGTTAGAGCAGCACTGTGTAATAAACCCCTTACACCGTGTTAGAGCAGCACTGTGTAATAAAGCCCTTACACCGTGTTAGAGCTGCACTGTGTAATAAACCCCTTGCACCATGTTAGAGCAGCACTGTGTAATAAAGCCCTTACACCGTGTTAGATCAGCGCTGTGTAATAAACCCCTTGCACCGTGTTAGAGCAGCACTGTGTAATAAACCCCTTGCACCGTGTTAGAGCAACACCGTGTAATAAACCCCTTGCACCATGTTAGAGCAGCACTGTGTAATAAACCCCTTGCACCATGTTAGAGCAGCACTGTGTAATAAACCCCTTACACCGTGTTAGAGCAGCACTGTGTAATAAACCCCTTGCACCGTGTTAGATCAGCGCTGTGTAATAAACCCCTTACACCGTGTTAGATCAGCACTGTGTAATAAACCCCTTGCACCGTTTTAGATCAGCACTGTGTAATAAACCCCTTGCACCGTGTTAGAGCAGCACTGTGTAATAAACCCCTTGCACCGTGTTAGATCAGCGCTGTGTAATAAACCCCTTACACCGTGTTAGATCAGCGCTGTGTAATAAACCCATTGCACCGTGTTAGAGCAGCACTGTGTAATAAACCCCTTACACCGTGTTAGATCAGCGCTGTGTAATAAACCCATTGCACCGTGTTAGAGCAGCACTGTATAATAAACCCCTTGCACCGTGTTAGATCAGCACTGTGTAATAAACCCCTTACACCGTGTTAGATCAGCGCTGTGTAATAAACCCCTTACACCGTGTTAGAGCAGCACTGTGTAATAAACCCCTTGCACCATGTTAGATCAGCGCTGTGTAATAAACCCCTCGCACCGTGTTAGAGCAGCGCTGTGTAATAAACCCCTCGCACCGTGTTAGAGCAGCACTGTGTAATAAACCCCTTGCACCGTGTTAGATCAGCGCTGTGTAATAAACCCCTTACACCGTGTTAGATCAGCGCTGTGTAATAAACCCATTGCACCGTGTTAGAGCAGCACTGTGTAATAAACCCCTTGCACCGTGTTAGAGCAGCACTGTGTAATAAACCCCTTGCACCGTGTTAGAGCAGCACTGTGTAATAAACCCCTTACACCGTGTTAGATCAGCGCTGTGTAATAAACCCCTTACACCGTGTTAGAGCAGCACTGTGTAATAAACCCCTTGCACCATGTTAGATCAGCGCTGTGTAATAAACCCCTCGCACCGTGTTAGAGCAGCACTGTGTAATAAACCCGTTGCACCATGTTAGATCAGCGCTGTGTAATAAACCCCTTACACCGTGTTAGATCAGCGCTGTGTAATAAACCCCTTGCACCATGTTAGATCAGCGCTGTGTAATAAACCCCTTACACCGTGTTAGAGCAGCACTGTGTAATAAACCCCTTGCACCGTGTTAGAGCAGCACTGTGTAATAAACCCCTTGGACCGTGTTAGAGCAGCACTGTGTAATAAACCCCTTGCACCGTGTTAGAGCAGCACTGTGTAATAAACCCCTTGCACCGTGTTAGAGCAGCACTGTGTAATAAACCCCTTGCACCGTGTTAGAGCAGCACTGTGTAATAAACCCCTTGCACCGTGTTAGAGCAGCACTGTGTAATAAACACCTTGCACCGTGTTACAACAGCACTGTGTAATAAACCCCTTGCACCGTGTTAGAGCAGCACTGTGTAATAAACCCCTTGCACCGTGTTAGATCAGCACTGTGTAATAAACCCCTTGCACCGTGTTAGAGCAGCACTGTGTAATAAACCCCTTGCACCATGTTAGAGCAGCACTGTGTAATAAACCCCTTGCACCGTGTTAGATCAGCACTGTGTAATAAACCCCTTACACCGTGTTAGAGCAGCACTGTGTAATATACCCCTTGCACCGTGTTAGATCAGCGCTGTGTAATAAACCCCTTGCACCGTGTTAGAGCAGCACTGTGTAATAAACCCCTTGCACCGTGTTAGAGCAGCACTGTGTAATAAACCCCTTGCACCATGTTAGAGCAGCACTGTGTAATAAACCCCTTGCACCGTGTTAGAGCAGCACTGTGTAATAAACCCCTTACACCGTGTTAGAGCAGCACTGTGTAATATACCCCTTGCACCGTGTTAGAGCAGCACTGTGTAATAAACCCCTTACACCGTGTTAGAGCAGCACTGTGTAATAAACCCCTTGTACCGTGTTAGAGCAGCACTGTGTAATAAACCCCTTGCACCATGTTAGAGCAGCACTGTGTAATAAACCCCTTACACCGTGTTAGATCAGCGCTGTGTAATAAACCCCTTGCACCGTGTTAGAGCAGCACTGTGTAATAAACCCCTTGCACCGTGTTAGAGCAGCACTGTGTAATAAACCCCTTACACCGTGTTAGATCAGCGCTGTGTAATAAACCCCTTGCACCGTGTTAGAGCAGCACTGTGTAATAAACCCCTTACACCGTGTTAGATCAGCGCTGTGTAATAAACCCATTGCACCGTGTTAGATCAGCACTGTGTAATAAACCCCTTGCACCGTGTTAGAGCAGCACTGTGTAATAAACCCCTTGCACCGTGTTAGAGCAGCACTGTGTAATAAACCCCTTGCACCGTGTTAGAGCAGCACTGTGTAATAAACCCCTTGCACCGTGTTAGAGCCGCACTGTGTAATAAACCCCTTGCACCGTGTTAGAGCAGCACTGTGTAATAAACCCCTTACACCGTGTTAGAGCAGCACTGTGTAATAAACCCCTTGCACCCTGTTAGATCAGCGCTGTGTAATAAACCCCTTACACCGTGTTAGAGCAGCACTGTGTAATAAACCCCTTGCACCGTGTTAGAGCAGCACTGTGTAATAAACCCCTTGCACCGTGTTAGAGCCGCACTGTGTAATAAACCCCTTGCACCGTGTTAGAGCAGCACTGTGTAATATACCCCTTGCACCGTGTTAGAGCAGCACTGTGTAATAAACCCCTTACACCGTGTTAGATCAGCACTGTGTAATAAACCCCTTGCACCATGTTAGATCAGCGCTGTGTAATAAACCCCTTACACCGTGTTAGAGCAGCACTGTGTAATAAACCCCTTACACCGTGTTAGAGCAGCACTGTGTAATAAACCCCTTACACCGTGTTAGAGCAGCACTGTGTAATAAACCCATTGCACCGTGTTAGAGCTGCACTGTGTAATAAACCCCTTGCACCGTGTTAGAGCAGCACTGTTTAATAAACCCCTTGCACCGTGTTAGATCTGCGCTGTGTAATAAACCCCTTACACCGTGTTAGAGCAGCGCTGTGTAATAAACCCCTTGCACCATGTTAGTGCAGCACTGTGTAATAAACCCCTTGCACCGTGTAAGAGCTGCACTGTGTAATAAACCCTTACACCGTGTTAGATCAGCACTGTGTAATAAACACCTTGCACCGTGTTAGATCAGCACTGTGTAATAAACCCCTTGCACCATGTTAGAGCAGCACTGTATAATAAACCCCTTGCACCGTGTAAGAGCTGCACTGTGTAATAAACCCTTACACCGTGTTAGATGAGCACTGTGTAATAAACACCTTGCACCGTGTTAGATCAGCACTGTGTAATAAACCCCTTGCACCATGTTAGAGCAGCACTGTATAATAAACCCCTTGCACCGTGTTAGATCAGCGCTGTGTAATATACCCCTTGCACCGTGTTAGAGCAGCACTGTGTAATAAACCCCTTGCACCGTGTTAGATCAGCACTCTGTAATATACCCCTTGCACCATGTTAGAGCAGCACTGTATAATAAACCCTTTGCACCGTGTTAGAGCAGCACTGTGTAATAAACCCCTTGCACCATGTTAGAGCAGCACTGTGTAATAAACCCCTTGCACCGTGTTAGATCAGCACTGTGTAATATACCCCTTGCACCATGTTAGCGCGGCACTGTGTAATAAACCCCTTGCACCGTGTTAGATCAGCACTCTGTAATATACCCCTTGCACCATGTTAGAGCAGCACTGTGTAATAAACCCCTTGCACCGTGTTAGATCAGCACTGTGTAATATACCCCTTGCACCATGTTAGCGCGGCACTGTGTAATAAACCCCTTGCACCGTGTTAGATCAGCACTCTGTAATATACCCCTTGCACCATGTTAGAGCAGCACTGTGTAATAAACCCCTTGCACCGTGTTAGATCAGCACTGTGTAATAAACCCCTTGCACCATGTTAGAGCAGCACTGTATAATAAACCCTTTGCACCGTGTTAGAGCAGCACTGTGTAATAAACCCCTTGCACCGTGTTAGAGCAGCACTGTGTAATAAACCCCTTGCACCGTGTTAGAGCAGCACTGTGTAATAAACGCCTTGTACTTTGTTAGAGCTGCACTGTGTAATCAACACCTTGCACCGTGTTAGATCAGCACTGTGTAATAAAGCCCATGTACTTTGTTAGAGCAGCACTTTGTAATAAACCCCTTGCACCGTGTTAGAGCAGCACTGTGTAATAAACCCCTTGCACCGTGTTAGTGCAGCGCTGTGTAATAAACCCCTTACACCGTGTTAGAGCTGCACTGTGTAATAAACGCCTCGTACCGTGTTGGAGCAGCATGTATAATAAACCCCTTACACCGTGTTAGAGCAGCGCTGTGTAATAAACCCCTTACACCGTGTTAGATCTGCACTGTGTAATAAACCCCTTACACCGTGTTAGAGCAGCACTGTGTAATAAACCCCTTGCACCGTGTTAGAGCAGCACTGTGTAATATACCCCTTGCACCGCGTTTCAACAGCACTGTGTAATAAACCCCTTGCACCGTGTTAGAGCAGCACTGTGTAATAAACCCCTTGCACCGTGTTAGAGCAGCGCTGTGTAATAAACCCCTGACACCGTGTTAGATCAGCACTGTGTAATAAAGCCCTTGTGCTTTGTTAGAGCAACACTGTGTATTAAACCCCTTACACCGTGTTAGAGCAGCACTGTGTAATAAACCCCTTGCACCGTGTTAGAGCAGCACTGTGTAATATACCCCTTGCACTGCGTTTCAACAGCGTTGTGTAATAAACCCCTTGCACCGTGTTGGAGCAGCACTGTGTAATAAAGCCCTTGTACTTTGTTAGAGCAGCACTGTGTAAGAAACCCCTTGCACCGTGTTAGAGCAGCACTGTGTAATAAACCCCTTACACCGTGTTAGAGCAGCACTGTGTAATAAACCACTTGCACCGTGTTAGACCAGCACTGTGTAATAAACCCCTTGCACCGTGTTAGACCAGCACTGTGTAATAAACCCCTTGCACCGTGTTAGAGCAGCACTGTGTAATAAAGCCCTTGTACTTTGTTAGAGCAGCACTGTGTAATAAACCCCTTGCACCGTGTTAGATCAGCAGTGTGTAATAAACCCCTTGTACCGTGTTAGAGCAGCACTGTGTAATAAACCCCTTGCATCGTGTTAGAGCTGCACTGTATAATAAACCCCTTACACCGTGTTAGAGCAGCACTGTGTAATAAACCCCTTACACCGTGTTAGAGCAGCACTGTGTAATAAACCCCTTGCACCGCGTTTCAACAGCACTGTGTAATAAACCCCTTGCACCGTGTTAGATCAGCACTGTGTAATAAACCCCTTACACCCTGTTACAACAGCGCTGTGTAATAAACCCCTTGCACCGTGTTAGAGCAGCACTGTGTAATAAACCCCTTGCACCGCGTTTCAACAGCACTGTGTAATGAACCCCTTGCACCGTGTTAGAGCAGCGCTGTGTAATAAAGCCCTTGTACTTTGTTAGAGCAGCACTGTGTAATAAACCCCTTGCACCGTGTTAGATCAGCACTGTATAATAAACCCCTTGCACCGTGTTACAACAGCGCTGTGTAATAAACCCCTTGCACCGTGTTAGATCAGCACTGTGTAATAAACCCCTTGCACCGTGTTAGATCAGCACTGTGTAATAAACCCCTTACACCGTGTTAGAGCTGCACTGTGTAATAAACCCCTTGCACCGTGTTAGAGCAGCACTGTGTAATAAACCCCTTGCACCGTGTTAGAGCAGCGCTGTGTAATAAAGCCCTTGTACTTTGTTAGAGCTGCACTGTGTAATAAACCCCTTGCACCGTGTTAGAGCAGCACTGTGTAATAAACCCCTTGCACCGTGTTACAACAGCGCTGTGTAATAAACCCCTTACACCGTGTTAGATCAGCACTGTGTAATAAACTCCTGACACCGTGTTAGAGCAGCACTGTGTAATAAACCCCTTGCACGGTGTTAGAGCAGCTCTGTGTAATAAACCCCTTGCACCGTGTTAGATCAGCGCTGTGTAATAAACCCCTTGCACCGCGTTAAAGCAGCACTGTGTAATAAACCCCTTACACCGTGTTAGAGCAGCACTGTGTAATAAACCCCTTACACCGTGTTAGAGCAGCGCTGTGTAATAAACCCCTTGCACCGTGTTAGAGCAGCGCTGTGTAATAAACCCCTTGCACCGTGTTAGATCAGCGCTGTGTAATAAACCCCTTGCACCGCGTTAAAGCAGCACTGTGTAATAATCCCCTTGCACCGTGTTAGAGCAGCACTGTGTAATAAAACCCTTACACCGTGTTTCAACAGCACTGTGTAATAAACGCATTGCACCGTGTTAGAGCTGCACTGTCGATTTCGGCGGGAGAACAGCTGGTGAGTCAGTTTCAGCGGGAGCATTGCGGAAGTGGCTGCTGGGAGGTAAGTCTGTCCTTTAAAAGCACTTGTCTTTGCAGGGGCAGGCCAGTCGATTTCGGCGGGAGAACAGCTGGTGAGTCAGTTTCAGCGGGAGCAGTGCGGAAGTGGTTGCTGGGAGTGTTTTAGGCGGGAACAGGAAGTCGACCCGCGGCGTCTGGGAAGACCCTCACCAATAAATTCTGGTGGAGAGGAAACCCGAGACACTACACGTGTAGTGTCTCCCACCCGCCCTCCTCCTCTAACCTAATAATAATGTAGAGAAGTGTGAGGTGATTCACTTTGGAAGGAATAACAGGAATGCGGAATATTTGGCTAATGGTAAAGTTCTTGAAAGTGTGGATGAGCAGAGGGATCTAGGTGTCCATGTACATAGATCCCTGAAAGTTGCCACCCAGGTTGATAGGGTTGTGAAGAAGGCTTATGGAGTGTTGGCCTTTATTGGTAGAGGGATTGAGTTCCGGAGTCGGGAGGTCATGTTGCAGCTGTACAGAACTCTGGTACGGCCGCATTTGGAGTATTGCGTACAGTTCTGGTCACCGCATTATAGGAAGGACGTGGAGGCTTTGGAGCGGGTGCAGAGGAGATTTACCAGGATGTTGCCTGGTATGGAGGGAAAATCTTATGAGGAAAGGCTGATGGACTTGAGGTTGTTTTCGTTGGAGAGAAGAAGGTTAAGAGGAGACTTAATAGAGGCATACAAAATGATCAGGGGGTTGGATAGGGTGGACAGTGAGAGCCTTCTCCCGCAGATGGAAATGGCTAGCACGAGGGGACATAACTTTAAACTGAGGGGTAATAGATATAGGACAGAGGTCAGAGGTAGGTTCTTTACGCAAAGAGTAGTGAGGCCGTGGAATTCCCTACCTGCTACAGTAGTGAACTCGCCAACATTGAGGGCATTTAAAAGTTTATTGGATAAACATATGGATGATAATGGCATAGTGTAGGTTAGATGGCTTTTGTTTCGGTGCAACATCGTGGGCCGAAGGGCCTGTACTGCGCTGTATTGTTCTATGTTCTATGTTCTATGTAATAAAACCCATTGGTCTGAGGCAAGTACCATATTTTATTATATTATTATTATTTTTTATAAAAAATGTAATTTAGTTGTTAGCCAGATCTTGGTAGAAAGTTAGAGGAATGGCAGGGAAGGGAGTGCAATGTTCCTCCTGCAGGATGTTTGAGGTGAGGGATGCCGTTAGTGTCCCTGCTGATTTTACCTGCAGGAAGTGCTGCCATCTCCAGCTCCTCCAAGACCGAGTTAGGGAACTGGAGCTGGAGTTGGAAGAACTTCGGATCATTCGGGAGGCAGAAGGGGTCATAGATAGCAGCTTCAGGGAATTAGTTACACCAAAGATTGGAGATAGGTGGGTAACTGTAAGAGGGACTGGGAAAAAACAGTCAGTGCAGGGATCCCCTGCGGTCGTTCCCCTGAGAAACAAGTATACCGCTTTGGATACTTGTGGGGGGGACGACTTACCAGGGGTAAGCCATGGGGTACGGGCCTCTGGCACGGAGTCTGTCCCTGTTGCTCAGAAGGGAAGGGGGGAGAGGAGCAGAGCATTCGTAATTGGGGACTCTATAGTCAGGGGCACAGATAGGAGATTTTGTGGGAGCGTGAGAGACTCACGTTTGGTATGTTGCCTCCCAGGTGCAAGGGTACGTGATGTCTCGGATCGTGTTTTCCGGGTCCTTAGGGGGAGGGGGAGCAGCCCCAAATCGTGGTCCACATTGGCACTAACGACATAGGTAGGAAAGGGGACAAGGATGTCAGGCAGGCTTTCAGGGAGCTAGGATGGAAGCTCAGAACTAGAACAAACAGAGTTGTTATCTCTGGGTTGTTGCCCGTGCCACGTGATAGTGAGATGAGGAATAGGGAGAGAGAGCATTTAAACACGTGGCTACAGGGATGGTGCAGGCGGGAGGGATTCAGATTTCTGGATAACTGGGGATCTTTCTGGGGAAGGTGGGACCTCTACAGACCGGATGGTCTACATCTGAACCTGAGGGGCACAAATATCCTGGGGGGGGAAGATTTGTTAGTGCTCTTTGGGGAGGTTTAAACGAATGCAGCAGAGGTATGGGAACATGGATTGTAGTTTTAGGGTAAGGGAGAATGAGAGTATAGAGGTCAGGAGCTCAGATTTGACGTCGCAGGAGGGGGCCAGTGTTCAGGTAGGTGGTTTGAAGTGTGTCTACTTCAATGCCAGGAGTATACGAAACAAGGTAGGGGAACTGGCAGCATGGGTTGGTACCTGGGACTTCGATGTTGTGGCCATTTCGGAGACATGGATAGAGCGGGGACAGGAATGGATGTTGCAGGTTCCGGGGTTTAGGTGTTTTAGTAAGCTCAGAGAAGGAGGCAAAAGAGGGGGAGGTGTGGCGCTGCTAGTCAAGAGCAGTATTACGGTGGCGGAGAGGATGCTCGATGGGGACTCTTCTTCCGAGGTAGTATGGGCTGAAGTTAGAAACAGGAAAGGAGAGGTCACCCTGTTGGGAGTTTTTATAGGCCTCCTAATAGTTCTAGGGATGTAGAGGAAAGGATGGCGAAGATGATTCTGGATAAGAGCGAAAGTAACAGGGTAGTTATTATGGGAGACTTTAACTTTCCAAATATTGACTGGAAAAGATATAGTTCGAGTACAATAGATGGGTCGTTTTTTGTACAGTGTGTGCAGGAGGGTTTCCTGAAACAATATGTTGACAGGCCAACAAGAGGCGAGGCCACGTTGGATTTGGTTTTGGGTAATGAACCAGGCCAGGTGTTGGATTTGGAGGTAGGAGAGCACTTTGGGGACAGTGACCACAATTCGGTGACGTTTACGTTAATGATGGAAAGGGATAAGTATACACCGCAGGGCAAGAGTTATAGCTGGGGGAAGGGCAATTATGATGCCATTAGACGTGACTTGGGGGGGATAAGGTGGAGAAGTAGGCTGCAAGTGTTGGGCACACTGGATAAGTGGGGCTTGTTCAAGGATCAGCTACTGCGTGTTCTTGATAAGTATGTACCGGTCAGGCAGGGAGGAAGGCGTCGAGCGAGGGAACCGTGGTTTACCAAGGAAGTGGAATCTCTTGTTAAGAGGAAGAAGGAGGCCTATGTGAAGATGAGGTGTGAAGTTTCGGTTGGGGCGATGGATAGTTACAAGGTAGCGAGGAAGGATCTAAAGAGAGAGCTAAGACGAGCAAGGAGGGGACATGAGAAGTATTTGGCAGGAAGGATCAAGGAAAACCCAAAAGCTTTCTATAGGTATGTCAGGAATAAGCGAATGACTAGGGAAAGAGTAGGACCAGTCAAGGACAGGGATGGGAAATTGTGTGTGGAGTCTGAAGAGATAGGCGAGATACTAAATGAATATTTTTCGTCAGTATTCACTCAGGAAAAAGATAATGTTGTGGAGGAGAATGCTGAGCCCCAGGCTAATAGAATAGATGGCATTGAGGTACGTAGGGAAGAGGTGTTGGCAATTCTGGACAGGCTGAAAATAGATAAGTCCCCGGGACCTGATGGGATTTATCCTAGGATTCTCTGGGAGGCCAGGGAAGAGATTGCTGGACCTTTGGCTTTGATATTTATGTCATCATTGGCTACAGGAATAGTGCCAGAGGACTGGAGGACAGCAAATGTGGTCCCTTTGTTCAAAAAGGGGAGCAGAGACAACCCCGGCAACTATAGACCGGTGAGCCTCACGTCTGTAGTGGGTAAAGTCTTGGAGGGGATTATAAGAGACAAGATTTATAATCATCTAGATAGGAATAATATGATCAGGGATAGTCAGCATGGCTTTGTGAAGGGTAGGTCATGCCTCACAAACCTTATTGAGTTCTTTGAGAAGGTGACTGAACAGGTAGACGAGGGTAGAGCAGTTGATGTGGTGTATATGGATTTCAGCAAAGCGTTTGATAAGGTTCCCCATGGTAGGCTATTGCAAAAAATACGGAGGCTGGGGATTGAGGGTGATTTAGAGATGTGGATCAGAAATTGGCTAGCTGAAAGAAGACAGAGGGTGGTGGTTGATGGGAAATGTTCAGAATGGAGTACAGTCACAAGTGGAGTACCACAAGGATCTGTTCTGGGGCCGTTGCTGTTTTTCATTTTTAATCAATGACCTAGAGGAAGGCGCAGAAGGGTGGGTGAGTAAATTTGCAGACGATACTAAAGTCGGTGGTGTTGTCGATAGTGTGGAAGGATGTAGCAGGTTACAGAGGGATATAGATAAGCTGCAGAGCTGGGCTGAGAGGTGGCAAATGGAGTTTAATGTAGAGAAGTGTGAGGTGATTCACTTTGGAAGGAATAACAGGAATGCGGAATATTTGGCTAATGGTAAAGTTCTTGGAAGTGTGGATGAGCAGAGGGATCTAGGTGTCCATGTACATAGATCCCTGAAAGTTGCCACCCAGGTTGATAGGGTTGTGAAGAAGGCCTATGGAGTGTTGGCCTTTATTGGTAGAGGGATTGAGTTCCGGAGTCGGGAGGTCATGTTGCAGCTGTACAGAACTCTGGTACGGCCGCATTTGGAGTATTGCGTACAGTTCTGGTCACCGCATTATAGGAAGGACGTGGAGGCTTTGGAGCGGGTGCAGAGGAGATTTACCAGGATGTTGCCTGGTATGGAGGGAAAATCTTATGAGGAAAGGCTGATGGACTTGAGGTTGTTTTCGTTGGAGAGAAGAAGGTTAAGAGGAGACTTAATAGAGGCATACAAAATGATCAGGGGGTTGGATAGGGTGGACAGTGAGAGCCTTCTCCCGCGGATGGAAATGGCTGGCACGAGGGGACATAACTTTAAACTGAGGGGTAATAGATATAGGACAGAGGTCAGAGGTAGGTTCTTTACGCAAAGAGTAGTGAGGCCGTGGAATTCCCTACCTGCTACAGTAGTGAACTCGCCAACATTGAGGGCATTTAAAAGTTTATTGGATGAACATATGGATGATAATGGCATAGTGTAGGTTAGATGGCTTTTGTTTCGGTGCAACATCGTGGGCTGAAGGGCCTGTACTGCGCTGTATCGTTCTATGTTCTATATGTTCTATGTTCACTGTGTAATAAACCCCTTACACCGTGTTACAACAGCGCTGTGTAATAAACCCCTTGCAGACCGGCCGGCATATTCTGGCGCATGCGCAGACCGGCCGGCGTATTCTAGCACATGCGCAGACCGGCCGGCGTATTCTAGCACATGCGCAGACCGGCCGGCATATTCTGGCACATGCGCAGACCGGCCGGCGTATTCTGGCACATGCGCAGACCGGCCGGCATATTCTGGCACATGCGCAGATCGGCCGGCGTATTCTGGCACATGCGCAGACCGGCCGGCGTATTCTGGCACATGCGCAGACCGGCCGGCATATTCTGGCGCATGCGCAGACCGGCCGGCGTATTCTAGCACATGCGCAGACCGGCCGGCATATTCTGGCACATGCGCAGACCGGCCGGCGTATTCTGGCACATGCGCAGACTGGCCGGCATATTCTGGCACATGCGCAGACCGGCCGGCATATTCTGGCACATGCGCAGACCGGCCGGCGTATTCTGGCACATGCGCAGACCGGCCGGCATATTCTGGCACATGCGCAGACCGGCCGGCGTATTCTGGCACATGCGCAGACCGGCCGGCATATTCTGGCACATGCGCAGACCGGCCGGCGTATTCTGGCACATGCGCAGACCGGCCGGCATATTCTGGCACATGCGCAGACCGGCCGGCGTATTCTGGCGCATGCGCAGTGGGGTATCTTCTCCGTGCCGGCCATGGCGGTGGCCTACAGGGGCCGGCGCAGAAGGAAGCAGTGACCCCACGGCACAGGCCCTCCCACAGGTTGGTTGTCCCCGATCGCAGGCCATGCCACCGTGGTGGCCCCGCCTGGGGTCGGATTCCCCCGTGCCCCCCCGAGGGCCGCCCCAGCCGACTTACCTGCCAGGCCCCACCTTGTGGGACCATGTCCAATCCACGGCGGCAGGATTGGCCAAAAACGGGCGACCGCTCGGCCCATCGGGGCCCGGAGAATTGTGGGGGGGGGGCGCTGCCAATGGCCCCCGACCGGCGTGGCGTGATCCCCGCCCCCGCCCTAAAATCGGAGCTGGAGAATATGGCAGCCGGCGTCGGAGCGGCGGGCGGGTTTCACGCCGCTGCCCGGGGATTCTCCGACCCGTCGGAGTGGGTCGGACAATCCCGCCCGTTGTGTTCAGTTGGTAAGAAAGTATAGTTAATGGGAGGCACCAAGGGTTGAAACAGTCAGTTGTTTAGGCTTAGATAGTCATGTGGCTGGATGGTGAGCTGAAACAAGCTGAGAAGCAGCTTCTGAAGCAATACAGCCAGAGTTTCTGCTTGGTTCTGACAGGAGTCAGGTCTCTTTCTGTATCAAAGTAGAGTATCCAGACATTTCCATTTAGCAAGTATTCCTGAGGGCTAACTGTATTTAAAAGTGGATCGGGACCTGAGATGGATCTGTTGTTTGAGTGGGAATAAAGATTGCAGTTAAGGGTTACTGTGTCACTGCATTGATTGGCTTTGTTCAAGATTCCTTCCCCAGGACTGGTGCCAATGTCCCACCTTCCTCCCACACCAATATTTGATTTAATTTACCTCTTTAATCTTCTTGACCGTGTGTCAATTGGCTCATGGCTCAGGTAGTAATCTGGAGACTATTACCTTTTTGCTTCTGCTTTTTAATTTAGCCCCTAAGATACTCATTTTCCCTCAAGCGAACCTCTTTCCTTGTTCTACCAATGCCGTTGGGTACCTACATGGATGATGACGAGATGCTGTGGGGTGGAGGGATCGAGAGACCCCATGTGTGTACATGGGCAAGTGAAGCAATATTCCCCGAGGGCTGTGAGATTGTGTGGAGTGAGTTTGTTTTCAGTGGGTGATGAGGGAACAGATACAGGAACAATGATCTGTAGTCAGCAGTTTATTGATTTTTAAATGGGGAATAACAGGTTATAGATCGCACACATCCTCTCAGAACAGTAACTACACAATGCAGACAGTGAATACTCAATCTGGATCGACACACACTGATGGGGAGAAGCTACACAGACTCCAGGATCCCCTCCGAGCCGCCAGTTCTAATGGCGGTTGCATTCCCGTCGACAGTCAGTGGGACAGAGATGGGATTGATCCATCGCTGTGTCCCTGTGTTGTGGGCAGTGTTTCGCAGAACCTTTCTCCGCTGATTGTTCCCCGATCACTGAACCCTGTCCCGTTGTCTGTGAGTTCTCGATCATGATGACCCCCCAGTCACTCTGCTCCTGGATGTGTGACAGAAACCCGAAGGCAGGTTCGATAATCATTGCGAAAGCAGCATTGCAGAGAGCGTGGTCCAGGTTAAGCAGCTGATAATGATCTGGATTGGCCGCAGAAGCTCAAAGCGCAAAATGGATCTTTCCAAACGAGTGGAGATTTCAGTTTGGAAAACCTGGAAAAATAAAACATGAGGAAAAATACACAGTTAGCGTCAAAATGCTGCCAATGTTGCAATGAGTTGATTCGGATGATTTGAAGCTGAGAGAGATCTGGAGTTTCACCCAATGCATGGACGGTGTAACTAACCAAAGCCAATCACTGGGGTTGGGAGAGGAATCTCTGGCGATTGGTGACATCAGGGTGTTTAAACATCAGGGCATTTAAACATCAGGGTGTTTAAACATCAGGGTGTTTAAACATTCATTTGTGTAATGTGCCCATCGCTGTTTGGGCCACCATCTATTGTCCATCCCTACTTGCCCTTGAACTGAGGGGCAGTTAAGAGTTACCCACATTGCTGTGGGTCTGGACTCATGGAATCATACAATCCCTACAATGCAGAAGGAGGCCATTCGGCCCATCCAGTCTGCATCAACCCTCTGAAAGAGCACCCTGCCTAGTGCCATGTGAGTGTCCATTTCAGAAAGGTTTTAGATTTCTCACATGGCTACAGTGATGTCATTGTGTGGGTGGAGCTGGGCTGTGGCTCTGTGAGCTGTTTTTTGGTTTCGCTTTCACATTTGGCTGCTGTGGACTCAGACAGAGAACAGAAGTGTTTTCTTCCTGTCTCTCTATTGTCATATTAAATATCTGTTCCAGTAAAAAATCCATTGATTAGAGCTATACTTTATTTCCGGAAGGGTTTAAACCTGCTGGTGAGATGGGGTCAGAATCTGAGGGAAAGTCAGTCTTATTTCAGTGTGAATACAGAGTGCTGGGCCACACCCCTGAAAAGGGTTTTTTGCTTTTGTCATTGAATTGGAACAGTTAAGGGGGAATTCATTAAGGGTTATACATAGATTCCTGCAGCTGTGTGGTGTCTCTATGTTTGTAATTGATGAAAATTCTTGCTGAGTGTTTATATATAAATGTTAACTATGTTCTCAGAACAAAGCTGTTTTGGTTAAAGTGTCTGGGAGACTGACGAATCTCACCCAAAGGGAAGGCTCCTGTGCACATCCGAGCCACATTCAACATAAAGGTTGTAGGTCAGGTAAACTTCATAATATACTTTGCAGTTTCTAAACCCTGACCCATAACACAAGGCCCACTCCCCCGCCCTATCCCCATAACGCCACCTAACCCTTTTGGACACTAAGGGGCAATTTATCATGGCCAATCCACCTAACCTGCACAGGTTTGGATTGTGGGAGGAAACCGCAGCACCCGGAGGAAACCCACGCACACACGGGGAGGATGTGCAGACTCCGCACAGACAGTGACCCAGCGGGGAATCGAACCTGGGACCCTGGAGCTGTGAGGCAACAGTGCTAACCACTGTGCTACCGTGCTGCCCACAAATGGAGCATTGGTAACAATGCTGCCTCACAGCACCAGGGCCCCGGGTTCTTGGAAGGGGAGGAGGGAGTGAAGTGAAGGGGAGGAAGTGAAGGGGAGGAGGGAGTGAAGGGGAGGAGGGAGTGAAGGGGAGGAGGGAGTGAAGGGGAGGAGGGAGTGAAGGGGAGGAGGGAGTGAAGGGTAGGTGGAGGGAGTGAAGGGGAGAAGGGAGTGAAGGGGAGGAGGGAGTGAAGGGAAGGAGGGAGTGAAGGGGAGGAGGAAGTGAAGGGGAGGAGGGAGTGAAGGGGAGGAGGGAGTGAAGGGGAGGAGGGAGTGAAGGGGAGGAGGGAGTGAAGGGGAGGAGGCGGGAGTGAAGGGGAGGAGGGAGTGAAGGGGAAGAGGGAGTGAAGGGGAGGAGGGAGTGAAGGGGAGGAGGCAGGAGTGAAGGGGAGGAGGGAGTGAAGGGGAAGAGGGAGTGAAGGGGAGGAGGGAGTGAAGGGCAGGAGGGGGAGTGAAGGTGAGGAGGAGGGAGTGAAGGGGAGGAGGGAGTGAAGGGGAGGAGGGGGTGATGGGGAGAGGGAGGGAGTGAAGGGGAGGAGGGAATGAAGGGGAGGAGGGGGTGATGGGGAGAGGGAGGGAGTGAAGGGGAGGGGGAGTGAAGGGGAGGAGGGAGTGAAGGGGAGGAGGGAGTGAAGGGGAGGGGGAGGGAGTGAAGGGGAGGGGGAGGGAGTGAAGGGGAGGAGGGAGTGAAGGGGAGAAGGGAGTGAAGGGAAGGAGGGAGTGAAGGGGAGGAGGGAGTGAAGGGGAGGGGGAGGGAGTGAAGGGGAGGAGGGAGTGAAGGGAAGGAGGGAGTGAAGGGGAGGAGGGAGGGAAGGGGAGGAGGGAGTGAAGGGGAGGTGGAGGGAGTGAAGGGAAGGAGGGAGTGAAGGGGAGGAGGGGGTGAAGGGGAGGAGGGAGTGAAGGGGAGGAGGAGGGAGTGAAGGGCAGGTGGAGGGAGTGAAGGGAAGGAGGGAGTGAAAGGGAGGTGGGAGTGAAGGGGAGGAGGGAGTGAAGGGGAGGAGGGAGTGAAGGGGAGGAGGGAGTGAAGGGCAGGAGGGGGAGTGAAGGGGAGGAGGGAGTGAAGGGCAGGTGGAGGGAGTGAAGGGAAGGAGGGAGTGAAGGGGAGGAGGGAGTGAAGGGGAGGAGGGAGTGAAGGGGAGGAGGGAATGAAGGGGAGGAGGGGGTGATGGGGAGAGGGAGGGAGTGAAGGGGAGGAGGGAGTGAAGGGGAGGAGGGAGTGAAGGGGAGGGGGAGGGAGTGAAGGGGAGGGGGAGGGAGTGAAGGGGAGGAGGGAGTGAAGGGCAGGAGGGGGAGTGAAGGGGAGGAGGGAGTGAAGGGCAGGTGGAGGGAGTGAAGGGAAGGAGGGAGTGAAGGGGAGGAGGGAGTGAAGGGGAGGAGGGAGTGAAGGGGAGGAGGGAATGAAGGGGAGGAGGGGGTGATGGGGAGAGGGAGGGAGTGAAGGGGAGGAGGGAGTGAAGGGGAGGAGGGAGTGAAGGGGAGGGGGAGGGAGTGATGGGGAGGGGGAGGGAGTGAAGGGGAGGAGGAGTGAAGGGGAGGAGGGAGTGAAGGGAAGGAGGGAGTGAAGGGGAGGAGGGAGTGAAGGGGAGGAGGGAGTGAAGGGGAGGTGGAGGGAGTGAAGGGAAGGAGGGAGTGAAGGGGAGGAGGGGGTGAAGGGGAGGAGGGAGTGAAGGGGAGGAGGAGGGAGTGAAGGGCAGGTGGAGGGAGTGAAGGGAAGGAGGGAGTGAAAGGGAGGTGGGAGTGAAGGGGAGGAGGGAGTGAAGGGGAGGAGGGAGTGAAGGGAGGAGGGAGTGAAGGGGAGGAGGGAATGAAGGGGAGGAGGGGGTGATGGGGAGAGGGAGGGAGTGAAGGGGAGGAGGGAGTGAAGGGGAGGAGGGAGTGATGGGGAGAGGGAGGGAGTGAAGGGGAGGAGGGAGTGAAGGGGAGGAGGGAGTGAAGGGGAGGGGGAGGGAGTGAAGGGGAGGGGGAGGGAGTGAAGGGGAGGAGGGAGTGAAGGGAAGGAGGGAGTAAAGGGGAGGAGGGGGTGAAGGGGAGGAGGGGGTGAAGGGGAGGAGGGAGTGAAGGGGAGGGGGAGGGAGTGAAGGGGAGGAGGGAGTGAAGGGAAGGAGGGAATGAAGGGGAGGAGGAGGGAGTGAAGGGCAGGTGGAGGGAGTGAAGGGAAGCAGGGAGTGAAGGGGAGGAGGGAGTGAAGGGGAGGGGGAGGGAGTGAAGAGGAGGAGGGAGTGAAGGCAGGGGGGGAGTGAAGGGGAGGAGGGAGTGAAGGGAAGGAGACAGTAAAGGGCAGGAGGGGGAGTGAAGGGGAGGAGGGAGTGAAGGGCAGGTGGAGGGAGTGAAGGGAAGGAGGGAGTGAAGGGGAGGAGGGAGTGAAGGGGAGGAGGGAGTGAAGGGAGGAGGGAGTGAAGGGGAGGAGGGGGTGATGGGGAGGAGGGTGTGAAGGGGAGGAGGGAGTGAAGGGGAGGAGGGAGTGAAGGGGAGGAGGAGGGAGTGAAGGGGAGGAGGGAGTGAAGGGGAGGAGGGAGTGAAGGGGAGGAGGGAGTGAAGGGGAGGAGGGAGTGAAGTGGAGGAGGAAGTGTAGGGGAGGAGGGAGTGAAGGGGAGGAGGAGGGAGTGAAGGGGGAGGAGGGAGTGAAGGGAAGGAGGGAGTGAAGGGGAGGAGGGAGTGAAGGGGAGGAGGGAGTGAAGGGGAGGGGGAGGGAGTGAAGGGGAGGGGGAGGGAGTGAAGGGGAGGAGGGAGTGAAGGGGAGGAGGGAGTGAAGGGAAGGAGGGAGTGAAGGGAAGGAGGGAGTGAAGGGGAGGAGGGAGTGAAGGGGAGGGGGAGGGAGTGAAGGGGAGGAGGGAGTGAAGGGAAGGAGGGAGTGAAGGGTAGGAGGGAGTGAAGGGGAGGAGGGGGTGAAGGGGAGGAGGGGGTGAAGGGGAGGAGGAGGGAGTGAAGGGCAGGTGGAGGGAGTGAAGGGAAGGAGGGAGTGAAAGGGAAGGAGGGAGTGAAGGGGAGGAGGGAGTGAAGGGGAGGAGGGGGTGAAGGGGAGGAGGGGGTGAAGGGGAGGAGGAGGGAGTGAAGGGCAGGGGGAGGGAGTGAAGGGGAGGAGGGAGTGAAGGGGAGGTGGAGGGAGTGAAGGGAAGGAGGGAGTGAAGGGTAGGAGGGGGTGAAGGGGTGGAGGAGGGAGTGAAGGGCAGGTGGAGGGAGTGAAGGGAAGGAGGGAGTGAAAGGGAAGGAGGGAGTGAAGGGGTGAAGGGAGTGAAGGGCAGGGGGGGGAATGAAGGGGAGGAGGGAGTGAAGTGAAGGAGGGAGTGAAGGGCAGGAGGGGGAGTGAAGGGGAGGAGGGAGTGAAGGGCAGGTGGAGGGAGTGAAGGGAAGGAGGGAGTGAAGGGGAGGAGGGAGTGAAGGGGAGGAGGGAGTGAAGGGGAGGAGGGAGTGAAGGGGAGGAGGGGGGTGATGGGGAGGAGGGTGTGAAGGGGAGGAGGGAGTGAAGGGGAGGAGGAGGGAGTGAAGGGGAGGAGGGAGTGAAGGGGAGGAGGGAGTGAAGGGGAGGAGGAGGGAGTGAAGGGGAGGAGGGAGTGAAGGGGAGGAGGGAGTGAAGGGGAGGAGGGAGTGAAGGGGAGGAGGGAGTGAAGTGGAGGAGGAAGTGTAGGGGAGGAGGGAGTGAAGGGGAGGAGGAGGGAGTGAAGGGGAGGAGGGAGTGAAGGGAAGGAGGGAGTGAAGGGGAGGAGGCAGTGTAGGGGAGGTGAAGGGAGTGAAGGGGAGGAGGAGGGAGTGAAGGGGAGGAGGGTGTGAAGGGGAGGAGGAGGGAGTGAAGGGGAGGAGGAGGGAGTGAAGGGGAGGAGGGAGTGAAGGGGAGGAGGGAGTGAAGGGAGGGAGGGGGAGTGAAGGGCAGGAGGGGGAATGAAGGTGAGGAGGAGGGCGTGAAGGGGAGGAGGGAGTGAAGGGGAGGAGGGGGAATGAAGGGGAGGAGGGAGTGAAGGGGAGGAGGGGGTGAAGGGGAGGAGGGAGTGAAGGGGAGGAGGGAGTGTAGGGGAGGTGAAGGGAGTGAAGGGGAGGAGGGGGTGAAGGGGAGGAGTGAGTGTAGGGGAGGTGAAGGGAGTGAAGGGGAGGAGGGGGTGAAGGGGAGGAGTGAGTGTAGGGGAGGTGAAGGGAGTGAAGGGGAGGAGGGAGTGAAGGGGAGGAGGAAGTGTAGGGGAGGTGAAGGGAGTGAAGGGGAGGAGGGGGTGAAGGGGAGGAGGGAGTGAAGGGGAGGAGGGAGTGAAGGGGAGGAGGGAGTGAAGGGGAGGAGGGAGTGAAGGGGAGGAGGGAGTGAAGGGGAGGAGGGAGTGAAGGGAAGGAGTGAGTGAAGGGGATTAGGAAGTGAAGGGGAGGAGGGAGTGAAGGGGAGGAGGGTGTGAAGGGGAGGAGGGAGTGAAGGGGAGGAGGGAGTGAAGGGGAGGAGGGAGTGAAGGGAAGGAGAGAGTGAAGGGGAGGAGGGAGTGAAGGGGAGGAGGCGGGAGTGAAGGGGAGGAGGGAGTGAAGGGGAGGAGGAAGTGAAGGGCAGGAGGGAGTGAAGGGGAGGGGGGAGTGAAGGGGAGGAGGGAGTGAAGGGGAGGGGGGAGTGAAGGGAAGGAGGGAGTGAAGGGGAGGAGGGAGTGAAGGGGAGGAGGCGGGAGTGAGGGGGAGGAGGGATTGAAGGGGAGGAGGAAGTGAAGGGCAGGAGGGGGAGTGAAGGTGAGGAGGAGGAATGAAGGGGAGGAGGGAGTGAAGCGGAGGAGGGGGTGATGGGGAGAGGGAGGGAGTGAAGGGGAGGAGTGAGTGAAGGGGAGGAGGGAGTGAAGGGGAGGGGGAGGGAGTGAAGGGGAGGGGGAGGGAGTGAAGGGAGGAGGGAGTGAAGGGAAGGAGGGAGTGAAGGGGAGGAGGAGGGAGTGAAGGGTAGGTGGAGAGAGTGAAGGGAAGGAGGGAGTGAAGGGGAGGAGGGAGTGAAGGGGAGGAGGAGGGAGTGAAGGGGAGGAGGGAGTGAAGCAAAGGAGGGAGTGAAGGGCAGGTGGAGGGAGTGAAGCGAAGGAGGGAGTGAAGGGGAGGTGGGAGTGAAGGGGAGGAGGGACTGAAGGGGAGGAGGGAGTGAAGGGGAGGAGGGAGTGAAGGGCAGGAGGAGGGAGTGAAGGGGAGGAGGGAGTGAAGGGGAGGAGGGAGTGAAGGGGAGGAGGGAGTGAAGGGGAGGAGGGAGTGAAGGGGAGGAGGGAGTGAAGGGGAGGAGGGGGTGATGGGGAGGAGGGAGTGAGGGGAGGAGGGAGTGAAGAGGAGGAGGAGGGAGTGAAGGGGAGGAGGGAGTGAAGGGGAGGAGCGAGTGAAGGGGAGGAGGGAGTGAAGGGGATGAGGAAGTGTAGGGGAGGAGGGAGTGAAGGGGAGGAGGAGGGAGTGAAGGGGAGGAGGGAGTGAAGGGAAGGAGGGGAGTGAAGGGAAGGAGGGAGTGAAGGGGAGGAGGGAGTGTAGGGAGGTGAAGGGAGTCAAGGGGAGGAGGGAGTGAAGGGGAGGAGGGAGTGAAGGGGAGGAGACAGTGAAGGGGAGGAGGGAGTGAAGGGGAGGAGGGAGTGAAGGGGAGGAGGGAGAGAAGGGGAGGAGGGAGTGTAGGGGAGGTGAAGGGAGTGAAGGAGAGGAGGGGGTGAAGGGGAGGAGGGAGTGAAGGGGAGGAGGGAGTGAAGGGGAGGAGGGAGTGAAGGGGAGGAGAGAGTGAAGGGAGGGAGGGAGTGAAGTGGAGAAGGAAGGTGTGAAGGGGAGGATGGAGTGAAGGGGAGGAGGAAGGTGTGAAGGGGAGGAGGGAGTGAAGGAAGGAGGGAGTGAAGGGGAGGAGGCAGTGTAGGGGAGGTGAAGGGAGTGAAGGGGAGGAGGAGGGAGTGAAGGGGAGGAGGGTGTGAAGGGGAGGAGGAGGGAGTGAAGGGGAGGAGGAGGGAGTGAAGGGGAGGAGGGAGTGAAGGGGAGGAGGGAGTGAAGGGAGGGAGGGGGAGTGATGGGCAGGAGGGGAATGAAGGTGAGGAGGAGGGCGTGAAGGGGAGGAGGGAGTGAAGGGGAGGAGGGGGAGTGAAGGGGAGGAGGGAGTGAAGGGGAGGAGGGAGTGAAGGGAGGAGGGAGTGAAGGGGAGGAGGGAGTGAAGGGGAGGAGGAAGTGTAGGGGAGGAGGGAGTGAAGGGGAGGAGTGAGTGTAGGGGAGGTGAAGGGAGTGAAGGGGAGGAGGGGGTGAAGGGGAGGAGGGAGTGAAGGGGAGGAGGGAGTGAAGGGGAGGAGGGAGTGAAGGGGAGGAGGGAGTGAAGGGAAGGAGGGAGTGAAGGGGAGGAGTGAGTGTAGGGGAGGTGAAGGGAGTGAAGGGGAGGAGGGGGTGAAGGGGAGGAGGGAGTGAAGGGGAGGAGGGAGTGAAGGGGAGGAGGGAGTGAAGGGGAGGAGGGAGTGAAGGGGAGGAGGCAGGAGTGAAGGGGAAGAGGGAGTGAAGGGGAGGAGGGAGTGAAGGGAAGGAGTGAGTGAAGGGGATTAGGAAGTGAAGGGGAGGAGGGAGTGAAGGGGAGGAGGGGAGTGAAGGGGAGGGGGGAGTGAAGGGAAGGAGAGAGTGAAGGGGAGGGGGAGGAGTGAAGGGGAGGAGGCGGGAGTGAAGGGGAGGAGGGAGTGAAGGGGAAGAGAGAGTGAAGGGGAGGAGGAAGTGAAGGGCAGGAGGGAGTGAAGGGGAGGAGGGAGTGAAGGGGAGGAGGGAGTGAAGGGGAGGAGGGAGTGAAGGGGAGGAGGGAGTGAAGGGAAGGAGTGAGTGAAGGGGATTAGGAAGTGAAGGGGAGGAGGGAGTGAAGGGGAGGAGGGTGTGAAGGGGAGGAGGGAGTGAAGGGGAGGAGGGAGTGAAGGGGAGGAGGGAGTGAAGGGAAGGAGAGAGTGAAGGGGAGGAGGGAGTGAAGGGGAGGAGGCGGGAGTGAAGGGGAGGAGGGAGTGAAGGGGAGGAGGAAGTGAAGGGCAGGAGGGAGTGAAGGGGAGGGGGGAGTGAAGGGGAGGAGGGAGTGAAGGGGAGGGGGAGTGAAGGGAAGGAGGGAGTGAAGGGGAGGAGGGAGTGAAGGGGAGGAGGCGGGAGTGAGGGGGAGGAGGGATTGAAGGGGAGGAGGAAGTGAAGGGCAGGAGGGGGAGTGAAGGTGAGGAGGAGGGAATGAAGGGGAGGAGGGAGTAAAGCGGAGGAGGGGGTGATGGGGAGAGGGAGGGAGTGAAGGGAGGAGTGAGTGAAGGGGAGGAGGGAGTGAAGGGGAGGGGGAGGGAGTGAAGGGGAGGGGGAGGGAGTGAAGGGGAGGAGGGAGTGAAGGGAAGGAGGGAGTGAAGGGGAGGAGGAGGGAGTGAAGGGTAGGTGGAGAGAGTGAAGGGAAGGAGGGAGTGAAGGGGAGGAGGGAGTGAAGGGGAGGAGGAGGAGTGAAGGGGAGGAGGGAGTGAAGCAAAGGAGGGAGTGAAGGGCAGGTGGAGGGAGTGAAGGGAAGGAGGGAGTGAAGGGGAGGTGGGAGTGAAGGGGAGGAGGGAGTGAAGGGGAGGAGGGAGTGAAGGGGAGGAGGGAGTGAAGGGCAGGAGGAGGGAGTGAAGGGGAGGAGGGAGTGAAGGGGAGGAGGGAGTGAAGGGGAGGAGGGAGTGAAGGGGAGGAGGGAGTGAAGGGGAGGAGGGAGTGAAGGGGAGGAGGGGGTGATGGGGAGGAGGGAGTGAGGGGAGGAGGGAGTGAAGGGGAGGAGGAGGGAGTGAAGGGGAGGAGGGAGTGAAGGGGAGGAGGGAGTGAAGGGGAGGAGGGAGTGAAGGGATGAGGAAGTGTAGGGGAGGAGGGAGTGAAGGGGAGGAGGAGGGAGTGAAGGGGAGGAGGGAGTGAAGGGAAGGAGGGAGTGAAGGGAAGGAGGGAGTGAAGGGGAGGAGGGAGTGTAGGGGAGGTGAAGGGAGTCAAGGGGAGGAGGGAGTGAAGGGGAGGAGGGAGTGAAGGGGAGGAGACAGTGAAGGGGAGGAGGGAGTGAAGGGGAGGAGGGAGTGAAGGGGAGGAGGGAGAGAAGGGGAGGAGGGAGTGTAGGGGAGGTGAAGGGAGTGAAGGAGAGGAGGGGGTGAAGGGGAGGAGGGAGTGAAGGGGAGGAGGGAGTGAAGGGGAGGAGGGAGTGAAGGGGAGGAGAGAGTGAAGGGAGGGAGGGAGTGAAGTGGAGAAGGAAGGTGTGAAGGGGAGGATGGAGTGAAGGGGAGGAGGAAGGTGTGAAGGGGAGGAGGGAGTGAAGGGAAGGAGGGAGTGAAGGGGAGGAGGCAGTGTAGGGGAGGTGAAGGGAGTGAAGGGGAGGAGGAGGGAGTGAAGGGGAGGAGGGTGTGAAGGGGAGGAGGAGGGAGTGAAGGGGAGGAGGAGGGAGTGAAGGGGAGGAGGGAGTGAAGGGGAGGAGGGAGTGAAGGGAGGGAGGGGGAGTGATGGGCAGGAGGGGGAATGAAGGTGAGGAGGAGGGCGTGAAGGGGAGGAGGGAGTGAAGGGGAGGAGGGGGAGTGAAGGGGAGGAGGGAGTGAAGGGGAGGAGGGAGTGAAGGGGAGGAGGGAGTGAAGGGGAGGAGGGAGTGAAGGGGAGGAGGAAGTGTAGGGGAGGAGGGAGTGAAGGGGAGGAGTGAGTGTAGGGGAGGTGAAGGGAGTGAAGGGGAGGAGGGGGTGAAGGGGAGGAGGGAGTGAAGGGGAGGAGGGAGTGAAGGGGAGGAGGGAGTGAAGGGGAGGAGGGAGTGAAGGGAAGGAGGGAGTGAAGGGGAGGAGTGAGTGTAGGGGAGGTGAAGGGAGTGAAGGGAAGGAGGGGGTGAAGGGGAGGAGGGAGTGAAGGGGAGGAGGGAGTGAAGGGGAGGAGGGAGTGAAGGGGAGGAGGGAGTGAAGGGGAGGAGGCAGGAGTGAAGGGGAAGAGGGAGTGAAGGGGAGGAGGGAGTGAAGGGAAGGAGTGAGTGAAGGGGATTAGGAAGTGAAGGGGAGGAGGGAGTGAAGGGGAGGAGGGAGTGAAGGGGAGGGGGGAGTGAAGGGAAGGAGAGAGTGAAGGGGAGGGGGAGGGAGTGAAGGGGAGGAGGCGGGAGTGAAGGGGAGGAGGGAGTGAAGGGGAAGAGAGAGTGAAGGGGAGGAGGAAGTGAAGGGCAGGAGGGAGTGAAGGGGAGGGGGGAGTGAAGGGGAGGAGGGAGTGAAGGGGAGGGGGGAGTGAAGGGAAGGAGGGAGTGAAGGGGAGGGGGGAGTGAAGGGGAGGAGGCGGGAGTGAGGGGGAGGAGGGATTGAAGGGGAAGAGGGAGTGAAGGGGAGGAGGAAGTGAAGGGCAGGAGGGGGAGTGAAGGTGAGGAGGAGGGAATGAAGGGGAGGAGGGAGTGAAGCGGAGGAGGGGGTGATGGGGAGAGGGAGGGAGTGAAGGGGAGGAGTGAGTGAAGGGGAGGAGGGAGTGAAGGGGAGGGGGAGGGAGTGAAGGGGAGGGGGAGGGAGTGAAGGGGAGGAGGGAGTGAAGGGAAGGAGGGAGTGAAGGGGAGGAGGAGGGAGTGAAGGGTAGGTGGAGAGAGTGAAGGGAAGGAGGGAGTGAAGGGGAGGAGGGAGTGAAGGGGAGGAGGAGGGAGTGAAGGGGAGGAGGGAGTGAAGCAAAGGAGGGAGTGAAGGGCAGGTGGAGGGACTGAAGGGAAGGAGGGAGTGAAGGGGAGGTGGGAGTGAAGGGGAGGAGGGAGTGAAGGGGAGGAGGGAGTGAAGGGGAGGAGGGAGTGAAGGGCAGGAGGAGTGAGTGAAGGGGAGGAGGGAGTGAAGGGGAGGAGGGAGTGAAGGGGAGGAGGGAGTGAAGGGGAGGAGGGAGTGAAGGGGAGGAGGGAGTGAAGGGGAGGAGGGGGTGATGGGGAGGAGGGAGTGAGGGGAGGAGGGAGTGAAGGGGAGGAGGAGGGAGTGAAGGGGAGGAGGGAGTGAAGGGGAGGAGGGAGTGAAGGGGAGGAGGGAGTGAAGGGGATGAGGAAGTGTAGGGGAGGAGGGAGTGAAGGGGAGGAGGAGGGAGTGAAGGGGAGGAGGGAGTGAAGGGAAGGAGGGAGTGAAGGGAAGGAGGGAGTGAAGGGGAGGAGGGAGTGTAGGGGAGGTGAAGGGAGTGAAGGGGAGGAGGGAGTGAAGGGGAGGAGGGAGTGAAGGGGAGGAGACAGTGAAGGGGAGGAGGGAGTGAAGGGGAGGAGGGAGTGAAGGGGAGGAGGGAGAGAAGGGGAGGAAGAGGGGGTGAAGGGGAGGAGGGAGTGAAGGGGAGGAGGGAGTGAAGGGGAGGAGGGAGTGTAGGGGAGGTGAAGGGAGTGAAGGAGAGGAGGGGGTGAAGGGGAGGAGGGAGTGAAGGGGAGGAGGGAGTGAAGGGGAGGAGGGAGTGAAGGGGAGGAGAGAGTGAAGGGAGGGAGGGAGTGAAGTGGAGAAGGAAGGTGTGAAGGGGAGGATGGAGTGAAGGGGAGGAGGAAGGTGTGAAGGGAAGGAGGAGGGAGTGAAGGGGAGGAGTGAGTGAAGTGAGGAGGAAGGTGTGAAGGGAAGGAGGAGGGAGTGAAGGGGAGGAGGTAGTGATGGGGTGGGGGTGAGGGTGGGGGTGAGGGTGAGGGTGGGGGTGGGGTTAGGTGTGGGGGTGGGGGTGAGGATGGGGGTGAGGATGAGGATGAGGGTGAGGATGGGGTGGGGGTGGGGGTTAGGATGGGGGCAGGTGTGAGGTTGAGGTTGGGGTGGGGGCGGGGGTGGGGGTGGTGTGAGGGTGGGGGTGGGGTTTCGGGTGGGGATGGGGGTGAGGATGGTGGTGAGGGTGGTGTTGGGTGTGGGGATAGGGATGTGGGTGAGGGTGGGGGTGAGGGTGGTGTTGGGGTGTGGGTGGGTGTGGGGGTGAGGGTGGGGGTGGGATGTGGTTGGGGCTGGGGGTGGGGGTGAGGGTGGGGGTGGGGTTGGGGTTTGAGGGTGGGGTTGGGGTGATGGTGGGGGTGAGGGTGGGGTGGGGTTGGGGGTGAGGGTGGGGTGAGGTGGGGGTGAGGGTGGGATGAGGGTGGGCGTGAGGGTGGGGGTGGGGTTGGGGTTGATGGTGGGGGTGAGGGTGCGGGTGTGGTTCGGGGTGAGGGTGGGGGTGAGGTTGGTGTTGGGGATGAGTGTGGGGGTGGGAGTGCGGTTGGGTGTGAGGGAGGCGGTGAGGTTGCGGTTGGGGGTGAGGGTGGGGGTGAGTGTGAGTGTGGGGGTGAGTTTGGGGCTGGGGGTGAGGCTGGGGTGGGGGGTGGGGGTGGGATTGAGGGTGGGTGTGCGGGTGGGGTTGAGGGTGGGGGTGAGGGTGGAGGTGGGGGTGGGGTTGAGGGTGGGGGTGAGGGTGAGGATGGGGTTGAGGGTGAGAATGAGGGTGAGGGTGGGGTGGGGGTGGGTGTGAGGATCGGGGCGGGGGTGAGGGTGTGGGCGAGGGTGAGGGTGCGGCCGGGGGTGGGGGTGGGGTGAGGGTGCGGGTGGGGATGGGGGTGAGGATGGTGGTGAGGGTGGTGTTGGGGGTGGGGATGGGGATGTGGGTGAAGGTGGGGTTGAGGGTGGGGTTGGGGTGAGGGTGGGGGTGGGGGTGAGGGTGGGGTGGAGTATGGTTGGGACTGGGGTGGGGGTGAGGGTGAGGGTGGGGTTGGGGGTGAGGTTGGGGGTGAGGGTTGGGTGGGGTTGGGGGTGGGGGTGCGGGTGGGGGTGGAGGTGGGGTGAGGGTGGGGGTGGGGTTAGGTGTGGGGGTGGGGGTGAGGATGGGGGTGAGGGTGAGGATGAGGGTGAGGGTGGGGTGGGGGTGGGGGTTGGGATGGGTGCAGGGGTGAGGTTGAGATTGGGGTGGGGGCGGGGTTGGGGGTGGGGTGAGGGTGGGGATGGGGTTTCGGGTGGGGATGGGGGTGAGGATGGTGGTGAGGGTGGTGTTGGGTGTGGGGATAGGGATGTGGGTGAGGGTGGTGTTGGGGTGAGGGTGGGTGTGGGGGTGGTTGGGACTGGGGGTGGGGGTGAGGGTGGGGTTGGGGGTTAGGGTGGGGTTGGTGGTGAGTGTGGGGGTGGGGTTGGAGTTTGAGGGTGGGGTTGGGGTGATGGTGGGGGTGAGGGTGGGGTGGGGTTGGGGGTGAGGGTGGGGTGAGGTGGGGGTGAGGGTGGGGTGAGGGTGGGCGTGAGGGTGGGGGGTGGGGTTTGGGTTGATGGTGGGGGTGAGGGTGCGGGTGTGGTTCGGGGTGAGGGTGGGGGTGAGGTTGGTGTTGGGGATGAGTGTGGGGGTGGGAGTGGGGTTGGGGGTGAGGGTGGCGATGGGGTTGCGGTTGGGGGTGAGGGTGGGGGTGAGTGTGAGGCTGGGGGTGAGGGTGGGGTTGAGGGTGGGGGTGGGGTGGGGTTTGAGGGTGAGGGTGTGGATGATGGTGGGGTGGGGGTGGGGGTGGGGTTGGGGGTCTGGGTGGGGTAAGGGTGAGGGTGGGGGTGTGTTTGGTGCTGGGGGTGAGGCTGGGGTTGGGTGTGGGGGTGGGATTGAGGGTGGGTGTGGGGGTGGGGTTGAGGGTGGGGGTGAGGGTGGGGGTGGGGGTGGGGTTGAGGCTGGGGGTGAGGGTGGGGGTGAGGGTGGGGGTGGGGTTGGGGGTGAGGGTGGTGGTGGCGTTGGGGGTGAGGGTGTGGGTGGGGTTGGGGGTGAGGGTCGGGGTGGTGGTGGGGTGTGGTTGGGGGTGGGGAAGGGGGTAGAGGTGGCGGTGGGGTGAGGGTGGGGTTGGGATTAGGTGTGGGGGTGGGGGTTAGGCTGGGGGTGAGGGTGAGGATGAGGGTGAGGGTGGGGTGGGGGTGGGGGTGAGGATGGGGGCGGGGATGGGGTGGGGTGAGGGTGGGGGTGGGGTTGCGGGTGGGGATGGGGGTGAGGATGGTGGTGAGGGTGGTGTTGGGGTGGGGATGGGATGTGGGTGAGGGTGGGGGTGAGGGTGGGGTTCAGGTGAGTGTGGGTGTGGGGGTGAGGGTGGGGGTGAGGTGTGGTTGGGACTGGGGGTGGGGTGAGGGTGGGGATAGGGGTGAGGGTGGGGGTGGGGGTGAGTGTGGGGGTGGGGTTGGGGGTTGAGGGTGGGTGTGAGGGTGGTGTTGGGGGTGGGGATGGAGATGTGGGTGAGGGTGGGGGTGAGGGTGGGGTTCAGGTGAGGGTGGGAGTGGGGGTGAGGGTGGGGGTGGTGTTGGGGGTGAGGTTGGGGGTTTGGGGTTGAGGCTAAGGATGCGGGTGAGGGTGGGGGTGGGGTTGGGGGTGAGGGTGGGGGTGGGGGTGAGTGTGGGGGTGGGGTTGGGGGTTGAGGGTGGGTGTGGGGGTGAGGGTGAGGTTGGGGTGATGGTGGGTTGAGGGTGGGGTGAGGTGGGCGTAGGGGTGAGGGTGAGGTTGGGGTTGCTGGTGAGGGTGAGGGGTGAGGGTGGGGGTGAGGTTGGTGTTGGGGGTGAGTGTGGGGGTGGGAGTGGGGTTGGGGGTGAGGGTGACGGTGGGGTTGTGGTTGGGGGTGAGTGTGGGGGTGAGGGTGGGTGTGGGGTGGGGGTGAGGATGAGGGTGGTGATGAGGGTGGGGTGGGGGTGGGAGTGGTGTTGAGGGTGTGGGTGAGGTCCGGGTGGGGGTGGGAGTGGGGTGGGGCTGGGGGTGAGGCTGGGGTTGAGGGTGGGGGTGGAGGTGGGGTTGAGGGTGTGGGTGGGGGTGGGGTTGAGGGTGGGGGTGGGGGTGAGGGTGAGGGTGGGGTTGGGGGTGGGGTTGGGGGTGCAGGTGGGGGTGGGGGTGAGTGTGGGGGTGGGGGTCGGGTTGAGGGTGGGGATGAGGGTGGGGTTGGGGTGAGGGTGGGGGTGGGGTTGAGGGTGGGGGTGGGGGTGAGGGTGGGGGTGAGGGTGGGGTTGGGGGTAAGGTTGGGGGTGAGGGTGGGGGTGAGGGTGGGATTTGGTGAGGGTGAGGGTGAGGTTGTTGGTGAGCGAGGGGCTGGTGGTGGGGGTGAGGGTGAGGATGAGGGTGGGGTTGGGGGTTGGGGGTGGATTGGTGGTGGGGTTGGTGGTGGTGGTGGGGGTGAAGGTGGGGGTGAGGGTGGGGGTGAGGGTGAGGGTGAGGGTATTGTTGGGGTTGGGATGGGGGTGAGGGTGGGGTTGGGTGTGGGGTTGGGGTGGGGTGGGGGAGGCGGTAGGGTGAGGGTGGGGGTGGGGTTAGGTGTGGGGGTGGGGGTGAGGATGGGGTTGAGGGTGAGGATGAGGGTGAGGGTGGGGTGGGGGTGGGTGTGAGGATCGGGGCGGGTTGAGGGTGGGGGTGAGGGTGCGGCCGGGTGTGGGGGTGGGGTGAGGGTGGGGGTGGGGTTGCGGGTGGGGATGGGGGTGAGGATGGTGGTGAGGGTGGTGTTGGGGGTGGGGATGGGGATGTGGGTGGGGCTGAGGGTGGGGTTGGGGGTGGGCGTGGAGGTGGGGGTGAGGGTGGGGGTGAGGGTTGGGTTGGGGCTGGGGGTGGTGGTGTGGTTGAGGGTGGGGGTGAGGGTTGGGTTGGGGCTGGGGGTGGTGGTGGGGTTGAGGGTGGGGGTGAGGGTGGGGGTGAGGGTGGGGGTGGGGCTGGGGGTGGTGGTGGGGTTGAGGGTGGGGGTGAGGGTGGGGGTGAGGGTGTGGTTGGGGGTGGAGGTGGGGGTGAGGGTGGGGGTGAGGGTGTGGTTGGGGGTGGAGGTGGGGGTGGGGGTGGAGGTGGGGTTGGGGTTGGGGGTGAGGGTGGGGGTGAGGGTGGGGGTGAGGGGGTGGTTGGGGGTGGAGGTGGGGGTGGGGGTGGGGGTGGGGGTGGGTCCCTCACCCTCACCTTCAGATTGGGGCACCCTTTGTAAATGGTGCCTGGATCTGTGAGGAGTTGTTCGTGTCGAGAGTTTAATTCCCCACTGAATAAACAGATTCGAAATGTGGGATTTCCCAGCGAGAAGCTCCCAGGTGGAGACCTGACTGAAATAGCCGGTGGGAATCTCTCTGCCCAGCCCCCAGACTGAGTCCTTTTCTGGGTGAATCGGTCCCGGACCCTGGAGGTGAAATTCTTATCTGCAGAAATTCATTGATCATTCCCGTAAATAGCCCATTAACCGCTGAAAGTTAAATTGGGTAGATGACTATCTTCTGGAAACATGGGGAAGGATAAACCCATCGAGAGCGAAGGGGGAGACAGCCGTCTCCGAATTGGAGATATTGAGCGTTCCGATGGCGAGAATATCAAATAAAAGACTGGTAGACCAATGGGTGCATACCCTCCTCGGCAGCAGAATCAGTGAGGGTCGTGGAACCCGTACGCCTCCACCTCACAGATGATCAGACGATTACGACAAATTGGCAGGATGATGTTCAGGAAGCGACCATGCACTCCACGTGGGTTTGCGCAGAAAAAGTCTCGGGTTGCACCACTGGGAATATTAACGATTTTTGCACAGCTGCAAGAGAACGCACGGGATGAGGATTAGAATCGGCACTGAAACAAATCTCTACAACACTCTGCAAGAAAGGCAGACCAAGGGATTAATTAAGGGGAAAATACAATTTGTTAGCAAGCTAGTAGGGAACATAAAAACTGACTGTAATAGTTTCAATATATATTTAGAATCGTTATTGTCACAAATAGGCTTACATTAACACTGCAATGAAGTTACTGTGAAAAGCCCCTAGTCGCCACACTCCGGCGCTTGGAGGCTTTAGAGAGGGTGCAGAAGAGATTTACCAGAATGTTGCCTGGTATGGAGGGCATTAGCTATGAGGAGCGGTTGAATAAACTCGGTTTGTTCTCACTGGAACGACGGAGGTTGAGGGGCGACCTGATAGAGGTATACAAAATTATGAGGGGCATAGACAGAGTGGATAGTCAGAGGCTTTTCCCCAGGGTAGAGGGGTCAATTACTAGGGGCCATAGGTTTAAGGTGAGAGGGGCAAGGTTTAGAGTAGATGTACGAGGCAAGTTTTTTACGCAGAGGGTAGTGGGTGCCTGGAACTCACTACCGGAGGAGGTGGTGGAAGCAGGGACGATAGTGACATTTAAGGGGCATCTTGACAAATATATGAATAGGATGGGAATAGAGGGATACGGACCCAGGAAGTGTAGAAGATTGTAGTTTAGTCGGGCAGCATGGTCGGCACGGGCTTGGAGGGCCAAAGGGCCTGTTCCTGTGCTGTACATTTCTTTGTTCTTTTGTTCTTTGCTTGTTCGGGTACAGAGGGAGAATTCAGAATGTCCAAATTACCTAACAGCACGTCTGGCGGGACTTGTGGGAGGAAACCGGAGCACCCGGAGGAAACCCACGCAGACACGGGGAGAACATGCAGACTCCGCACAGACAGTGACCTAACGGGGAATCGAACCTGGGACCCTGGAGCTGTGAAACAACAGTGTTAACCACTGTGCTACCGTGCTGTCCATAGGTATGTAAAGGAAAAAGTTTAATAAAAAATAATGTAGGCCCCTTACAGTCAGAAACGGGGGAATTCATAACCGGGAACAAAGAAATGGCTGAGGAGCTAAATTTGTACTCTGCTTCTGTCTCCACAAAGGAAGACATGATTAATGTACCAGAAACACAAGTTTCAGTGAAGAGCTGAAGGAAATTGGTATTAGTAAAAAATCGTTTAGGGAAATTAATGGGATTAAAGGCAGACAACTCTCAAGGCTAGACAATCTTCATCCTAGAGTACTTCAGGAAGTAGCCCTCGAAATATTAGATCGCAGTCATTTTCCAAGATTTTTTGGACTCTTGAATGATTCCTACAGGCAGAGAATGTAACCCCGCTATTCAAAAAGGGAAGTAAAGAGAAAACAGAGTTCTATAGGCCAGTGAGCCTAACGTAGGTAGTAGGGAAGTTGCTAGAGTTAATTATCAAGGATTTAAGAGCACATCATTTGGAAAGCAGTCAGAGTCAGCATGGATCTATGAAAGGGAAAGCACGCTTGACAAATCGACAAAAATTCTTTGTAACTAGTAGAGTTGACCAGGGAGAACCGGTGGATGTGGTTTATTTAGACTTTCAGAAGGTTTCCGACAAGGTCTCACAGAGCAGATAATGTGTAAAGTTAAAGTGTGTGGGATTACGGGTAGTGGCTGGAGATGGATAGAAAACTGGTTAGCAGACAGGAAGCAAAAGTTTGGAATAAATGGTTATTTTTCTGATTGGCAGGCAGTGACTAGTGGGGTACCGCAGGGATCTGTGTTAGGACCCCAACTCTTCACATTATATATTAATGACTTGGACAAGTGAGCTAAATGTATTATCTCCACATTTGCAGATGATACAAAGCTGGGTGGGAGGATGAGCTGTGAGGAGGATGCAGAGATGCTTCAGTGGGATTTGGACAGGCTGAGTGAGTGGGCACATGCATGGCAGAGGCAGTATAATGTGGATAAATGTGAGGTTATCCACTTCAGTAGCAAAAATAGGCAGGCAGATTATTATTTGAATGGGTGTAAATTGAGAGAGGCGGATACTCAGCGAGACCTTGGTGTCCTCGTGCATCAGTCGCTGAAAGTCAGCGCGCAGGTACAGCGGCAGTAAAGAAGGCAAATGGTATGTTGGCCTTCATAGCGAGAGGATTTGAGTCGAGGAATAGAGATGTTTTACTGCAATTGTCTCAGGCATTGGTGAGGCCACACCTGGAGTATTGTGGGAAGTTTTGGTCTCCTTCTCTGAGGAAGGATGTTCTTGCTGTCGAGGGAGTGCAGCGAAGGTTTACCAGACTGATTCCAGGGATGGCGGGACTGTCGTATGAGGAGAGACTAAGTGGGTTAGGATTATATTCATTGGAGTTTAGGAGAGTGAGAGAGGATCTCGCATAAACTTACAAAATTCTAACAGGATTGGACAGGGTAGATTCAGAAAGAATGTTCCCGATGGTGGGGGAGTCCAGAACGAGGGGTCATAGTTTGAGGATTAGGGGAAAACTTTTAGGACTGAGGTGAGGGGAAATGTCTTCACCCAGAGAGCGGGGATCTGTGGAATTCACTCCCACAGAAAGTAGTTGAGGCCTAAACGTTGTGGAATTTTAAGAAGGAATTAGATAAAGCTCTTGGGGCTAAAGGGATCGAGGGATATGGGGGGAAGGTGGGATCAGGGTATTGAACTTGGTGATCAGCCATGATCAGAATGAATGGCGGAGCAGGCTCGAGGGGCCGAATGGCCTCCTCCTGCTCCTATTTTCTATGTTTCTCTGTAATCATAGAATCATAAAGTACAGAGAGGCCCGCAGGCCATCAAGCCAGCACCAGCAACAAAACCCGACTCTAACCTCCACCAATCGACAGGGCAGCACGGTAGCACAGTGGTTAGCACTGTGGCTTCACAGCTCCAGGGTCCCAGGTTTGATTCCCGGCTTGGGTCACTGTCTGTGCGGAGTCTGCACGTTCTCCCCGTGTCTGCGTGGGTTTCCTCCGGGTGCTCCGGTTTCCTCCCACAGTCCAAAGATGAGCAGTTTAGGTGGGTTGGCCATGCTAAATTGTCCTTAGTGTCCAAAAACTCTTAGGAGGGGTTTTTGGGTGATGGGGATAGGGTGGAAGTCAGCGCTTAAGTGGGTTGGTGCGGACTCGATGGGCCGAATGGCCTCCTTCTGCACTGTATGTTCTATGTTCTATCCCACGTCCCAGCACTCAGTCCACAGCCTTGAATGTTGTGACATTTCACGTAATCATCCAAGCTGTGAGGTTTCCAGCCTCAACTCCCCCCCAGCCCCCCCACCCCCACCTCCTACCGCCCCCCCACCCCCCACCCCCTATTACAGTGGGCATAGATTAGGAACAGTACAGATTATAGATTACAGAGAATATCGATTGTGGACAGAATAGGTTGTGGATTGTACAGATTGCAGACAGTATAAACTGCACACAGTATAGATTACAGACAGTATAGGTCACAGACGGTATAGATTGCATACAGTGCATAGAACATACAGTGCAGAAGGAGGCCATTCGGCCCATCGAGTCTGCACCGACCCACTTAAGCCCTCACTCCGACTCCCTTCGGCAGCAACTCCTGAAAGTTTGCACTTGCTAGCTCGTGGACTCTGACTGTCTCAGTGGCTGGGTCCCGAGAGAGCGGGAAACCTAGTGCCCTCAGGCTTTATAGTGGTAGTGGCCTGACGGTGGTGGAGGGAATCCTTCTGAAACTCGACAGGATCGTAATTCCTCAGGGTATGCGAGCTATAGAACATAGAACATAGATCATTACAGCGCAGTACAGGCCCTTCGGCCCTCGATGTTGCGCCGACCTGTGAAACCACTCTAAAGCCCATCTACACTATTCCCTTATCGCCCATATGCCTATCCAATGACCATTTGAATGCCCTTAGTGTTGGCGAGTCCACTACTGTTGCAGGCAGGGCATTCCACACCCTTACTACTCTCAGAGTAAAGAACCTACCTCTGATATCTGTCTTATATCTATCTCCCCTCAATTTAAAGCTATGTCCCCTCGTGCTAGACATCACCATCCGAGGAAAAAGCCTCTCACTGTCCACCCTATCTAATCCTCTGATCATCTTGTATGCCTCAATTAAGTCACCTCTTAACCTTCTTCTCTCTAACGAAAACATCCTCAAGTCCCTCAGCCTTTCCTTATAAGATCTTCTCTCCATACCAGGCAACATTCTGGTAAATCTCCTCTGCACCCTTTCCAATGCTTCCACATCCTTCCTATAATGTGGCGACCAGAATTGCACGCAATACTCCAAATGCGGCCGCACCAGAGTGCTGTATAGCTGCAACATGACCTCATGGCTCCTAAACTCAATCCCTCTACCAATAAAAGCTAACACACCGTACGCCTTCTTAACAACCCTCTCAACCTGGGTAGCAACTTTTAGGGATCTATGTACATGGACACCGAGATCTCTCTGCTCATCCACACTGCCAAGAATCTTACCATTAGCCCAGTACTCTGTCTTCCTGTTATTCCTTCCAAAATGAATCACCTCACACTTTTCTGCATTAAACTCCATTTTCCACCTCTCAGCCCAGCGCTGCAGCTTATCTATGTCCCTCTGTAACTTGTAACATCCTTCCGCACTGTCCACAACTCCACCAACTTTAGTGCCATCGGCAAATTTACTCACCCATCCTTCTACCCCCTCCTCCAGGTCATTTATAAAAATAACAAACAGCAGTGGCCCCAAAACAGATCCTTGTGGGACACCACTTGTTACTCCAGTCTGAACATTTCCCATCAACCACCACCCTTTGTCTTCTTCCAGCTAGCCAATTTCTGATCCAAACTGCTAAATCACCCTGAATTTCATGCCTCCGTATTTTCTGCAGTAGCCTACCGTGGGGAACCTTATCAAACGCTTTACTGAAATCCATATACACCACATCAACTGCTTTACCCTCATCCACCTGTTTGGTCACCTTCTCAAAGAACTCAATAAGGTTTGTGAGGCACGACCTACCCTTCACAAAACCGTGTTGACTATCTCTAATCAAATTGTTCCTTTCCAGATGATTATACATCCTATCTCTTATAAACCTTTCCAAGATTTTTCCCACAACAGAAGTAAGGCTCACTGGTCTATAGTTACCGGGGTTGTCTCTACTCCCCTTCTTGAACAAGGGGACATTTGCTATCCCCCAGTCTTCTGGCACTATTCCTGTAGACAAAGATGACTTAAAGATCAAGGCCAAAGGCTCAGCAATTTCCTCCCTAGCTTCCCAGAGAATCCTTGGATAAATCCCATCCGGCCCAGGTGACTTAGCTATTTTCACACTTTCCAGAATTGCTAACACCTCCTCCTTATGAACCTCAAGCCCTTCTAGTCTAGTAGCCTGAATCTCAGTATTCTCCTCGACAGCATTGTATTTTTCCTGTGTGAATACCGATGAAAAATATTCATTTAGCACCTCTCCTATCTCCTCGGACTCCAAGCACAACTTCCCACTACTGTGCTTGACTGGCCCTACTCTTACACTAGTCATTCTTTTATTCCTGACATATCTAAAGAAAGCTTTAGGGTTATCCTTGATCCTACCTGCCAAAGACTTCTCATGTCCCCTCCTGGCTCTTCTTAGCTCTCTCTTTAGGTCTTTCATGGCTAACTTGTAACTCTCGAGCGCCCTAACTGAATCTTCATGTCTCATCTTTACATAAGCCTCCTTCTTCCTCTTGACAAGTGTTTTGACTGCTTTAGTAAACCATGGTTCCCTCACTCGACCACTTCCTCCCTGCCTGACAGGTACATACTTATCAAGGACACGCAGTAGCTGTTCCTTGAACAAGCTCCACATTTCCATTGTGCCGATCCCCTGCAGTTTTCCTCTCCACCCGATGTATCCTAAGCCTTGTCTCATCGCATCATAATTGCCTTTCCCCCAGATATAACTCTTGCCCTGCGTTATATATCTATTCCTTTCCATCACTAAAGTAAACGTAATCGAATTGTGGTCACTATCACCAAAGTGCTCACCTACCTCCAAATCTAACACCTGTCCTGCTTCATTACCCAGTACCAAATCCAATGTGGCCTCGCCTCTCGTTGGCCTATCTACATACTGTGTCAGGATACCCTCCTGCACACATTGGACAAAAACAGACCCATCTAATGTACTCGAACGATATCGTTTCCAGTCAATATTTGGAAAGTTAAAGTCCCCCATAACAACTACCCTGTTGCTTTCGCTCCTATCCAGAATCATCTTTGCAATCCTTTCCTCTACATCTCTGGAACTTTTCGGAGGCCTATAGAAAACTCCTAACAGGGTGACCTCTCCTTTCCTGTTTCAAACCTCAGCCCATACTACCTCAGTAGACGAGTCCTCATCAAACATCCTTTCTGCCACCGTAATACTGTCCTTGACTAACAATGCCACCCCTCCCCCTCTTTTACCACCTTCCCTGAGCTTACTGAAATATCTAAACCCCGGCACCTGCAACAACCATTCCTGTCCCTGCTCTATCCATGTCTCCGAAATGGCCACAACATTGAAGTCCCAGGTACCAACCCATGCCGCACGTTCACCCACCTTATTCCGGATGCTCCTGGCATTGAAGAAGACACACTTTAAACCACCTTCCTGCCTGCCGGTACACTCCTGCAACTTTGAAACATTACTCATGACCTCACTACTCTCAACCTCCTGTATACTGGAGCTACAATTCAGGTCCCTAAGCCCCTGCTGAACTAGTTTAAACCCTCCCAAAGAGCATTAGCAAATTTCCCCCCCAGGATATTGGTACCCCTCTGGTCCAAGTGCAGACCATCCCGTTTGTAGAGGTCCCACCGACCCCAGAATGAGCCCCAATTATCCAGAAATCTGAAACCCTCCCTCCTGCACCATCCCTGTAGCCATGTGTTCAACTCCTCTCTCTCCCTATTCCTCGTCTCGCTATCACGTGGCACGGGTAACAACCCAGAGATAATAACTCTGTTTGTCCTAGATCTAAGTTTCCACCCTAGCTCCCTGAAGTCCTGCCTTACATCCCCATCCCTTTTCCTGCCTATGTTGTTGGTACCTATGTGGACCACGACTTGGGGCTGCTCCCGCTCCCCCTTAAGTATCCCAAAAACACGATCCGGGACATCACGCACCCTGGCACCTGGGAGGCAATACACAAACCGTGAGTCTCTCTCGTTCCCACAGAATCTCCTATCTATCCCCCTAACTATGGAGTCTCCAATGACTAATGCTCTACTCCTCTCCCCCCTTCACGTCTGAGCAACAGGGACAGACTCTGTGCTCGAGACCTGTACCCCGTGGCTTACCCCTGGTAAGTCGTCCCCCTCAACAGTATCCAAAGCGATATACTTGTTACTAAGGGGAACGACCACAGGGGATCCCTGTACTGACTGCTTCCTCCCAGCCCCTCTCACAGTCACCCATCTATCTTTATCCTTCGGAGTAACTACATCCCTGAAGCTTCTATCTATGACCACCTCTGCCTCCCGAATGATCCGAAGTTCATCCAACTCCAGCTCCAGTTCCCTAACGCGGTTTCTGAGGAGCTGGAGATGGGTGCACTTCCCACAGATGAAATCAGCAGGGACACTGACGGCGTCCCTCACCTCAAACATTCTGCAGGAGGAACATTGCACGACCTTCCCTGCCATCCCCTCTCGATAAAAAAAAAAGAAAGAGCTTACCTGTTATTCACTCCACTTCTCAGCAAGCACTCACTCAGTAACCTCTGCGCCCCGCACGATAACACCTGAGGGAAAATAAATAAAAACTACTTACCTGTCACCAGCCAATCCCTTACCTGCACGCTGTGACGTCACGGTTCAACTTTCCACTTCTACCTGCCCTCGAGCATTCCTCTTGATCCTTACAGTGGTTGTTTTTTTTTGGTTAGAGGAGGGGGTAGGGAGGGAAACACTGAAGAAGTGTTTCAGGTTTAAGTGTCACTTGACAAGGACTCCTCCACAAACCACCTCCAAGTTAGGGTGAGCACACGGACGTATGCAAATTTCCCCTGCAACGGCCAATCAGCAGCTCTGCTCTACTGCCCTCTGCTGGATGGTGCTGGGCCAACTCCATGAGGGTCACCTTGGGGTTGAGAAATGCCGGCGCAGAGCTCGGGAGGCGGTCAATTGGCCGGGCATCAGCCAGGACATTGCCGACACGGTCCTCAACTGCCCCACCTGTCAGAAGTTTCAACCAGCTCAACCCAAGGAAACGCTGCAACAGCACGAGATCGTGACCTCTCCGTGGTCCAAAGTAGGTGTAGACCTTTTCCACGCCAAGGGGCGTGACTACGTACTCCTGGTCGACTACTTCTCTAGTTACCCAGAAGTGGTGAAACTGTCCGACCTCACATCGAAGGCGGTAATCAAAGCCTGCAAAGAAACGTTCGCCAGGCACGGGATTCCGCTCACGGTAATGAGCGACAACGGTCCTTGCTTTTACAGCCAGGAATGGTCTGATTTTGCACAGTCCTACAACTTCCGCCACGTTATCACCAGTCCCCACTACCCGCAATCAAACGGGAAGGCCGAGAAAGGGGTCCACATTGTAAAGCGTTTTCTGTGCAAAGTTGCAGACTCAGGCTCCGACTTCAACCTGGCGATGCTGGCATACAGGGCGAGCCCACTGCCCACTGGGTTGTCTCCAGCACAGATGCTCATGAATCACACTCTGAGGACCACTCTGAGCCATCCACGTTCCCGACCTTGACCACCTCACGGTCTTACAGAAAATGCAGCAGTCACGGGCCCAACAGAAGGCCACACACGATGCTCATGCCACAGATCTACCCGATCTGGCCCCAACTGATCATGTTCGTGTCCAGTTGCCTGAGGGCGGCTGGTCAGCCACAGCTGTTGTGATCAAACAAGTGGCCCCAAGATCGTTCCTTGTCCGCATGGCTGATGGCTCCCTGCTACGGCACAACAGACGGTCACTGCGAAGAATTCCACGCCCACTACCTGACCGAAGTGCCCCGCCGCCTACGATGCTTCCTCCGGACGTACCCTGCCACGAGGCCACCGATCTGCCAGCGATCCTGCCGGCCCACGCGACCACCGCCGATGCCAGCGATCCCGCCTATCCACGTGCAGGCAGCTCCTGATTCACCTCTGCGGCGATCGACAAGATTTCGTCGCCGACCACAAAGACTGAATCTGTAGACTGACCGTTTGTACATTTTGTGACTTCATCGATTTAACCTCTGTAAATATTGTTTAGTTTGCCATGTATCTGCACTATCAACACCTTCCTATGTATATACGTTCATTTAGACACCTTTTGTGTATAGTCAGGCATATATATATATACGCACACCTTAGTATTTATTTATCTAAAAAAGAAAGGGGGCAGATGTCATAATCCCCACGCATGTATATAATGAGATGCAGACAGGCAGTGATTGACACACAGGATGACCAGTTAGCACACAGCACAGTGCAGCCAATCACCAGACAGGACACCACCACTATAAAGCCAGAGGGCACTAGGTATCCCGCTCTCTCGGGACCCAGCCACTGAGACAGTCAGAGTCCACGAGCTAGTCGCACAAACACCATGCGGTAGCTAGTAAGTCTGGTCAGGCTAATACAAGGTCTCCAGTCAGTTCACTATAGTGTCGACCCACAGCTGAATATGTACAGCAGTTCTATCATTGAATAAAACAGTGTTGGATCTTCTCCAGTGTTAGACGTCTGTTTCTAGCTTTCCTGCATCGAGTGCAGTCCACATCGAACCTACCTGCCTAACACATCAACAAACAGTGTAGGTTACAGACAATGTAGGTTACAGACAGTGTAGGTTACAGACAGTGTAGGTTACAGGCAGCATAGATTATAGAGAGTGTATATTACAGACAGTATAGGTTCCAGGCAGTATAGGTAACAGAGAGTGTAGATTATAGACAGCATAGATTACAGAGTACAGGTTGCAGACAGTATAGATTAAGTACAGTATAGATTCAGCACAGTCCAGAAGACACACAGTATAAATTCAACACAGTATAGGATACATACAGTATACATTACACACAGCATAGATTAAAGAGAGTGCAGATTACACACATTATAGACTACAGAGAGTATGGGTTACAGAGAGTATAGATTACAGACAGAAAATATTAGATAGATTACAGACAGTATAGGTTACACATCATATAGATTACACACAGTATATATTACACAGAGTATAGGTCACAGACAGTATTAACTACAGAGAGTATAGGTTACACACAGTATAGATTAAAGAGTATTGATTGCACACAGGAAAGGCTATACACAGAATAGGTTACAGACAGCATAGATTACAGACAGTATAGATTACACCTAGTATAGGGCATACACAGTATAGATTACAGAGAGTATAGGTTACACACAGTATAGCTTACACAGAGTATAGGTTACAGACAGTGAAGGTTACAGGCAGTATAGATTAAACACAGTATAGATTCCACAAAGTAAAGGTTACAGACAGTGTAGATTACAGACAGTATAGATTACCCACAGTATAGGTTACAGAGAGCGTAGATTACAGACAGCAGGGGAATGGGAACCGGATTTGTAGTCCAGCAACTAAGGTTGCCGATATTCAGGACGCCAAAGTGTGTAATGAGGCAGTGGGGAAGGGAACACTGACAAAGGAGAGTACTTGCAGGCACGGAGATGGGTTGAAGTGTGTATACTTCAACGCAAGAAGCATCAGGAATAAGGTGGGTGAACTTAAGGCATGGATCGGTACTTGGGACTACGATGTGGTGGCCATCACGGAAACTTGGATAGAAGAGGGGCAGAAATGGTTGTTGGAGGTCCCTGGTTACAGATGTTTCAATAAGATTAGGGAGGGTGGTAAAAAAGGTGTGGTGGGGGGGGGGGGGGGTGGCATTGTTAATTAGAGATAGTATAACAGCTGCAGAAAGGCAGTTCGAGGAGGATCTGTCTACTGAGGTAGTATGGGTTGAAGTCAGAAATGGGAAAGGAGCAGTCACCTTGTTGGCAGTTTTCTATCACCCCCCCAATAACAGCAGAGATGTGGAGGAACAGATTGGGAAACAGATTTTGGAAAGATGCAGAAGTCACAGGGTAATAGTCATGGGTGACTTCAACTTCCCAAATATTGAGTGGGATCTCTTTAGATTAAATAGTTTGGATGGGGTGGTGTTTGTGCAGTGTGTCCAGGAAGCTTTTCTAACACAGTATGTAGATTGTCCGACCAGAGGGGAGGCTATATTGGATTTGGTACTTGGTAATGAACCAGGGCAAGTTATAGATTTGTTAGTGGGGGAGCATTTTGGAGATAGTGACCACAATTCTGTGACTTTCACTTTAGTAATGGAGAGGGATAGGTTTGTGCAACAGGGCAAGGTTTACAATTGGGGGAAGGGTAAATACGATGTTGTCAGACAAGAATTGAAGTGCATAAGTTGGGAACATAGCCTCTCAGGGAAGGACACAATTTAAATGTGGAACTTGTTCAAGGAACAGGTACTACGTGTCCTTGATATGTATGTCCCTGTCAGGCAGGGAAGAGATGGTCGAGTGAGGGAACCATGGTTGACAAGAGAAGTTGGATGTCTTGTTAAGAGGAAGAAGGAGACTTATATAAGGCTGAGGAAACAAGGTTCAGACAGGGCGCTGGAGGGATATAAGATAGCCAGGAGGGAACTGAAGAAAGGGATTAGGAGAGCTAAGCGAGGGCATGAAAAATCTTTGGCGGGTAGAATCAAGGAAAACCCCAAGGCCTTTTACACATCTGTGAGAAATATGAGAATGACTAGAGCGAGGACAGTAGCGGGAGATTGTGTATTGAGTCTGAAGAGAGAGGAGAGGTCTTGAACGAATACGTTCCCTCATATTTATGAATGAGAGGGGCCATATTGTTGGAGAGGACAGTGTGAAACAGACTGGTAAGCTCGAGGAAATACTTGTTTGGAACAAAGAACAAAGAACAAAGAAAAGTACAGCACAGGAACAGGCCCTTCGGCCCTCCAAGCCCGTGCCGACCATGCTGCCCGACTAAACTACAATCTTCTACACTTCCTGGGTCCGTATCCCTCTATTCCCATCCTATTCATGTATTTGTCAAGATGCCCCTTAAATATCACTATCGTCCCTGCTTCCACCACCTCCTCCGACAGCGTATTCCAGGCACCCACTACCCTCTGTGTAAAAAACTTGCCTCGGGCATCTACTCTAAACCTTGCCCCTTGCACCTTAAACCTATGCCCCCTAGTAATTGACCCCTCTACCCTGGGGAAAAGCCTCTGACTATTCAGTCTGTCTATGCCCCTCATAATTTTGTCAACCGCTATCAGGTCGCCCCTCAACCTCCGTCGTTCCAGTGAGAACAAACCAAGTTCATTCAACCGCTCCTCATAGCTAATGCCCTCCATACCAGGCAACATTCTGGTAAATCTCTTCTGCACCCTCTCTAAAGCCTCCACATCCTTCTGGTAGTGTGGCGACCAGAATGGAACACTATACTCCAAGTGTGGCCTAACTAAGGTTCTATACAGCTGCAACATGACTTGCCAATTCTTATACTCAATGCCCTGGCCAATGAAGGCAAGCATGCCGTATGCCTTCTTGACTACCTTCTCCACCTGTATTGCCCCTTTCAGTGACCTGTGGACCTGTACACCTAGATCTCTCTGACTGTCAATATCCTTGAGGGTTCTACCATTCACTGTTTTTTCCCTACCTGCATTAGGCCTTCCAAAAATGTATTACCTCACATTTGTCCGGATTAAACTCCATCCACCATCTCTCCGCCCAAGTCTCCAAACGGTCTAAATCCTGCTGTATCCTCTGACAGTCCTCATCGCTATCTGCAATTCCACCAACCTTTGTGTCATCTGCAAACTTCCTAATCAGACCAGTTACATTTTCCTCCAAATCATTTATATATACTACGAACAGCAAAGGTCCCAGCACTGATCCCTGTGGAACACCACTAGTCACAGCCCTCCAATTAGAAAATCACCCTTCCATTGCTACTCTCTGCCTTCTATGGCCTAGCCAGTTCTGTATCCACCTTGCCAGCTCACCCCTGATCCCGTGTGACTTCACCTTTTGTACCAGTCTGCCATGAGGGACCTTGTCAAAGGCCTTGCTGAAGTTCATATAGACAACATCCACTGCCCTACCTGCATCAATCATCTTTGTGACCTCTTCGAAAAACTCGATCAAGTTAGTGAGACACGACCTCCCCTACACAAAATCATGCTGCCTATCACTAATACGTCCATTTGCTTCCAAATGGGAGTAGATCCTGTCTCGAAGAATTCTCTCCAGTAATTTCCCTACCACTGACGTAAGGCTCACCTGCCTGTAGTTCCCTGGATTATCCTTGCTACCCTTCTTAAACAGAGGAACAACATTGGCTATTCAAAGGAAGGAAGGAAGATGTGTTGGGCATTTTGAAAAACTTGAGGATAGACAAGTCCCCCGGGCCTGACGGGATATATCCAAGGATTCTATGGGAAGCAAGAGATGAAATTGCAGAGCCGTTGGCAATGATCTTTTCGTCCTCACTGTCAACAGGGGTGGTACCAGGGGATTGGAGAGTGGCGAATGTCATGCCCTTGTTCAAAAAAGGGAATAGGGATAACCCTGGGAATTACAGGCCAGTTAATCTTACTTCGATGGTAGGCAAAGTAATGGAAAGGGTACTGAGGAATAGGATTTCTGAGCATCTGGAAAGACATTGCTTGATTAGGGATAGTCAGCACAGATTTGTGAGGGGTAGGTCTTGCCTCACAAGTCTTATTGAAATCTTTGAGGAGGTGACCAAGCATGTGGATGAAGGTAAAGCAGTGGATATAGTGTACATGGAATTTAGAAAGGCATTTGATAAGGTTCCCCATGGTAAGCTTATGCAGAAAGTAGGGAGACATGGGATAGTGGGAAATTTGGCCAGTTGGATAACAAACTGGCTAACCGATAGAAGTCAGAGAGTGGTGGTGGATGGCAAATATTCAGCCTGGATCCCAGTTACCAGTGGCGTACCGCAGGGATCAGTTCTGGGTCCTCTGCTGTTTGTGATTTTCATTAATGACTTGGATGAGGGAGTTGAAGGGTGGGTCAGTAAATTCGCAGAGGATACGAAGATTGGTGGAGTTGTGGATAGTGAGGAGGGCTGTTGTCGACTGCAGAGAGACATAGATAGGATGCAGAGCTGGGCTGAGAAATGGCAGATGGAGTTTAACCCTGAAAAGTGTGAGGTTGTCCATTTTGGAAGGACAAATATGAATGCGGAATACAGGGTTAACGGTAGAGTTCTTGGCAATGTGGAGGAGCAGAGAGATCTTGGGGTCTATGTTCATACATCTTTGAAAGTTGCCACTCAAGTGGATAGAGCTGTGAAGAAGGCCTATGGTGTGCTAGCGTTCATTAGCACAGGGATTGAATTTAAGAGCCGTGAGGTGATGATGCAGCTGTACAAAACTTTGGTAAGGCCACATTTGGAGTACTGTGTACAGTTCTGGTCGCCTCATTTTAGGAAGGATGTGGAAGCTTTGGAAAAGGTGCAAAGGAGATTTACCAGGATGTTGCCTGGAATGGAGAGTAGGTCTTACGAGGAAAGGTTGAGGGTGCTAGGCCTTTTCTCATTAGAACGGAGAAGGATGAGAGCCGACTTGATAGAGGTTTATAAGATGATCAGGGGAATAGATAGAGTAGACAGTCAGAGACTTTTTCCCCGGGTGGAACAAACCATTACAAGGGGACATGAATTTAAGGTGAAAGGTGGAAGATATAGGAGGGATGTCAGAGGTAGGTTCTTTACCCAGAGAGTAGTGGGGGCATGGAATGCACTGCCTGTGGAAGTAGTTGAGTCGGAAACATTAGGGACCTACAAGCGGCTATTGGATAGGTACATGGATTACGGTAGAATGATGGGGTGTAGATTAATTTGTTCTTAATCTCGGCCAAAAGTTCGACACACACTGTGGGCCGAAGGGCCTGTTCTGTGCTGTATTTTCAAAGTTCTATGTTCTATGTAGATTTCACACAGTAAAGGTCACATACAGTATGGATTACACAAAGTGTAGATTACACACAGTACACATTACAGAGAGTATATGCTACACACTATATAGATTACACACAGTGTATACTACAGACAGTAGAGATTACACACAGTATCGATGACAGGCAGTATATATTACAGACAATATAGATTAGACACAGCATATATTACAGACAGTATAGATTACAGAGAGTATAGGTTACACACAGTATAGATTACACATGTAGATTACACAAAGTGTAGATTACACCCAGTACAGATTACAGAGGGTATATGTTACACACAATATAGATTACACACAGTGTAGATTACAGACAGTAGAGATTACACACAGTGTAGATGACAGACAGTATATATTACAGACAATATAGATTAGACACAGTATAGGTTACAGATAGTATAGATTACAGACAATATATATTAGACAGTATATATTAGACAGTAGAGATTACAGGCAGCATAGATTATAGGCTGTATTCACACAGTATAGATGACATACAATGTAGATTTCAGACAGTATAGATTACACAGTATAGATGACACGCAGTATAGATTACATACAGTATAGATTACAGACAGTAGAGATTGCACAGCATAGATTACACACAATATACAGTACAGATTACAGACAGTAGAGATTGCACAGCATAGATTACACACAATATAGATTGCACACAGTATAGATTACAGACAGTATAGATTGTCATGATATGAAAACATGCAACCAATGAACACTCAGAATAGGACACAACCAATGGGCAGTCAGGACACTGAGAGGTGGCATCACCACAAGGGGGCGTGACATAAACACTATAAAAGGGATGAGACACTCACACCCTTCCCTCTTTCCACAGACAGACATCTAGAGAGTTAGACAGGGTTGATCAGCAGCATCACCCCCAGCACGTGGCTTAGAGCAGGCTGGTACAGTTAGACTGAGTTACTGCAGTTAGATTAGCGAGAGTCGAACTCATTTGAGAACTGTGTTAATAGTTCAATAAACACGTTGAACTCATTTCAGAGACTGGAGCATCCTTTAGTTAAGACTGCATCAAGTAGCAGCCGGTGTTATCTGAAGCAGAATAACACAACATAGATTACACACAGTATAGATTACAGACAGTATAGATTACACACAGTATAGATTACAGATAATATAGATTACCAGCAGTATATATCACAGACAGTATAGATTACACAGAGTATAGATTACAGACAGTATAGATTACACACAGTATATATTACAGATAGTATAGATTACCAACAGTATATATCACACAGTATAGATTACACAGAGTATAGATTACAGACAGTATAGATTACACACAGTATAGTTGACAGATAGTATACATTAACGACAGTATAGATTACAGACAGTATAGGTTAAACATAGTATATATTAGACAGTAGTGATTACACAGTATAGATTACACACAGAGTAGACTGCAGACGCTAGAGATTACACACAGTGTAGATGACAGACAGTATATATTACAGACAATACAGATTAGACACAGTATAGATTACAGATAGTATAGATTACAGACAATATATATTAGACAGTAGATATTACAGACAGTATAGATTATAGGCTCTAGTCACACAGTATAGATTACATACACTATAGATTTGGCAGTATAGACTACACACAGTATAGGTGACACACAGTATAGATTACAGACAGTATAGATTACAGACAGTAGAGGTTGCACAGTATGGATTACACACAGTATAGAGTACACGCAGTATAGATTACACACAGTACAGATTACAGACAGTATATATTACAGAGAGTATAGGTTATACACAGTAGAGATTACACACAGTAGAGATTACACACAGTAGAGATTACACACAGTATAGACTACAGACAGTATAGATTGTCATGATATGAAAACATGCAACCAATGAACACTCAGAATAGGACACAACCAATGGGCAGTCAGGACACTGAGAGGTGGCATCACCACAAGGGGGCATGACATAAACACTATAAAAGGGGTGAGGCACTCACACCCTTCCCTCTTTCCACAGACAGACATCTAGAGAGTTAGACAGGGTTGATCAGCAGCATCACCCCCAGCACGTGGCTTAGAGCAAGCTGGCACAGTTAGACTGAGTTACTACAGTTAGATTAGCAGAGAGTAGGACTCATTTGAGAACTGTGTTAATAGTTCAATAAACACGTTGAACTCACTTCAGAGTCTGGAGCATCCTTTAGTTAAGACTGCATCAAGTAGCAGCCTGTGTTATCTGAAGCAGCATAACACAACATAGATTACACACAGTATAGATTACAGACAGTATATATTCCAGATAGTATAGACTACCAACAGTATAGATTACAGACAGTACATATTAAACACAGTATATATCACAGACAGTATAGATTACACAGAGTATAGATTACACAGAGTATAGATTACACACAGTATAGATTACACACAGTATAGATTAGATAGTATACATTAATGGCAGTATAGATTACAGACAGTATAGATTAAACACAGTATATATTAGACAGTAGTGATTACACAGTATAGATTACATACAGAGGAGATTACAGACACTGGAGATTACACACAGTATAGATGCCACACAGTATATATTATAGACAGTATAGATTACAGACAGTAGAGATTGCACAGTATAGATTACACACAGTATAGATTATAGACAGTATAGATTACAGGCAGTAGAGATTGCATAGTATAGATTACACACAGGATAGATTACAGACAGTATAGTTTACAGAATGTAGAGATTGCACACAGTATAGATTACACACAGGATAGATTACAGACATATAGATTACACACAGTATAGATTGTACACAGTAGAGATTACACACAGTATATATTACACAGTATAGATTACACACCGTAGAGATTACAGACAGTAGACATTGCAAGCAGTATTGATTATAGGCAGTACAGATTACAGACAGTATAGATTGCACACAGGATAGATTACAGACAGTATAGATTACAGACAGTATAGATTACAGACAGTAGATATTGCACACAGTACAGATTGCACAGTATAGGTTACATGCAGGATAGATTGCAGACAGCATAGATTACACACAGTATAGATTACAGACAGGAGAGATTGCACACAGTATAGATTACAGGTAGTATATATTACACAGTATATATTACAGACAGCAGAGATTGCACAGTATAAATGACACACAGTATAGATTACAGATAGCAGAGATTGCACAGTATAGATTACACACAGTATAGATTATAGAAAGTATAGATTACAGACAGTAGAGATTGCACAGTACATATTACACACAGGATAGATTACAGACAGTATAGTTTACAGAATATAGAGATTGCACACCGTATAGATTACACACATGGTAAATTACAGACAGTACAGATTACACACAGTATAGATTGTACACGGTAGAGATTACACACAGTATATATTACACTCAGTATAGATTACACACAGTAGAGATTACAGACAGTAGACATTGCAAGCAGTATTGATTATAGACAGTACAGATTACAGACAGTATAGATTGCACACAGGATAGATTACAGACAGTATAGATTACATGCAGTATAGATTACAGACAGTAGATATTGCACACAGTACAGATTGCACAGTATAGGTTACATGCAGGATAGATTACAGACAGTATAGATTACACACAGTATAGACTACACACAGTAGAGATTGCACACAGTGTAGATTACAGACAGTATAGATTACACACAGTATATATTACAGACAGCAGAGAGTGCACAGTATAGATTACACATAGTATAGATTACAGACAGTAGAGACTGCACAGTATAGATTACACACAGTATAGACCACACACAGGATATATTACAGACAGTATAGAACATAGAACATAGAACAATACAGCGCAGTACAGGCCCTTCGGCCCACGATGTTGCACCGAAACAAAAGCCATCTAACCTACACTATACCATTATCATCCATATGTTTATCCAATAAACTTTTAAATGCCCTTATAGTTTACAGAATGTAGAGATTGCATAAGATTACACACAGGATAGATTACAGACAGTATAGATTACACACAGTATAGATTGTACACAGTAGAGATTCCACACAGTATATATTACACACAGTATAGATTACACACAGTAGAGATTAGACAGTAGACATTGCAAGCAGTATTGATTATAGACAGTACAGATTACAGACAGTATAGATTGCACACAGGATAGATTACAGACAGTATAGATTACACACAGTATAGACTACAGACAGTAGAGACGGCACAGTATAGATTACACACAATATAGATCACACACAGGATATATTACAGACAGTATAGTTTACAGAATGTAGAGATTGCACAAGATTACACACAGGATAGATTACAGACAGTATAGATTACACACAGTATAGATTGTACACAGTAGAGATTCCACACAGTATATATTACACACAGTATAGATTACACACAGTAGAGATTAGACAGTAGACATTGCAAGCAGTATTGAATATAGACAGTACAGATTACAGACAGTGTAGATTGCACACAGGATAGATTACAGACAGGATAGATTACACACAGTATATATTACAGACAGTAGATATTGCACACAGTACAGATTGCACAGTATAGGTTACAGACAGGATAGATTACAGGCAGTATAGATTACACACAGTATAGATTACAGACAGGAGATATTGCACACAGTTTAGATTCCAGGCAGTATAGATTACACACTGTATAGATTACAGGCATCAGAGATGGCACAGTACAGATTACACACAGTATAGATTACAGACAATAGAGATTGTACAGTATAGATTACACACAGTATAGATTACACACAGTAGAGATTGCACAGTATAGATTACACGCAGTAGAGATTGCACAGTATAGGTTACACACAGTATAGATTACAGACAGTAGAGATTGCACAGTATAGATTACACACAGTAGAGATTGCACAGTATAGATTACACACCGTATAGATTACACACAGTATATATTACAGAAAGCAGAGATTGCACAGTACAGATTACACACAGTATAGATTACAGACAGCAGAGATTGCACAGTACAGATTACACACAGTATAGATTACAGACAATAGAGATTGCACAGTACAGATTACACACAGTATAGATTACAGACAATAGAGATTGCACAGTATAGATTACACACAGTATAGATTACGCAGAGTATAGATTACATAGAATATATTTACAGGGTGTTGTTGTTGCCGTTGTTCTCCAGTGAATCTCCAATCCGAATTTCCGCCCCGTTCAGGAAATTCCTTTGTGACCTTACATTGGTGATTCTCACAACGAAAATGCGGAAATGTCTTTCCAGATCCACCCTCCACCAGGGATTGCACTGGCGAAAGGTCAGGCTGCAGGAGGAATGATGGAATAGACTGTCGTGGTTCCCATCGATCGCATTATTTGCATTAGCAAAATGCCGGCCGGTGGTGGACTGGGTGGCTCGAACCCCGGCCACCAGGTTCTCTGAAAACACAACATCCATTTACACCTCAAACATCAATCTGTATCCCTCCTGCCTGCACAACCCCCCCTCACTCCCCCAATCCCTCCTCCCTCACTCCCCTCCCTTGCTCCCCCAATCCCCCTCCCTCACTCCCCTCCCTCCCTCCCCCAATCCCCCCTCCCTCACTCCCCTCCCCTCCGTCACTCCCCTCCCTCACTCCCCCAATCCCTCCTCCCTCACTCCCCTCCCTCACTCCCCCAATCCCTCCTCCCTCACTCCCCTCCCTCACTCCCCTCCCTCACTCCCCCAATCCCTCCTCCCTCACTCCCCTCCCTCACTCCCTCAATCCCTCCTCCTTCACTCCCACCCCTCCCTCGCTCCCCCAATCCCTTCTCGATCACTCCTCTCCCTCACTCCCTCAATCCCTCCTCCCTCACTCCCTCCCCTCACTCCCTCCCCTCACTCACTCCCCCAATTCCTCCTCCCTCACTCCCTCCCCTCCCTCACTCCCCTCCCTCACTCCCCCAATCCCTCCTCCCTCCCTCCCCTCCCTCACTCCCCTCCCTCACTCCCCCAATCCCTCCTCCCTCACTCCCCTCCCTCACTCCCCCCAATCCCTCCTCCCTCACTCCCTCCCCTCCCTCACTCCCATCCCTCACTCCCCCAATCCCTCCTCCCTCACTCCCCTCCCTCCCCTCCCTCACTCCCCCAATCCCTCCTCCCTCACTCCCCCCTCCCTCACTCCCCACCCTCACTCCCCCAATCCCTCCTCCCTCACTCCCCTCAATCACTCCCCCAATCCCTCCTCACTCCCTCTCCTCCCTCACTCCCCTCCCTCACTCCCCCAATCCCTCCTCCCTCACTCCCCTCACTCCCCTCCCTCACTCCCCCACTCCCTCCTCCCTCACTCCCCTCACTCACTCCCTCAATCCCTCCTCCCTCACTCACTCCCCTCCCTTACTCCCCTCCCACACTCCCCCAATCCCTCCTCCCTCAATCCCCTCCCTCACTCCCCCAATCCCTCCTCCCTCACTCCCTCCCCTCCCTCGCTTCCCTCACTCACTCCCCCAATCCCTCCTCCCTCACTCCCCTCCCTCACTCCCCCAATCCCTCCTCCCTCACTCCCCCAATCCCTCCTTCCTCACTCCCTCCCCTCCCTCACACCCCTCCCTCACTCCCCCAATCCTTCCTCCCTCCCTCAATCCCCCAATCCCACCTCCCTCAATCCCTCCCTCACTCCCCCAATCCCTCCTCCCTCCCTCACTCCCCCAATCCCTCCTCCCTCACTCCCTCCCCTCCCTCACTCCCCTCCCTGACTCCCCAATCCCTCCTCTCTCACTCACTCCCCTCCCTCACTCCCCTCCCTCACACCCCAAAACCCTCCTCCCTCACTCCCCTCCCTCACTCCCCCAATCCCTCCTCCCTCACTCACTCCCTCACTCCCCTCCCTCACTCCTCCAATCCCTCTTCCCTCACTCCCTCCCTCACTCCCCTCCCTCACTCCCCCAATCCCTCCTCCCTCCCTCACTCCCCCAATCTCTCCTCCCTCACTCCCCTCCCTCACTCCCCCAATCCCTCCTCCCTCACTCCCTCCCTCACTCCCCTCCCTCACTCCCCTCCCTCACTCCCCCAATCCCTCCTCCCTCACTCCCCTCCCTCACTCCCCCAATCCCTCCTCCCTCACTCCCTCCCCTCCCTCACTCCCCTACCTGACTCCCCCAATCCCTCCTCCCTCACTCCCTCCCCTCCCTCACTCCCCTCCCTCACTCACCCAATCCCTCCTCCCTCCCTCACTCCCCAAATACCTCCTCCCTCACTCCCTCCCTCACTCACCCAATCCCTCCTCCCTCCCTCACTCCCCCAATCCCTCCTCACTCACTCCCCTACCTTACTCCCCCAATCCCTCCTCCCTCGCTCCCTCCCTCACTCCCCTCCCTCACTCCCCCAATCCCTCCTCCCTCCCTCACTACCCCAATCACTCCTGCCTCACTCCACTCCCTCACTCCCCCAATCCCTCTTCCCTCACTCCCTCCCCTCCCTCACTCCCCCAATCCCTCCTCCCTCACTCCCTCCCCTCCCTCACTCCCCTCCCTCACTCCCCCAATCCCGCCTTCCTCCCTCACTCCCCCAATCCCTCCTCCTTCACTCCCTCACTCCCCCAAGACCTCCTCCCTCCCTCACTCCCCCAATCCCTCCTCCCTCACTCCCCTCCCTCACTCCCCCAGTCCCTCCCTCACTCCCCCAATCCCTCCTCCCTCCCTCACTCCCCCAATCCCTCACTCCCTCCCTCACTCCCCCAATCCCTCACTCCCTCCCTCACTCCCCCTATCCCTCCTCCCTCACTCCCTCCCCTCCCTCACTCCCCTCCCTCACTCCCCCAATCCCTCCTCTCTCACTCACTCCCCTCCCTCACTCCCCTCCCTCACTCCCCAAATCCCTCCTCCCTCACTCCCCTCCCTCACTCCCCTCTCTCACTCCCCCAATCCCTCCTCCCTCACTCACTCCCTCACTCCCCTCCCTCACTCTCCAATCCCTCCTCCCTCACTCCCTCCCTCACTCCCCTCCCTCACTCCCCCAATCCCTCCTCCCTCCCTCACTCCCCCAATCCCTCCACCCTCACTCCCATCCCTCACTCCCCCAATCCCTCCTCCCTCACTCCCTCCCTCACTCCCCTCCCTCACTCCCCCAATCCCTCCTCCCTCGTTCCCCTCCCTCACTCCCCCAATCCCTCCTCCCTCACTCCCTCCCCTCCCTCACTCCCCTCGCTCACTCCCCCAATCCCTCCCTCACACCCCCAATCCCTCACTCCCTCCCTCACTCCCCCAATTCCTCCTCCCTCACTCCCCTCCCTCACTCCCCCAATCCCTCCTCCCACATTCCCTCCCTCACTCCCCCATCCCTCACTCACACTCTCAATCCCTCCTCCCTCACTCCCTCCCTCACTCCCCCAATCCCTCCTCCCTCACTCCCCCAATCCCTCCTCCCTCACTCCCCTCCCACATTCTCCAATCCCTCCTCCCTCACTCCACTCCCCCACTCCCCTCAATCACTCCCCCAATCCCTCCTCCCTCACTCCCCCAATCCCTCCTCTCTCCCTCACTCCCCCAATCCCTCCTCCCTCACTCCCTCCCTCACTCCCCCAATCCCTCCTCCCTCCCTCACTCCCCCAATCCCTCACTCCCTCCCTCACTCCCCCATTCCCTCACTCCCTCCCTCACTCCCCCAATCCCTCCTCCCTCACTCCCCTCCCTCACTCCCCCAATCCCTCCTCTCTCCCTCACTCCCCCAATCCCTCACTCCCTCCCTCACTCCCCCAATCCCTCCTCCCTCACTCCCCTCCCTCACTCCCCCAATCCCTCCTCCCACATTCCCTCCCTCACTCCCCCAATCCCTCACTCCCCTCCCTCACTCCCCCAATCCCTCACTCCCTCCCTCACTCCCCCAATCCCTCCTCCCTCACTCCCCTCCCTCAATCCCCCAATCCTTCTTACCTCCCTCACTCCCCCAATCCCTGACCCCCTCCCTCACTCCCCAATCGCTCCTCCCTCACTCCCCTCCCTCACTCCCCTCCCTCACTCCCCCAATCCCTCCTCCCTCACTCCCTCCCTCACTCCCCCAATCCCTCACTCCTTCCCTCACTCCCCCAATCCCTCCCTCCATCCCTCACTCCCCCAATCCCTCACTCCCTCCCTCACTCCCCCAATCCCTCACTCCCTCCCTCATTCACACAATCCCGCCTCACTCACTCCCCTCCCTCAATCCCCCAATCCTTCTTACCTCCCTCACTCCCCCAATCCCTGACTCCCTCCCTCACTCCCCAATCCCTCCTCCCTCACTCCCCTCCCTCACTCCCCTCACTCACTCCCCCAATCCCTCCTCCCTCACTCCCTCCCTCACTCCCCCAATCCCTCATTCCCTCCCTCACTCCCCCAATCCCTCCTCCCTCACTCACCTCCCTCACTCCACCAATCCCTCCTCCCTCACTACCCTCTCTCACTCCCCAATCCCTCCCTCACACCCCCAATCCCTCCTCCCTCACTCCCCTCCCTCACTACCCCAATCCCTCCTCCCTCACTCCCCCAATCCCTCACTCCTTCCGCCACTTCTCCAAACCCTCACTCCCTCTCTCACTCCCCCAATCCACCCTTCCCCACTCACCGCCCTCACTCCCCCAATCCGTCCTCCCTCACTACCTCCCCCAATCCCTCACTCCCCTCCCTCACTCCCCCAATCCCTCACTCCCCTCCCTCACTCCCCCAACCCCTCCTCCCTCACTCCCCTCCCTCACACCCATAATCCCTCCTCCCTCACTCCCCCAATCCCTCACTCCCCTCCCTCACTCCCTCCATCACTCCCCCAAACCCTCCTCTTCCACGCACCTCCCTCACTCCCCCAATCCGTCCTCCCTCACTCCCTCCCCCAATCCCTCACTCCCCTCCCTCTCTCCCCCAATCCCTCACTCCCTCCCTCACTCCCCCAATCCATCCTCCCTCACTCCCCCAATCCCTCCTCCCTCACTCCCTCCCTCACTCCCCCAATCCCTCACTCCCTCCCTCACTCCCCCAATCCCTCCTCCCTCACTCCCCTCCCTAACTCCCCCAATCCCTCCTCCCTCACTCCCTCCCTCCCTCACTCCCCCACTCCCGCCCTCACTCCCCCAATCCCTCACTCCACTCCCTCACTCCCTCCCTCACTCCCCCAATCCCTCCTCCCCCACTCACCTCCCTCACTCCCCCAATCTGTCCTCCCTCACTCCCTCCCTCACTCACCCAATCCCTCCTCCCCCACTCACCTCCCTCACTCCCCCAATCCGTCCTCCCTCACCCCCCAAATCCCTCCTCCCTTACTCCCTCCCTCACACCCCCAATCCTTCACTCCCTCCCTCACTCCCCAATCCCTCCTCCCTCACTCCCCCAATCCCTCACTCCCACCCTCACACCCCCAATCCCTCCCTCACTCCCCAATCCCTCCTCCCTCACCCCCTCCCTCACTCCCCCAATCCCTCACTCCTTCCCTCACTCCCCCAATCCTTCCTCCTTCACTCCCCCAATCCCTCCTCCCTCACTCCCTCCCTCTTGCCCCAAACCGTCCTCCCTCACACCCCAAATCCCTCCTCCCTCACTCCCCCAATCTCTCCTCCCTCACTCACTCCCTCAATCCCACCTCCCTCACCCCCAAATCCCTCCTCCCTCACTCCCCCAATCCCTTCTCCCTCCCTCCCTCCCCCAATCCCTCCTCCCTCACTCCCCCCTCACTCCCCCAATCCCTCCTCCTTCACTCCCTCCCTCACTCCCACAATCCCTCACTCCCTCCCTCACTGCCCCAATTCCTCCTCCCTCACTCCCCCAATCCCGCCTCCCTCACTCACTCCCCCAATCCCTCCTCCGTCACTCCCTTCCTCACTCCTTCACTTACTCCCCCAATCCCTCCTCCCACACTCCCCCAATCCCTCCCTCACTCCCCTCGCTCACTTCCTCATTCCCTCCCTCACTCCCCCAATCCCTCACTCCATTACTCCCCCAATCCCTCCTCCCTCACTCCCCCAATCCCTCCTCCCTCACTCCCCCCTCACTCCCCCAATCCCTCCTCCTTCACTCCCTCCCTCACTCCCACAATCCCTCACTCCCTCCCTCACTCCCCCAATCCCTCCTCCCTCTCTCCCCCAATCCCGCCTCAATCACTCACTCCCCCAATCCCTCCTCCGTCACTCACTCCCTCACTCCTTCCCTCACTGCCCCAATCCGTGCTCCCTCACTCCCCCAATCCCTCCTCCCTTACTTCCTCCCTCACTCCGCCAATTCCTCACTCCCACCCTCACTCCCCCAATCCCTCTCTACCTCCCTCACTCCCACAATCACTCCTCCCTCACTCCCCCAATCCCTCCTCCCTCACTACTGCCGTCACTTCCCCAATCCCTCCTCCCTCACTCCCCCAATCCCTCCTCCCTCACTCCCTCCCTCTGTCCCCCAATCCCTCACTCTCTTCCTCAGTCCCCCAATCCTTCCTCCCTCACTCCCACCCTCACTCCCCCAATCCCTCACTGCATCCCTCACTCCCCCAATCCGTCCTCCCTCACTCTCCTCCCTCATTCGCCCAATCCCTCCTCCCTCACTCCCTCCCTCAGTCCCCCAATCCCTACCTCACTCCCCCAATCCCTCCTCCCTCACTCCCTCCCTCACTCCCCCAATCCCTCCTCCCTCACTCCCTCCCTCACTCCCCCAATCCCTCCTCCCTCACTTCCTCCCTCGCTCCCCAATCCCTCACTCACTCCCCCAATCCTCCTCCCTCACTCCCCTCCCTCACTCCCCCAATCCCTCCTCCCTCACTACCCTCCTTCACTCCCCCGATCCCTCCTCCTTCACTACCGTCCCTCACTCCCCCAATCCCTCCTCTCTCACTACCCTCCCTCACTCTCCCAACCCCTCCCTCACTCCCCCAATACCTCTTCCCTCACTCGCCTCCCTCACTCCCCCAATCCCTCCTCCCACAGTACCCTCCCTCACTACCCCAATCCATCTCCCAATCCTCCTCCCTCACTCCCCTCCCTCACTCCCCCAATCCCTCCTCCCTCACTACCCTCCTTCACTCCCCCGATCCCTCCTCCTTCACTACCGTCCCTCACTCCCCCAATCCCTCCTCCCTCACTACCCTCCCTCACTCTCCCAACCCCTCCCTCACTCCCCCAATACCTCTTCCCTCACTCGCCTCCCTCACTCCCCCAATCCCTCCTCCCACAGTACCCTCCCTCACTACCCCAATCCATCTCCCAATCCATCCTCCCTCACTCCCCTCCATCACTCCCCCAATCCCTCCTCCCTCACTCCCTCCCTCACTCTCCCAATCCCTCCTCCCTCACTCCCCCAATTCCTCCACCCTCACTCCCCCAATCCCTCCTCCCTCACTCCCTCCTTCACTCCCCAAATCTCACCTCCCTCACTCCCCTCCTTCACTCCCCCAATCCCTCTACCCTCACTCCCTCCCTCACTCCCCAATCCACCCTCCCTCACTCCATCCCTCACTCCACCAATCCCTCCTCCCTCCTCCCTCACTCCCCCAATCCCTCCTCCATCACTCCCCTCCCTCACTCCCCCAATCCCTCCTCCCTCACGCCCCAATCCCTCCTCCCTCACTCCCTCCCTCACTCCTCCAATCCCTCCTCCCTCACCCCCCCAATCCCTCCCACATCACTCCCTCCCTCACTACCCCAACCTCTCCTCCCTCACTCCCCTCCCTCACTTCCCCAATCCATCCTCCCTCACGCCCTCCCTCATTCCCCCAATACCACCTCCTTCACTCCCTCCCTCACTCCCCCAATCCCTCCTCCCTCACTCCCCTCCCTCACTCCCCCAATCCCTCCTCCCTCACCCCCAATCCCTCCTCCCACACTCCCTCCCTCACTCCCCCAATCCCTCCTCCAGCACCCCCCCAATCCCTCCTCCCTCACTCCCCCAATCCCTCCCCCTCACTCCCCTCCTCCCTCACTCCCTCCCTCACTCCCCCAATCCCTCCTCCCTCAAACCCCTCCCTCACTCCCCCAATCCCGCCTACCGCACTCCACAAACCCTCCTCCCTCACTCCCCGCACTCACTTTCCCAATCCCACCTCCCTCACTCCCCCAATCCCTCCCCCCTGACTCCCCTACCTCGCTTCCCCAATCCCTCCTCTCTCACTCCCCTCCCTCATTCCCCCAATCCCTCCCCCTCACTCCTCTCCCTCACTCCCCCAATCCCTCCTCGCTCACTCCCCTCCCTCACATCCCCAATCCCTCCTCCCTATCTCCACAATCCCTCTTCCCTCACTCGCCCCTCACTCCCCCAATCCCTCCCTCACTCCCCCAATCCCTCCTCCCTCACTCCCTCCCTCACTCCCCCAATCCCTCCTCCCTCACTCCCTCCCTCCCCAATCCCTACTCCCACCCTCACTCCCCCAATCCCTCTCTACCTCCCTCACTCCCACAATCACTCCTCCCTCACTCCCCCAATCCCTCCTCCCTCACTCCCTCCCTCTGTCCCCCAATCCCTCACTCCCTTCCTCAGTCCCCCAATCCTTCCTCCCTCACTCCCACCCTCACTCCCCCAATCCCTCACTCCCTCCCTCACTCCCCCAATCCGTCCTCCCTCACGCTCCTCCTTCATTCGCCCAATCCCTCCTCCCTCACTCCCTCCCTCAGTCCCCTAATCCCTACCTCACTCCCCCAATCCCTCCTCCCTCACTCCCTCCCTCACTCCCCCAATGCCTCCTCCCTCACTCCCTCCCTCACTCCCCCAATCCTTCCTCCCTCACTTCCTCCCTCACTCCCCAATCCCTCACTCAATCCCCCAATCCTCCTCCCTCACTCCCCTCCCTCACTCCCCCAATCCCTCCTCCCTCACTACCCTCCCTCACTCCCCCAATCCCTCCTCCCTCACTACCCTCCCTCACTCTCCCAACCCCTCCCTCACTGCCCCAATACCTCTTCCCTCACTCGCCTCCCTCACTTCCCCAATCCCTCCTCCCACAGTACCCTCCCTCACTACCCCAATCCATCTCCCAATCCATCCTCCCTCACTCCCCTCCATCACTCCCCCAATCCCTCCTCCCTCACTGCCTCCCTCACTCACCCAATCCCTCCTCCCTCACTCCCCCAGTCCCTCCACTCTCACTCCCCCAATCCCTCCTCCCTCACTCCCTCCTTCACTCCCCAAATCTCACCTCCCTCACTCCCCTCCTTCACTCCCCCAATCCCTCCACCCTCACTCCCTCCCTCACTCCCCAATCCACCCTCCCTCACTCCATCCCTCACTCCACCAATCCCTCCTCCCTCCTCCCTCACTCCCCCAATCCCTCCTCCATCACTCGCCTCCCTCACTCCCCCAATCCCTCCTCCCTCACGCCCCAATCCCTCCTCCCTCACTCCCTCACTCCTCCAATCCCTCCTCCCTCACCCCCCCAATCCCTCCTACCTCACTCCCTCCCTCACTACCCCAACCTCTCCTCCCTCACTCCCCTCCCTCACTTCCCCAATCCATCCTCCCTCACGCCCTCCCTCATTCCCCCAATACCACCTCCTTCACTCCCTCCCTCACTCCCCCAATCCTTCCTCCCTCACTCCCCTCCCTCACTCCCCCAATCCCTCCTCCCTCACCCCCAATCCCTCCTCCCACACTCCCTCCCTCACTCCCCCAATCCCTCCTCCAGCACCCCCCCAATCCCTCAACCCTCACTCCCCCAATCCCTCCCCCTCACTCCCCTCCTCCCTCACTCCCTCACTCCCCCAATCCCTCCTCCCTCACTCCCCTCCCTCACTCCCCCAATCCCGCCTCCCGCACTCCACAAACCCTCCTCCCTCACTCCCCGCACTCACTTTCCCAATCCCTCCTCCCTCACTCCCCCAATCCCTCCCCCCTCACTCCCCTCCCTCGCTTCCCCAATCCCACCTCCCTCACTCCCTCCCTCAGTCCCCCAATTCCTACCTCACTCCCCCAATCCCTCCTCCCTCACTCCCTCCCTCACTCCCCCAATCCCTCCTCCCTCACTCCCTCCCTCACTCCCCCAATCCCTCCTCCCTCACTTCCTCCCTCACTCCCCAATCCCTCACTCACTCCCCCAATCCTCCTCCCTCACTCCCCTCCCTCACTCCCCCAATCCTTCCTCCCTCACTACCCTCCCTCATTCCCACAATCCCTCCCCCTCACTCCTCTCCCTCACTCCCCCAATCCCTCCTTGCTCACTCCCCTCCCTCACATCCCCAATCCCTCCTCCCTATCTCCACAATCCCTCTTCCCTCACTCGCCCCTCACTCCCCCAATCCCTCCCTCACTCCCCCAATCCCTCCTCCCTCACTCCCTCCCTCACTCCCCCAATCCCTCCTCCCTCACTCCCTCCCTCCCCAATCCCTACTCCCTCACTCAATCTCCCAATCCCTCACTCCCTCACTGACCCAGTCCCTCCTCCCTCACTACCCTCCCTCACTCCTTCAATCCCTCCTCCCTCACTACCCTCACTCACTCCCCCAATCCCTCCTCCCTCACTCCCTCCCTCACTCCCCCAATGCCTCCTCCCTCACTCCCTCCCTCACTCCCCCAATCCTTCCTCCCTCACTTCCTCCCTCACTCCCCAATCCCTCACTCAATCCCCCAATCCTCCTCCCTCACTCCCCTCCCTCACTCCCCCAATCCCTCCTCCCTCACTACCCTCCCTCACTCCCCCAATCCCTCCTCCCTCACTACCCTCCCTCACTCTCCCAACCCCTCCCTCACTGCCCCAATACCTCTTCCCTCACTCGCCTCCCTCACTTCCCCAATCCCTCCTCCCACAGTACCCTCCCTCACTACCCCAATCCATCTCCCAATCCATCCTCCCTCACTCCCCTCCATCACTCCCCCAATCCCTCCTCCCTCACTGCCTCCCTCACTCACCCAATCCCTCCTCCCTCACTCCCCCAGTCCCTCCACTCTCACTCCCCCAATCCCTCCTCCCTCACTCCCTCCTTCACTCCCCAAATCTCACCTCCCTCACTCCCCTCCTTCACTCCCCCAATCCCTCCACCCTCACTCCCTCCCTCACTCCCCAATCCACCCTCCCTCACTCCATCCCTCACTCCACCAATCCCTCCTCCCTCCTCCCTCACTCCCCCAATCCCTCCTCCATCACTCCCCTCCCTCACTCCCCCAATCCCTCCTCCCTCACGCCCCAATCCCTCCTCCCTCACTCCCTCACTCCTCCAATCCCTCCTCCCTCACCCCCCCAATCCCTCCTACCTCACTCCCTCCCTCACTACCCCAACCTCTCCTCCCTCAATCCCCTCCTTCACTTCCCCAATCCATCCTCCCTCACGCCCTCCCTCATTCCCCCAATACCACCTCCTTCACTCCCTCCCTCACTCCCCCAATCCTTCCTCCCTCACTCCCCTCCCTCACTCCCCCAATCCCTCCTCCCTCACCCCCAATCCCTCCTCCCACACTCCCTCCCTCACTCCCCCAATCCCTCCTCCAGCACCCCCCCAATCCCTCCTCCCTCACTCCCCCAATCCCTCCCCCTCACTCCCCTCCTCCCTCACTCCCTCACTCCCCCAATCCCTCCTCCCTCACTCCCCTCCCTCACTCCCCCAATCCCGCCTCCCGCACTCCACAAACCCTCCTCCCTCACTCCCCGCACTCACTTTCCCAATCCCTCCTCCCTCACTCCCCCAATCCCTCCCCCCTCACTCCCCTCCCTCGCTTCCCCAATCCCACCTCCCTCACTCCCTCCCTCAGTCCCCCAATTCCTACCTCACTCCCCCAATCCCTCCTCCCTCACTCCCTCCCTCACTCCCCCAATCCCTCCTCCCTCACTCCCTCCCTCACTCCCCCAATCCCTCCTCCCTCACTTCCTCCCTCACTCCCCAATCCCTCACTCACTCCCCCAATCCTCCTCCCTCACTCCCCTCCCTCACTCCCCCAATCCCTCCTCCCTCACTACCCTCCCTCATTCCCCCAATCCCTCCCCCTCACTCCTCTCCCTCACTCCCCCAATCCCTCCTTGCTCACTCCCCTCCCTCACATCCCCAATCCCTCCTCCCTATCTCCACAATCCCTCTTCCCTCACTCGCCCCTCACTCCCCCAATCCCTCCCTCACTCCCCCAATCCCTCCTCCCTCACTCCCTCCCTCACTCCCCCAATCCCTCCTCCCTCACTCCCTCCCTCCCCAATCCCTACTCCCTCACTCACTCCCCCAATCCCTCACTGACCCAGTCCCTCCTCCCTCACTACCCTCCCTCACTCCTTCAATCCCTCCTCCCTCACTACCCTCACTCACTCCCCCAATCCCTCACTCCCTCCCTCACTCCCCCAATCCCTCCTCCCTCACTCCCCCAATCCCTCCTCCCTCACTCCCCTCTCTCACTCCCTCAATACCGCCTCTCTCACTCACTTCCTCACTCCCCCAATCCCTCCTCCCTCACTCCCCCAATCCCTCCACCCTCACTCCCTCCCTCACTCCCCAATCCCTCCTCCCTCACCCCCTCCCTCAATCCCCCAATCCCACCTCACTCACTCCCCTCCTTCACTCCCCAATCCCTCCACCCTCACTCCCTCCCTCACTCCCCAATCCCTCATCCCTCACTCCCTTCTCCCTCACTCCCCCAATTCCTCCTCCCTCACTCCCCTCCTTCACTCCCCCAATCCCTCCTCCCTCACACCCCCAATCCCTCCCTCACTCCCCCAATCCCTCCTCCCTCACCCCCCAATCCCTCCTCCCTCACTCCCTCCCTCACTCCCCCAATCCCTCCTCCCTCACTCCCCTCCCTCACTCCCCCAATCCCTCCTCCCTCACTCCCCTCCAATACCCCCTCCCTCACTCCCTCCCTCACTCCCCCAATCCCTCATCCCTCACTCCCCTCCCTCACTCCCCCCTCCCTCACTCCCACAATCCCTCCTACATCACCCCCTCCCTCACTCCCCTCAATCTCTCATTCCCTCCCTCACTCCCCAAATACCTCCTCCCTCACTCCCCCAATCCCTTGTCCCTCACTCCCTCCCTCCCTCACTCCCCCAATCCCTCCTCCCTCACTCCCACAATCCATCCTCTCTCACTCCCCTTCCTCACTCCCCCAATCCATTCTCCCTCACTCCCCTCCCTCACTCCCCCAATCCCTCCTCCCTCACTCTACTCCCTCACTCCCCTAATCCCACCCTCACTCCCCTCCCTCACTCCCCCAATCACACCTTCACTCCCCTCTCTCACTCCCCCAATCCCTCCTCCCTCACTCCTCCAAAACCCTCCTCCCTCACTCCCCTCCCTCATTCCCCAATCCCTTCTCACTCACTCACCTCCCTCACTTCCCCAATCCCTCCTCCCTCAGTCCCTCCCTCGCTCCCCTCCAATCCCTCCTCCCTCACTCCCCTCCCTCACTCCCCTCCCTCATGCCCCCAATCCCTCCTCCCTCACTCCCTCCCTCACTTCCCCCTTCCCTCCTCCCCCACTCACCTCCCTCACTCCCCCAATCCGTCCTCCCTCACTCACCCAATCCCTCCTCCCTCACTCTCTCCCTTTACCTCATTCAATCCCTCTTCCCTCCCTCCCTAACTCCCACAATCCCTCCTCCTCCACTCACCTTCCTCACTCCCCAAATCCGTCCTCCCTCACTCTCCCCAATACCTCCTCCCTCACTCCCCTCCCTCACTCCCCCAATCCCACCCTCACTCCCCCCTCACACCACCAATCCCTCCACCCACACTCCCTCCCTCACTTTCCAAACCCCTCCTCCCTCACTCATCCCTCACTCCCCGAATATCTCCTCCCTCACTCCCCACGATCCCTCCTCCCTCACTACCATCCCTCACTCCCTGAATCCCTGCTCCCTCACTCCCCAATCCCTTCCCCCTCAATCCCTCCTCCTTCACTCCCTCCCCCACTATCCCCAATCCCTCCACCCTCACTCCCTCCCTTTATCTCATCCAATCCCGCAACCTTCACTCCACTCCAAATACCTCTCTCACCTCCCAGCCCCTCCTAACTCACTCTCTCACTCGCCCCACCCTCACTCTCTCCATCCTCACTCTCTCCTCCCTCACTCTCTCCTCCCTCACTCTCACCACCCTCACTCTGTCCTCCATCGCTCTCTCCTCACTCACACTCTCCACCCTCGCTCTCTCCTTCCTCACTCTCTCCCCCTCACTCTCTCCTCCCTCGCTCTCTCCTCCCTCACTCTCTCCACCCTCACTCTCTCCCCCTAACTCTCTCCTCCCTCGCTCTCTCCTCCCTCACTTTCTACACCCTCACTCTCTCCTCCCTCGCTCTCTCCTCCCTCACTCTCTCCTCCCTCACTCTCTCCTCCCTCACTCTCTCTTCCCTCACACTCTCCTCCCTCTCTCTCTTCCCTCACACTCTCCACCCTCACTCATTCCTCCCTCGCTCTCTCCACCCTCACTCTCTCCACCCTCACTCTCTCCCGCCTCGCTCTCTCCTCCCTCGCTATCTCCTCCCTCACTCTCGCCACCCTCACTCTCTTCCCTCACTCTCTCCACCCTCACTCTCTCGTCCCTCGCTCTCTCCACCCTGACTCTCTCCTCCCTCATTCTCGCCACCCTCGCTCTCTCCTCCCTCACTTTCTCCACACTCACTCTCTCCTCCCTCACTCTCTCCTCCCTCACTCTCTCCGCCCTCACTATCTCCTCCCTCACTCTCTCCTCCCTCACTCTCTCCACCCTCACTCACGCCTCCCTCACTCTCTCCTCCCTCACTCTCACCTCCCTCACTCTCTCCTCGCTCATTCTCTCCGCCCTCACTATCCCCTCCCTCACTCTCTCCTCCCTCACTCTCTCCACCCTCACTCTCACCACCCTCACTCTGTCCTCCCTCGCTCTCTCCTCACTCACTATCTCATCCCTCGCTCTCTCCTGCCTCACTCTCACCTCCCTCACACTCTCCTCGCTCACTTTCTCCACCCTCGCTCTCTCCTCCCTCGCTCTCTCCTCCCTCGCTCTATCGTCCCTCACTCTCTCCACCCTCACTCTCTCCTCCCTCGCTCTCTCCTCCCTCGCTCTCTCCTCCCTCACTCTCTCCTCCCTCACTCTCTCCTCCCTCACTCTCTCCTCCCTCACTCTCTCCTCCCTCACTCTCTCCTCCCTCACTCTCTTCCCTCACTCTCTCCACGCTCACTCTCTCCTCCCTCGCTATCTCCTCCCTCACTTTCTCCACCCTCACTCTCTCCTCCCTCACTCTCTCCTCCCTCACTCTCTCCTCCCTCGCTCTCTCCTCCCTCACTTTCTCCACCCTCATTCTCTCCACCGGCACTCTCTCCTCCCTCACTCTCTCCCCCTCACTCTCTCCTCCCTCGCTCTGTCCTCCCTCACTCTCTCCTCCCTCACTCTCTCCTCTGTCACTCTCTACTCCCTCACTCTTTCCTCACTCACTCTCTCCACCCTCACTCTCTCCTCCCTCACTCTCACCACCCTCACTCTGTCCTCCCTCGCTCTCTCCTCACTCACTCTCTCCACCCTCGCTCTCTCCTCCCTCACTCTCTCCCCCTCACTCTCTCCTCCCTCACTCTCTTCTCCCTCACTCTCTCCTCCCCCACTCGCTCCTCCCACACTCTCTCCTCCCTCACTCTCTCCTCCCTCACACTCTCCTCCCTCGCTCTCTCCTCCCTCACTCTCTCCTCCCTCACTCTCTTCCCTCACTCTCTCCACCCTCACTCTCTCCTCCCTCGCTCTCTGCACCCTCACTCGCCCCACCCTCACTCTCTCCGACCTCACTCGCTCCACCCTCACTCTCTCCACCCTCGCTCTCACCTCCCTCACTCTCTCCTCCCTCACTCTCTCCTCCCTCACTCTCTCCTCCCTCACTCTCTCCTCCCTCTCTCTCCTCCCTCACACTCGCCATCCTCGCTCTCTCCTCCCTCACTTTCTCCACACTCACTCTCTCCTCCCTCACTCTCTCCTCCCTCACTCTCTCCGCCCTCACTATCTCCTCCCTCACTCTCTCCGCCCTCACTCTCTCCACCCTCACTCTCGCCTCCCTCACTCTCTCCTCCCTCACTCTCTCCTCCCTCAATCTCTCCTCCCTCACTCTCTCCACCCTCACTCTCGCCTCCCTCACACTCTCCTCCCTCACTTTCTCCACCCTCGCTCTCTCCTCCCTCGCTCTCTCCTCCCTCGCTCTCTCCTCCCTCACTCTCTCCTCCCTCACTCTCTCCTCCCTCACTCTCTTCACTCACTCTCTCCATCCTCACTCTCTCCTCCAACGCTCTCTCCTCCCTCACTCGCTCCTCCCTCACTCTCTCCTCCCTCACTCTCTCCTCCCTCACTCTCTCCTCCCTCACTCTATTCTCCCTCCTCCCTCTCCTCACACACACTCTCCTCCCTCACTCTCTCCTCCCTCGCTCTCTCCTCACTCACTCTCTCCTTCCTCATTCTCTCCTCCCTCACTCTCTCCTCCCTCACTCTCTCTACCCTCGGTCTCTCCTCCGTCACTCTCTCCTCCCTCATTCTCTCCTCCCTCACTCTCTCCTCCCTTACTCTCTCCTCTCTCCACCCTCGCTCACTCCTCCCTCACTCTCTCCACCCTCGCTCACTCCTACCTCACTCTCTCCTCCCTCACTCTCTCCTCCCTCACTCTCTCTACCCTTGCTCTCTGCTCCCTCACTCTCTCCTCCCTCACTATTCCCTCCCTCACTATCTCCACCCTCGCTCTCCTCTATCACTCTCTCCTCCCTCACACTCTCTATACTCGCTCTCTCCTCTCTCACTCTCTCCTCCCTCATTCTCTCCTCCCTCACTCTCTCCTCCCTACCTCTCTCTACCCTCGCTCTCTCCTCCCTCGCTCTCTCCTCCCTCGCTCTCTCCACCCTCACTCTCTCGTCCCTCGCTCTCACCACCCTCACTCTCTCCTCCCTCACTCTCGCCACCCGATCTCTCTCCTCCCACACTTTCTCCACATTCACTCTCTCCTCCCTCACTGTCTCCTCCCTCACTCTCTCCGCCCTCACTATCTCCTCCCTCACTCTCTCCTCCCTCACTCTCGCCACCTTCACTCTCGCCTCCCTCACTCTCTCCTCCCTCACTCTCTCCTCCCTCACTCTCTCCTCCCTCACTCTCTCCGCCCTCACTATCCCCTCCCACACTCTCTCCTCCCTCACTCTCTCCACCTTCACTCTCACCACCCTCACTCTGTCCTCCCTCGATCTCTCCTCACTCGCACTCTCTTCCCTCGCTCTCTCCTGCCTCACTCTCACCTCCCTCACGCTCTCCTCCCTCACTTTCTCCACCCTCGCTCTCTCCTCCCTCGCTCTCTCCTCGCTCGCACTCTCGTCCCTCACTCTCTCCTCCCTCACTCTCTCCACCCTCACTCTCTCCTCCCTCGCTCTCTCCTCCCTCGCTCTCTCCTCCCTCACTCTCTCCTCCCTCACTCTCTCCTCCCTCACTCTCTCCTCCCTCACTCTCTTCCCTCACTCTCTCCACGCTCACTCTCTCCTCCCTCGCTATCTCCTCCCTCACTTTCTCCACCCTCACTCTCTCCTCCCTCTCTCTCCTCCCTCACTCTCTCTTCCCTCGCTCTCTCCTCCCTCACTTTCTCCACCCTCACTCTCTCCCCCCTCACTCTCTCCTCCCTCACACTCTCCTCCCTCACTCTCTCCACCCTCATTCTCTCCCCCGGCACTCTCTCCTCCCTCACTCTCTCCACGATCGCTCTCTCCTCCCTCACTCTCTCCCCCCTCGCTCTGTCCTCCCTCACTCTCTCCTCGCTCACTCTCTCCTCCCTCACTCTCTCCTCCCTCACTCTTCCCTCACTCACTCTCTCCGCCCTCACTATCTCCTCCCACACTATCTCCTCCCTCACTCTCTCCACCCTCACTCTCTCCTCCCTCACTCTCTCCTCCCTCACTCTCTCCTCCCTCACTCTCGCCACCCTCACTCTGTCCTCCCTCGCTCTCTCCTCACTCACTCTCTCCACCCTCGCTCTCTCCTCCCTCACTAACTCCCCCTCACTCTCTCCTCCCTCACTCTCTCCTCCCTCACTCTCTCCTCCCTCACTCGCTCCTCCCTCACTCTCTCCTCCCTCACTCTCTCCTCCCTCGCTCTCTCCTCCCTCACTCTCTCCTCCCTCACTCACTTCCCTCACTCTCTCCACCCTCACTCTCTCCTCCCTCGCTCTCTACACCCTCACTCGCCCCACCCTCACTCCCTCCAACCTCACTCGCTCCTCCCTCACTCTCTCCACCCTCACTTTCTCCTCCCTCGCTCACTCCACCCTCAGTCACTCCTCCCTCGCTCTCTCCTCCTTCGCTCTCTCCTCCCTCACTCTCTCCTCCCTCACTCTCTCCTCCCTCACTCTCTCCACGCTCACTCTCTCCTCCCTCGCTCTCTCCACCCTCAGTCACTCCTCCCTCGCTCTCTCCTCCTTCGCTCTCTCCTCCCTCACTCTCTCCTCCCTCACTCTCTCCTACCTCGCTCTATAGTCCCTCCTACCTTTCACCCTCACTCCTCTTTTACTCTACTCCATCTCCTCCATCACTCTCTCATCCCTCACTCCCTCCACCCTCACTCTCTCCACCCTCACTCTCTCCTCCTTCGTTCTCTCCACCCTCGCTCTCTCCTCCCTCGCTCTCTCCTCCCTCACTCTCTCCTCCCTAACTCTCGCCTCCCTCACTCTCTCCTCCCTCACTCTCTTACCTCACTCACTCCACCATCACTCTCTCGTCCCTCGCTCTCTCCACCCTCGCTCTCTCCTCCCTCACTCACTCCCCCTCACTCTCTCCTCTCTCACTCTCTCCACCCTCACTCTCTCCACCCTCACTCTCTCCCCCTAACTCTCTCCTCTCTCGCTCTCTCCTCCCTCACTTTCTCCACCCTTACTTTCTCCACCCTCGCTCTCTCCTCCCTCGCTCTCTCCTCCCTCACTCTCTCCTCCCTCACTCTCTCCTCCCTCACTCTCTCCTCCCTCTCTCTCTTCCCTCTCTCTCTCCACCCTCACTCACTCCTCCCTCTCTCTCTCCACCCTCACTCTCTCCACCCTCACTCTCGCCTCCCTCACTCTCTTCCCACACTCTCTCCACCCTCACTCTCTCGTCCCTCGCTCTCTCCACCCTCGCTCTCTCCTCCCTCACTCTCTCCCCCTCACTCTCACCTCCCTCACTCTCTCCACCCTCACTCTCTCCACCCTCACTCTCTCCCCTAACTCTCTCCTCCCTCGCTTTCTCCTCCCTCACTCTCTCCTCCCTCACTCTCTCCTCCCTCACTCTCTCCTCCCTCACTCTCTCCTCCCTCACTCTCTCCTCCCTCACTCTCTCCTCCCTCTCTCTCCTCCCTCACACTCGCCATCCTCGCTCTCTCGTTCCTCACTTTCTCCACACTCACTCTCTCCTCCCTCACTCTCTCCTCCCTCACTCTCTCCGCCCTCACTATCTCCACCCTCACTCTCTCCGCCCTCACTCTCTCCACCCTCACTCTCGCCTCCGTCACTCTCTCCTCCCTCACTCTCTCCTCCCTCAATCTCTCCTCCCTCACTCTCTTTGCCCTCACTATCTCCTCCCTCACTCTCTCCTTCCTCACTCTCTCCACCCTCACTCTCACCACCCTCACTCTGTCCTCCCTTGCTCTCTCCTCACTCACTCTCTCCTCCCTCGCTCTCTCCTCCCTCACTCTCTCCTCCCTCAATCTCTCCACCATCACTCTCTCCACCCTCACTCTCTCCCCCTATCTCTCTCCTCCCTCGCTCTCTCCTCCCTCACTTTCTCCACCCTCGCTCGCTACTCCCTCGCTCTCTCCTCCCTCACTCTCTCCTCCCTCACTCTCTCCTCCCTCACTCTCTCCTCACTCGATCTCTCCTCCCTCACTCTCTCCTCCCTCTCTCTCCTCCCTCACACTCGCTACCCGCGCTCTCTCCTCCCTCACTTTCTCCCCACACACTCTCTCCTCCCTCACTCTCCCCTCCCTCACTCTCTCCGCCCTCATTATCTCCTCCCTCACTCTCTCCTCCCGCACTCTCTTCTCCCTCACTCTCACCTCCCTCACTCTCTCCACCCTCACTCTCTCGTCCCTCGCTCTCTCCTCCCTCAGTCTCTCCACCCTCACTCTCTCATCCCTCGCTCTCTCATCCCTCGCTCTCTCCACCCTCGCTCTCTCCTCCCTCACTCTCTCCCCCTCACTCTCTCCTCCCTCACTCTCTCCACCCTCACTCTCTCCCCCTAACTCTCTCCTCCCTCGCTCTCTACTCCCTCACTTTCTCCACTCTCGCTCTCTCCTCCCTCGCTCTCTCCTCCCTCACTCTCTCCTCCCTCACTCCTCTTTTACTCTACTCCCTCTCCTCCCTCACTCTCTCATCCGTCACTCCCTCCACCCTCACTCTCTCCACCCTCGCTCTCTCCTCCCTCACTCTCTCCCCATCACTCTCCCCTCCCTCAATCTCTCCACCCTCACTCTCTCCACCCTAACTCTCTCCCCCTAACTCTCTCCTCCCTCGCTCTCTCCTCCCTCACTTTCTCCACCCTCGCTCTCTCCTTCCTTGCTCTCTCCTCCCTCGCTCTCTCCTCCCTCACTCTCTCCTCCCTCACCCTCTCCTCCCTCACTCTCTCCTCCCTCACTCTCTTCACTCACTCTCTCCCCCTCACTCTCTCCACCCTCACTCTCTCCTCCCTCACTCTTTCCCTCACTGTCTCCTCCCTCACTCTCTCCTCCCTCACTCTCTCCTCCCTCGCTCTCTCCTCCCTCGCTCTCTCCTCCCTCGCTCTCTCCTCCATCACTCTCTTCTCCCTCACTCTCTCCTCCCTCACTCTCTCCTCCCTCGTTCTCTCCTCACTCATTCTCTCCTCCCTCACTCTCTGCTCCCTTACTCTCTTCCCTCACTCTCTCCACCCTCACTCTCTCCTCCCTCGCTCTCTGCACCCTCACCCGCTCCACCCTCACTCTCTCCAACCTCAATCTTTCCACCCTCACTCTCTTCCCCCTCACTCTCTCCACCCTCACTCTCTCCACCCTCACTCTCTCATCCCTCACTCTCTCCTCCCTCACTCTCTCCTCATTCGCTCTCTCCACCCTCAGTCACTCCTCCCTCGCTCTCTCCTCCTTCGCTCTCTCCTCCCTCACTCTCTCCTCCCTCACTCTCTCCTACCTCGCTCTATTGTCCCTCCTCCCTTTCACCCTCACTCCTCTTTTGCTCTATTCCCTCTCCTCCATCACACTCTCATCCCTCACTCCCTCCACCCTCACTCTCTCCACCCTCACTCTCTCCTCCCTCGCTCTCTCTTCCCGCACTCTCTCCTCCCTCACTCTCGCCTCCCTCACTTTCTTCCCTCACTCTCTCCACCCTCACTCTCTCGTCCCTCGCTCTCTCCACCCTCGCTCTCTCCTCCCTCACTCTCTCCCCCTCACTCTCTCCTCCCTCACTCTCTCCACCCTCACTCTCTCCACCCTCACTCTCTCCCCCTAACTCTCTCCTTCCTCGCTCTCTCCTCCCTCACTTTCTCCACCCTCGCTCTCTCCTTCCTCGCTCTCTCCTCCCTCACTCTCTCTTCCCTCTCTCTCTCCTCCCTCACCCTCTCCTCCCTCACTCTCTCCTCCCTCACCCTCTTCCCTCACTCTATCCACCCTCACTCTCTCCCCCTTACTCTCTCCTCACACGCTCTCTCCTCCCTCACTCTCTCCACCCTCGCTCTCTCCTTCCTCGCTCTCTCCTCCCTCACTCTCTCCCCCTCACTCTCTCTTCCCTCTCTCTCTCCTCCCTCACCCTCTCCTCCCTCACTCTCTCCTCCCTCACCCTCTTCCCTCACTCTATCCACCCTCACTCACTCCCCCTCACTCTCTCCTCCCTCACTCTCTCCACCCTCACTCTCTCCACCCTCACTCTCTCCCCCTAACTCTCTCCTCCCTCAATTTCTCCACCCTCGCTCTCTCCTTCCTCGCTCTCTCCTCCCTCACTCTCTCTTCCCTCTCTCTCTCCTCCCTCACCCTCTCCTCCCTCACTCTCTCCTCCCTCACCCTCTTCCCTCACTCTATCCACCCTCACTCTCTCCCCCTAACTCTCTCCGCACACGCTCTCTCCTCCCTCACTCTCTCCACCCTCGCTCTCTCCTTCCTCGCTCTCTCCTCCCTCACTCTCTCCCCCTCACTCTCTCCTCCCTCACTCTCTCCTCCCTCACTCTCTCCTCCCTCACTCTCTCCACCCTCACTCTCACCCCCTAACTCTCTCCTCCCTCGCTCTCTCCTCCCTCACTTTCTCCACCCTCGCTCTCTCCTTCCTCGCTGTCTCCTCCCTCACTCTCTCCTCCCTCACTCTCTTCCCTCACTCTCTTCCCTCACTCTATCCACCCTCACTCTCTCCTCCCTCACTCTCTCCTCCCTCACCCTCTCCACCCTCACTCTCTCCACCCTCACTCCCTCCCCCTTGGCTCTCTCCTCCCTCGCTATCTGCTCCCTCGCTCTCTCCTCCCACACTCTCTCATCCCTCACTCTCGCCTCCCTCACACTCTTCCCTCACTCTCTCCCCCTCACTCTCTCGTCCCTCGCTCTCTCCACCCTCACTCTCTCCTCCCTCACTCTCTTCCCTCAATCTCTCCTCCCTCACTCTCTACTCCCTCACTCTCTCCTTCCTCACTCTCTCCTCCCTCACTCTCTCCACCCTCACTCTCTCCCCCTCACTCTCTCCTCCCTCACTCTCTCCTCCCTCGCTCTCTCCTCCCTCAATTTCTCCACCCTCGCTCTCTCCTCCCTCACTCTCTCCTCCCTCACTCTCTCCTCCCTCACTCTCTCCTCCCTCACTCTCTCCTCCCTCACTCTCTCCGCCCACACCATCTCCTCCCTCGCACTCTCCTCAATCACTCTCTCCTCCCTCGCTCTCTCCTCCCTCACTCTCTCCTCCCTCACACTCTTCCCTCACTCTATCCACCCTCACTCTCTCCCCCTAACTCTATCCTCACTTTCTCCACCCTCGCTCTCTCCTCCCTCGCTCTCTCCTCCCTCACTCTCTCCTCCCTCACTCTCTCCTCCCTCACTCTCTCCTCCCTCACTCACTCCTCCCTAACTCTCTCCTCCGTCGCTCTCTCCTCCCTCATTCTCTCCTCCCTCACTCTCTCCTCACTCTCTTCCCTCACTATCTCCACCCTCACTCGCCCCACCCTCACTCTCTCCTCCCTCACTCTCTCTTCCCTCACTCTCTCCAACCTCACTATCTCCTCCCTCACTATCTCCACCCTCGCTCTCTCCTCCCTCACTCTCCCCCCTCACTCTGTCCACCATCACTATCTCTTCCCTCGCTCTCTCCACCCTCAGTCACTCCTCCCTCGTTCTCTCCTCCTTCGCTCTCTCCTCCCTCACTCTCTCCTCCCTCACTCTCTCCTACCTCGCTCTATTGTCCCTCCTCCCTTTCACCCTCACTCCTCTTTTACTCTACTCCCTCTCCTCCCTCACTCGCTCATCCCTCACTCGCTCATCCCTCACTCCCTCCACCCTCACTCTCTCCACCCTCACTCTCGCCTCCCTCACTCTCTCCACCCTCACTCTCTCGTCCCTCGCTCTCTCCTCCCTCACTCTCTCCTACCTCGCTCTATTGTCCCTCCTCCCTTTCACCCTCACTCCTCTTTTACTCTACTCCCTCTCCTCCCTCACTCGCTCATCCCTCACTCGCTCATCCCTCACTCCCTCCACCCTCACTCTCTCCACCCTCACTCTCGCCTCCCTCACTCTCTCCACCCTCACTCTCGCCTCCCTCGCTCTCTCCACCCTCACTCTCTCCTCCTAACTCTCTCCTCCCTCGCTCTCTACTCCCTCACTTTCTCCACCCTCGCTCTCTCCTCCCTCGCTCTCTCCACCCTCACTCTCTCCTCCCTCACTCCTCTTTTACTCTACTCCCTCTCCTCCCTCACTCTCTCATCCCTCACTCCCTTCCCTCATTCTCTCCACCCTCACTCACTCCTCCCTCGCTCTCTCCACCCTCACTCTCTCCACCCTCACTCTCTCCCCCCTGGCTCTCTCCTCCCTCGCTATCTCCTCCCTCAATCTCGCCTCCCTCACTCTCTTCCCCTCACTCTCTCTCTCGTCCCTCACTCTCTCCTCCCTCACTCTCTCCTCCCTCACTCTCTCCTCCCTCGCTCTCTCCTCACTCATTCTCTCCTCCCTCACTCTCTCCTCATTCACTCTCTTCCCTCACTCTCTCCACCCTCACTCTCTCCTCCCTCGCTCTCTGCACCCTCACCCGCTCCACCCTCACTCTCTCCAACCTCACTCTCTCCACCCTCACTCTCTTCCGCCTCACTCTCTCCTCCCTCACTCTCTCCACCCTCACTCTCTCTTCCCTCACTCTCTCCTCCCTCACTCTCTCCACCCTCACTCTCTCCTCCCTCGATCTCTCCACCCTCAGTCACTCCTCCCTCGCTCTCTCCTCCTTCGCTCTCTCCTCCCTCACTCTCTCCTCCCTCACTATCTCCTACCTCGCTCTATTGTCCCTCCTCCCTTTCACCCTCACTCCTCTTTTACTCTACTCCCTCTCCGCCAACACTCTCTCATCCCTCACTCCCTCCACCCTCACTCTCTCCACCCTCACTCTCTCCTCCCTCGCTCTCTCTTCCCTCACTCTCTCCTCCCTCACTCTCGCCTCCCTCACTTTCTTCCCTCACTCTCTCCACCCTCACTCTCTCGTCCCTCGCTCTCTCCACCCTCACTCTCTCCTCTCTCACTCTCTCCCCCTCACTCTCTCCTCCCTCACTCTCTCCACCCTCACTCTCTCCACCCTCACTCTCTCCCCCTCACTCTCTCCTTCCTCGCTCTCTCCTCCCTCACTTTCTCCACCCTCGCTCTCTCCTTCCTCGCTCTCTCCTCCCTCACTCTCTCTTCCCTCTCTCTCTCCTCCCTCACCCTCTCCTCCCTCACTCTCTCCTCCCTCACCCTCTTCCCTCACTCTATCCACCCTCACTCTCTCCCCCTAACTCTCTCCTCACACGCTCTCTCCTCCCTCACTCTCTCCACCCTCGCTCTCTCCTTCCTCGCTCTCTCCTCCCTCACTCTCTCCCCCTCACTCTCTCCTCCCTCACTCTCTCCTCCCTCACTCTCTCCACCCTCACTCTCACCCCCTAACTCTCTCCTCCCTCGCTCTCTCCTCCCTCACTTTCTCCACCCTCGCTCTCTCCTTCCTCGCTGTCTCCTCCCTCACTCTCTCCTCCCTCACTCTCTTCCCTCACTCTATCCACCCTCACTCTCTCCTCCCTCACTCTCTCCTCCCTCACCCTCTCCACCCTCACTCTCTCCACCCTCACTCCCTCCCCCTTGGCTCTCTCCTCCCTCGCTATCTGCTCCCTCGCTCTCTCCTCCCACACTCTCTCATCCCTCACTCTCGCCTCCCTCACACTCTTCCCTCACTCTCTCCCCCTCACTCTCTCGTCCCTCGCTCTCTCCACCCTCACTCTCTCCTCCCTCACTCTCTTCCCTCAATCTCTCCTCCCTCACTCTCTACTCCCTCACTCTCTCCTTCCTCACTCTCTCCTCCCTCACTCTCTCCACCCTCACTCTCTCCCCCTCACTCTCTCCTCCCTCGCTCTCTCCTCCCTCAATTTCTCCACCCTCGCTCTCTCCTCCCTCACTCTCTCCTCCCTCACTCTCTCCTCCCTCACTCTCTCCTCCCTCACTCTCTCCTCCCTCACTCTCTCCGCCCACACCATCTCCTCCCTCGCACTCTCCTCAATCACTCTCTCCTCCCTCGCTCTCTCCTCCCTCACTCTCTCCTCCCTCACACTCTTCCCTCACTCTATCCACCCTCACTCTCTCCCCCTAACTCTATCCTCACTTTCTCCACCCTCGCTCTCTCCTTCCTCGCTCTCTCCTCCCTCACTCTCTCTTCCCTCTCTCTCTCCTCCCTCACCCTCTCCTCCCTCACTCTCTCCTCCCTCACCCTCTTCCCTCACTCTATCCACCCTCACTCTCTCCCCCTAACTCTCTCCTCACACGCTCTCTCCTCCCTCACTCTCTCCACCCTCGCTCTCTCCACCCTCGCTCTCTCCTCCCTCACTCTCTCCCCCTCACTCTCTCCTCCCTCACTCTCTCCTCCCTCACTCTCTCCACCCTCACTCTCACCCCCTAACTCTCTCCTCCCTCGCTCTCTCCTCCCTCACTTTCTCCACCCTCGCTCTCTCCTTCCTCGCTGTCTCCTCCCTCACTCTCTCCTCCCTCACTCTCTTCCCTCACTCTCTTCCCTCACTCTATCCACCCTCACTCTCTCCTCCCTCACTCTCTCCTCCCTCACCCTCTCCACCCTCACTCTCTCCACCCTCACTCCCTCCCCCTTGGCTCTCTCCTCCCTCGCTATCTGCTCCCTCGCTCTCTCCTCCCACACTCTCTCATTCCTCACTCTCGCCTCCCTCACACTCTTCCCTCACTCTCTCCCCCTCACTCTCTCGTCCCTCGCTCTCTCCACCCTCACTCTCTCCTCCCTCACTCTCTTCCCTCAATCTCTCCTCCCTCACTCTCTACTCCCTCACTCTCTCCTTCCTCACTCTCTCCTCCCTCACTCTCTCCACCCTCACTCTCTCCCCCTCACTCTCTCCTCCCTCACTCTCTCCTCCCTCGCTCTCTCCTCCCTCAATTTCTCCACCCTCGCTCTCTCCTCCCTCACTCTCTCCTCCCTCACTCTCTCCTCCCTCACTCTCTCCTCCCTCACTCTCTCCTCCCTCACTCTCTCCGCCCACACCATCTCCTCCCTCGCACTCTCCTCAATCACTCTCTCCTCCCTCGCTCTCTCCTCCCTCACTCTCTCCTCCCTCACACTCTTCCCTCACTCTATCCACCCTCACTCTCTCCCCCTAACTCTATCCTCACTTTCTCCACCCTCGCTCTCTCCTCCCTCGCTCTCTCCTCCCTCACTCTCTCCTCCCTCACTCTCTCCTCCCTCACTCTCTCCTCCCTCACTCACTCCTCCCTAACTCTCTCCTCCGTCGCTCTCTCCTCCCTCATTCTCTCCTCCCTCACTCTCTCCTCACTCTGTTCCCTCACTATCTCCACCCTCACTCGCCCCACCCTCACTCTCTCCTCCCTCACTCTCTCTTCCCTCACTCTCTCCAACCTCACTATCTCCTCCCTCACTATCTCCACCCTCGCTCTCTCCTCCCTCACTCTCCCCCCTCACTCTGTCCACCATCACTATCTCTTCCCTCGCTCTCTCCACCCTCAGTCACTCCTCCCTCGTTCTCTCCTCCTTCGCTCTCTCCTCCCTCACTCTCTCCTCCCTCACTCTCTCCTACCTCGCTCTATTGTCCCTCCTCCCTTTCACCCTCACTCCTCTTTTACTCTACTCCCTCTCCTCCCTCACTCGCTCATCCCTCACTCGCTCATCCCTCACTCCCTCCACCCTCACTCTCTCCACCCTCACTCTCGCCTCCCTCACTCTCTCCACCCTCACTCTCTCGTCCCTCGCTCTCTCCTCCCTCACTCTCTCCACCCTCACTCTCTCATCCCTCGCTCTCTCATCCCTCGCTCTCTCCACCCTCACTCTCTCCTCCTAACTCTCTCCTCCCTCGCTCTCTACTCCCTCACTTTCTCCACCCTCGCTCTCTCCTCCCTCGCTCTCTCCACCCTCACTCTCTCCTCCCTCACTCCTCTTTTACTCTACTCCCTCTCCTCCCTCACTCTCTCATCCCTCACTCCCTTCCCTCATTCTCTCCACCCTCACTCACTCCTCCCTCGCTCTCTCCACCCTCACTCTCTCCACCCTCACTCTCTCCCCCCTGGCTCTCTCCTCCCTCGCTATCTCCTCCCTCAATCTCGCCTCCCTCACTCTCTTCCCCTCACTCTCTCTCTCGTCCCTCACTCTCTCCTCCCTCACTCTCTCCTCCCTCACTCTCTCCTCCCTCGCTCTCTCCTCACTCATTCTCTCCTCCCTCACTCTCTCCTCATTCACTCTCTTCCCTCACTCTCTCCACCCTCACTCTCTCCTCCCTCGCTCTCTGCACCCTCACCCGCTCCACCCTCACTCTCTCCAACCTCACTCTCTCCACCCTCACTCTCTTCCGCCTCACTCTCTCCTCCCTCACTCTCTCCACCCTCACTCTCTCTTCCCTCACTCTCTCCTCCCTCACTCTCTCCACCCTCACTCTCTCCTCCCTCGATCTCTCCACCCTCAGTCACTCCTCCCTCGCTCTCTCCTCCTTCGCTCTCTCCTCCCTCACTCTCTCCTCCCTCACTATCTCCTACCTCGCTCTATTGTCCCTCCTCCCTTTCACCCTCACTCCTCTTTTACTCTACTCCCTCTCCGCCAACACTCTCTCATCCCTCACTCCCTCCACCCTCACTCTCTCCACCCTCACTCTCTCCTCCCTCGCTCTCTCTTCCCTCACTCTCTCCTCCCTCACTCTCGCCTCCCTCACTTTCTTCCCTCACTCTCTCCACCCTCACTCTCTCGTCCCTCGCTCTCTCCACCCTCACTCTCTCCTCTCTCACTCTCTCCCCCTCACTCTCTCCTCCCTCACTCTCTCCACCCTCACTCTCTCCACCCTCACTCTCTCCCCCTCACTCTCTCCTCCCTCGCTCTCTCCTCCCTCACTTTCTCCACCCTGGCTCTCTCCTTCCTCGCTCTCTCCCCCCTCACTCTCTCCTCACTCACTCTCTCCTCCCTCACCCTCTCCTCCCTCACTCTCTCCTCCCTCACTCTCTTCCCTCACTCTATCCTCCCTCACTCTCTCCACCCTCACTCTCTCCCCCTAACTCTCTCCTCACTCGCTCTCTCCTCCCTCACTTTCTCCACCCTCGCTCTCTCCTTTCTCGCTCTCTCCTCCATCACTCTCTCCTCCCTCACTCTCTCCACACTCGCTCTCTCCTTCCTCGCTCTCTCCTCCCTCACTCTCTACCCCTCACTCTCTCCTCCCTCACTCTCTCCTCCCTCACTCTCTCCACCCTCACTCTCTCCCCCTAACTCTCTCCTCCCTCACTCTCTCCTCCCTCACTTTCTCCACCCTCGCTCTCTCCTTCCTCGCTGTCTCCTCCCTCACTCTCTCCTCCCTCACTCTCTTCCCTCGCTCTATCCACCCTCACTCTCTCCTCCCTCACTCTCTCCTCCCTCACTCTCTCCCCCTTGGCTCTCTCCTCCCTCGCTATCTCCTCCCTCACTCTCTCTTCCCTCACTCTCTCCCCCTCACTCTCTCTCTCGTCCCTCACTCTCTCCTCCCTCACCCTCTCCTCCCTCACTCTCTCCACCCTCACTCTCTCCCCCTCACTCTCTCCTCCCTCACTCTCTCCTCCCTCGCTCTCTCCTCCCTCAATTTCTCCACCCTCGCTCTCTCCTCCCTCACTCTCTCCTCCCTCACTCTCTCCTCACTCACTCTCTCCTCCCTCACTCTCTCCTCCCTCACTCTCTCCGCCCTCACCATCTCCTCACTCACTCTCTCCTCCCTCACTCTCTCCACCCTCACTCTCACCACCCTCACTCTGTCCTCCCTCGCTCTCTCCTCAATCACTCTCTCCTCCCTCGCTCTCTCCTCCCTCACTTTCTCCACCCTCGCTCTCTCCTCCCTCGCTCTCTCCTCCCTCACTCTCTTTGCCCTCACTCTCTCCTCCCTCACTCTCTTCCCTCACTCTCTCCACCCTCACTCTCTCCTCCCTCGCTCTCTCCACCCTCACTCTCTCCCCCCTCACTCTCTCCTCCCTCGCTCTCGCCTCCCTCGCTCTCTCCACCCTCACTCTCTCCACCCTCACTCTCCTCCCTCGCTCTCTCCACCCTCACTCTCTCCACCCTCACTCTCTCCACCCTCACTCTCTCCTCCCTCGCTCTCGCCTCCCTCGCTCTCGCCTCCCTCACTCTCGCCTCCCTCACTCTCTCCTCCCTCACTCTCTCCTCCCTCACTCTCTCCTCCCTCACTCTCTCCTCCCTCACTCTCTCCTCCCTCACTCTCTTCCCTCACTCTCTCCACCCTCACTCTCTCCTCCCTCGCTCTCTCCGCCCTCACTCTCTCCACCCTCACTCTCTCCCCCTCACTCTCTCCTCCCTCGCTCTCTCCTCCCTCACTTTCTCCACCCTCAGTCTCTCCTCCCTCACTCTCTACTCCCTCACTCTCTCCTCACTAACTCTCTCCTCCCTCACTCTCTCCTCCCTCACTCTCTCCTCCCTCACTCTCTCCTCCCTCACTCTCTCCACCCTCACTCTCTCTACCCTCACTCTCTCCTCCCTCACTCTCTCCTCCCTCGCTCTCTCCTCCCTCACTTTCTCCACCCTCACTCTCTCCTCCCTCACTCTCTCCACCCTCACTCTCTCCCCCTCACTCTCTCCTCGTTCACTCTCTCCTCCCTCGCTCTCTCCTCCCTCACTTTCTCCACCCTCGCTCTCTCCTCCCTCACTTTCTACCCCTCAATCTCTCCTCCCTCACTCTCTCCTCCCTCACTCACTCCTCCCTCGCTCTCTCCTCCTTCACTCTCTCCTCCCTCACTCTCTCCTCCCTCACTCACTCCTGCTCACTCTCTCCTCCCTCACTGTCTCCTCCCTCACTCTCTCCTCCCTCATTCTCTCCTCCCTCACTCTCTCCTCACTCACTCTCTCCTCCCTCTCTATCCCCACCCTCACTCTGCCGTCCCTCACTCTTCCCTCCCTCACTATCTCCACCCTCGCTCTCCTCCCTCACTCTCTCCTCCCTCACTCTCTCCGCCCTCACCATCTCCTCACTCACTCTCTCCACCCTCACTCTCACCACCCTCACTCTCACCACCCTCACTCTGTCCTCCCTCGCTCTCTCCTCAATCACTCTCTCCTCCCTAGCTCTCTCCTCCCTCACTTTCTCCACCCTCGCTCTCTCCTCCCTCGCTCTCTCCTCCCTCACTCTCTTTGCCCTCACTCTCTCCTCCCTCACTCTCTTCCCTCACTCTCTCCACCCTCACTCTCTCCTCCCTCGCTCTCTCCACCCTCACTCTCTCCCCCCTCACTCTCTCCTCCCTCGCTCTCGCCTCCCTCGCTCTCTCCACCCTCACTCTCTCCACCCTCACTCTCTCCTCCCTCGCTCTCTCCACCCTCACTCTCTCCACCCTCACTCTCTCCCCCCTCACTCTCTCCTCCCTCGCTCTCGCCTCCCTCGCTCTCGCCTCCCTCACTCTCTCCTCCCTCACTCTCTCCTCCCTCACTCTCTCCTCCCTCACTCTCTCCTCCCTCACTCTCTTCCCTCACTCTCTCCACCCTCACTCTCTCCTCCCTCGCTCTCTCCGCCCTCACTCTCTCCACCCTCACTCTCTCCCCCTCACTCTCTCCTCCCTCGCTCTCTCCTCCCTCACTTTCTCCACCCTCAGTCTCTCCTCCCTCACTCTCTACTCACTAACTCTCTCCTCCCTCACTCTCTCCTCCCTCACTCTCTCCTCCCTCACTCTCTCCTCCCTCACTCTCTCCTCCCTCACTCTCTCCACCCTCACTCTCTCTACCCTCACTCTCTCCTCCCTCACTCTCTCCTCCCTCGCTCTCTCCTCCCTCACTTTCTCCACCCTCACTCTCTCCTCCCTCACTCTCTCCACCCTCACTCTCTCCCCCTCACTCTCTCCTCGTTCACTCTCTCCTCCCTCGCTCTCTCCTCCCTCACTTTCTCCACCCTCGCTCTCTCCTCCCTCACTTTCTACCCCTCAATCTCTCCTCCCTCACTCTCTCCTCCCTCACTCACTCCTCCCTCGCTCTCTCCTCCTTCACTCTCTCCTCCCTCACTCTCTCCTCCCTCACTCACTCCTCCCTCACTCTCTCCTCCCTCACTGTCTCCTCCCTCACTCTCTCCTCCCTCATTCTCTCCTCCCTCCCTCTCTCCTCACTCACTCTCTCCTCCCTCTCTATCCCCACCCTCACTCTGCCGTCCCTCACTCTTCCCTCCCTCACTATCTCCACCCTCGCTCTCCTCCCTCACTCTCTCCTCCCTCACTCTCTCTACCCTCGCTCTCTCCTCCCTCATTCTCTCCTCCCTCACTCTCTCCTCCCTCACTCTTCCCTCGCTCACTATCTCCACCCTCGCTCTCTCCTCTCTCCACCCTCGCTCTCTCCTCCCTCACTCTCTCCTCCCTCACTCTCTCCTCCCTCACTCTCTCCTCCCTCACTCTCTCCTCCCTCACTCTCTCCTCCCTCACTCTCTCCTCCCTCACTCTCTCCTCCCTCACTCTCTTCCCTCACTCTCTCCACCCTCACTCTCTCCTCCCTCGCTCTCTCCGCCCTCACTCTCTCCACCCTCACTCTCTCCCCCTCACTCTCTCCTCCCTCGCTCTCTCCTCCCTCACTTTCTCCACGCTCAGTCTCTCCTCCCTCACTCTCTACTCCCTCACTCTCTCCTCACTAACTCTCTCCTCCCTCACTCTCTCCTCCCTCACTCTCTCCTCTCTCCACCCTCGCTCTCTCCTCCCTCACTCTCTCCTCCCTCATTCTCTCCTCCCTCACTCTCTCCTCCCTCACTCTCTCCTCTCTCCACCCTCGCTCTCTCCTCCCTCACTCTCTCCTCCCTCACTCTCTCCTCCCTCACTCTCTCCTCCCTCACTCTCTCCTCCCTCACTCTCTCCTCCCTCACTCTCTCCTCCCTCACTCTCTCCTCCCTCACTCTCTCCTCCCTCACTCTCTTCCCTCACTCTCTCCACCCTCGCTCTCTCCGCCCTCACTCTCTCCACCCTCACTCTCTCCCCCTCACTCTCTCCTCCCTCGCTCTCTCCTCCCTCACTTTCTCCACCCTCAGTCTCTCCTCCCTCACTCTCTACTCCCTCACTCTCTCCTCACTAACTCTCTCCTCCCTCACTCTCTCCTCCCTCACTCTCTCCTCCCTCACTCTCTCCTCCCTCACTCTCTCCACCCTCACTCTCTCCACCCTCACTCTCTCCACCTCACTCTCTCCTCCCTCACTCTCTCCTCCCTCACTCTCTCCTCCCTCACTCTCTCCTCCCTCACTCTCTCCTCCCTCGCTCTCTCCTCCCTCACTTTCTCCACCCTCACTCTCTCCTCCCTCACTCTCTCCACCCTCACTCTCTCCCCCTCACTCTCTCCTCGTTCACTCTCTCCTCCCTCGCTCTCTCCTCCCTCACTTTCTCCACCCTCGCTCTCTCCTCCCTCACTTTCTACCCCTCAATCTCTCCTCCCTCACTCTCTCCTCCCTCACTCACTCCTCCCTCACTCTCTCCTCCCTCACTGTCTCCTCCCTCACTCTCTCCTCCCTCATTCTCTCCTCCCTCACTCTCTCCTCACTCACTCTCCCCTCCCTCTCTATCCCCACCCTCACTCTGCCGTCCCTCACTCTTCCCTCCCTCACTATCTCCACCCTCGCTCTCCTCCCTCACTCTCTCCTCCCTCACTCTCTCTACCCTCGCTCTCTCCTCCCTCACTCTCTCCTCCCTCACTCTCTCCTCCCTCGCTCTCTCCTCCCTCACTCTCTCCTCCCTCACTCTCTCCTCCCTCACTCTCTCCTCCCTCACTCTCTCCTCCCTCACTCTCTCCTCTCTCCACCCTCGCTCTCTCCTCCCTCGCTCTCTCCTCCCTCACTCTCTCCTCCCTCACTCTCTCTACCCTCGCTCTCTTCTCCCTCACTCTCTCCTCCCTCATTCTCTCCTCGCTCACTATCTCCACCCTCGCTCTCTCCTCTCTCCACCCTCGCTCTCTCCTCCCTCACTCTCTCCTCCCTCACTCTCTCCTCCCTCACTCTCTCCAGCCTCAGTCTCTCCTCCCTCACTCTCTCCTCCCTCACTCTCTCCTCCCTCACTCTCTCCTCCCTCACTCTCTCCTCCCTCACTCTCTCCTCCCTCACTCTCTTCCCTCACTCTCTCCACCCTCACTCTCTCCTCCCTCGCTCTCTCCGCCCTCACTCTCTCCACCCTCACTCTCTCACCTTCACTCTCTCCTCCCTCGCTCTCTCCTCCCTCACTTTCTCCACGCTCAGTCTCTCCTCCCTCACTCTCTACTCCCTCACTCTCTCCTCACTAACTCTCTCCTCCCTCACTCTCTCCTCCCTCACTCTCTCCTCTCTCCACCCTCGCTCTCTCCTCCCTCACTCTCTCCTCCCTCATTCTCTCCTCCCTCACTCTCTCCTCCCTCACTCTCTCCTCTCTCCACCCTCGCTCTCTCCTCCCTCACTCTCTCCTCCCTCACTCTCTCCTCCCTCACTCTCTCCTCCCTCACTCTCTCCTCCCTCACTCTCTCCTCCCTCACTCTCTCCTCCCTCACTCTCTCCTCCCTCACTCTCTCCTCCCTCACTCTCTCCTCCCTCACTCTCTTCCCTCACTCTCTCCACCCTCACTCTCTCCTCCCTCGCTCTCTCCGCCCTCACTCTCTCCACCCTCACTCTCTCCCCCTCACTCTCTCCTCCCTCGCTCTCTCCTCCCTCACTTTCTCCACCCTCAGTCTCTCCTCCCTCACTCTCTACTCCCTCACTCTCTCCTCACTAACTCTCTCCTCCCTCACTCTCTCCTCCCTCACTCTCTCCTCCCTCACTCTCTCCTCCCTCACTCTCTCCACCCTCACTCTCTCCACCCTCACTCTCTCCACCTCACTCTCTCCTCCCTCACTCTCTCCTCCCTCACTCTCTCCTCCCTCACTCTCTCCTCCCTCACTCTCTCCTCCCTCGCTCTCTCCTCCCTCACTTTCTCCACCCTCACTCTCTCCTCCCTCACTCTCTCCACCCTCACTCTCTCCCCCTCACTCTCTCCTCGTTCACTCTCTCCTCCCTCGCTCTCTCCTCCCTCACTTTCTCCACCCTCGCTCTCTCCTCCCTCACTTTCTACCCCTCAATCTCTCCTCCCTCACTCTCTCCTCCCTCACTCACTCCTCCCTCACTCTCTCCTCCCTCACTGTCTCCTCCCTCACTCTCTCCTCCCTCATTCTCTCCTCCCTCACTCTCTCCTCCCTCGCTCTCTCTACCCTCGCTCTCTCCTCCCTCACTCTCTCCTCCCTCACTCTCTCCTCTCTCCACCCTCGCTCTCTCCTCCCTCACTCTCTCCTCCCTCATTCTCTCCTCCCTCACCCTCTCCTCGCTCACTCTCTCCTCTCTCCACCCTCGCTCTCTCCTCCCTCACTCTCTCCTCCCTCACTCTCTCCTCCCTCACTCTCTCCAGCCTCAGTCTCTCCTCCCTCACTCTCTCCTCCCTCACTCTCTCCTCCCTCACTCTCTCCTCCCTCTCCTCCCTCACTCTATCGTCCCTCATTCTATTCTCCCTCTCCTCCCTCACTCTCTCCTCCCTCACACTCCCCCCCTCGCTCTATTGTCCCTCCTCCCTCTCACCCTCACTCTCTCCTCACTCACTCTCTCCACCCTCCCTCTCACCTCCCTCACTCTCTCCTCCCTCACTCTCTTCTCACTCTCTCCTCCCTCACTCTCTCCTTCCTCACTCCTCCCTCACTCTCTCCTCCCTCACTCTCTCCACCCTCACTCTCTCCTCCCTCACTCTCTCCTCCCTCATTCCCTCCACCCTCACTCACTCCACCCTCATTCTCTCCGCCCTCACTCTCGCCACCCTCACTCTCTCCTCCCTCGCTCTCTCCTCCCTCGCTCTCTCCTCCCTCGCTCTCTCCTCAATCACTCTCTCCTCCCTCGCTCTCTCCTCCCTCACTTTCTCCACCCTCGCTCTCTCCTCCCTCGCTCTCTCCTCCCTCACTCTCTTCGCCCTCACTCTCTCCTCCCTCACTCTCTCCACCCTCACTCTCTCCCCCTCACTCTCTCCTCCCTCACTCTCTCCTCCCTCGCTCTCTCCTCCCTCAATTTCTCCACCCTCGCTCTCTCCTCCCTCACTCTCTCCTCCCTCACTCTCTCCTCACTCACTCTCTCCTCCCTCACTCTCTCCTCCCTCACTCTCTCCGCCCTCACCATCTCCTCACTCACTCTCTCCTCCCTCACTCTCTCCACCCTCACTCTCACCACCCTCACTCTGTCCTCCCTCGCTCTCTCCTCAATCACTCTCTCCTCCCTCGCTCTCTCCTCCCTCACTTTCTCCACCCTCGCTCTCTCCTCCCTCGCTCTCACCTCCCTCACTCTCTTCGCCCTCACTCTCTCCTCCCTCACTCTCTTCCCTCACTCTCTCCACCCTCACTCTCTCCTCCCTCGCTCTCTCCACCCTCACTCTCTCCACCCTCACTCTCTCCCCCCTCACTCTCTCCTCCCTCACTCTCTCCCCCTAACTCTCTCCTCACACGCTCTCTCCTCCCTCACTCTCTCCACCCTCGCTCTCTCCTTCCTCGCTCTCTCCTCCCTCACTCTCTCCCCCTCACTCTCTCCTCCCTCACTCTCTCCTCCCTCACTCTCTCCACCCTCACTCTCACCCCCTAACTCTCTCCTCCCTCGCTCTCTCCTCCCTCACTTTCTCCACCCTCGCTCTCTCCTTCCTCGCTGTCTCCTCCCTCACTCTCTCCTCCCTCACTCTCTTCCCTCACTCTATCCACCCTCACTCTCTCCTCCCTCACTCTCTCCTCCCTCACCCTCTCCACCCTCACTCTCTCCACCCTCACTCCCTCCCCCTTGGCTCTCTCCTCCCTCGCTATCTGCTCCCTCGCTCTCTCCTCCCACACTCTCTCATCCCTCACTCTCGCCTCCCTCACACTCTTCCCTCACTCTCTCCCCCTCACTCTCTCGTCCCTCGCTCTCTCCACCCTCACTCTCTCCTCCCTCACTCTCTTCCCTCAATCTCTCCTCCCTCACTCTCTACTCCCTCACTCTCTCCTTCCTCACTCTCTCCTCCCTCACTCTCTCCACCCTCACTCTCTCCCCCTCACTCTCTCCTCCCTCGCTCTCTCCTCCCTCAATTTCTCCACCCTCGCTCTCTCCTCCCTCACTCTCTCCTCCCTCACTCTCTCCTCCCTCACTCTCTCCTCCCTCACTCTCTCCTCCCTCACTCTCTCCGCCCACACCATCTCCTCCCTCGCACTCTCCTCAATCACTCTCTCCTCCCTCGCTCTCTCCTCCCTCACTCTCTCCTCCCTCACACTCTTCCCTCACTCTATCCACCCTCACTCTCTCCCCCTAACTCTATCCTCACTTTCTCCACCCTCGCTCTCTCCTTCCTCGCTCTCTCCTCCCTCACTCTCTCTTCCCTCTCTCTCTCCTCCCTCACCCTCTCCTCCCTCACTCTCTCCTCCCTCACCCTCTTCCCTCACTCTATCCACCCTCACTCTCTCCCCCTAACTCTCTCCTCACACGCTCTCTCCTCCCTCACTCTCTCCACCCTCGCTCTCTCCACCCTCGCTCTCTCCTCCCTCACTCTCTCCCCCTCACTCTCTCCTCCCTCACTCTCTCCTCCCTCACTCTCTCCACCCTCACTCTCACCCCCTAACTCTCTCCTCCCTCGCTCTCTCCTCCCTCACTTTCTCCACCCTCGCTCTCTCCTTCCTCGCTGTCTCCTCCCTCACTCTCTCCTCCCTCACTCTCTTCCCTCACTCTCTTCCCTCACTCTATCCACCCTCACTCTCTCCTCCCTCACTCTCTCCTCCCTCACCCTCTCCACCCTCACTCTCTCCACCCTCACTCCCTCCCCCTTGGCTCTCTCCTCCCTCGCTATCTGCTCCCTCGCTCTCTCCTCCCACACTCTCTCATTCCTCACTCTCGCCTCCCTCACACTCTTCCCTCACTCTCTCCCCCTCACTCTCTCGTCCCTCGCTCTCTCCACCCTCACTCTCTCCTCCCTCACTCTCTTCCCTCAATCTCTCCTCCCTCACTCTCTACTCCCTCACTCTCTCCTTCCTCACTCTCTCCTCCCTCACTCTCTCCACCCTCACTCTCTCCCCCTCACTCTCTCCTCCCTCACTCTCTCCTCCCTCGCTCTCTCCTCCCTCAATTTCTCCACCCTCGCTCTCTCCTCCCTCACTCTCTCCTCCCTCACTCTCTCCTCCCTCACTCTCTCCTCCCTCACTCTCTCCTCCCTCACTCTCTCCGCCCACACCATCTCCTCCCTCGCACTCTCCTCAATCACTCTCTCCTCCCTCGCTCTCTCCTCCCTCACTCTCTCCTCCCTCACACTCTTCCCTCACTCTATCCACCCTCACTCTCTCCCCCTAACTCTATCCTCACTTTCTCCACCCTCGCTCTCTCCTCCCTCGCTCTCTCCTCCCTCACTCTCTCCTCCCTCACTCTCTCCTCCCTCACTCTCTCCTCCCTCACTCACTCCTCCCTAACTCTCTCCTCCGTCGCTCTCTCCTCCCTCATTCTCTCCTCCCTCACTCTCTCCTCACTCTGTTCCCTCACTATCTCCACCCTCACTCGCCCCACCCTCACTCTCTCCTCCCTCACTCTCTCTTCCCTCACTCTCTCCAACCTCACTATCTCCTCCCTCACTATCTCCACCCTCGCTCTCTCCTCCCTCACTCTCCCCCCTCACTCTGTCCACCATCACTATCTCTTCCCTCGCTCTCTCCACCCTCAGTCACTCCTCCCTCGTTCTCTCCTCCTTCGCTCTCTCCTCCCTCACTCTCTCCTCCCTCACTCTCTCCTACCTCGCTCTATTGTCCCTCCTCCCTTTCACCCTCACTCCTCTTTTACTCTACTCCCTCTCCTCCCTCACTCGCTCATCCCTCACTCGCTCATCCCTCACTCCCTCCACCCTCACTCTCTCCACCCTCACTCTCGCCTCCCTCACTCTCTCCACCCTCACTCTCTCGTCCCTCGCTCTCTCCTCCCTCACTCTCTCCACCCTCACTCTCTCATCCCTCGCTCTCTCATCCCTCGCTCTCTCCACCCTCACTCTCTCCTCCTAACTCTCTCCTCCCTCGCTCTCTACTCCCTCACTTTCTCCACCCTCGCTCTCTCCTCCCTCGCTCTCTCCACCCTCACTCTCTCCTCCCTCACTCCTCTTTTACTCTACTCCCTCTCCTCCCTCACTCTCTCATCCCTCACTCCCTTCCCTCATTCTCTCCACCCTCACTCACTCCTCCCTCGCTCTCTCCACCCTCACTCTCTCCACCCTCACTCTCTCCCCCCTGGCTCTCTCCTCCCTCGCTATCTCCTCCCTCAATCTCGCCTCCCTCACTCTCTTCCCCTCACTCTCTCTCTCGTCCCTCACTCTCTCCTCCCTCACTCTCTCCTCCCTCACTCTCTCCTCCCTCGCTCTCTCCTCACTCATTCTCTCCTCCCTCACTCTCTCCTCATTCACTCTCTTCCCTCACTCTCTCCACCCTCACTCTCTCCTCCCTCGCTCTCTGCACCCTCACCCGCTCCACCCTCACTCTCTCCAACCTCACTCTCTCCACCCTCACTCTCTTCCGCCTCACTCTCTCCTCCCTCACTCTCTCCACCCTCACTCTCTCTTCCCTCACTCTCTCCTCCCTCACTCTCTCCACCCTCACTCTCTCCTCCCTCGATCTCTCCACCCTCAGTCACTCCTCCCTCGCTCTCTCCTCCTTCGCTCTCTCCTCCCTCACTCTCTCCTCCCTCACTATCTCCTACCTCGCTCTATTGTCCCTCCTCCCTTTCACCCTCACTCCTCTTTTACTCTACTCCCTCTCCGCCAACACTCTCTCATCCCTCACTCCCTCCACCCTCACTCTCTCCACCCTCACTCTCTCCTCCCTCGCTCTCTCTTCCCTCACTCTCTCCTCCCTCACTCTCGCCTCCCTCACTTTCTTCCCTCACTCTCTCCACCCTCACTCTCTCGTCCCTCGCTCTCTCCACCCTCACTCTCTCCTCTCTCACTCTCTCCCCCTCACTCTCTCCTCCCTCACTCTCTCCACCCTCACTCTCTCCACCCTCACTCTCTCCCCCTCACTCTCTCCTCCCTCGCTCTCTCCTCCCTCACTTTCTCCACCCTGGCTCTCTCCTTCCTCGCTCTCTCCCCCCTCACTCTCTCCTCACTCACTCTCTCCTCCCTCACCCTCTCCTCCCTCACTCTCTCCTCCCTCACTCTCTTCCCTCACTCTATCCTCCCTCACTCTCTCCACCCTCACTCTCTCCCCCTAACTCTCTCCTCACTCGCTCTCTCCTCCCTCACTTTCTCCACCCTCGCTCTCTCCTTTCTCGCTCTCTCCTCCATCACTCTCTCCTCCCTCACTCTCTCCACACTCGCTCTCTCCTTCCTCGCTCTCTCCTCCCTCACTCTCTACCCCTCACTCTCTCCTCCCTCACTCTCTCCTCCCTCACTCTCTCCACCCTCACTCTCTCCCCCTAACTCTCTCCTCCCTCACTCTCTCCTCCCTCACTTTCTCCACCCTCGCTCTCTCCTTCCTCGCTGTCTCCTCCCTCACTCTCTCCTCCCTCACTCTCTTCCCTCGCTCTATCCACCCTCACTCTCTCCTCCCTCACTCTCTCCTCCCTCACTCTCTCCCCCTTGGCTCTCTCCTCCCTCGCTATCTCCTCCCTCACTCTCTCTTCCCTCACTCTCTCCCCCTCACTCTCTCTCTCGTCCCTCACTCTCTCCTCCCTCACCCTCTCCTCCCTCACTCTCTCCACCCTCACTCTCTCCCCCTCACTCTCTCCTCCCTCACTCTCTCCTCCCTCGCTCTCTCCTCCCTCAATTTCTCCACCCTCGCTCTCTCCTCCCTCACTCTCTCCTCCCTCACTCTCTCCTCACTCACTCTCTCCTCCCTCACTCTCTCCTCCCTCACTCTCTCCGCCCTCACCATCTCCTCACTCACTCTCTCCTCCCTCACTCTCTCCACCCTCACTCTCACCACCCTCACTCTGTCCTCCCTCGCTCTCTCCTCAATCACTCTCTCCTCCCTCGCTCTCTCCTCCCTCACTTTCTCCACCCTCGCTCTCTCCTCCCTCGCTCTCTCCTCCCTCACTCTCTTTGCCCTCACTCTCTCCTCCCTCACTCTCTTCCCTCACTCTCTCCACCCTCACTCTCTCCTCCCTCGCTCTCTCCACCCTCACTCTCTCCCCCCTCACTCTCTCCTCCCTCGCTCTCGCCTCCCTCGCTCTCTCCACCCTCACTCTCTCCACCCTCACTCTCCTCCCTCGCTCTCTCCACCCTCACTCTCTCCACCCTCACTCTCTCCACCCTCACTCTCTCCTCCCTCGCTCTCGCCTCCCTCGCTCTCGCCTCCCTCACTCTCGCCTCCCTCACTCTCTCCTCCCTCACTCTCTCCTCCCTCACTCTCTCCTCCCTCACTCTCTCCTCCCTCACTCTCTCCTCCCTCACTCTCTTCCCTCACTCTCTCCACCCTCACTCTCTCCTCCCTCGCTCTCTCCGCCCTCACTCTCTCCACCCTCACTCTCTCCCCCTCACTCTCTCCTCCCTCGCTCTCTCCTCCCTCACTTTCTCCACCCTCAGTCTCTCCTCCCTCACTCTCTACTCCCTCACTCTCTCCTCACTAACTCTCTCCTCCCTCACTCTCTCCTCCCTCACTCTCTCCTCCCTCACTCTCTCCTCCCTCACTCTCTCCACCCTCACTCTCTCTACCCTCACTCTCTCCTCCCTCACTCTCTCCTCCCTCGCTCTCTCCTCCCTCACTTTCTCCACCCTCACTCTCTCCTCCCTCACTCTCTCCACCCTCACTCTCTCCCCCTCACTCTCTCCTCGTTCACTCTCTCCTCCCTCGCTCTCTCCTCCCTCACTTTCTCCACCCTCGCTCTCTCCTCCCTCACTTTCTACCCCTCAATCTCTCCTCCCTCACTCTCTCCTCCCTCACTCACTCCTCCCTCGCTCTCTCCTCCTTCACTCTCTCCTCCCTCACTCTCTCCTCCCTCACTCACTCCTGCTCACTCTCTCCTCCCTCACTGTCTCCTCCCTCACTCTCTCCTCCCTCATTCTCTCCTCCCTCACTCTCTCCTCACTCACTCTCTCCTCCCTCTCTATCCCCACCCTCACTCTGCCGTCCCTCACTCTTCCCTCCCTCACTATCTCCACCCTCGCTCTCCTCCCTCACTCTCTCCTCCCTCACTCTCTCCGCCCTCACCATCTCCTCACTCACTCTCTCCACCCTCACTCTCACCACCCTCACTCTCACCACCCTCACTCTGTCCTCCCTCGCTCTCTCCTCAATCACTCTCTCCTCCCTAGCTCTCTCCTCCCTCACTTTCTCCACCCTCGCTCTCTCCTCCCTCGCTCTCTCCTCCCTCACTCTCTTTGCCCTCACTCTCTCCTCCCTCACTCTCTTCCCTCACTCTCTCCACCCTCACTCTCTCCTCCCTCGCTCTCTCCACCCTCACTCTCTCCCCCCTCACTCTCTCCTCCCTCGCTCTCGCCTCCCTCGCTCTCTCCACCCTCACTCTCTCCACCCTCACTCTCTCCTCCCTCGCTCTCTCCACCCTCACTCTCTCCACCCTCACTCTCTCCCCCCTCACTCTCTCCTCCCTCGCTCTCGCCTCCCTCGCTCTCGCCTCCCTCACTCTCTCCTCCCTCACTCTCTCCTCCCTCACTCTCTCCTCCCTCACTCTCTCCTCCCTCACTCTCTTCCCTCACTCTCTCCACCCTCACTCTCTCCTCCCTCGCTCTCTCCGCCCTCACTCTCTCCACCCTCACTCTCTCCCCCTCACTCTCTCCTCCCTCGCTCTCTCCTCCCTCACTTTCTCCACCCTCAGTCTCTCCTCCCTCACTCTCTACTCACTAACTCTCTCCTCCCTCACTCTCTCCTCCCTCACTCTCTCCTCCCTCACTCTCTCCTCCCTCACTCTCTCCTCCCTCACTCTCTCCACCCTCACTCTCTCTACCCTCACTCTCTCCTCCCTCACTCTCTCCTCCCTCGCTCTCTCCTCCCTCACTTTCTCCACCCTCACTCTCTCCTCCCTCACTCTCTCCACCCTCACTCTCTCCCCCTCACTCTCTCCTCGTTCACTCTCTCCTCCCTCGCTCTCTCCTCCCTCACTTTCTCCACCCTCGCTCTCTCCTCCCTCACTTTCTACCCCTCAATCTCTCCTCCCTCACTCTCTCCTCCCTCACTCACTCCTCCCTCGCTCTCTCCTCCTTCACTCTCTCCTCCCTCACTCTCTCCTCCCTCACTCACTCCTCCCTCACTCTCTCCTCCCTCACTGTCTCCTCCCTCACTCTCTCCTCCCTCATTCTCTCCTCCCTCCCTCTCTCCTCACTCACTCTCTCCTCCCTCTCTATCCCCACCCTCACTCTGCCGTCCCTCACTCTTCCCTCCCTCACTATCTCCACCCTCGCTCTCCTCCCTCACTCTCTCCTCCCTCACTCTCTCTACCCTCGCTCTCTCCTCCCTCATTCTCTCCTCCCTCACTCTCTCCTCCCTCACTCTTCCCTCGCTCACTATCTCCACCCTCGCTCTCTCCTCTCTCCACCCTCGCTCTCTCCTCCCTCACTCTCTCCTCCCTCACTCTCTCCTCCCTCACTCTCTCCTCCCTCACTCTCTCCTCCCTCACTCTCTCCTCCCTCACTCTCTCCTCCCTCACTCTCTTCCCTCACTCTCTCCACCCTCACTCTCTCCTCCCTCGCTCTCTCCGCCCTCACTCTCTCCACCCTCACTCTCTCCCCCTCACTCTCTCCTCCCTCGCTCTCTCCTCCCTCACTTTCTCCACGCTCAGTCTCTCCTCCCTCACTCTCTACTCCCTCACTCTCTCCTCACTAACTCTCTCCTCCCTCACTCTCTCCTCCCTCACTCTCTCCTCTCTCCACCCTCGCTCTCTCCTCCCTCACTCTCTCCTCCCTCATTCTCTCCTCCCTCACTCTCTCCTCCCTCACTCTCTCCTCTCTCCACCCTCGCTCTCTCCTCCCTCACTCTCTCCTCCCTCACTCTCTCCTCCCTCACTCTCTCCTCCCTCACTCTCTCCTCCCTCACTCTCTCCTCCCTCACTCTCTCCTCCCTCACTCTCTCCTCCCTCACTCTCTCCTCCCTCACTCTCTCCTCCCTCACTCTCTTCCCTCACTCTCTCCACCCTCGCTCTCTCCGCCCTCACTCTCTCCACCCTCACTCTCTCCCCCTCACTCTCTCCTCCCTCGCTCTCTCCTCCCTCACTTTCTCCACCCTCAGTCTCTCCTCCCTCACTCTCTACTCCCTCACTCTCTCCTCACTAACTCTCTCCTCCCTCACTCTCTCCTCCCTCACTCTCTCCTCCCTCACTCTCTCCTCCCTCACTCTCTCCACCCTCACTCTCTCCACCCTCACTCTCTCCACCTCACTCTCTCCTCCCTCACTCTCTCCTCCCTCACTCTCTCCTCCCTCACTCTCTCCTCCCTCACTCTCTCCTCCCTCGCTCTCTCCTCCCTCACTTTCTCCACCCTCACTCTCTCCTCCCTCACTCTCTCCACCCTCACTCTCTCCCCCTCACTCTCTCCTCGTTCACTCTCTCCTCCCTCGCTCTCTCCTCCCTCACTTTCTCCACCCTCGCTCTCTCCTCCCTCACTTTCTACCCCTCAATCTCTCCTCCCTCACTCTCTCCTCCCTCACTCACTCCTCCCTCACTCTCTCCTCCCTCACTGTCTCCTCCCTCACTCTCTCCTCCCTCATTCTCTCCTCCCTCACTCTCTCCTCACTCACTCTCCCCTCCCTCTCTATCCCCACCCTCACTCTGCCGTCCCTCACTCTTCCCTCCCTCACTATCTCCACCCTCGCTCTCCTCCCTCACTCTCTCCTCCCTCACTCTCTCTACCCTCGCTCTCTCCTCCCTCACTCTCTCCTCCCTCACTCTCTCCTCCCTCGCTCTCTCCTCCCTCACTCTCTCCTCCCTCACTCTCTCCTCCCTCACTCTCTCCTCCCTCACTCTCTCCTCCCTCACTCTCTCCTCTCTCCACCCTCGCTCTCTCCTCCCTCGCTCTCTCCTCCCTCACTCTCTCCTCCCTCACTCTCTCTACCCTCGCTCTCTTCTCCCTCACTCTCTCCTCCCTCATTCTCTCCTCGCTCACTATCTCCACCCTCGCTCTCTCCTCTCTCCACCCTCGCTCTCTCCTCCCTCACTCTCTCCTCCCTCACTCTCTCCTCCCTCACTCTCTCCAGCCTCAGTCTCTCCTCCCTCACTCTCTCCTCCCTCACTCTCTCCTCCCTCACTCTCTCCTCCCTCACTCTCTCCTCCCTCACTCTCTCCTCCCTCACTCTCTTCCCTCACTCTCTCCACCCTCACTCTCTCCTCCCTCGCTCTCTCCGCCCTCACTCTCTCCACCCTCACTCTCTCACCTTCACTCTCTCCTCCCTCGCTCTCTCCTCCCTCACTTTCTCCACGCTCAGTCTCTCCTCCCTCACTCTCTACTCCCTCACTCTCTCCTCACTAACTCTCTCCTCCCTCACTCTCTCCTCCCTCACTCTCTCCTCTCTCCACCCTCGCTCTCTCCTCCCTCACTCTCTCCTCCCTCATTCTCTCCTCCCTCACTCTCTCCTCCCTCACTCTCTCCTCTCTCCACCCTCGCTCTCTCCTCCCTCACTCTCTCCTCCCTCACTCTCTCCTCCCTCACTCTCTCCTCCCTCACTCTCTCCTCCCTCACTCTCTCCTCCCTCACTCTCTCCTCCCTCACTCTCTCCTCCCTCACTCTCTCCTCCCTCACTCTCTTCCCTCACTCTCTCCACCCTCACTCTCTCCTCCCTCGCTCTCTCCGCCCTCACTCTCTCCACCCTCACTCTCTCCCCCTCACTCTCTCCTCCCTCGCTCTCTCCTCCCTCACTTTCTCCACCCTCAGTCTCTCCTCCCTCACTCTCTACTCCCTCACTCTCTCCTCACTAACTCTCTCCTCCCTCACTCTCTCCTCCCTCACTCTCTCCTCCCTCACTCTCTCCTCCCTCACTCTCTCCACCCTCACTCTCTCCACCCTCACTCTCTCCACCTCACTCTCTCCTCCCTCACTCTCTCCTCCCTCACTCTCTCCTCCCTCACTCTCTCCTCCCTCACTCTCTCCTCCCTCGCTCTCTCCTCCCTCACTTTCTCCACCCTCACTCTCTCCTCCCTCACTCTCTCCACCCTCACTCTCTCCCCCTCACTCTCTCCTCGTTCACTCTCTCCTCCCTCGCTCTCTCCTCCCTCACTTTCTCCACCCTCGCTCTCTCCTCCCTCACTTTCTACCCCTCAATCTCTCCTCCCTCACTCTCTCCTCCCTCACTCACTCCTCCCTCACTCTCTCCTCCCTCACTGTCTCCTCCCTCACTCTCTCCTCCCTCATTCTCTCCTCCCTCACTCTCTCCTCCCTCGCTCTCTCTACCCTCGCTCTCTCCTCCCTCACTCTCTCCTCCCTCACTCTCTCCTCTCTCCACCCTCGCTCTCTCCTCCCTCACTCTCTCCTCCCTCATTCTCTCCTCCCTCACCCTCTCCTCCCTCACTCTCTCCTCTCTCCACCCTCGCTCTCTCCTCCCTCACTCTCTCCTCCCTCACTCTCTCCTCCCTCACTCTCTCCAGCCTCAGTCTCTCCTCCCTCACTCTCTCCTCCCTCACTCTCTCCTCCCTCACTCTCTCCTCCCTCTCCTCCCTCACTCTATCGTCCCTCATTCTATTCTCCCTCTCCTCCCTCACTCTCTCCTCCCTCACACTCCCCCCTCGCTCTATTGTCCCTCCTCCCTCTCACCCTCACTCTCTCCTCACTCACTCTCTCCACCCTCCCTCTCACCTCCCTCACTCTCTCCTCCCTCACTCTCTTCTCACTCTCTCCTCCCTCACTCTCTCCTTCCTCACTCCTCCCTCACTCTCTCCTCCCTCACTCTCTCCACCCTCACTCTCTCCTCCCTCACTCTCTCCTCCCTCATTCCCTCCACCCTCACTCACTCCACCCTCATTCTCTCCGCCCTCACTCTCGCCACCCTCACTCTCTCCTCCCTCGCTCTCTCCTCCCTCGCTCTCTCCTCCCTCGCTCTCTCCTCAATCACTCTCTCCTCCCTCGCTCTCTCCTCCCTCACTTTCTCCACCCTCGCTCTCTCCTCCCTCGCTCTCTCCTCCCTCACTCTCTTCGCCCTCACTCTCTCCTCCCTCACTCTCTCCACCCTCACTCTCTCCCCCTCACTCTCTCCTCCCTCACTCTCTCCTCCCTCGCTCTCTCCTCCCTCAATTTCTCCACCCTCGCTCTCTCCTCCCTCACTCTCTCCTCCCTCACTCTCTCCTCACTCACTCTCTCCTCCCTCACTCTCTCCTCCCTCACTCTCTCCGCCCTCACCATCTCCTCACTCACTCTCTCCTCCCTCACTCTCTCCACCCTCACTCTCACCACCCTCACTCTGTCCTCCCTCGCTCTCTCCTCAATCACTCTCTCCTCCCTCGCTCTCTCCTCCCTCACTTTCTCCACCCTCGCTCTCTCCTCCCTCGCTCTCACCTCCCTCACTCTCTTCGCCCTCACTCTCTCCTCCCTCACTCTCTTCCCTCACTCTCTCCACCCTCACTCTCTCCTCCCTCGCTCTCTCCACCCTCACTCTCTCCACCCTCACTCTCTCCCCCCTCACTCTCTCCTCCCTCGCTCTCGCCTCCCTCGCTCACGCCTCCCTCACTCTCTCCTCCCTCACTCTCTCCTCCCTCACTCTCTCCTCCCTCACTCTCTTCCCTCACTCTCTCCACCCTCACTCTCTCCTCCCTCGCTCTCTCCGCCCTCACTCTCTCCACCCTCACTCTCTCCCCCTCACTCTCTCCTCCCTCGCTCTCTCCTCCCTCACTTTCTCCACCCTCAGTCTCTCCTCCCTCACTCTCTACTCCCTCACTCTCTCCTCACTAACTCTCTCCTCCCTCACTATCTCCACCCTCACTCTCTCCTCCCTCACTCTCTCCTCCCTCACTCTCTCCTCCCTCACTCTCTCCTCCCTCACTCTCTTCCCTCACTCTCTCCACCCTCACTCTCTCCTCCCTCGCTCTCTCCTCCCTCACTTTCTCCACCCTCAGTCTCTCCTCCCTCACTCTCTCCACCCTCACTCTCTCCCCCTCACTCTCTCCTCGTTCACTCTCTCCTCCCTCGCTCTCTCCTCCCTCACTTTCTCCACCCTCGCTCTCTCCTCCCTCACTTTCTACCCCTCAATCTCTCCTCCCTCACTCTCTCCTCCCTCACTCACTCCTCCCTCGCTCTCTCCTCCCTCACTATCTCCTCCCTCACTCTCTCCTCCCTCACTCACTCCTCCCTCACTCTCTCCTCCCTCACTGTCTCCTCCCTCACTCTTTCCTCCCTCATTCTCTCCTCCCTCACTCTCTCCTCACTCACTCTCTCCTCCCTCTCTATCCCCACCCTCACTCTGCCGTCCCTCACTCTTCCCTCCCTCACTATCTCCACCCTCGCTCTCCTCCCTCACTCTCTCCTCCCTCACTCTCTCTACCCTCGCTCTCTCCTCCCTCATTCTCTCCTCCCTCACTCTCTCCTCCCTCACTCTCTCTACCCTCGCTCTCTCCTCCCTCACTCTCTCCTCCCTCACTCTCTCCTCTCTCCACCCTCGCTCTCTCCTCCCTCGTCTCTCCTCCCTCACTCTCTCCTCCCTCACTCTCTCCACCCTCGCTCTCCTCCCTCACTCTCTCCTCCCTCACTCTCTCTACCCTCGCTCTCTCCTCCCTCACTCTCTCCTCCCTCATTCTCTCCTCCCTCACTCTCTCCTCCCTCACTCTCTCCTCCCTCGCTCTCTCCTCTCTCCACCCTCGCTCACTCCTCCCTCACTCTCTCCTACCTCACTCTCTCCTCCCTTACTCTCTCTACCCTCGCTCTCACCTCCCTCATTCTCTCCTCCCTCACTCTCTCCTCCCTCACTCTCTCCTCTCTCCACCCTCGCTCTCTCCTCCCTCACTCTCTCCTCCCTCACTCTCTCCTCCCTCACTCTCTCAAGCCTCAGTCTCTCCTCCCTCACTCTCTCCTCCCTCACTCTCTCCTCCCTCACTCTCTCCTCCCTCTCCTCCCTCACTCTATCGTCCCTCATTCTATTCTCCCTCCTCCCTCTCCTCCCTCACTCTCTCCTCACTCACTCTCTCCTCCCTCACTCTCACCTCCCTCACTCTCTCCTCCCTCACTCTCTTCTCACTCTCTCCTCCCTCACTCTCTCCACCCTCACTCTCTCCTCCCTCACTCTCTCCTCCCTCACTCCCTCCACCCTCACTCACTCCACCCTCATTCTCTCCGCCCTCACTATCTCCACCCTCACTCTCTCCTCCCTCGCTCACTCCTCCCTCGCTCTCTCCTCCCTCGCTCTCTCCTCCCTCACTCTCTCCTCCCTCATTCTCTCCTCCCTCACTCTCTCCTCCCTCACTCTCTCCTCTCTCCACCCTCGCTCTCTCCTCCCTCACTCTCTCCTCCCTCACTCTCTCCTCCCTCACTCTCTCCAGCCTCAGTCTCTCCTCCCTCACTCTCTCCTCCCTCTCTCTCTCCTCCCTCACTCTCTCCTCCCTCTCCTCCCTCACTCTATCGTCCCTCATTCTATTCTCCCTCCTCCCTCTCCTCCCTCACTCTCTCCTCCCTCACACTCCCCCCCTCGCTCTATTGTTCCTCCTCCCTCACACCCTCACTCTCTCCTCACTCACTCTCTCCTCCCTCACTCTCACCTCCCTCACTCTCTCCTCCCTCACTCTCTTCTCACTCTCTCCTCCCTCACTCTCTCCTTCCTCACTCCTCCCTCAGTCTCTCCTCCCTCACTCCCTCCACCCTCACTCACTCCACCCTCATTCTCTCCGCCCTCACTCTCTCCACCCTCACTCTCTCCTCCCTCGCTCTCTCCTCCCTCGCCCTCTCCTCCCTCACTCTCTCCCCCTCACTCTCTCCTCCCTCGCTCTCTCCTCCCTCACTTTCTCCACCCTCAGTCTCTCCTCCCTCACTCTCTACTCCCTCACTCTCTCCTCACTAACTCTCTCCTCCCTCACTCTCTCCTCCCTCACTCTCTCCTCCCTCACTCTCTCCTCCCTCACTCTCTCCACCCTCACTCTCTCCACCCTCACTCTCTCCACCTCACTCTCTCCTTCCTCGCTCTCTCCTCCCTCACTTTCTCCACCCTCACTCTCTCCACCCTCACTCTCTCCCCCTCACTCTCTCCTCGTTCACTCTCTCCTCCCTCGCTCTCTCCTCCCTCACTTTCTCCACCCTCGCTCTCTCCTCCCTCACTTTCTACCCCTCAATCTCTCCTCGCTCACTCTCTCCTCCCTCACTCACTCCTCCCTCGCTCTCTCCTCCCTCACTCTCTCCTCCCTCACTCTCTCCTCCCTCACTCACTCCTCCCTCACTCTCTCCTCCCTCACTGTCTCCTCCCTCACTCTCTCCTCCCTCATTCTCTCCTCCCTCACTCTTTCCTCACTCACTCTCTCCTCCCTCTCTATCCCCACCCTCACTCTGCCGTCCCTCACTCTTCCCTCCCTCACTATCTCCACCCTCGCTCTCCTCCCTCACTCTCTCCTCCCTCACTCTCTCTACCCTCGCTCTCTCCTCCCTCATTCTCTCCTCCCTCACTCTCTCCTCCCTCACTCTCTCTACCCTCGCTCTCTCCTCCCTCACTCTCTCCTCCCTCACTCTCTCCTCCCTCCCTCTCTCCTCCCTCACTCTCTCCTCTCTCCACCCTCGCTCTCTCCTCCCTCGCTCTCTCCTCCCTCACTCTCTCCTCCATCACTCTCTCTACCCTCGCTCTCTTCTCCCTCACTCTCTCCTCCCTCATTCTCTCCTCTCTCACTCTCTCCTCCCTCACTCTCTCCTCTCTCCACCCTCGCTCTCTCCTCCCTCACTCTCTCCTCCCTCACTCTCTCCTCCCACACTCTCTCCTCCCTCACTCTCTCCTCCCTCACTCTCTCCTCCCTCACTCTATCGTCCCTCACTCTATTCTCCCTCCTCCCTCTCCTCACTCACTCTCTCCTCCCTCACTCTCTCCTCCCTCGCTCTCTCCTCACTCACTCTCTCCTCCCTCGCTCTCTCCTCCCTCACTCTCTCCTCCCTCACTCTCTCCTCCCTCACTCTCTCCTCCCTCACTCTCTCCTCCCTCACTATCTCCACCCTCACTCTCTCCTCCCTCACTCTCTCCTCCCTCACTCTTCCCTCGCTCACTATCTCCACCCTCGCTCTCCTCCCTCACTCTCTCCTCCCTCACTCTCTCTACCCTCGCTCTCTCCTCCCTCACTCTCTCCTCCCTCATTCTCTCCTCCCTCACTCTCTCCTCCCTCACTCTCTCCTCCCTCGCTCTCTCCTCTCTCCACCCTCGCTCACTCCTCCCTCACTCTCTCCTACCTCACTCTCTCCTCCCTTACTCTCTCTACCCTCGCTCTCTCCTCCCTCATTCTCTCCTCCCTCACTCTCTCCTCCCTCACTCTCTCCTCTCTCCACCCTCGCTCTCTCCTCCCTCACTCTCTCCTCCCTCACTCTCTCCTCCCTCACTCTCTCCAGCCTCAGTCTCTCCTCCCTCACTCTCTCCTCCCTCACTCTCTCCTCCCTCACTCTCTCCTCCCTCACTCTCTCCTCCCTCTCCTCCCTCACTCTATCGTCACTCATTCCATTCTCCCTCCTCCCTCTCCTCCCTCACTCTCTCCTCACTCACTCTCTCCTCCCTCACTCTCACCTCCCTCACTCTCTCCTCCCTCACTCTCTTCTCACTCTCTCCTCCCTCACTCTCTCCTTCCTCACTCCTCCCTCACTCTCTCCTCCCTCACTCTCTCCACCCTCACTCTCTCCTCCCTCAGTCTCTCCTCCCTCACTCCCTCCACCCTCACTCACTCCACCCTCATTCTCTCCGCCCTCACTCTCTCCACCCTCACTCTCTCCTCCCTCGCTCACTCCTCCCTCGCTCTCTCCTCCCTCGCTCTCTCCTCCCTCACTCTCTCCTCCCTCACTCTCTCCTCCCTCACTCTCTCCTCTCTCCACCATCGCTCTCTCCTCCCTCACTCTCTCCTCCCTCACTCTCTCCTCCCTCACTCTCTCCAGCCTCAGTCTCTCCTCCCTCACTCTCTCCTCCCTCTCTCTCTCCTCCCTCACTCTCTCCTCCCTCTCCTCCCTCACTCTATCGTCCCTCATTCTATTCTCCCTCCTCCCTCTCCTCCCTCACTCTCTCCTCACTCACTCTCTCCTCCCTCACTCTCACCTCCCTCACTCTCTCCTCCCTCACTCTCTTCTCACTCTCTCCTCCCTCACTCTCTCCTTCCTCACTCCTCCCTCACTCTCTCCTCCCTCACTCTCTCCACCCTCACTCTCTCCTCCCTCAGTCTCTCCTCCCTCACTCCCTCCACCCTCACTCACTCCACCCTCATTCTCTCCGCCCTCACTCTCTCCACCCTCACTCTCTCCTCCCTCGCTCACTCCTCCCTCGCTCTCTCCTCCCTCGCTCTCTCCTCCCTCACTCTCTCCTCCCTCATTCTCTCGTCCCTCACTCTCTCCTCCCTCACTCTCTCCTCTCTCCACCCTCGCTCTCTCCTCCCTCACTCTCTCCTCCCTCACTCTCTCCTCCCTCACTCTCTCCAGCCTCAGTCTCTCCTCCCTCACTCTCTCCTCCCTCTCTCTCTCCTCCCTCACTCTCTCCTCCCTCTCCTCCCTCACTCTATCGTCCCTCATTCTATTCTCCCTCCTCCCTCTCCTCCCTCACTCTCTCCTCCCTCACACTCCCCCCCTCGCTCTATTGTTCCTCCTCCCTCTCACCCTCACTCTCTCCTCACTCACTCTCTCCTCCCTCACTCTCACCTCCCTCACTCTCTCCTCCCTCACTCTCTTCTCACTCTCTCCTCCCTCACTCTCTCCTTCCTCACTCCTCCCTCAGTCTCTCCTCCCTCACTCCCTCCACCCTCACTCACTCCACCCTCATTCTCTCCGCCCTCACTCTCTCCACCCTCACTCTCTCCTCCCTCGCTCTCTCCTCCCTCGCCCTCTCCTCCCTCACTCTCTCCCCCTCACTCTCTCCTCCCTCGCTCTCTCCTCCCTCACTTTCTCCACCCTCAGTCTCTCCTCCCTCACTCTCTACTCCCTCACTCTCTCCTCACTAACTCTCTCCTCCCTCACTCTCTCCTCCCTCACTCTCTCCTCCCTCACTCTCTCCTCCCTCACTCTCTCCACCCTCACTCTCTCCACCCTCACTCTCTCCACCTCACTCTCTCCTTCCTCGCTCTCTCCTCCCTCACTTTCTCCACCCTCACTCTCTCCACCCTCACTCTCTCCCCCTCACTCTCTCCTCGTTCACTCTCTCCTCCCTCGCTCTCTCCTCCCTCACTTTCTCCACCCTCGCTCTCTCCTCCCTCACTTTCTACCCCTCAATCTCTCCTCGCTCACTCTCTCCTCCCTCACTCACTCCTCCCTCGCTCTCTCCTCCCTCACTCTCTCCTCCCTCACTCTCTCCTCCCTCACTCACTCCTCCCTCACTCTCTCCTCCCTCACTGTCTCCTCCCTCACTCTCTCCTCCCTCATTCTCTCCTCCCTCACTCTCTCCTCACTCACTCTCTCCTCACTCACTCTCTCCTCCCTCTCTATCCCCACCCTCACTCTGCCGTCCCTCACTCTTCCCTCCCTCACTATCTCCACCCTCGCTCTCCTCCCTCACTCTCTCCTCCCTCACTCTCTCTACCCTCGCTCTCTCCTCCCTCATTCTCTCCTCCCTCACTCTCTCCTCCCTCACTCTCTCTACCCTCGCTCTCTCCTCCCTCACTCTCTCCTCCCTCACTCTCTCCTCCCTCCCTCTCTCCTCCCTCACTCTCTCCTCTCTCCACCCTCGCTCTCTCCTCCCTCGCTCTCTCCTCCCTCACTCTCTCCTCCCTCACTCTCTCTACCCTCGCTCTCTTCTCCCTCACTCTCTCCTCCCTCATTCTCTCCTCTCTCACTCTCTCCTCCCTCACTCTCTCCTCCCTCACTCTATCGTCCCTCACTCTATTCTCCCTCCTCCCTCTCCTCACTCACTCTCTCCTCCCTCACTCTCTCCTCCCTCGCTCTCTCCTCACTCGCTCTCTCCTCCCTCGCTCTCTCCTCCCTCACTCTCTCCTCCCTCACTCTCTCCTCCCTCACTCTCTCCTCCCTCACTCTCTCCTCCCTCACTATCTCCACCCTCACTCTCTCCTCCCTCACTCTCTCCTCCCTCACTCTTCCCTCGCTCACTATCTCCACCCTCGCTCTCCTCCCTCACTCTCTCCTCCCTCACTCTCTCTACCCTCGCTCTCTCCTCCCTCACTCTCTCCTCCCTCACTCTCTCCTCCCTCACTCTCTCCTCCCTCACTCTCTCCTCCCTCACTCTCTCCTCCCTCGCTCTCTCCTCTCTCCACCCTCGCTCACTCCTCCCTCACTCTCTCCTACCTCACTCTCTCCTCCCTTACTCTCTCTACCCTCGCTCTCTCCTCCCTCATTCTCTCCTCCCTCACTCTCTCCTCCCTCACTCTCTCCTCTCTCCACCCTCGCTCTCTCCTCCCTCACTCTCTCCTCCCTCACTCTCTCCTCCCTCACTCTCTCCAGCCTCAGTCTCTCCTCCCTCACTCTCTCCTCCCTCACTCTCTCCTCCCTCACTCTCTCCTCCCTCACTCTCTCCTCCCTCTCCTCCCTCACTCTATCGTCCCTCATTCCATTCTCCCTCCTCCCTCTCCTCCCTCACTCTCTCCTCACTCACTCTCTCCTCCCTCACTCTCACCTCCCTCACTCTCTCCTCCCTCACTCTCTTCTCACTCTCTCCTCCCTCACTCTCTCCTTGCTCACTCCTCCCTCACTCTCTCCTCCCTCACTCTCTCCACCCTCACTCTCTCCTCCCTCAGTCTCTCCTCCCTCACTCCCTCCACCCTCACTCACTCCACCCTCATTCTCTCCGCCCTCACTCTCTCCACCCTCACTCTCTCCTCCCTCGCTCACTCCTCCCTCGCTCTCTCCTCCCTCGCTCTCTCCTCCCTCACTCTCTCCTCCCTCATTCTCTCCTCCCTCACTCTCTCCTCCCTCACTCTCTCCTCTCTCCACCCTCGCTCTCTCCTCCCTCACTCTCTCCTCCCTTACTCTCTCCTCCCTCACTCTCTCCAGCCTCAGTCTCTCCTCCCTCACTCTCTCCTCCCTCTCTCTCTCCTCCCTCACTCTCTCCTCCCTCTCCTCCCTCACTCTATCGTCCCTCATTCTATTCTCCCTCCTCCCTCTCCTCCCTCACTCTCTCCTCCCTCACACTCCCCCCTCGCTCTATTGTTCCTCCTCCCTCTCACCCTCACTCTCTCCTCACTCACTCTCTCCTCCCTCACTCTCACCTCCCTCACTCTCTCCTCCCTCACTCTCTTCTCACTCTCTCCTCCCTCACTCTCTCCTTCCTTACTCCTCCCTCAGTCTCTCCTCCCTCACTCCCTCCACCCTCACTCACTCCACCCTCATTCTCTCCGCCCTCACTCTCTCCACCCTCACTCTCTCCTCCCTCGCTCTCTCCTCCCTCGCCCTCTCCTCCCTCACTCTCTCCCCCTCACTCTCTCCTCCCTCGCTCTCTCCTCCCTCACTTTCTCCACACTCAGTCTCTCCTCCCTCACTCTCTACTCCCTCACTCTCTCCTCACTAACTCTCTCCTCCCTCACTCTCTCGTCCCTCACTCTCTCCTCCCTCACTCTCTCCTCCCTCACTCTCTCCACCCTCACTCTCTCCACCCTCACTCTCTCCACCTCACTCTCTCCTTCCTCGCTCTCTCCTCCCTCACTTTCTCCACCCTCACTCTCTCCTCCCTCACTCTCTCCACCCTCACTCTCTCCCCCTCACTCTCTCCTTGTTCACTCTCTCCTCCCTCGCTCTCTCCTCCCTCACTTTCTCCACCCTCGCTCTCTCCTCCCTCACTTTCTACCCTCAATCTCTCCTCCCTCACTCTCTCCTCCCTCACTCACTCCTCCCTCGCTCTCTCCTCCCTCACTCTCTCCTCCCTCACTCTCTCCTCCCTCACTCACTCCTCCCTCACTCTCTCCTCCCTCACTGTCTCCTCCCTCACTCTCTCCTCCCTCATTCTCTCCTCCCTCACTCTCTCCTCACTCACTCTCTCCTCCCTCTCTATCCCCACCCTCACTCTGCCGTCCCTCACTCTTCCCTCCCTCACTATCTCCACCCTCGCTCTCCTCCCTCACTCTCTCCTCCCTCACTCTCTCTACCCTCGCTCTCTCCTCCCTCATTCTCTCCTCCCTCACTCTCTCCTCCCTCACTCTCTCTACCCTCGCTCTCTCCTCCCTCACTCTCTCCTCCCTCACTCTCTCCTCCCTCCCTCTCTCCTCCCTCACTCTCTCCTCTCTCCACCCTCGCTCTCTCCTCCCTCGCTCTCTCCTCCCTCACTCTCTCCTCCCTCACTCTCTCTACCCTCGCTCTCTTCTCCCTCACTCTCTCCTCCCTCATTCTCTCCTCTCTCACTCTCTCCTCCCTCACTCTCTCCTCTCTCCACCCTCGCTCTCTCCTCCCTCACTCTCTCCTCCCTCACTCTCTCCTCCCACACTCTCTCCTCCCTCACTCTCTCCTCCCTTACTCTCTCCTCCCTCACTCTATCGTCCCTCACTCTATTCTCCCTCCTCCCTCTCCTCACTCACTCTCTCCTCCCTCACTCTCTCCTCCCTCGCTCTCTCCTCACTCACTCTCTCCTCCCTCGCTCTCTCCTCCCTCACTCTCTCCTCCCTCACTCTCTCCTCCCTCACTCTCTCCTCCCTCACTCACTCCTCCCTCACTATCTCCACCCTCACTCTCTCCTCCCTCACTCTCTCCTCCCTCACTCTCTCCAGCCTCAGTCTCTCCTCCCTCACTCTCTCCTCCCTCTCTCTCTCCTCCCTCACTCTCTCCTCCCTCTCCTCCCTCACTCTATCGTCCCTCATTCTATTCTCCCTCCTCCCTCTCCTCCCTCACTCTCTCCTCCCTCACACTCCCCCCCTCGCTCTATTGTTCCTCCTCCCTCTCACCCTCACTCTCTCCTCACTCACTCTCTCCTCCCTCACTCTCACCTCCCTCACTCTCTCCTCCCTCACTCTCTTCTCACTCTCTCCTCCCTCACTCTCTCCTTCCTCACTCCTCCCTCAGTCTCTCCTCCCTCACTCCCTCCACCCTCACTCACTCCACCCTCATTCTCTCCGCCCTCACTCTCTCCACCCTCACTCTCTCCTCCCTCGCTCTCTCCTCCCTCGCCCTCTCCTCCCTCACTCTCTCCCCCTCACTCTCTCCTCCCTCGCTCTCTCCTTCCTCACTTTCTCCACACTCAGTCTCTCCTCCCTCACTCTCTACTCCCTCACTCTCTCCTCACTAACTCTCTCCTCCCTCACTCTCTCGTCCCTCACTCTCTCCTCCCTCACTCTCTCCTCCCTCACTCTCTCCACCCTCACTCTCTCCACCCTCACTCTCTCCACCTCACTCTCTCCTTCCTCGCTCTCTCCTCCCTCACTTTCTCCACCCTCACTCTCTCCTCCCTCACTCTCTCCACCCTCACTCTCTCCCCCTCACTCTCTCCTCGTTCACTCTCTCCTCCCTCGCTCTCTCCTCCCTCACTTTCTCCACCCTCGCTCTCTCCTCCCTCACTTTCTACCCCTCAATCTCTCCTCGCTCACTCTCTCCTCCCTCACTCACTCCTCCCTCGCTCTCTCCTCCCTCACTCTCTCCTCCCTCACTCTCTCCTCCCTCACTCACTCCTCCCTCACTCTCTCCTCCCTCACTGTCTCCTCCCTCACTCTCTCCTCCCTCATTCTCTCCTCCCTCACTCTCTCCTCACTCACTCTCTCCTCCCTCTCTATCCCCACCCTCACTCTGCCGTCCCTCACTCTTCCCTCCCTCACTATCTCCACCCTCGCTCTCCTCCCTCACTCTCTCCTCCCTCACTCTCTCTACCCTCGCTCTCTGCTCCCTCATTCTCTCCTCCCTCACTCTCTCCTCCCTCACTCTCTCTACCCTCGCTCTCTCCTCCCTCACTCTCTCCTCCCTCACTCTCTCCTCCCTCCCTCTCTCCTCCCTCACTCTCTCCTCTCTCCACCCTCGCTCTCTCCTCCCTCGCTCTCTCCTCCCTCACTCTCTCCTCCCTCACTCTCTCTACCCTCGCTCTCTTCTCCCTCACTCTCTCCTCCCTCATTCTCTCCTCTCTCACTCTCTCCTCCCTCACTCTCTCCTCTCTCCACCCTCGCTCTCTCCTCCCTCACTCTCTCCTCCCTCACTCTCTCCTCCCACACTCTCTCCTCCCTCACTCTCTCCTCCCTTACTCTCTCCTCCCTCACTCTATCGTCCCTCACTCTATTCTCCCTCCTCCCTCTCCTCACTCACTCTCTCCTCCCTCACTCTCTCCTCCCTCGCTCTCTCCTCACTCACTCTCTCCTCCCTCGCTCTCTCCTCCCTCACTCTCTCCTCCCTCACTCTCTCCTCCCTCACTCTCTCCTCCCTCACTCTCTCCTCCCTCACTCTCTCCACCCTCACTCTCTCCTCCCTCACTCTCTCCTCCCTCACTCTCTCCTCCCTCACTCTCTCCTCCCTCACTCTTCCCTCGCTCACTATCTCCACACTCGCTCTCCTCCCTCACTCTCTCCTCCCTCACTCTCTCTACCCTCGCTCTCTCCTCCCTCACTCTCTCCTCCCTCATTCTCTCCTCCCTCACTCTCTCCTCCCTCACTCTCTCCTCCCTCGCTCTCTCCTCTCTCCACCCTCGCTCCCTCCTCCCTCACTCTCTCCTACCTCACTCTCTCCTCCCTTACTCTCTCTACCCTCGCTCTCTCCTCCCTCACTCTCTCCTCCCTCATTCTCTCCTCCCTCACTCTCTCCTCCCTCACTCTCTCCTCTCTCCACCCTCGCTCTCTCCTCCCTCTCTCTCTCCACCCTCACTCTCTCCTCCCTCACTCTCTCCAGCCTCAGTCTCTCCTCCCTCACTCTCTCCTCCCTCACTCTCTCCTCCCTCACTCTCTCCTCCCACTCCTCCCTCACTCTATCGTCCCTCATTCTATTCTCCCTCCTCCCTCTCCTCCCTCACTCTCTCCTCTCTCACACTCCCCCCCTCGCTCTATTGTCCCTCCTCCCTCTCACCCTCACTCTCTCCTCACTCACTCTCTCCTCCCTCACTCTCACCTCCCTCACTCTCTCCTCCCTCACTCTCTTCTCACTCTCTCCACCCTCACTCTCTCCTTCCTCACTCCTCCCTCACTCTCTCCTCCCTCACTCTCTCCACCCTCACTCTCTCCTCCCTCAGTCTCTCCTCCCTCACTCCCTCCACCCTCACTCACTCCACCCTCATTCTCTCCGCCCTCACTCTCGCCACCCTCACTCTCTCCTCCCTCGCTCTCTCCTCCCTCGCTCTCTCCTCCCTCGCTCTCTCCTCAATCACTCTCTCCTCCCTCGCTCTCTCCTCCCTCACTTTCTCCACCCTCGCTCTCTCCTCCCTCGCTCTCTCCTCCCAAACTCTCTTCGCCCTCACTCTCTCCTCCCTCACTCTCTCCACCCTCACTCTCTCCCCCTCACTCTCTCCTCCCTCACTCTCTCCTCCCTCGCTCTCTCCTCCCTCAATTTCTCCACCCTCGCTCTCTCCTCCCTCACTCTCTCCTCCCTCACTCTCTCCTCACTCACTCTCTCCTCCCTCACTCTCTCCTCCCTCACTCTATCCGCCCTCACCATCTCCTCACTCACTCTCTCCTCCCTCACTCTCTTCCCTCACTCTCTCCACCCTCACTCTCTCCTCCCTCGCTCTCTCCGCCCTCACTCTCTCCACCCTCACTCTCTCCCCCTCACTCTCTCCTCCCTCGCTCTCTCCTCCCTCACTTTCTCCACACTCAGTCTCTCCTCCCTCACTCTCTACTCCCTCACTCTCTCCTCACTAACTCTCTCCTCCCTCACTCTCTCCTCCCTCACTCTCTCCTCCCTCACTCTCTCCTCCCTCACTCTCTCCACCCTCACTCTCTCCACCCTCACTCTCTCCACCTCACTCTCTCCTCCCTCGCTCTCTCCTCCCTCACTTTCTCCACCCTCGCTCTCTCCTCCCTCATTCTCTCCTCCCTCACTCTCTCCTCCCTCACTCTCTCTACCCTCGCTCTCTCCTCCCTCACTCTCTCCTCCCTCACTCTCTCCTCCCTCACTCTCTCCTCCCTCACTCTCTCCTCTCTCCACCCTCGCTCTATTCTCCCTCCTCCCTCTCCTCACTCACTCTCTCCTCCCTCACTCTCTCCTCCCTCGCTCTCTCCTCACTCGCTCTCTCCTCCCTCGCTCTCTCCTCCCTCACTCTCTCCTCCCTCACTCTCTCCTCCCTCACTCTCTCCTCCCTCACTATCTCCACCCTCACTCTCTCCTCCCTCACTCTCTCCTCCCTCACTTTTCCCTCGCTCACTATCTCCACCCTCGCTCTCCTCCCTCACTCTCTCCTCCCTCACTCTCTCTACCCTCGCTCTCTCCTCCCTCACTCTCTCCTCCCTCATTCTCTCCTCCCTCACTCTCTCCTCCCTCACTCTCTCCTCCCTCGCTCTCTCCTCTCTCCACCCTCGCTCCCTCCTCCCTCACTCTCTCCTACCTCACTCTCTCCTCCCTTACTCTCTCTACCCTCGCTCTCTCCTCCCTCACTCTCTCCTCCCTCATTCTCTCCTCCCTCACTCTCTCCTCCCTCACTCTCTCCTCTCTCCACCCTCGCTCTCTCCTCCCTCACTCTCTCCTCCCTCACTCTCTCCTCCCTCACTCTCTCCAGCCTCAGTCTCTCCTCCCTCACTCTCTCCTCCCTCACTCTCTCCTCCCTCACTCTCTCCTCCCTCTCCTCCCTCACTCTATCGTCCCTCATTCTATTCTCCCTCCTCCCTCTCCTCCCTCACTCTCTCCTCCCTCACACTCCCCCCCTCGCTCTATTGTCCCTCCTCCCTCTCACCCTCACTCTCACCTCACTCACTCTCTCCTCCCTCACTCTCACCTCCCTCACTCTCTCCTCCCTCACTCTCTTCTCACTCTCTCCTCCCTCACTCTCTCCTTCCTCACTCCTCCCTCACTCTCTCCTCCCTCACTCTCTCCACCCTCACTCTCTCCTCCCTCAGTCTCTCCTCCCTCACTCCCTCCACCCTCACTCACTCCACCCTCATTCTCTCCGCCCTCACTCTCGCCACCCTCACTCTCTCCTCCCTCGCTCTCTCCTCCCTCGCTCTCTCCTCAATCACTCTCTCCTCCCTCGCTCTCTCCTCCCTCACTTTCTCCACCCTCGCTCTCTCCTCCCTCGCTCTCTCCTCCCTCACTCTCTTCGCCCTCACTCTCTCCTCCCTCACTCTCTCCACCCTCACTCTCTCCCCCTCACTCTCTCCTCCCTCACTCTCTCCTCCCTCACTCTCTCCTCCCTCACTCTCTCCGCCCTCACCATCTCCTCACTCACTCTCTCCTCCCTCACTCTCACCCTCACTCTCACCTCACTCACTCTCTCCTCCCTCACTTTCTCCACCCTCGCTCTCTCCTCCCTCGCTCTCTCCTCCCTCACTCTCTTCGCCCTCACTCTCTCCTCCCTCACTCTCTCCACCCTCACTCTCTCCCCCTCACTCTCTCCTCCCTCACTCTCTCCTCCCTCACTCTCTCCTCCCTCACTCTCTCCTCCCTCACACTCCCCCCCTCGCTCTATTGTCCCTCCTCCCTCTCACCCTCACTCTCACCTCACTCACTCTCTCCTCCCTCACTTTCTCCACCCTCACCACCCTCACTCTGTCCTCCCTCGTTCTCTCCTCAATCACTCTCTCCTCCCTCGCTCTCTCCTCCCTCACTTTCTCCACCCTCGCTCTCTCCTCCCTCGCTCTCACCTCCCTCACTCTCTTCGCCCTCACTCTCTCCTCCCTCACTCTCTTCCCTCACTCTCTCCACCCTCACTCTCTCCTCCCTCGCTCTCTCCACCCTCACTCTCTCCACCCTCACTCTCTCCCCCTCGCTCTCTCCTCCCTCGCTCTCGCCTCCCTCGCTCTCGCCTCCCTCACTCTCTCCTCCCTCACTCTCTCCTCCCTCACTCTCTCCTCCCTCACTCTCTCCTCCCTCACTCTCTCCTCCCTCACTCTCTCCACCCTCACTCTCTCCTCCCTCGCTCTCTCCGCCCTCACTCTCTCCACCCTCACTCTCTCCCCCTCACTCTCTCCTCCCTCGCTCTCGCCTCCCTCGCTCTCGCCTCCCTCACTCTCTCCTCCCTCACTCTCCTCCCTCACTCTCTCCACCCTCACTCTCTCCTCCCTCGCTCTCTCCGCCCTCACTCTCTCCACCCTCACTCTCTCCCCCTCACTCTCTCCTCCCTCGCTCTCTCCTCCCTCACTTTCTCCACCCTCAGTCTCTCCTCCCTCACTCTCTACTCCCTCACTCTCTCCTCACTAACTCTCTCCTCCCTCACTCTCTCCTCCCTCACTCTCTCCTCCCTCGCTCTCTCCTCCCTCACTTTCTCCACCCTCACTCTCTCCCCCTCACTCTCTCCTCGTTCACTCTCTCCTCCCTCGCTCTCTCCTCCCTCACTTTCTCCACCCTCGCTCTCTTCTCCCTCACTTTCTACCCCTCAATCTCTCCTCCCTCACTCTCTCCTCCCTCACTCTCTCCTCCCTCACTCACTCCTCCCTCATTCTCTCCTCCCTCACTGTCTCCTCCCTCACTCTCTCCTCCCTCATTCTCTCCTCCCTCACTCTCTCCTCACTCACTCTCTCCTCCCTCTCTATCCCCACCCTCACTCTGCCGTCCCTCACTCTTCTCTCCCTCACTATCTCCACCCTCGCTCTCCTCCCTCACTCTCTCCTCCCTCACTCTCTCTACCCTCGCTCTCTCCTCCCTCATTCTCTCCTCCCTCACTCTCTCCTCCCTCACTCTCTCTACCCTCGCTCTCTCCTCCCTCACTCTCTCCTCCCTCACTCTCTCCTCCCTCACTCTCTCCTCCCTCACTCTCTCCTCTCTCCACCCTCGCTCTCTCCTCCCTCGCTCTCTCCTCCCTCACTCTCTCCTCCCTCACTCTCTCTACCCTCGCTCTCTTCTCCCTCACTCTCTCCTCCCTCATTCTCTCCTCTCTCACTCTCTCCTCCCTCACTCTCTCCTCTCTCCACCCTCGCTCTCTCCTCCCTCACTCTCTCCTCCCTCACTCTCTCCTCCCACCCTCTCTCCTCCCTCACTCTCTCCTCCCTCACTCTCCTCCCTCACTCTATCGTCCCTCACTCTATTCTCCCTCCTCCCTCTCCTCACTCACTCTCTCCTCCCTCACTCTCTCCTCCCTCGCTCTCTCCTCACTCACTCTCTCCTCCCTCGCTCTCTCCTCCCTCACTCTCTCCTCCCTCACTCTCTCCTCCCTCACTCTCTCCTCCCTCATTCTCTCCTCCCTCACTGTCTCCTCCCTCACTCTCTCCTCCCTCATTCTCTCCTCCCTCACTCTCTCCTCACTCACTCTCTCCTCCCTCTCTATCCCCACCCTCACTCTGCCGTCCCTCACTCTTCTCTCCCTCACTATCTCCACCCTCGCTCTCCTCCCTCACTCTCTCCTCCCTCACTCTCTCTACCCTCGCTCTCTCCTCCCTCACTCTCTCCTCCCTCATTCTCTCCTCCCTCACTCTCTCCTCCCTCACTCTCTCCTCCCTCGCTCTCTCCTCTCTCCACCCTCGCTCACTCCTCCCGCACTCTCTCCTACCTCACTCTCTCCTCCCTTACTCTCTCTACCCTCGCTCTCTCCTCCCTCATTCTCTCCTCCCTCACTCTCTCCTCCCTCACTCTCTCCTCTCTCCACCCTCGCTCTCTCCTCCCTCACTCTCTCCTCCCTCACTCTCTCCTCCCTCACTCTCTCCAGCCTCAGTCTCTCCTCCCTCACTCTCTCCTCCCTCACTCTCTCCTCCCTCACTCTCTCCTCCCTCACTCTCTCCTCCCTCTCCTCCCTCACCCTATCGTCCCTCATTCTATTCTCCCTCCTCCCTCTCCTCCCTCACTCTCTCCTCACTCACTCTCTCCTCCCTCACTCTCACCTGCCTCACTCTCTCCACCCTCACTCTCTTCTCACTCTCTCCTCCCTCACTCTCTCCTTCCTCACTCCTCCCTCACTCTCTCCTCCCTCACTCTCTCCACCCTCACTCTCTCCTCCCTCAGTCTCTCCTCCCTCACTCCCTCCACCCTCACTCACTCCACCCTCATTCTCTCCGCCCTCACTCTCTCCACCCTCACTCTCTCCTCCCTCGCTCTCTCCTCCCTCGCTCTCTCCTCCCTCGCTCTCTCCTCCCTCACTCTCTCCTCCCTCATTCTCTCCTCCCTCACTCTCTCCTCCCTCACTCTCTCCTCTCTCCACCCTCGCTCTCTCCTCCCTCACTCTCTCCTCCCTCACTCTCTCCTCCCTCACTCTCTCCAGCCTCAGTCTCTCCTCCCTCACTCTCTCCTCCCTCACTCTCTCCTCCCTCACTCTCTCCTCCCTCACTCTCTCCTCCCTCTCCTCCCTCACTCTATCGTCCCTCATTCTATTCTCCCTCCTCCCTCTCCTCCCTCACTCTCTCCTCCCTCACACTCCCCCCCTCGCTCTATTGTCCCTCCTCCCTCTCACCCTCACTCTCTCCTCACTCACTCTCTCCTCCCTCACTCTCACCTCCCTCACTCTCTCCTCCCTCACTCTCTTCTCACTCTCTCCTCCCTCACTCTCTCCTTCCTCACTCCTCCCTCACTCTCTCCTCCCTCACTCTCTCCTCCCTCACTCTCTCCTCTCTCCACCCTCGCTCTCTCCTCCCTCGCTCTCTCCTCCCTCACTCTCTCCTCCCTCACTCTCTCTACCCTCGCTCTCTTCTCCCTCACTCTCTCCTCCCTCATTCTCTCCTCTCTCACTCTCTCCTCCCTCACTCTCTCCTCTCTCCACCCTCGCTCTCTCCTCCCTCACTCTCTCCTCCCTCACTCTCTCCTCCCACCCTCTCTCCTCCCTCACTCTCTCCTCCCTCACTCTCCTCCCTCACTCTATCGTCCCTCACTCTATTCTCCCTCCTCCCTCTCCTCACTCACTCTCTCCTCCCTCACTCTCTCCTCCCTCGCTCTCTCCTCACTCACTCTCTCCTCCCTCGCTCTCTCCTCCCTCACTCTCTCCTCCCTCACTCTCTCCTCCCTCACTCTCTCCTCCCTCATTCTCTCCTCCCTCACTGTCTCCTCCCTCACTCTCTCCTCCCTCATTCTCTCCTCCCTCACTCTCTCCTCACTCACTCTCTCCTCCCTCTCTATCCCCACCCTCACTCTGCCGTCCCTCACTCTTCTCTCCCTCACTATCTCCACCCTCGCTCTCCTCCCTCACTCTCTCCTCCCTCACTCTCTCTACCCTCGCTCTCTCCTCCCTCACTCTCTCCTCCCTCATTCTCTCCTCCCTCACTCTCTCCTCCCTCACTCTCTCCTCCCTCGCTCTCTCCTCTCTCCACCCTCGCTCACTCCTCCCGCACTCTCTCCTACCTCACTCTCTCCTCCCTTACTCTCTCTACCCTCGCTCTCTCCTCCCTCATTCTCTCCTCCCTCACTCTCTCCTCCCTCACTCTCTCCTCTCTCCACCCTCGCTCTCTCCTCCCTCACTCTCTCCTCCCTCACTCTCTCCTCCCTCACTCTCTCCAGCCTCAGTCTCTCCTCCCTCACTCTCTCCTCCCTCACTCTCTCCTCCCTCACTCTCTCCTCCCTCACTCTCTCCTCCCTCTCCTCCCTCACCCTATCGTCCCTCATTCTATTCTCCCTCCTCCCTCTCCTCCCTCACTCTCTCCTCACTCACTCTCTCCTCCCTCACTCTCACCTGCCTCACTCTCTCCACCCTCACTCTCTTCTCACTCTCTCCTCCCTCACTCTCTCCTTCCTCACTCCTCCCTCACTCTCTCCTCCCTCACTCTCTCCACCGTCACTCTCTCCTCCCTCAGTCTCTCCTCCCTCACTCCCTCCACCCTCACTCACTCCACCCTCATTCTCTCCGCCCTCACTCTCTCCACCCTCACTCTCTCCTCCCTCGCTCTCTCCTCCCTCGCTCTCTCCTCCCTCGCTCTCTCCTCCCTCACTCTCTCCTCCCTCATTCTCTCCTCCCTCACTCTCTCCTCCCTCACTCTCTCCTCTCTCCACCCTCGCTCTCTCCTCCCTCACTCTCTCCTCCCTCACTCTCTCCTCCCTCACTCTCTCCAGCCTCAGTCTCTCCTCCCTCACTCTCTCCTCCCTCACTCTCTCCTCCCTCACTCTCTCCTCCCTCACTCTCTCCTCCCTCTCCTCCCTCACTCTATCGTCTCTCATTCTATTCTCCCTCCTCCCTCTCCTCCCTCACTCTCTCCTCCCTCACACTCCCCCCCTCGCTCTATTGTCCCTCCTCCCTCTCACCCTCACTCTCTCCTCACTCACTCTCTCCTCCCTCACTCTCACCTCCCTCACTCTCTCCTCCCTCACTCTCTTCTCACTCTCTCCTCCCTCACTCTCTCCTTCCTCACTCCTCCCTCACTCTCTCCTCCCTCACTCTCTCTACCCTCACTCTCTCCTCCCTCAGTCTCTCCTCCCTCACTCCCTCCACCCTCACTCACTCCACCCTCATTCTCTCCGCCCTCACTCTCTCCACCCTCACTCTCTCCTCCCTCGCTCTCTCCTCCCTCGCTCTCTCCTCCCTCACTCTCTCCTCCCTCACTCTCTCCCCCTCACTCTCTCCTCCCTCGCTCTCGCCTCCCTCGCTCTCGCCTCCCTCACTCTCTCCTCCCTCACTCTCCTCCCTCACTCTCTCCACCCTCACTCTCTCCTCCCTCGCTCTCTCCGCCCTCACTCTCTCCACCCTCACTCTCTCCCCCTCACTCTCTCCTCCCTCGCTCTCTCCTCCCTCACTTTCTCCACCCTCAGTCTCTCCTCCCTCACTCTCTACTCCCTCACTCTCTCCTCACTAACTCTCTCCTCCCTCACTCTCTCCTCCCTCACTCTCTCCTCCCTCGCTCTCTCCTCCCTCACTTTCTCCACCCTCACTCTCTCCCCCTCACTCTCTCCTCGTTCACTCTCTCCTCCCTCGCTCTCTCCTCCCTCACTTTCTCCACCCTCGCTCTCTTCTCCCTCACTTTCTACCCCTCAATCTCTCCTCCCTCACTCTCTCCTCCCTCACTCTCTCCTCCCTCACTCACTCCTCCCTCATTCTCTCCTCCCTCACTGTCTCCTCCCTCACTCTCTCCTCCCTCACTCTCTCCTCCCTCACTCTCTCCTCACTCACTCTCTCCTCCCTCTCTATCCCCACCCTCACTCTGCCGTCCCTCACTCTTCTCTCCCTCACTATCTCCACCCTCGCTCTCCTCCCTCACTCTCTCCTCCCTCACTCTCTCTACCCTCGCTCTCTCCTCCCTCATTCTCTCCTCCCTCACTCTCTCCTCCCTCACTCTCTCTACCCTCGCTCTCTCCTCCCTCACTCTCTCCTCCCTCACTCTCTCCTCCCTCACTCTCTCCTCCCTCACTCTCTCCTCTCTCCACCCTCGCTCTCTCCTCCCTCGCTCTCTCCTCCCTCACTCTCTCCTCCCTCACTCTCTCTACCCTCGCTCTCTTCTCCCTCACTCTCTCCTCCCTCATTCTCTCCTCTCTCACTCTCTCCTCCCTCACTCTCTCCTCTCTCCACCCTCGCTCTCTCCTCCCTCACTCTCTCCTCCCTCACTCTCTCTTCCCACCCTCTCTCCTCCCTCACTCTCTCCTCCCTCACTCTCCTCCCTCACTCTATCGTCCCTCACTCTATTCTCCCTCCTCCCTCTCCTCACTCACTCTCTCCTCCCTCACTCTCTCCTCCCTCGCTCTCTCCTCACTCACTCTCTCCTCCCTCGCTCTCTCCTCCCTCACTCTCTCCTCCCTCACTCTCTCCTCCCTCACTCTCTCCTCCCTCACTCTCTCCTCCCTCACTCTTCCCTCGCTCACTATCTCCACCCTCGCTCTCCTCCCTCACTCTCTCCTCCCTCACTCTCTCTACCCTCGCTCTCTCCTCCCTCACTCTCTCCTCCCTCATTCTCTCCTCCCTCACTCTCTCCTCCCTCACTCTCTCCTCCCTCGCTCTCTCCTCTCTCCACCCTCGCTCACTCCTCCCGCACTCTCTCCTACCTCACTCTCTCCTCCCTTACTCTCTCTACCCTCGCTCTCTCCTCCCTCATTCTCTCCTCCCTCACTCTCTCCTCCCTCACTCTCTCCTCTCTCCACCCTCGCTCTCTCCTCCCTCACTCTCTCCTCCCTCACTCTCTCCTCCCTCACTCTCTCCAGCCTCAGTCTCTCCTCCCTCACTCTCTCCTCCCTCACTCTCTCCTCCCTCACTCTCTCCTCCCTCACTCTCTCCTCCCTCTCCTCCCTCACCCTATCGTCCCTCATTCTATTCTCCCTCCTCCCTCTCCTCCCTCACTCTCTCCTCACTCACTCTCTCCTCCCTCACTCTCACCTGCCTCACTCTCTCCACCCTCACTCTCTTCTCACTCTCTCCTCCCTCACTCTCTCCTTCCTCACTCCTCCCTCACTCTCTCCTCCCTCACTCTCTCCACCCTCACTCTCTCCTCCCTCAGTCTCTCCTCCCTCACTCCCTCCACCCTCACTCACTCCACCCTCATTCTCTCCGCCCTCACTCTCTCCACCCTCACTCTCTCCTCCCTCGCTCTCTCCTCCCTCGCTCTCTCCTCCCTCGCTCTCTCCTCCCTCACTCTCTCCTCCCTCATTCTCTCCTCCCTCACTCTCTCCTCCCTCACTCTCTCCTCTCTCCACCCTCGCTCTCTCCTCCCTCACTCTCTCCTCCCTCACTCTCTCCTCCCTCACTCTCTCCAGCCTCAGTCTCTCCTCCCTCACTCTCTCCTCCCTCACTCTCTCCTCCCTCACTCTCTCCTCCCTCACTCTCTCCTCCCTCTCCTCCCTCACTCTATCGTCCCTCATTCTATTCTCCCTCCTCCCTCTCCTCCCTCACTCTCTCCTCCCTCACACTCCCCCCCTCGCTCTATTGTCCCTCCTCCCTCTCACCCTCACTCTCTCCTCACTCACTCTCTCCTCCCTCACTCTCACCTCCCTCACTCTCTCCTCCCTCACTCTCTTCTCACTCTCTCCTCCCTCACTCTCTCCTTCCTCACTCCTCCCTCACTCTCTCCTCCCTCACTCTCTCTACCCTCACTCTCTCCTCCCTCAGTCTCTCCTCCCTCACTCCCTCCACCCTCACTCACTCCACCCTCATTCTCTCCGCCCTCACTCTCTCCACCCTCACTCTCTCCTCCCTCGCTCTCTCCTCCCTCGCTCTCTCCTCCCTCACTCTCTCCTCCCTCACTCTCTCCTCCCTCACTCTCTCCTCCCTCACTCTCTCCTCCCTCACTCTCTCCTCCCTCACTCTCTCCTCCCTCACTCTCTCCTCCCTCACTCTATCGTCCCTCACTCTATTCTCTCTCCTCCCTCGCTCTCTCCTCCCTCACTCCCTCTTGAAATGTAGAAACAAAAGGTAGGAGCAGGAGGCGGCCTTTTGGCCCTTCGAGCTGCTCCGCCATTCATCACCATCATGGCTGACCATCCAACTCAATAGCCTAATCCTGCTTTCTCCCCATAGCCTTCGATCCCATTCTCCCCGAGTGCTATATCCAGCCACCTCGTGAATATATACAATGTTTCAGCATCAACTACTTCCTGTGGTAATGAATTCCACAGGCTCACCACTCTCTGGGTGAAGAAATGTCTCCTTCTCTCTGTCCGAAATGGTTCACCCTGAATCCTCAGACTGTGACCCCTGGTTCTGGACACACCCATCATTGGTAACGTCTTCCCTGCATCTACCCTGTCCAGTCCTGTTAGAATTTTATAGTCTCTCTGAGATCCCCCCTCATTCTTCTGAACTCCAGCGAGAACAATCCCGACCGAGTCGATCTCTCCTCATATGACAGTCCCGCCATCTCTGGAATCAGTCTGGTAAACCTTCGCTGCTCTCCCCCGAGAGCAAGAACATCCTTCCTCAGAGAAGGAGACCAAAACTGCCCACAATACTCCAGGTGTGGCCTCACCAAGGCCCTGTACAATTGCAGCAACACATCCCTGCTTCTATACCCGAAACCTCTCGCGATGAAGGCCAACATACCATTAGCCTTCTTTACCGCCTGCTGTACCGGGCAGCACAAGTGGTTAGCACTGTTGCTTCACAGCGCCAGGGTCCCAGGTTCGATTCCGGCTTGGGTCACTGTCTGTGCGGAGTCTGCACGTCCTCCCCGTGTGTGCGTGGGTTTCCTCCGGGTGCTCCGGTTTCCTCCCACAGTCCAAAGACGTGCAGGTTAGGTGGGTTGGCCATGCTAAATTGCCCTTAGTGTCCAAAAAGGTTAGGAGGGGTTATTGGGTTGCGGGGATAGGGTGGAAGTGAGGGCTTAAGTGGGTCGGTGCAGACTCGACGGGCCGAATGGCCTCCTTCTGCACTGTTTGTTCCATGTTCTATCCCTGCCTTGCCTTTATCAGTCGTGGCAAAGGTTATAAAAATAAGATTATGTTGGAGCTGTACAGACATTGGTTTGGCCCCTCTGCACTGTTAATAATCGCACTGGCAATCACAGCTGAAGGTGACACACATCAAGTCTGTCTTTGCAACTGGCTGCAACTGGCACCTGTTAATTTCTTACCGTGTGAGTTTCCGAGGTGAAATACCCCCCAGAGAAAGGCAAACACCAGCACGTGAGCGAGCTTCATCCTGCAGGAGACACAGACACATGACACTCAGTCAACAGGCAGCAGCAGTTAGGGAGACACAAGTACCCCACCCCCCGGGGCAGGTCTGACTGGGACAGGGAGCCAGGCTCCCCTGTGTTGACACCCTGGCGCACAGGCACATGGGCCAATCAGGAGCACTGGATGCTTTCTCCGCATTGGCAACCTGGGCTGATGTTATTCCTCGAGGCCACAGAGCCGATAGAGTAACACATTCACCATGTCAGCAGAGAGCATGTCAATCAGCCCTCACTCCCTGACCAGGCACTGTAAACCCTTCACTATTTATCATCCCTGTTACTGCCTGGCATTGTCGTCAGCTGCCCCTCCCCCAACCCCAGGGAGGACATCAAAATAAAACTTACTGCTAATTGTCGACAAAGTCCCAGGTGACCATAGTGGGGAGAGCTCCCTCTACACTGTCCCCATCAAACACTCCCAGGCCAGGTACAGCACGGGGTTAGATACAGAGTAAAGCTCCCTCTCCACTGTCCCCATCGAACACTCCCAGGACAGGTACAGCACGGGGTTAGATACAGAGTAAAGCTCCCTCTACACTGTCCCCATCAAACACTCCCAGGACAGATACAGCACGGGGTTAGATACAGAGTAAAGCTCCCTCTACACTGTCCCCATCAAACACCCCCAGGACAGGTACAGCACGGGGTTAGATACAGAGTAAAGCTCCCTCTACACTGTCCCCATCAACACTCCCAGGACAGGTACAGCACGGGTTTAGACACAGAGTAAAGCTCCCTCTACACTGTCCCCATCAAACACTCCCAGGACAGGTACAGCACGGGGTTAGATACAGAGTAAAGCTCCCTCCACACTGTCCCCATCAAACACTCCCTGGACAGGTACAGCATGAGGTTAGATACAGAGTAAAGCTCCCTCTGCACTGTCCCCATCAAATACTCCCAGGACAGGTACAGCACGGGGTTAGACACAAAGTAAAGCTCCCTCTACACTGTCCCCATCAAACACTCCCAGGACAGGTACAGCACGGGGTTAGGTACAGAGTAAAGCTCCCTCCACACTGTCCCCATCAAACACTCCCTGGACAGGTACAGCATGAGGTTAGATACAGAGTAAAGCTCCCTCTGCACTGTCCCCATCAAATACTCCCAGGACAGGTACAGCACGGGGTTAGACACAGAGTAAAGCTCCCTCTACACTGTCCCCATCAAACACTCCCAGGACAGGTACAGCACGGGGTTAGATACAGAGTAAAGCTCCCTCTGCACTGTCCCCATCAAACACTCCCAGGACAGGTACAGCACGGGGTTAGATACAGAGTAAAGCTCCCTCTGCACTGTCCCCATCAAATACTCCCAGGACAGGTACAGCACGGGGTTAGACACAGAGTAAAGCTCCCTCTACACTGTCCCCATCAAACACTCCCAGGACAGGTACAGCACGGGGTTAGATACAGAGTAAAGCTCCCTCTGCACTGTCCCCATCAAACACTCCCAGGACAGGTACAGCACGGGGTTAGATACAGAGTAAAGCTCCCTCTGCACTGTCCCCATCAAACACTCCCAGGACAGGTACAGCACGGGGTTAGATACAGAGTAAAGCTCCCTCTGCACTGTCCCCATCAAACACTCCCAGGACAGGTACAGCACGGGGTTAGATACAGAGTAAAGCTCCCTCTGCACTGTCCCCATCAAACACTCCCAGGACAGGTACAGCATGGGGTTAGATACAGAGTAAAGCTCCCTCTACACTTACCCCATCAAACACTCCCAGGACAGGTACAGCACGGGGTTAGATACAGAGTAAAGCTCCCTCTACACTGTCGCCATCAAACACTCCCAGGACAGGGACAGCATGGGGTTAACTACAGAGTAAAGCTCCCTCTACACTGTCGCCATCAAACACTCCCAGGACAGGGACAGCATGGGGTTAACTACAGAGTAAAGCTCCCTCTACACTGTCGCCATCAAACACTCCCAGGACAGGGACAGCACGGGGTTAGATACAGAGTAAAGCTCTCTCTACACTGTCACCATCAAACACTCCCGCGACAGGTACAGCACGGGGTTAGGTACAGAGTAAAGCTCCCTCTACACTGTCGCCATCAAACACCCCCAGGACAGGGACAGCATGGGGTTAACTACAGAGTAAAGCTCTCTCTACACTGTCACCATCAAACATTCCTTCTACACTGTCTAAGGATCTGTATCCCTCTGCTCCCTGCCCATTCATGTATCTGTCCAGATACATCTTAAATGACACGATCGTACCCGCCTCTACCACCTCCGCCGCAATGCATTCCAGACACCCACCACACTCTGCGTAAAGAACTTTCCACGCATATCTCCCTGAAACTTTTCCCCTCTCACCTTGAACTCGTGACCCCTAGTAATTGAGTCCCCCACCCTGGGAAAAAGCTTCTTGTTGTCCATCCTGTCTATACCTCTCATGATTTTGTAGACCTCAATGAGGTCCCCCCTCAACCTCCGTCTTTCTAATGAAAATAATCCTAATCTACTCAACCTCTCTTCATTACCAGGGGTAAGCCATGGGGTACAGGTCTCTGGCACACAGTCTGCCCCTGTTGCTCAGAAGGGAAGGGGGGAGAGGGGTAGAACATTAGTCATTGGAGACTCCATAGTTAGGGGGATAAATAGGAGATTCTGTGGGAACGAGAGAGACTCGCGGTTGGTGTGTTGCCTCCCAGGTGCCAGGGTGCGTGATGTCTCGGATCGTGTTTTCGGGATCCTTAAGGGGGAGGGGGAGCAGCCTCAAGTCGTGGTCCACATAGGTATCAGCGACATAGCTAGGAAAAGGGATAGGGATGTAAGGCAGGAATTCAGGGAGCTAGGGTGGAAACCTAGGACAAACAGAGTTATTATCTCTGGGTTGTTACCCGTGCCACGTGATAGCGAGACGAGGAATAGGGAGAGAGAGGAGTTGAACACGTGGCTACAGGGATGGTGCAGGAGGGAGGGTTTCAGATTTCTGGATAATTGGGGCTCATTCTGGGGTCGGTGGGACCTCTACAAACGGGATGGTCTACACCTGGACCAGAGATGTACCAATATCCTGGGGGGGAAATTTGCTAATGCTCTTCGGGAGGGTTTAAACTAGTTCAGCAGGGGCTTGGGAACCTGAATTGTAGCTCCAGTATACAGGAGGTTCAGAGTAGTGAGGTCATGAGTAATGTTTCAAAGTTGTAGGAGTGTACCGGCAGGCAGGAAGGTGGTTTAAAGTGTGTCTTCTTCAATGCCAGGAGCATCCAGAATAAGGTGGGTGAACTTGCGGCATGGGTTGGTACCTGGGACTTCGATGTTGTGGCCATTTCAGAGACATGGATAGAGCAGGGACAGGAATGGTTGTTGCAGGTGCCGGGATTTAGATATTTCAGTAAGCTCAGGGAAGGTGGTAAAAGAGGGGGAGGGGTGGCATTGTTAGTCAAGTACGAAGTCTTACAACAACAGGTTAAAGTCCAACAGGTTTGTTTCGATGTCACTAGCTTTCGGAGCGCTGCTCCTTCCTCAGGTGAATGAAGAGGATACCTCACCCCAGTCCAACGCCGGCATCTCCATATCATTGTTAGTCAAGGACAGTATTACGGTGGCAGAAAGGACATTTGATGAGGACTCGTCTACTGAGGTAGTATGGGCTAAGGTTAGAAACAGGAAAGGAGAGGTCACCCAGTTGGGAGTTTTCTATAGGCCTCCGAAAAGTTCCAGGGATGTAGAGGAAAGGATTGCAAAGATGATTCTGGCTAGGAGCGAAAGCAACAGGGTAGTTGTTATGGGGGACTTTAACTTTCCAAATATTGACTGGAAACGCTATAGTTCGAGTACTTTAGATGGGTCTGTTTTTGTCCAATGTGTGCAGGAGGGTTTCCTGACACAGTATGTAGATAGGCCAACGAGAGGCGAGGCCATATTGGATTTGGTACTGGGTAATGAACCAGGACAGGTGTTAGATTTGGAGGTAGGTGAGCACTTTGGTGACAGTGACCACAATTCGATTACGTTTACTTTAGTGATGGAAAGGGATAGGTATATACCGCAGGGCAAGAGTTATATCTGGGGGAAAGGCAATTATGATGCGATGAGGCAAGACTTAGGATGCATCGGATGGAGAGGAAATCTGCAGGGGATGGGCACACTGGAAATGTGGAGCTTATTCAAGGAACAACTACTGCGTGTCCTTGATAAGTATGTACCTGTCAGGCAGGGAGGAAGTGGTCGAGCAAGGGAACCGTGATTTACTCTGGCAGTCGACACACTTGCCAAGAGGAAGAAGGAGGCTTATGTAAAGATGAGACTTGAAGGTTCAGCTAAGGCGCTCGAGAGTTACAAGTTAGCTAGGAAGGACCTAAAGAGAGAGCTAAGAAGAGCCAGGAGGGGACATGAGAAGTCTTTGGCAGGTAGGATCAAGGATAACCCTAAAGCTTTCTATAGATATGTCAGGAATAAAAGAATGACTAGGGTAAGAGTAGGGCCAGTCTAGGACAGTAGTGGGAAGTTATGCTTGGAGTCCGAGGAGATAGGAGAGGTGCTAAATGAATATTTTTCGTCAGTATTCACACAGGAAAAAGATAATGTTGTCGCGGAGAATACTGAGATTCAGGCTACTAGACTAGAAGGGCTTGCGGTTCATAAGGAGGAGGTGTTAGCAATTCTGGAAAGTGTGAAAATAGATAAGTCCCCTGGGCCGGATGGGATTTATCCTCGGATTCTCTCGGAAACTAGGGAGGAGATTGCTGAGCCTTTGGCTTTGATCTTTAAGTCATCTTTGTCAACAGGAATAGTGCCAGTAGATTGGAGGATAGCAAATGTTGTCCCCTTGTTCAAGAAGGGGAGGAGAGACAACCCTGGTAACTTTGGACCAGTGAGCCTTACTTCTGTTGTGGGAAAAATCTTGGAAAGGTTTATAAGAGATAGGATGTATAATCATCTGGAAAGGAATAATTTGATTAGACATAGTCAACACGGTCTTGTGAAGGGTAGGCCGTGCCTCACAAACCTTATTGAGTTCTTTGAGAAGGTGACCAAACGGGTGGATGAGGGTAAAGCAGTTGATGTGGTGTATATGGATTTCAGTAAAGCGTTTGATAAGGTTCCCCACGGTAGGCTACTGCAGAAAATACGGAAGCATGGGATTCAGGGAGATTTAGCAGTTTGGATCAGAAATTGGTTAGCTGGAAGAAGACAAAGGGTGGTGGTTGATGGGAAATGTTCAGACTGGAGTCCAGTTACTAGTGGTGTATCACAAGGATCTGTTTTGGGGCCACTGCTGTTTGTCATTTTTATAAACGACCTGGAGGAGGGCGTAGAAGGATGGGTGAGTAAATTTGCAGATGACACTAAAGTTGGTGGAGTGTGGACAGTGCGGAAGGATGTTACAAGTTACAGAGGGACATAGATAAGCTGCAGCGCTGGGCTGAGAGGTGGCAAATGGAGTTTAATGCAGAAAAGTGTGAGGTGATTCATTTTGGAAGGAATCACAGGAAGACAGAGTACTGGGCTAATGGTAAGATTCTTGGCAGTGTGGATGAGCAGAGAGATCTCGGTGTCCATGTACATAGATCCCTGAAAGTTGCCACCCAGGTTGAGAGGGTTGTTAAGAAGGCGTACGGTGTGTTAGCTTTTATTGGTAGAGGGATTGAGTTTCGGAGCCATGAGGTCATGTTGCAGCTGTACAAAACTCTGGTGCGGCCGCATTTGGAGTATTGCGTGCAATTCTGGTTGCCGCATTATAGGAAGGATGTGGAAGCATTGGAAAGGGTGCAGAGGAGATTTACCAGAATGTTGCCTGGTATGGAGGGAAGATCTTATGAGGGAAGGCTGAGGGACTTGAGGCTGTTTTCGTTAGAGAGAAGAAGGTTAAGAGGTGACTTAATTGAGGCATACAAGATGATCAGAGGATTAGATAGGGTGGACAGTGAGAGCCTTTTTCCTCGGATATTGATGTCTAGCACGAGGGGACATACCTTTAAATTGAGGGGAGATAGATATAAGACTGATGTCAGAGGTAGGTTCTTTACTCTGAGAGTAGTAAGGGCGTGGAATGCCCTGCCTGCAACAGTAGTGGACTCGCCAACACTAAGGACATTCAAATGGTCATTGGATAGACATGTGGACGATAAGGGAATAATGTAGATGGGCTTCAGAGTGGTTTCACAGGTCGGCGCAACATCGAGGGCCGAAGGGCCTGTACTGCGCTGCAATGTTCTATGTTCTATAGCTAGCACCCTCCATACCAGGCAACATCCTGGTGAACCTTCTCTGCACCTTCTCCAATCTCCAAAGCATCCACATCCTTTTGGTAATGTGGCGACCAGAACTGCACGCAGTATTCCAAATGTGGCCTAACCAAAGTCCTATACAACTGTAACATGACCTGCCGACTCTTGTACTCAATACCCCGTCCGATGAAGGCAAGCATGCCGTGTGCCTTCTTGACCACTCTATCGACCTGCGCAGCCACCTTCAGGGTACAATGGACCTGAACACCCAGATCTCTCTGTACACCGAACAGGCGCCGGAATGTGACGACTAGGGGCTTTTCACAGTAACTTCATTGAAGCCTACTTGTGACAATAAGCGATTTTCATTTCATTTCATTTCACATCAATTTTCCCCAGGACTCTTCCATTGACCGTATAGTTCGCTCTTGAATTGAATCTTCCAAAATGCATCACCTCGCATTTGCCCAGATTGAACTCCATCTGCCATTTCTCCGCCCAACTCTCCAATCTATCTATATTCTGCTGTATTCTCTGACAGTCCCCTTCACTATCTGCTACTCCACCAATCTTAGTGTCATCTGCAAACTTGCTAATCAGACCACCTATACCTTCCTCCAGATCATTTATGTATATCACAAACAACAGTGGTCCGAGCACGGATCCCTGTGGAACACCACTGGTCACAGTTCTCCATTTTGAGAAACTCCTTTCCACTACTACTCTCTGTCTCCTGTTGCCCAGCCAGTTCTTTATCCATCTAGCTAGTACACCCTGGACCCCATGAGACTTCACTTTCTCCATCAGCCTACCATGGGGAACCTTATCAAATGCCTGACTGAAGTCCACGTATATGACATCTACCGCCCTTCCCTCATCAATCAACTTCGTCACTTCCGCAAAGAATTCTATTAAGTTGGTAAGACATGACCTTCCCTGCACAAAACCATGTTGCCTATCACCGATAAGCCCATTTTCTTCCAAATGGGAATAGATCCTATCCCTCAGTATCTTCTCCAGCAGCTTCCCTACCACTGACGTCAGGCTCATCGGTCTATAATTACCTGGATTATCCCTGCTACCCTTCTTAAACAAGGGGACAACATTAGCAATTCTCCAGTCCTCCGGTACCTCACCCGTGTTCAAGGATGCTGCAAAGATATCTGTTAAGACCCCAGCTATTTCCTCTCTCACTTCCCTCAGCAACCTGGGATAGATCCCATCCGGACCTGGGGACGTGTCCACCTTAATGCCTTTTATAATACCAACACACCCTCCCTCCTTATGCCGACTTGATCGAGAGTAATCAAACATCTTTCCCTAACCTCAACATCCGCTATGTCCCTCTCCTCAGTGACTATCGATGCAAAGTACTCGTTAAGAACCTCACCCATTTTCTCTGACTCCACGCATAACTAACCTCCTTTGTCCTTGAGTGGGCCAACACTTTCTCTAGTTACCCTCTTGCTCCTTATATATGAATAAAAGGCTTTGGGATTTTCCTTAACCCTGTTTGCTAAAGATATTTCATGAGCCCTTTTAGCCTTCTTGATTCCTCGTTTCAGATTGGTCCTACATTCCCGATATTCTTCCAAAGTTTCATCTGTCTTCAGTCGCCTAGACTTTACGTATGCTTCCTTTTTCCTCTTAGCTAGTCTCACAATTTCACCTGTCATCCATGGTTCCCTAATCTTGCCATTTCAATCCCTCATTTTCACAGGGACATGTCTGTCCTGCACTCTAATCAACCTCTCTTTAAAAGCCTCCCACATGTCAAATGTGGATTTACCTTCAAACAGCTGCTCCCAACCCACATTCCCCAGCTCCTGCCGAATTTTGGTATAGTTGGCCTTTCCCCAATTTAGCACTCTTCCTTTAGGACCACTCTCGTCTTTGTCCATGAGTATTCTAAAACTTACAGATGTTGGGAAAATTAAAATCTATCACCACCACCCTGTTGCTCCTACATCTTTCCATAATCTGTCTACATATTTGTACCTCTATCTCACGCTCGCTGTTGGGAGGTCTGTAGTACAGCCCCAACATTGTTACTGCACCCTTCCTATTTCTGAGCTCTGCCCATATCGCCTCACTGCTCGAGTCCTCCACAGTGCCCTCCTTCAGCACAGCTGTGATATCCTCTCTGACCAGTAATGCAACTCCTCCACCCCTTTTACCTCCCTCTCTATCCCGCCTGAAGCATCGATATCCTGGGATATTTAGTTGCCAATCATGCCCGTCCCTCAACTAAGTCTCAGTAATACCAATAACATCATACTCCCAGGTACTAATCCAAGCCCTAAGTTCATCTGCCTTACCTGCTACACTTCTTGCATTAAAACAAATGCACCTCAGACCACCTGTCCCTTTGCGTTCATCACCTGCTCCCTGCCTACTCTTCCACTTAGTCACGCTGACTTCATGATCTAGTTCCTTACAGGCTTTAGTTACTACCTCCTTACTGTCCACTAACCTCCTCATTTGTTTCCCATCCCCCTGCCACATTAGTTTAAACCCTCCCCAACAGCGTTAGCAAAAGCGCCACAGAGTAATACTCCCTCTACACTGTCCCCATCAAACACTCCCAGGACAGATACAGCACGGGGTTAGATACAGAGTAAAGCTGCCTTTACACTGTCCCCATCAACCACTCCCAGGATAGGTACAGCACGGGATTAGATACAGAGTAAAGCTCACTCTACACTGTCCCCATCAAACACTCCCAGGACAGGTACAGCACGGTGGTAGATACAGAGTAAAGCTCCCTCTACACTGTCCCCATCAAACACTCCCAGGACAGGTACAGCACGGGGTTAGATACAGAGTAAAGCTCCCTCTACACTGTCCCCATAAAACACTCCCAGGACAAGTACAACACGGGGTGAGATACAGAGTAAAGCTCCCTCTACACTGTCCCCATCAAACACTCCCAGGACAGGTACAGCACGGGGTGAGATACAGAGTAAAGCTCCCTCTACACTGTCCCCATCAAACACTCCCAGGACAGGTACAGCACGGGGTTAGATACAGAGTAAAGCTCCCTCTACACTGTCCCCATCAAACACCACCAGGACAGGTACAGCACGGGGTTAGATACAGAGTAAAGCTCCCTCTACACTGTCCCCATCAAACACTCCCAGGACAGGTACAGCACGGGGTTAGATACAGAGAAAAGTTCCCTCTACACTGTCCCCATCAAACACTCCCAGGACAGTTACAGCACGGGGTAAGATACAGAGTAAAGCTCCCTCTACAGGGGCAGCACGGTAGCATAGTGGTTAGCACAATTGCTTCACAGCTCCAAGGTCCCAGGTTCGATTCCGGCTTGGGTCACTGTCTGTGCGGAGTCTGCACATCCTCCCCGTGTGTGCGTGGGTTTCCTCCGGGTGCTCCGGTTTCCTCCCACAGTCCAAAGATGTGCAGTTTAGGTGGATTGGCCATGAAAAATTGCCCTTAGTGTCCAAAATTGCCCTTTGTGTTGGGTGGGGTTACTGGGTTATGGGGATACGGTGGAGGTGTTGACCTTGGTGGGGTGCTCTTTCCAAGAGCCGGTGCAGACTCGATGGGCCGAATGGCCTCCTTCTGCACTGTAAATTCTATGATACACTGTCCCCATCAAACACCCCCAGGACAGGTACAGCACGGGGTTAGATACAGAGTAAAGCTCCCTCTACCCTGTCCCCATCAAACACCCCCAGGACAGAGACTGCACGGCGTTAGATACAGAGTAAAGCTCCCTCCGCACTGTCCCCATCAAACACTCCCAGGACAGGTACAGCACGGGGTTAGATACAGAGTAAAGCTCCCTCTACACTGTCCCCATCAAACACTCCCAGGACATGTACAGCACGGTGTTAGATACAGAGTAAAACTCCCTCTACATTGTCCCCATCAAACACTCCCAGGACAGGTACAGCACTGTGTTATATACAGAGTAAAGCTCCCTCTCCACTGTCTCCATCAAACACTCCCAGGACAGGTACAGCACTGTGTTAGATACAGAGTAAAGCTCCCTCTCCACTGTCCCCATCAAACACTCGCAGGACAAGTACAGCACGGGGTTAGAGACAGAGTAAAGCTCCCTCTACACTGTCCCCGTCAAACACTCCCAGGACAGGTACAGCACGGGGTTAGATACAGAGTAAAGCTCCCTCTCTACTGTCCCCATCAAACACTCCCAGGTGACAGGTACAGCATGGGGTTAGATACAGAGTAAAGCACCCTCTACACTGTCCCCATCAAACACTCCCAGGACAGGTACAGCATGGGGTTAGATACAGAGTAAAGCTCCCTCTACACTGTCCCCATCAAACACTCCCAGGACAGGTAAAGCACGGGGTTAGATACAGAGTAAAGCTCCCTCTACACTGTGCCCATCAAACACTCCCAGGACAGGTACAGCACGGGGTTAGATACAGAGTAAAGCTCCCTCTACACTGTCCCCATCAAACACTCCCAGGACAGTTACTGCACGGGGTTAGATACAGAGTAAAGCTCCTTCTACACTGTCCCCATCAAACACTCCCAGGACAGGTACAGCACGGGGTTAGATACAGAGTAAAGCTCCCTCTACACTGTCCGCATCAAACACCCCCAGGACAGGTACAGCATGGGTTGGATACAGAGTAAAGCTTCCTCTACACTGTCCCCATCAAACACTCCCAGGACAGGTACATCACAGGGTTAGATACAGAGTAAAGAACCCTCTACCCTGTCCCCATCAAACACTCCCAGGACAGGTACATCACGGGGTTAGATACAGAGTAAAGCTCCCTCTTCACTGTCCCCATCAAACACTCCCAGAACAGGTATAGCACGGGGTGAGATACAGAGTAAAGCTCCCTCTTCACTGTCCCCATCAAACACTCCCAGGACAGGTACAGCATGGGGTTAGATACAGAGTAAAACTCCCTCTACACTATCCCCATGAAACACTCCCAGGATAGGTACAGCACGGGGTTAGATACAGAGTAAAGCTCCCTCTACACTGTCCCCATCAAACACTCTCGGACAGGTACAGCACGGGGTTAGATTCAGAGTAAATCTCCCTCTACACTGTCCACATCAAACACTCCCAGGACAGGTACAGCACGGGGTTAGATACAGAGTAAAGCTCCCTCTACACTGTCCCCATCAAACACTCCCTGGACAGGTACAGCATGGTGTTAGACACAGAGTAAAGCTCCCCCTCCACTGCCCCCATCAAACACTCCCAGGATAGGTACAGCACGGGGTTCGATACAGAATAAAGCTCCCCCTCCACTGCCCCCATCAAACACTCCCAGGATAGGTACAGTACGGGGTTAGATACAGAGTTAAACTCCCTATACATTGTCCCCATCAAACATTCCCAGGACAGGTACAGCACGGGGTTAGATACAGAGTAAAACTCCCTCTACACTGTCCCCATCAAACACTCCCATGACAGGTACAGCACGGGGTTAGATACAGAATAAATCTCCCATTCCACTGTCCCCATCAAACACTCCCTGGACAGGTACTGCACGGGGTTAGATACAGAGTAAAGTTCCCTCTGCACAGTCCCCATCAAACACCCCCAGGACAGGTACAGCACGGGGTTAGATACAGAATAAAGCTCCCTCTCCATTGTCCCCATTAAACATTCCCAGGAGAGTTACAGCACGGGGTTAGATACAGAGTAAAGCTCCCTCTACACTGTCCCCATCAAACACTCCCAGGACAGGTACCGCACGGGGTTAGACACAGACTAAAGCTCCCTTTCCACGGTCCCCATCAAACATTCCCAGGACAGGTACAGCACGGGGTTAGATACAGAGTAAAGCTCCATCTACACTGTCCCCATCAAACACTCCCAGGACAGGTACAGCACGGGGTAAGGTACAGAGTAAAGCTCCCTCTACACTGTGCCCATCAAACATTCCCAGGACAGGTACAACACGGGGATAGATACATAATGAAGCTCCCTCTACACTGTCCCCATCAAATACTCCCAGGACATGTACAGCACGGGGTTAGATACGGAGTAAAGCTCCCTCTACACTGTCCCCATCAAACATTCCCAGGACAAGTACAGCACGGGGTGAGATACAGAGTAACGCTCCCTCTACACTGTCCCCATCAAACACTCCCAGGACAGGTACAGCACGGGGTTAGATACAGAGTAACGCTCCCTCTACACTGTCCCCATCAAACACTCCCAGGACAGGTACATCACAGGGTTAGATACAGAGTGAAGCTTCCTCTTCACTGTCCCCATCAAACAATCCCAGGACAGGTACATCACGGGGTTAGATACAGAGTAAAGCTCCCTCTTCACTGTCCCCATCAAACACTCCCAGGACAGGTACAGCACGGGGTTAGATACAGAGTAAAGCTCCCTTTCCACTGTCCCCATCAAACACTCCCAGGACAGGTACTGCACGGGGTTAGATACAGAGTATAGCTCCCTCTACACTGTCCCCATCAACCATTCCCAGGACAGGTACTGCACGGGGTTAGATACAGAGTAAAGCTCCTTCTACACTGTCCCCATCAAACACTCCCAGGACAGAGACTGCACGGTGTTAGATACAGAGTAAAGCTCCCTCTGCACTGTCCTCATCAAACACTCCCAGGACAGGTACAGCACGGGTTAGATACAGAGTAAAGCTCCCTCTACACTGTCCCCATCAAACACTCGCAGGACAAGTACAGCACGGGGTTAGAGCCAGAGTAAAGCTCCCTCTACACTGTCCCCATCAAACACTCCCTGGACAGGTACAGCATGGTGTTAGACACAGAGTAAAGCTCCCTCTACACTCTCCCCATCAAACACTCCCAGGATAGGTACAGCACGGGGTTAGATACAGAGTAAAACTCCCTATACATTGTCCCCATCAAACATTCCCAGGACAGGTACAGCACGGGGTTAGATACAGAGTAAAACTCCCTCTACACTGTCCCAATCAAACACTCCCAGGACAGGTACAGCACGGGGTTAGATACAGAGTAAAGCTCCCATTCCACTGTCCCCATCAAACACTCCCTGGACAGGTACTGCACGGGGTTAGATACAGAGTAAAGCTCCCTCTGCACTGTCCCCATCAAACACCCCCAGGACAGGTACAGCACGGGGTTAGATACAGAATAAAGCTCCCTCTCCATTGTCCCCATTAAACATTCCCAGGAGAATTACAGCACGGGGTTAGATACAGAGTAAAGCTCCCTCTACACTGTCACCATCAAACACGCCCAGGACAGGTACAGCACTGTGTTAGATACAGAGTAAAGCTCCCTCTACACTGTCCCCATCAAACATTCCCAGGACAAGTACAGCACGGGGTGAGATACATAGTAACGCTCCCTCTACACTGTCCCCATCAAACAATCCCAGGACAGGTACATCACGGGGTTAGATACAGAGTAAAGCTCCCTCTTCACTGTCCCCATCAAACATTCCCAGGACAGGTACAGCACGGGGTTAGATACAGAGTAAAGCTCCCTTTACACTGTCCCCATCAAACACTCCCAGGACAGGTACTGCACGGGGTTAGATACAGAGTAAAGCTCCTTCTACACTGTCCCCATCAAACACTCCCAGGACAGGTAAAGCACGGGGTTAGATACAGAGTAAAGCTCCATCTACACTGTCCCCATCAAACATTCCCAGGACAGGTACAGCACGGGGTTAGATACAGAGTAAATCTCCCTCTATACCGTCCCGATCAAACACTCCCAGGACAGGTACAGCACGGGGTTACATACAGAGTAAAGCTCCCTCTACACTGTCCCCATCAAACAATCCCAGGACAGGTGCAGCACGGGGTTAGATACAGAGTAAAACTCCCTCTACACTGTCCCCATCAAACACCACCTGGACAGAGACTGCACGGCGTTAGATACAGAGTAAAGCTCCCTCCGCACTGTCCCCATCAAACACTCCCAAGACAGGTACAGCACGGGGTTAGATACAGAGTAAAGCTCCCTCTACACTGTCCCCATCAAACACCACCAGGACAGAGACTGCATGGCGTTAGATACAGAGTAAAGCTCCCTCCGCACTGTCCCCATCAAACACTCCCAGGACAGGTACAGCACGGGATTAGATACAGAGTAAAGCTCCATCTACACTGTCCCCATCAAACACTCCCAGGACAGGTACAGCACGGGGTTAGGTACAGAGTAAAGCTCCCTCTACACTGTGCCCATCAAACATTCCCAGGACAGGTACAACACGGGGATAGATACAGAATGAATCTCCCTCTACACTGTCCCCATCAAACACTCCCAGGACATGAACAGCACGGGGTTAGATACCGAGTAAAGCTCCCTCTACACTGTCCCCATCAAACATTCCCAGGACAAGTACAGCACGTTTGAGATACATAGTAACGCTCCCTCTCCACTGTCCCCATCAAACAATCCCAGGACAGGTACATCACGGGGTTAGATACAGAGTAAAGCTCCCTCTTCACTGTCCCCATCAAACACTCCCAGGACAGGTACAGCACGGGGTTAGATACAGAGTAAAGCTCCCTTTACACTGTCCCCATCAAACACTCCCAGGACAGGTACTGCACGGGGTTAGATACAGAGTAAAGCTCCTTCTACACTGTCCCCATCAACCATTCCCAGGACAGGTACTGCACGGGGTTAGATACAGAGTAAAGCTCCTTCTACACTGTCCCCATCAAACACTCCCAGGACAGGTAAAGCACGGGGTTAGATACAGAGTAAAGCTCCATCTACACTGTCCCCATTAAACACTCCCAGGACAGGTACAGCACGGGGTTAGATACAGAGTAAATCTTCCTCTACACCGTCCCCATCAAACACTCCCAGGCCAGGTACTGCACGGGGTTAGATACAGAGTAAAGCTCCCTCTACACTGTCCCCATCAAACAATCCCAGGACAGGTGCAGCACGGGGTTAGATACAGAGTAAAGCTCCCTCTACACTTTCCCCATCAAACACCACCAGGACAGAGACTGCACGGCGTTAGATACAGAGTAAAGCTCCCTCCGCACTGTCCCCATCAAACACTCCCAGGACAGGTACAGCACGGGGTTAGATACAGAGTAAAGCTCCCTCTACACTGTCCCCATTAAACACTCCCAGGACAGAGACTGCACGGTGTTAGATACAGAGTAAAGCTCTCTCTACACTGTCCCCATCAAACACTCCCAGGACAGGTACAGCACGGTGTTAGATACAGAGTAAAACTCCCTCTACACTGTCCCCATCAAACACCCCCAGGACAGAGACTGCACGGTGTTAGATACAGAGTAAAGCTCTCTCTACACTGTCCCCATCAAACACTCCCAGGACAGGTACAGCACGGGGTTAGATACAGAGTAAAGCTCTCTCTACACTGTCCCCATCAAACACTCCCAGGACAGGTACAGCACGGTGTTAGATACAGAGTAAAGCTCCCTCTACACTGTCCCCATCAAACACTCCCAGGACAGGGACAGCACGGGGTTAGATACAGAGTAAAGCTCCCTCTGCACTGTCCTCATCAAACACTCCCAGGACAGGTACAGCACGGGGTTAGATAGAGAGTAAAGCTCCCTCTACACTGTCCCCATCAAACACTCCCAGGACAGGTGTGGTGTTGGGTGCTCTGGTGCACAGATGAGCCAACACAGTTGTATGTGGTACAACTCTATTTTATTATAACTCTTATAATACAGTTCGTTCTGGATACTCTGCACGTGCTGTCTCCCTGAGTGTGTTTGGCAATAGATGTGTCCTGGTTCTCCTCTGCAGCTATTACTGACCACCGGGGGTCGTGTCTGTGCTTTTATATCTTTCTGTCATTGGTTGTGGTGTTGTGTGTTCTGATTTGTCTGTTGGTGTGTCTATCATGATGTGTGTGTTTGAATATCATGACAACAGGTACAGCACGGGGTTAGATACAGAGTAAAGCTCCCTCTACACTGTCCCCATCAAACACTCCCTGGACAGGTACAGCATGGGGTTAGATACAGAGTAAAGCACCCTCTACACTGTCCCCCTCAAACATTCCCAGGACAGGTACAGCACGTGGTTAGATACAGAGTCAAGCTCCCTCTACACTGTCCCCATCAAACACTCCCAGGACAGGTACTGCACGGGGTTAGATACAGAGTAAAGCTCCTTCTACACTGTCCCCATCAAACATTCCCAGGACAGGTACTGCACGGGGTTAGATACAGAGTAAAGCTCCTTCTACACTGTCCCCATCAAACACTCCCAGGACAGGTAAAGCACGGGGTTAGATACAAAGTAAAGCTCCCTCTACACTGTGCCCATCAAACACTCCCAGGACAGGTACAGCACGGGGATAGATACAGAGTAAAGCTCCCTCTACACTGTCCCCATCAAACACTCCCAGGACAGGTACTGCACGGGGTTAGATACAGAGTAAAGCTCCTTCTACACTGTCCCCATCAAACACTCCCAGGACAGGTACAGCACGGGGTTAGATACAGAGTAAAGCTCCCTCTACACTGTCCCCATCAAACACCCCCAGGACAGGTACAGCAAGGGGTTAGATACAGAGTAAAGCTTCCTCTACACTGTCCCCATCAAACACTCCCAGGACAGGTACATCACAGGGTTAGATACAGAGTAAAGAACCCTCTACACTGTCCCCATCAAACACTCCCAGGACAGGTACATCACGGGGTTAGATACAGAGTAAAGCTCCCTCTTCACTGTCCCCATCAAACACTCCCAGAACAGGTACAGCACGGGGTTAGATACAGAGTAAAACTCCCTCTACACTATCCCCATGAAACACTCCCAGGACAGGTACAGCACGGGGTTAGATACAGAGTAAAGCTCCCTCGACACTGTCCCCATCAAACACTCTCGGACAGGTACAGCACGGGGTTAGATACAGAGTAAAGCTCCCTCTGCACTGTCCCCATCAAACACCCCCAGGACAGGTACAGCACGGGGTTAGATACAGAATAAAGCTCCCTCTCCATTGTCCCCATTAAACATTCCCAGGAGAGTTACAGCACGGGGTTAGATACAGAGTAAAGCTCCCTCTACACTGTCCCCATTAAAACACTCCCAGGACAGGTACCGCACGGGGTTAGACACAGAGTAAAGCTCCCTTTCCATGGTCCCAATCAAACACTCCCAGGACAGGTACAGCACGGGGTTAGATACAGAGTAAAGCTCCATCTACACTGTCCCCATCAAACACTCCCAGGACAGGTACAGCACGGGGTTAGGTACAGAGTAAAGCTCCCTCTACACTGTGCCCATCAAACATTCCCAGGACAGGTACAACACGGGGATAGATACAGAATGAAGCTCCCTTTACACTGTCCCCATCAAACACTCCCAGGACATGTACAGCACGGGGTTAGATACCGAGTAAAGCTCCCTCTACACTGTCCCCATCAAACATTCCCAGGACAAGTACAGCACGGGGTGAGATACATAGTAACGCTCCCTCTACACTGTCCCCATCAAACACTCCCAGGACAGGTACAGCACGGGGTTAGATACAGAGTAAAGCTCCCTCTACACTGTCCCCATCAAACAATCCCAGGACAGGTACATCATGGGGTTAGATACAGAGTAAAGCTCCCTCTTCACTGTCCCCATCAAAAACTCCTAGGACAGGTACAGCACGGGGTTAGATACAGAGTAAAGCTCCCTTTACACTGTCCCCATCAAACACTCCCAGGACAGGTACTGCACGGGGTTAGATACAGAGTAAAGCTCCCTCTACACTGTCCCCATCAACCATTCCCAGGACAGGTACTGCACGGGGTTGGATACAGAGTAAAGCTCCTTCTACACTGTCCCCATCAAACACTCCCAGGACAGGTAAAGCACGGGGTTAGATACAGAGTAAAGCTCCGTCTACACTGTCCCCATCAAACACTCCCAGGATAGGTACAGCACGGGGTTAGATACAGAGTAAATCTCCCTCTACCCCGTCCCCATCAAACACTCCCAGGACAGGTACTGTACGGGGTTAGATACAGAGTAAAGCTCCTTCTACACTGTCCCCATCAAACACTCCCAGGACAGGTACAGCACGGGGTTAGATACAGAGTAAAGCTCCCTCTACACTGTCCCCATCAAACACCCCCAGGACAGGTACAGCACGGGGTTAGATACAGAGTAAAGCCTCCTCTACACTTTCTCCATCAAACACTCCCAGGACAGGTACATCACAGGGTTAGATACAGAGTAAAGCTCCCTCTACACTGTCCCCATCAAACACTCTCGGACAGGTACAGCACGGGGTTAGATTCAGAGTAAATCTCTCTCTACACTGTCCACATCAAACACTACCAAGACAGGTACAGCACGGGGTTAGACACAGAGTAAAGCTCCCTCTACACTGTCCCCATCAAACAATCCCAGGATAGGTACAGCACGGGGTTAGATACAGAGTAAAACTCCCTCTACATTGTCCCCATCAAACATTCCCAGGACAGGTACAGCACGGGGTTAGATACAGAGTAAAACTCCCTCTACACTGTCCCCATCAAACACCCCCAGGACAAAGACTGCACGGTGTTAGATACAGAGTAAAGCTCCCTCTGCACTGTCCCCATCAAACACTCCCAGGACAGGTACAGCACGGGGTTAGATACCGAGTAAAGCTCGGTCTACACTGTCCCCATCAAACACTCCCAGGACAGGTACAGCACTGTGTAAGATACAGAGTAAAGCTCCCTCTCCACTGTCCCCATGAAACACTCGCAGGACAGGTACAGCACGGGGTTAGAGACAGAGTAAAGCTCCCTCTACACTGTCCCCGTCAAACACTCCCAGGACAGGTACAGCACGGGGTTAGATACAGAGTAAAGCTCCCTCTCTACTGTCCCCATCAAACACTCCCTGGACAGGTACAGCATGGGGTTAGATACAGAGTAAAGCTCCCGCTACACTGTCCCCATCAAACACTCCCAGGACAGGTACAGCATGGGGTTAGATACAAAGTAAAGCTCCCTCTACACTGTCCCCCTCAAACATTCCCAGGACAGGTACAGCACGGGGTTAGATACAGAGGAAAGCTCCCTCTACACTGTCCCCATCAAACACTCCCAGGACAGGTACTGCACGGGGTTAGATACAGAGTAAAGCTCCTTCTACACTGTCCCCATCAAACATTCCCTGGACAGGTACAGCACGGGGTTAGATACAGAGTAAAGCTCCCTCTTCACTGTCCCCATCAAACACTCCCAGAACAGGTACAGCACGGGGTTAGATACAGAGTAAAGCTCCCTCTACACTGTCCCCATGAAACACTCCCAGGACAGGTACAGCACGGGGTTAGATACAGAGTAAAGCTCCCTCTATACTGTCCCCATCAAACACTCTCGGACAGGTACAGCACGGGGTTAGATTCAGAGTAAATCTCCCTCTACACTGTCCACATCAAACACTCCAAGACAGGTACAGCACGAGGTGAGATACAGAGTAAAGCTCCCTCTACACTGTCCCCATCAAACACTCCCTGGACAGGTACAGCATGGTGTTAGACACAGAGTAAAGCTCCCTCTACACTGTCCCCATCAAACACTCCCAGGATAGGTACAGCACGGGGTTCGATACAGAATAAAGCTCCCTCTCCACTGCCCCCATCAAACACTCCCAGGATAGGTACAGCACGGGGTTAGATACAGAGTAAAACTCCCTCTACATTGTCCCTCTCAAACATTCCCAGGACAGGTACAGCACGGGGTTAGATACAGAGTAAAACTCCCTCTACACTGTCCCCATCAAACACCCCCAGGACAGAGACTGCACGGTGTTAGATACAGAGTAAAGCTCCCTCTGCACTTTCCCCATCAAACACTCCCAGGACAGGTACAGCACGGGGTTAGATACAGAGTAAAGCTCCCTCTCCACTGTCCCCATCAAACACTCGCAGGACAAGTACAGCACGGGGTTAGAGACAGAGTAAAGCTCCCTCTACACTGTCCCCGTCAAACACTCCCAGGACAGGTACAGCATGGTGTTAGACACAGAGTAAAGCTCCCTCTACACTCTCCCCGTCAAACACTCCCAGGACAGGTACAGCATGGTGTTAGACACAGAGTAAAGCTCCCTCTACACTCTCACCATCAGACACACCCAGGATAGGTACAGCACGGGGTTCGATACAGAATAAAGCTCCCTCTCCACTGCCCCCATCAAACACTCCCAGGATAGGTCTAGCACGGGGTGAGATACAGAGTAAAGCTCCCTCTACACTGTCCCAATCAAACACTCCCAGGACAGGTACAGCACGGGGTTAGATACAGAGTAAAGCTCCCTCTACATTGTCCCCATCAAACATTCCCAGGACAGGTACAGCACGGGGTTAGATACAGAGTAAAACTCCCTCTACACTGTCCCAATCAAACACTCCCAGGACAGGTACAGCACAGGGTTAGATACACAGTAAAGCTCCCTCTACCCTGTCCCCATCAAACACTCCCAGGACAGGTACAGCACGGGGTTAGATACATAGTAAAGCTCCCATTCGACAGTCCCCATCAAACACTCCCTGGACAGGTACTGCACGGGGTTAGATACAGAGTAAAGCTCCCTCTGCACTGTCCCCATCAAACACCCCCAGGACAGGTACAGCACGGGGTTAGATAGAGAATAAAGCTCCCTCTCCATTGTCCCCATTAAACATTACCAGGAGAGTTACAGCACAGGGTTAGATACAGAGTAAAGCTACCTCTACACTGTCCCCATCAAACACTCCCAGGACAGGTACCGCACGGGGTTAGACACAGAGTAAAGCTCCCTTTCCACGGTCCCCATCAAACACTCCCAGGACAGGTACAGCACGGGGTTAGATACAGAGTAAAGCTCCATCTACACTGTCCCCATCAGACACTCCCAGGAAAGATACAGCACGGGGTTAGGTACAGAGTAAAGCTCCCTCTACACTGTGCCCATCAAACATTCCCAGGACAGGTACAACACGGGGATAGATACAGAATGAAGCTCCCTCTACACTGTCCCCATCAAACACTCACAGGACATGTACAGCACGGGGTTAGATACCGAGTAAAGCTCCCTCTACACTGTCCCCATCAAACATTCCCAGGACAAGTACAGCACAGGGTGAGATACATAGTAACGCTCCCTCTACACTGTCCCCATCAAACAATCCCAGGACAGGTCCATCACGGGGTTAGATACAGAGTAAAGCTCCCTCTTCACTGTCCCCATCAAACACTCCCAGGACAGGTACAGCACGGGGTTAGATACAGAGTAAAGCTCACTCTGCACTGTCCCATCAAACACTCCCAGGACAGGTACTGCACGGGGTTAGATACAGAGTAAAGCTCCTTCTACACTGTCCCCATCAAACATTCCCCGGACAGATACTGCACGGGGTTAGATACAGAGTAAAGCTCCTTCTACACTTTCCCCATCAAACACTCCCAGGACAGGTAAAGCATGGGTTTAGATACAGAGTAAAGCTCCCTCTACACTGTCCCCATCAATCACCCCCAGGACAGGTACAGCACGGGGTTAGATACAGAGTAAAGCTTCCTCTACACTGTCCCCATCAAACACTCCCAGGACAGGTACATCACAGGGTTAGATACAGAGTAAAGCTCCCTCTACACTGTCCCCATCAAACACTCCCAGAACAGGTACAGCACGGGGTTAGATACAGAGTAAAGCTCCCTCTACACTGTCCCCATCAAACACTCCCAGAACAGGTACAGCAAGGGGTTAGATACAGAGTAAAGCTCCCTCTTCACTGTCCCCATGAAACACTCCCAGGACAGGTACAGCACGGGGTTAGATACAGAGTAAAGCTCCCTCTACACTGTCCCCATCAAACACTCTCGGACAGGTACAGCACTGTGTTAGATACAGAGTGAAGCTCCCTCTCCACTGTCCCCATCAAACACTCGCAGGACAAGTACAGCACGGGGTTAGAGACAGAGTAAAGCTCCCTCTACACTGTCCCCGACAAACACTCCCAGGACAGGTACAGCATGGTGTTAGACACAGAGTAAAGCTCCCTCTACACTCTCCCCATCAGACACACCCAGGATAGGTACAGCACGGGGTTCGATACAGAATAAAGCTCCCTCTCCACTGCCCCCATCAAACACTCCCAGGATAGGTCTAGCACGGGGTGAGATACAGAGTAAAACTCCCTCTACATTGTCCCCATCAAACATTCCCAGGACAGGTACAGCACGGGGTTAGATACAGAGTAAAACTCCCTCTACACTGTCCCAATCAAACACTCCCAGGACAGGTACAGCACGGGGTTAGATACAGAGTAAAGCTCCCTCTACCCTGTCCCCATCAAACACTCCCAGGACAGGTACAGCACGGGGTTAGATACAGAGTAAAGCTCCCTCTGCACTGTCCCCATCAAACACCCCCAGGACAGGTACAGCACGGGGTTAGATACAGAATAAAGCTCCCTCTCCATTGTCCCCATTAAACATTCCCAGGAGAGTTACAGCACGGGGTTAGATACAGAGTAAAGCTCCCTCTACACTGTCCCCATCAAACACTCCCAGGACAGGTACCGCACGGGGTTAGACACAGAGTAAAGCTCCCTTTCCACGGTCCCCATCAAACACTCCCAGGACAGGTACAGCACGGGGTTAGATACAGAGTAAAGCTCCATCTACACTGTCCCCATCAAACACTCCCAGGAAAGGTACAGCACGGGGTTAGGTACAGAGTAAAGCTCCCTCTACACTGTGCCCATCAAACATTCCCAGGACAGGTACAACACGGGGATAGATACAGAATGAAGCTCCCTCTACACTGTCCCCATCAAACACTCCCAGGACAGGTACTGCACGGGGTTAGATACAGAGTAAAGCTCCCTCTACACTGTCCCCATCAAACACTCCCAGGACAGGTACAGCACGGGGTTAGATACAGAGTAAAGCTCCCTCTACACTGTCCCCATCAAACACCCCCAGGACAGGTACAGCACGAGGTTAGATACAGAGTAAAGCTCCCTCTACACTGTCCCCATCAAACACTCCCAGAACAGGTACAGCACGGGGTTAGATACAGAGTAAAGCTCCCTCTTCACTGTCCGCCATGAAACACTCCCAGGACAGGTACAGCACGGGGTTAGATACAGAGTAAAGCTCCCTCTACACTGTCCCCATCAAACACTCTCGGACAGGTACAGCACGGGGTTAGATTCAGAGTAAATCTCCCTCTACACTGTCCACATCAAACACTCCCAAGACAGGTACAGCACGGGGTTAGATACAGAGTAAAGCTCCCTCTACACTGTCCCCATCAAACACTCCCTGGACAGGTACAGCATGGTGTTAGACACAGAGTAAAGCTCCCTCTACACTGTCCCCAAACAAACACTCCCAGGATAGGTACAGCACGGGGTTCGATACAGAATAAAGCTCCCTCTCCACTGCCCCCATCAAACACTCCCAGGATAGGTACAGCACGGGGTTAGATACAGAGTAAAACTCCCTCTACACTGTCCACATCAAACACTCCCAAGACAGGTACAGCACGGGGTTAGATACAGAGTAAAGCTCCCTCTACACTATCGCAATCATACACTCCCAGGACAGGTACAGCACGGGGTTAGATACAGAGTAAAGCTCCCTCTACACTGTCCCCATCTAACACTCCCAGGACAGGTACAGCACGGGGTTAGATACAGAGTAAAGCTCCCATTCCACTGTCCCCATCAAACACCCCCAGGACAGGTACAGCACGGGGTTAGATACAGAATAAAGCTCCCTCTCCATTGTCCCCATTAAACATTCCCAGGAGAGTTACAGCACGGGGTTAGGTACAGAGTAAAGCTCCCTGTACACTGTGCCCATCAAACATTCGCAGGACAGGTACAACACGTGGATAGATACAGAATGAAGCTCCCTCTACACTGTCCCCATCAAACACTCCCAGGACATGTACAGCACGGGGTTAGATACCGAGTAAAGCTCCCTCTACACTGTCCCCATCAGGCATTCCCAGGATAAGTACAGCAAGGGGTGAGATACAGAGTAAAGCTCCCTCTCCACTGTCCCCATCAAACGCTCCCAGGACAGGTACATCACGGGGTTACTCCCAGGACAGGTACAGCACGGGGTTAGATACAGAGTAAAACTCCCTCTACACTGTCCCCATGAAACACTCCCAGGACAGGTACAGCATGGGGTTAGATACAGAGTAAAGCTCCCTCTTCACTGTCCCCATCAAACACTCCCAGGACAGGTACAGCACGGGGTTCGATACAGAGTAAAGCTCCCTCTACACTGTCCCCATCAAACACTCCCGGTACAGGTACAGCATGGGGTTAGATACAGAGTAAAGCTCCCTCTTCACTGTCCCCATCAAACACTCCCAGGACAGGTACAGCACGGGGTTAGATACAGAGTACAGCTCCCTCTACACTGTCCCCATCAAACACTCCCAGGACAGCTACAGCACGGGGTTAGGTACAGAGTAAAACTCCCTCTACACTGTCCCCATCAAACACTCCCAGGACAGGTACAGCACGGGGTTAGATACAGAGTAAAGCTTCCTCTGCACTGTCCCCATCAAACACCCCCAGGACAGGTACAGCACGGGGTTAGATACAGAATAAAGCTCCCTCTCCATTGTCCCCATTAAACATTCCCAGGAAAGTTACAGCACGGGGTTAGATATAGAGTAAAGCTCCCTCTACACTGTCCCCATCAAACACTCCCAGGACAGGTACCGCACGGGGTTAGATACAGAGTAAAGCTCCCTTTCCACGGTCCCCAGCAAAACACTCCCAGGACAGGTACAGCACGTGGTTCGATACAGAGTAAAGCTCCATCTACACTGTCCCCATCAAACACCCCCAGGACAGGTACAGCACGGGGTTAGATACAGAATAAAGCTCCCTCTCCATTGTCCCCATTAAACATTCCCAGGAGAGTTACAGCACGGGGTTAGATACAGAGTAAAGCTCCCTCTACACTGTCCCCATCAAACACTCCCAGGACAGGTACAGAACGGGGTTAGGTACAGAGTAAAGCTCCCTCTACACTGTGCCCATCAAACATTCCCAGGACAGGTACAACACGTGGATAGATACAGAATGAAGCTCCCTCTACACTGTCCCCATCAAACACTCCCAGGACATCTACAGCACGGGGTTAGATACCGAGTAAAGCTCCCTCTACACTGTCCCCATCAGACATTCCCAGGACAAGTACAGCACGGGGTGAGATACATAGTAACGCTCCCTCTACACTGTCCCCATCAAACACTCCCAGGACAGGTACATCACGGGGTTACTCCCAGGACAGGTACAGCACGGGGTTAGATACAGAGTAAAACTCCCTCTACACTGTCCCCATGAAACACTCCCAGGACAGGTACAGCACGTGGTTCGATACAGAGTAAAGCTCCCTCTTCACTGTCCCCATCAAACACTCCCAGGACAGGTACAGCTCGGGGTTAGATACAGAGTAAAGCTCCCTCTACACTGTCCCCATCAAACACACCCAGGACAGGTACAGCACGGGGTTAGATACAGAGTAAAGCTCCCTCTACACTGTCCCCATCAAACACTCCCAGGACAGGTACAGCACGGGGTTATATACAGAGTAAAGCTCCCTCTTCACTGTCGCCATCAAACACTCCCAGGAGAGTTACAGCACGGGGTTAGATACAGAGTAAAGCTCCCTCTACACTGACCCCATCAAACACTCCCAGGACAGGTACAACACGGGGTTAGATACAGAGTAAAGCTCCCTCTGCACTGTCCCCATCAAACACTCCCAGGACAGGTACAGCACGGGGTTAGATACAGAGTAAAGCTCCCCCTACACTGTCCCCATCAAACACTCCCAGGACAGGTACAGCACGGGGTTAGATACAGAGTAAAGCTCCCTCTACCCTGTCCCCATCAAACACTCCCAGGACAGGTACAGCACGGGGTTAGATACAGAGTAAAGCTCCCTCTGCACTGTCCCCATCAAACACCCCCAGGACAGGTACAGCACGGGGTTAGATACAGAATAAAGCTCCCTCTCCATTGTCCCCATTAAACATTCCCAGGAGAGTTACAGCACGGGGTTAGATACAGAGTAAAGCTCCCTCTACACTGTCCCCATCAAACACTCCCAGGACAGGTACCGCACGGGGTTAGACACAGAGTAAAGCTCCCTTTCCACGGTCCCCATCAAACACTCCCAGGACAGGTACAGCACGGGGTTAGATACAGAGTAAAGCTCCATCTACACTGTCCCCATCAAACACTCCCAGGAAAGGTACAGCACGGGGTTAGGTACAGAGTAAAGCTCCCTCTACACTGTGCCCATCAAACATTCCCAGGACAGGTACAACACGGGGATAGATACAGAATGAAGCTCCCTCTACACTGTCCCCATCAAACACTCCCAGGACAGGTACTGCACGGGGTTAGATACAGAGTAAAGCTCCCTCTACACTGTCCCCATCAAACACTCCCAGGACAGGTACAGCACGGGGTTAGATACAGAGTAAAGCTCCCTCTACACTGTCCCCATCAAACACCCCCAGGACAGGTACAGCACGGGGTTAGATACAGAGTAAAGCTTCCTCTACACTGTCCCCATCAAACACTCCCAGGACAGGTACATCACAGGGTTAGATACAGAGTAAAGCTCCCTCTACACTGTCCCCATCAAACACTCCCAGAACAGGTACAGCACGGGGTTAGATACAGAGTAAAGCTCCCTCTTCACTGTCCCCCATGAAACACTCCCAGGACAGGTACAGCACGGGGTTAGATACAGAGTAAAGCTCCCTCTACACTGTCCCCATCAAACACTCTCGGACAGGTACAGCACGGGGTTAGATTCAGAGTAAATCTCCCTCTACACTGTCCACATCAAACACTCCCAAGACAGGTACAGCACGGGGTTAGATACAGAGTAAAGCTCCCTCTACACTGTCCCCATCAAACACTCCCTGGACAGGTACAGCATGGTGTTAGACACAGAGTAAAGCTCCCTCTACACTGTCCCCAAACAAACACTCCCAGGATAGGTACAGCACGGGGTTCGATACAGAATAAAGCTCCCTCTCCACTGCCCCCATCAAACACTCCCAGGATAGGTACAGCACGGGGTTAGATACAGAGTAAAACTCCCTCTACATTGTCCCCATCAAACATTCCCAGGACAGGTACAGCACGGGGTTAGATACAGAGTAAAACTCCCTCTACACTGTCGCAATCATACACTCCCAGGACAGGTACAGCACGGGGTTAGATACAGAGTAAAGCTCCCTCTACACTGTCCCCATCTAACACTCCCAGGACAGGTACAGCACGGGGTTAGATACAGAGTAAAGCTCCCATTCCACTGTCCCCATCAAACACCCCCAGGACAGGTACAGCACGGGGTTAGATACAGAATAAAGCTCCCTCTCCATTGTCCCCATTAAACATTCCCAGGAGAGTTACAGCACGGGGTTAGGTACAGAGTAAAGCTCCCTGTACACTGTGCCCATCAAACATTCGCAGGACAGGTACAACACGTGGATAGATACAGAATGAAGCTCCCTCTACACTGTCCCCATCAAACACTCCCAGGACATGTACAGCACGGGGTTAGATACCGAGTAAAGCTCCCTCTACACTGTCCCCATCAGGCATTCCCAGGATAAGTACAGCAAGGGGTGAGATACAGAGTAAAGCTCCCTCTCCACTGTCCCCATCAAACGCTCCCAGGACAGGTACATCACGGGGTTACTCCCAGGACAGGTACAGCACGGGGTTAGATACAGAGTAAAACTCCCTCTACACTGTCCCCATGAAACACTCCCAGGACAGGTACAGCATGGGGTTAGATACAGAGTAAAGCTCCCTGTTCACTGTCCCCATCAAACACTCCCAGGACAGGTACAGCACGGGGTTCGATACAGAGTAAAGCTCCCTCTACACTGTCCCCATCAAACACTCCCGGTACAGGTACAGCATGGGGTTAGATACAGAGTAAAGCTCCCTCTTCACTGTCCCCATCAAACACTCCCAGGACAGGTACAGCACGGGGTTAGATACAGAGTACAGCTCCCTCTACACTGTCCCCATCAAACACTCCCAGGACAGCTACAGCACGGGGTTAGGTACAGAGTAAAACTCCCTCTACACTGTCCCCATCAAACACTCCCAGGACAGGTACAGCACGGGGTTAGATACAGAGTAAAGCTTCCTCTGCACTGTCCCCATCAAACACCCCCAGGACAGGTACAGCACGGGGTTAGATACAGAATAAAGCTCCCTCTCCATTGTCCCCATTAAACATTCCCAGGAAAGTTACAGCACGGGGTTAGATATAGAGTAAAGCTCCCTCTACACTGTCCCCATCAAACACTCCCAGGACAGGTACCGCACGGGGTTAGATACAGAGTAAAGCTCCCTTTCCACGGTCCCCAGCAAAACACTCCCAGGACAGGTACAGCACGTGGTTCGATACAGAGTAAAGCTCCATCTACACTGTCCCCATCAAACACCCCCAGGACAGGTACAGCACGGGGTTAGATACAGAATAAAGCTCCCTCTCCATTGTCCCCATTAAACATTCCCAGGAGAGTTACAGCACGGGGTTAGATACAGAGTAAAGCTCCCTCTACACTGTCCCCATCATACACTCCCAGGACAGGTACAGAACGGGGTTAGGTACAGAGTAAAGCTCCCTCTACACTGTGCCCATCAAACATTCCCAGGACAGGTACAACACGTGGATAGATACAGAATGAAGCTCCCTCTACACTGTCCCCATCAAACACTCCCAGGACATCTACAGCACGGGGTTAGATACCGAGTAAAGCTCCCTCTACACTGTCCCCATCAGACATTCCCAGGACAAGTACAGCACGGGGTGAGATACATAGTAACGCTCCCTCTACACTGTCCCCATCAAACACTCCCAGGACAGGTACATCACGGGGTTACTCCCAGGACAGGTACAGCACGGGGTTAGATACAGAGTAAAACTCCCTCTACACTGTCCCCATGAAACACTCCCAGGACAGGTACAGCACGTGGTTCGATACAGAGTAAAGCTCCCTCTTCACTGTCCCCATCAAACACTCCCAGGACAGGTACAGCTCGGGGTTAGATACAGAGTAAAGCTCCCTCTACACTGTCCCCATCAAACACACCCAGGACAGGTACAGCACGGGGTTAGATACAGAGTAAAGCTCCCTCTACACTGTCCCCATCAAACACTCCCAGGACAGGTACAGCACGGGGTTATATACAGAGTAAAGCTCCCTCTTCACTGTCGCCATCAAACACTCCCAGGAGAGTTACAGCACGGGGTTAGATACAGAGTAAAGCTCCCTCTACACTGTCCCCATCAAACACTCCCTGGACAGATACAGCACGGGGTTAGATACAGAGTAAAGCTCCCGCTACACTGACCCCATCAAACACTCCCAGGACAGGTACAACACGGGGTTAGATACAGAGTAAAGCTCCCTCTGCACTGTCCCCATCAAACACTCCCAGGACAGGTACAGCACGGGGTTAGATACAGAGTAAAGCTCCCCCTACACTGTCCCCATCAAACACTCCCAGGACAGGTACAACACGGGGTTAGATACAGAGTAAAGCTCCCTCTCCACACTCCCCGTCAAACACTCCCAGGACAGCTCGAGCAGGGGATTGGAAAGTGTTGGCCTTTGCAGGTATGTTCCAATCCAGGTTGGTTCAGGAAGGTCATGTTTGTTGCTGACCCTCTCATTGTTCTGTGTCAGGCTGTGCGTCCTCCCCTCTCCCGATGTTTGTCATTCAGCCCTTGTCCGTTTCAATGCTCACCCCTCAGTAATGTCTCCCCAACACCACAGCAAACCACATTATCTAAGTTTAGACAAGCTTAATTAAAGCTGCAACTCCCAGCTGCTATAAGTCTGTTCAGAAATAGTGATTCCTTACATTATATATATAATGTACATGTAGAATGACACACCTATTCTATCTTATATTCAGCAATAAATATAGGGGTGGGTTTAGAACAGTTGGCTAGGCAGCTGGCTTGTAAAGCAGAACAAGGCCAGCAACGCGGGTTCAATTCCCGTACCGGCGTCCCCGAACAGGCGCCGGAATGTGGCGACTAGGGGCATTTCACAGTAACTTCATTGAAGCCTACTTGTGACAATAAATTATTATTTTAATTATGTATAAGAGGGAAGATCAGCAGCAGCAATAGAACAGAGCGGGAGAAACACTCGGTGCCTGTTGACCAACAGCTTGTGAATTGCCATAGTTACCATCTTGTACAGGTCTGAATGAAGAGGGAAGATTGTTCAATGAATAATTGTGTAGTTTGAGACTGAATGGAGGGGAAGTCAGGCAGACACTGCAGGAAATATCCATTCAAATAAAAGCACCAAGACCCCAGCTGGTGAAATCAGGAAGTGTTGGATCAACTCAGCAGGTCTGGCCCAGATCATCCAATCAGGATCAGACAGCAAGGTACACACGTAATCCCCACCCCCTCCGAATATCTCCTGATGGAGGGTCCTTCACATCTGGCTCAGTACAACCACCCCCGGGGGGGGTGGGCGGGGGGGCGCAGCTCAGGAAATCTGTACAGAAACCCCACTCCCTTTGTAGTGGCACAAGCTGTCATATTCCAGTAAGTATAGAGTTTAAATGCCCCAAAGCTTCTTGGGAAAACTGTAGAGAGAAGGTAAATGGGGTTGGGGAGGCTGATGGAGCAGGCTGGGTAAGGAGGGGGTGAGGGGTCAATTGGGTAGTGATTGGGGGTCAGTTGAATGGTTACACTGAGGGTCCAGAGGGCAGGTGTGTTGTCCATTTGAAGTTCAGACGTCCTGGGCGGTTCCCAGGGAGACCTTGCACTGGGACCTCTGAGGGTCCCGTTGCATTTATCCAGTCTCCAACCACCTGGAGGGTGGAATGTCTGAGCACTGTTGTCGAGGTTTAGGTCCATATCCACTTAACAGGGAGCTAACTATAAAATCCTCACATTCCCCCCACAGCCCTCATCTTGCAATTTCCTCTCCTCTCCCACACATTTATGTTCCTCCCTCTCCAGTTTTCACATTCATTCTTTCACTTACCGAGAACCCCAGATATTTTGCACCTTCTCCCTAATTCTCTGCTCCTGTATTGAGCTGTTTAACTGGTGGAAAATCTTCCTTCCCGCTCTTTCCACAGAGCCCGTCAATTCACTCCTTCCGGGAATTATCCGATTTCTCGTTGGAAAATTATTATTGAAACTGCTTCCACCGCCGTTTCTGACAGCACCTTCCAGATCACGACAATGTAAAGGTGCCAGAGTCCCAGTTGACCCGAGGCTGCGTCCCCTTTGAGGGGGAGAGCTGACCGGTGGAGATTTAACCTGAGGGTCACCACACCTCAGGCGAGGGGCAAGGTTGAGAAGGCGGTGCCTTCATGAATAACCTCAGCCCGGTACGGGGACTGAACCCACACTGCTGTTGTCACTGACCCCCACCCGCCACTCTCACACCACCCTCCCCCCGCCCCACCACCCCCCTCCCACCCCCTCCCTCCACTCTGATTCCTTCGGGGAGGCAGTGCTTTCCCGGCAGTGGTATTGTCACTGGATTAGTAATCCAGAGACCCAGGGTAATGATCTGGGTTCCCAGGTTCAAACCCACCAGGGCTGATGGTGACATTTGAATTCAATAAATATCTGGAACTAAAAGTCTAACGATGACCATGAAACCATTGTCGATTGTTGTAAAAACCCACCTGGGTCACTGCTGTCCTTTAGGGAAGGAAATCTGCCGTCCTTACCCGGTCTGGCCTACATGTGACTCCAGACCCAGAGCAATGTCTCTGAAATGCCCTCAGGGTTGGGCAATAAATACTGACCCAGCGACCCCCACATCACATGAATGAATTTTTTTTAAATGAAGCGATTAATCTGTCTCCCTCTGGTTACCCTCCTGCCACTGGCAACACTTTCTTCTTCCTTACCCACAAAACCCTTCTCGACTATGAACATCTTGATTAAATCTCTTAATAATATCTGCTCTAAGATGAACAATCCCAGTCCCTCCACATGAACCTAACGCCTTTATCAGTGGGGAGGCAATGGTGGAGTTGTACTGCCACTGCACTAGCAATCCAGACACTCAGGGTAATGTCCTGGACTCCCAGGTTCGAATCCCACCAGGGCAGAGTCATTAAAACATCTGCAATTACAAGTCGAATGGTGACCCTGGAACAATTGTTGTGAACGGGAAATCTGCGGTCCTCGCCTACAAGTGACTCCAGACCCACAGCAATGTGGTTGACTCTGAAATGCATCCCAGGGATGAGCAATGAATGTTGGCCCAGCAACATCCCATCAACAAATAAAAAAACTTCTAGTAGTGATAATAATCTTTATTGTCACAAGTAGGCTTACATTGCAATCGTACAATCTACAGTGCAGAAGGAGGCCATTCGGCCCATCGAGTCTGCATTGGCCCTTGGAAAGAGCACCCTATCTAAACCCACACCTCCACCCTATCCCTGTAACCCAGTAACCCCACCTAACCTCTTTGGACACTAAGGGCAATTTAGCATGACCCATTCACTTTAACTGCACATCTTTGGACTGTGGGAGGAAACCGGAGCACCCGGAGGAAACCCACGCAGACACGGGGAGAACGTGCAGACTCCGCACAGACAGTGGCCCAGCGGGGAATCGAACCTGGGACCCTGGCTCTGTGATGATGGGAGTGTATTCTATGATTACAGAAAAACCTAAAATAAAAATCCTTCACAGACACTGGACGGATAGGTAACCCATTGGAGGGGCTGGTCCCTCTCCATCGTCTGACCATTAGGGGCTGGTTTAGCACAGTGGGCTAAACAGCTGGCTTGTAATGCAGAACAAGGCAGCAGCGCGGGTTCAAGTCCCGTACCAGCCTCCCCGAACAGGCGCCGGAATGTGGCGACTAGGGGCTTTTCACAGTAACTTCATTGAAGCCGACTTGTGACAATAAGCCCAGAGACTGTTTTTTTATATTCATACACACGTCACAGGCTGGGCCAGTATTTATTCCCCATCCCTAATTGCCCTTGAGGGGGAAGTTAAGAGTCGGCCACATTGCTGTGGGTCTGGAGTCACATGTCGGCCAGACAGGGTAAGGACGGCAGATTTCCCTCCCTCAAGGACATTAGTGACCCAGATGGGTTTTTACAACGATCAACAATGGTTTCATGGTCATCGTGAGGCTTTTAATTCCAGATATTTTATTGAGTTCAAATTCTACCACCTGCTGTGGTGGGATTTGAACCCAGGACCTCAGATCATTACCCGGGGTCTCTGGATTACTAATGCAGTGACAATGCCACTACCCCACCGCCTCCCCTAACGATGCACATTGAGGAACAGGAGTGTTCGGGATAGTCCCGGTGTGGTGCCACTCCACAATTCCCAAACCACACTCAGACTTCAGGAAAAGCCATCAGGAAAAGTTGCTCACCTTGTGCAGGGTCTTCACCGTTGCTGGAAGTGCCGCTTTGATCACAGTTTATATCCGAGCCGACCGGCTGTGGGTCAGTCTGCACATGGTCACATGCTGCTGAGGGTGGGCTTCAATTGGCTAAGGGCTTGATGCTGTTTGTTCACCTTAGGTAATAATCATTTGAGAAATACCCTCAGAAATAGAAGAACTGGAGAAATGTGTAATGTGTTGGACCGTTAAACAGGGATTGGGAAAGAGGGAATGTTCTGTTTGAAAGGAGAAGTGTCGTCGAGGCCTTTAGTTGTCCATAAACGTGCCCGAAGCAAGAAGGTAGAAAACACCTGAGGTTTATTGCAAAGCAATTATATTTACAACATACATCAGACCCCAGCCGGGCCTGCTGTCCCATACCTGGCCAACTGTATACAGAGCTCAATCAGGAATGTACTCGGGCTCCCCAACCCTTGGAGCTCGTACTCAGCCAGACTCATTGGCGGACTGATTGCTCCAAACCCACAGATCACATGTGGGTTATAACAAGGCCAATAGTTTAGGGGGTGGGGTAGGGTTGGGGGGTCGGGGGTGGGGGTGGGCTGTGTGTGGGGGAGGAGACACCCTGTTTGAGAGTGAGCTGCAATTCAGAACAAGGCCCTGAAATGAAGGTCAGCCTTTCGCCATCATGACTGCTCCAGCCCTCACCTGAGACAGGAAACCTTGATGTCTGAAAACGTCAGGTCGAGGTGAAATGAGGCTGTCACACTAATAATCCCGGCAGCCCAGTCAGTACACTGCAACCACAGGTTTAAATCTGTTACACCAGCTACTGGAATTTAATTAATCAATTCATTAATCTGAAATTAAAACCTAATCTCAGTAATGGTGACCATGACACTTACATTGCTCGTTGTAAAAACCCATCTGGTTCACTCATGTCCTTTCGGGAAGGAAATCTGCCGCTCTGTCCCGGTCTGGCCTACATGTAACTCCAGACCCACAGCAATGTGGGAGACTCTGAAATGCCCCCCATTGAAATGGCCGAACGAGACACGCAGTTTAGGGAGGGCAATTAGGGATGGGTAACAAATGGTAACATGCCGAATTTCCTTAGTTTCCTGAGGAAGTATAGGCGCTGTTGTGCTTTCTTGGTGGTAGCGTCGACGTGGGTGGACCAGGACAGATTGTTGGAGATGTGCACCCCTAGGAATTTGAAACTGCTATCCATCTCCACCTCGGCCCCGTTGATGCTGACAGGGGTGTGTACAGTACTTTGCTTCCTGAAGTCAATGACCAGCTCTTTAGTTTTGCTGGCATTGAGGGAGAGATTGTTGTCGCTACACCACTCCACTAGGTTCTCTATCTCCGGCCTGTATTCGGACTCGTCGTTATTCGAGATCCGGCCCACTATGGTCGTATCGTCAGCAAACTTGTAGATGGAATTGGAACCAGATTTTGCCACACAGTCGTGTGTGTACAGGGAGTAGAGTAGGGGGCTAAGTACGCAGCCTTGCGGGGCGCCGGTGTTGAGGACTATTGTGGAGGAGGTGTTGTTGTTCATTCTTACTGATTGTGGTCTGTGGGTCAGAAAATCGAGGATCCAGTTGCAGAGTGGGGAGCCAAGTCCTAGGTTTTGGAGCTTTGATATGAGCTTGGCTGGGATTATGGTGTTGAAGGCGGAGCTGTAGTCAATAAATAGGAGTCTGATGTCGGAGTTCTTGTTGTCGAGATGCTCCAGGGATGAGTGTAGGGCCAGGGAGATGGCGTCTGCTGTGGACCGGTTGCAGCGGTATGCGAATTGCAGTCGATCGAGGCGTTCTGGAGTATGGAGGTGATGCGCTCCATGATCAACCTCTCGAAGCATTTCATTACGACTGAAGTCAGGGGCACTGGTCGGTAGTCATTGAGGCACGTTGCCTGGTTCTTCTTTGGCACCAGTATGATGGTGGTCTTCAAGCAGGTGGCGTCCTCGGAGCGGAGTAGGGGCAGGTTAAAGATGTCCGCGAACACCTCTGCCAGCTGGTCCGCGCAGGCTCTGAGTGCACGACCAGGGATCCCGTCTGGGCCCGTCGCCTTCCGAGGGTTCACTCTCAGGAAGGCCGATCTGACTTCGGAAGCTGCGATGGTGGGTATGGGTGAGTTATGGGCTGCTGGGGCACTCGACAGCGGATTGATGGTTACCTGCTCGAACCGAGCATAGAATGCATTGAGTTCATCGGGGAGGGCTGCGCTGCTGCCAGAGATACTGTTCGGCTTCGCTTTGTACCTGGAACCCTCCCTCGGGTCTCCTACCTGCTCTCAGTCTTTTCATTGAGAATGGTCGGCGTGACCTCAGCTGCCTCAATTTCTCTGCCCCTCTCACCCACTCCAACCCGTCTCCTTCTGAACTCCAGTCTCAATCCAACCCCAACTTTGTGACCAAACCCCGGCAAGGGTGAGGCTGTTGTTGTCTAACTGAGCTCGTCCTCACAGAAGCTGAGCGCCAACTCTCAGACACTTCCTCCTACCTCCTGTTGGACCACAAACCCACCACTGAACATCAAACCATTGTCTTCAGGACTGACACTGACCCCACTGACCTTATTGCATCTGGAGATCGTCCCTCCACATCTTCCAAACTCAGGCCCCAAATCCCTCCCAGATCACTTCTCCCTGTTTTCCAAAGTCCACAAACAGGACTGCCCAGTTCAGCCGATTGTATCAGCCTGTTCCTACTCCGCTGAACCATCTTCCTCCTCTCTGAACTCCAGCCTCACTTCCCTTGCCCGTCCTTTCCCACATAACCTCGTGATTCCTCCGATGCCCGACATCATAGCCATAATTTCCGGTTTTGTGGCCCTAACAGCCACCTCTTCACTGTGGACATCCCATTCCTCTACCATTCCTCTACACCTCCATCTCCCCATCAGGGGGGTCTGGGGGCTCTGTGCTTCTTCCTCACTGCCCACCATCACCCGACCTGACCTGGCTGAACCTGTTCTTCCACTAAATTCTCCTTTTACCTGTCTCACTTCCTGCAACTAAAAGGTGTTGCTCTGGTACCTGTGGGTCCCAGTTGTGCCTGTCTTTTTATGGGGTATGTGGAACATTCCTTGTTCCAGTCCTCCTCAGGCCTCCTCCCACAACTCTTGCTCCGGAATATTGGTGACTATATCGGTGTCACATCGTTCTCTTGTCTGGTCCGGGATGAATTTCTGGATTTTGTATCTAATTTCCACCCCTCTCTCACCTTCACCTGGTCCATTCCCAACACGTCCCTTCCTTCATTGATCTCCCTCTGTCTCCATTTCTGGTGTTAGACTGAGCACCAATATTCATTACAAACCCCCCGGCTCCCGCATTTACCTCGGCTACACATCCTCACTCCCCGCTTCCTGTGAGGACTCCATCCCATTCTCCCAGTCTCTCCGTCTCTGCTGTATCTGCTCTGATGATGCCACCTTCAAAACACCAGCCACAGATGTGCAGGTCAGCTGGATTGGCTGTGCCAAATTGCCCTTTGTGTCCCAAAACAAATATTAGGTAGGGTTACTGGGGACAGGGTGGAGGGGGGGGGGGTGCGAGGTGTGGAGGCAGGGTGGGGGTGTGGGGACAGGGTGGGGTGTGGGGACAGGGTGGGGGTGTGGGGATATGGTGGGGGTGTGGGGGTGGGGTGGGTGGCAGGGTGGGGTGTGGGGGTAGGGTGGGGGGTGGGGGTAGGGTGGGGGGTGGGGGCAGGGTGGGGAGGTGGGGGTAGCGTGGGTCTGTGGGGGTGCGGGGGCATGGTGGGGGTGTGGGGGTAGGGTGGGGGTGGGGGGGTGGGGGTAGGGTGGTGCTGTGGGGGTGGGGGCAGGGTGGGGGTGGGGGGGTGGGGACAGGGTGGGGGGGTGGGGGTGGGGGGTGTTGGGGTAGGGTGGTGCTGTGGGGGTGGGGACAGTGTGGGGGTGGGGACAGGGTGGGGGGGTGCGAGGGTGTGGGGGTAGGGTGGGTGTAGGGGCTGGGTGGGGGTGTGGGGGTAGGGTGGGGCTGTGGGAGTGAGGGGTGTGGGGACAGGGTGGGGGTGTGGGGGTGGGGATAGGGTGGGGGGTGGGGGCAGGGTGGGGGTGTGGGGGCAGCGTGGGTCTGTGGGGGTGGGGGTGCAGGGGCAGGGTGGGGGTGTGGGGGTAGGGTGGGGGTGTGGGGGTGGGGGTGTGGGGGTAGGGTGGTGCTGTGGGGGTGGGGACAGGGTGGGGGTGGGGGGTGGGGACAGGGTGGGGGGTGCGGGGGGGTGGGGGTAGGGTGGGTGAAGGGGCTGGGTGGGGGTGTGGGGATGAGGGGTGTGGGGACAGGGTGGGGTGTGGGGGGGTGGGGGAGGGTGGGTGTGGGGGTTGGGTGGGGGGGTGGGGGTAGGGTGGGGCTGTGGGAGTGGGGACAGGGTGGGGGTGGGGATAGGGTGGGGGTGTGGGGGTGCGGGGGCAGGGTGAGGGTGTGGGGGGAGGGTGGGTGTGGGGGTTGGGTGGGGGTGTGGGGGTAGGGTGGGGCTGTGGGAGTGGGGACAGGGTGGGGTTGTGGGGGTGGGGATAGGGTGGGGGTGTAGGGATAGGGTGGGGGTGGGGTGAGGGTGTGGGTTGGGTGTGTCATAATATACACCAGTGTACCATGGTGCAGACACACACACTGATGGACACACAGTGGGACCAATCAACACACACTACACCGCAGCCAATCACCAGTTAGAGCACACGCACTATAAAGACAGAGGGCATCAGAGTTCCCGCTCATTCGGGATGCAGCCTCCTAGAAGGACAGAGCTTACAGCTTACAGCACAGATCTTCACCATGTGCTGAGTGCATAGACTGGTTAGGACAAGGCAAAGGTCTTTAGTTTAATCTAACATCGTGTTAACCCACAGTGAAAGTATGTTCAACAGTTTCTGACTTAGTAAAATAGTGTTGCACTATTTTAAGTGTTGGTGGCCTGTTTGTGTTCCACGGATCCAGAGCACCCAACACATCATGGTACCAGGAGTTGAGGGATATTAGAACTTCTTAGACCTACCTGCAAGTGATCTGCCTTCCACCAGCATTCCGTCATCCTGCAACATGGACAGCGTCCGCCCGCCGCCGCCGCTCCGCATCACCGGTAACCTGGGGCCAACTGGAAGGTATTCAAACAACGTTTCCAGCTCTACCTTGAAGCCACAGACCGGGAGGATGCCTCGGACACCAGGAAGATCGCTCTCTTCCTATCCACGGCCGGGGACCAGGCCATCCACATTTTCAATTCTCTCACCTTTGCGGATGATGAAGATAAATCAAAATTCAGGACGGTCCTCCTCAAGTTTGACAGTCACTGCGACATCGAGGTGAATGAAAGTTTCGAGCGCTCTGTGTTCCAACAGCGTTTGTAGGGTAAGGATGAACCTTTCCAGTCCTTTCTCACCCACCTCCGCATCCTTGCGCAATCCTGTAATTACGGGCCCACCTCCGACTCCATGATACGCGACCAGATCGTTTTCGGTGTTCAGTCGGACCCCCTACGCCAGCAGCTCCTCAAGGTAAAGCAGCTCACCCTAGCGACCGCCATCGAGACCTGCGTGCTACACGAACACACCACTAGTCGGTATTCCCACATCCAAGCGGCTGAAACGGCGCGGCAAGGTCCCCACGAGGCAGAACGGGTCCAAGCAATCGAGCAGCTCCAGGGCCTCAGCCTGGATGAGGGCGGCCATTTCGCGCACTTTTCACGGACTCCCGCACTTGTGCTCACCGAATGAGGGGACGGCGACATCGACGAACATACTGCGCAGGCGCGCACCACGTACAACCGCACCGCGCATGTACGGTGGCGCAGCGAACGTACTGACGCTACAATGTGCGACAACTGTGGCTCCGCCCACTTAAAGTGGCAACGCCCTGCCAAATCCCGACGATGTCTGCGATGTGGCAAACTTGGCCACTTTGCTGCTTTATGCAGATCAGCTCAGCCTGACAACTCTCGTCGCTCCAGCCAGCCTCGCAGGAATGTCCGGGCCATTCAACCCACGGTCACCGAGTCCGATGCGGGCCTACTACCCGATATTGACACCGAGGTCCCGAAGGCGTCTTTTCGAGTCGGTATCGTTACAAAAAATGGGGTGTCCATAAGACCATAAGACATAGGAGCGGAAGTAAGGCCATTCAGCCCATCAAGTCCACTCCACCATTCAATCATGGCTGATTTCAACTCCATTTACCCGCTCTCTCTCCATAGCCCTTAATTCCTCGAGAAATCAAGAATTTATCAACTTCTGTCTTAAAGACACTCAACGTCCCGGCCTCCACTGCCCTCTGTGGCAATGAATTCCACAGACCCACCACTCTCTGGCTGAAGAAATTTCTCCTCATCTCTGTTCTAAAGTGACTCCCTTTTATTCTAAGGCTGTGCCCCCGGGTCCTAGTCTCCCCTGCTAATGGAAACAACTTCCCTACGTCCACCCTATCTAAGCCATTCATTATCTTGTAATTTCTATTAGATCTCCCCTCAACCTCCTAAACTCCAATGAATATAATCCCAGGATCTTCAGACGTTCATCGTATGTTAGGTCTACCATTCCTGGGATCATCCGTGTGAATCTCCGCTGGACCCGCTCCAGTGCCAGTATGTCCTTCCTGAGGTGTGGGGCCCAAAATTGCTCACAGTATTCTAAATGGGGCCTAACTAATGCTTTATAAAGCTTCAGAAGTACATCCCTGCTTTTATATTCCAAGCCTCTTGAGATAAATGACAACATTGCATTTGCTTTCTTAATTACGGACTCAACCTGCAAGTTTACCTTTAGAGAATCCTGGACTAGGACTCCCAAGTCCCTTTGCACTTCAACATTATGAATTTTGTCACCGTTTAGAAAATAGTCCATGCCTCTATTCTTTTTTCCAAAGTGCAAGACCTCGCGCTTGCCCACGTTGAATTTCATCAGCCATTTCTTGGACCACTCTCCTAAACTGTCTAAATCTTTCTGCAGCCTCCCCACCTCCTCCATACTACCTGCCCCTCCACCTATCTTTGTATCATCGGCAAACTTAGCCAGAATGCCCCCAGTCCCGTCATCTAGATCGTTAATATATAAAGAGAACAGCTGTGGCCCCAACACTGAACCCTGGGGGACACCACTCGTCACCGGTTGCCATTCCGAAAAAGAACCTTTTATCCCAACTCTCTGCCTTCTGCCTGACAGCCAATCGTCAATCCATGTTAGTACCTTGCCTCGAATACCATGGGCCCTTATTTTACTCAGCAGTCTCCCGTGAGGCACCTTATCAAAGGCCTTTTGGAAGTCAAGATAGATAACATCCATTGGCTCTCCTTGGTCTAACCTATTTGTTATCTCTTCAAAGAACTCTAACAGGTTTGTCAGGCACGACCTCCCCTTACTAAATCCATGCTGACTTGTCCTAATCCGACCCTGCACTTCCAAGAATTTAGAAATCTCATCCTTAACAATGGATTCTAGAATCTTGCCAACAACCGAGGTTAGGCTAATTGGCCTATAATTTTCCATCCTTTTCCTTGTTCCCTTCTTGAACAGGGGGGTTACAACAGCGATTTTCCAATCCTCTGGGACTTTCCCTGACTCCAGTGACTTTTGAAAGATCATAACTAACGCCTCCACTATTTCTTCAGCTATCTCCTTTAGAACTCTAGGATGTAGTCCACCTGGGCCTGGAGATTTATCAATTTTTAGACCTCTTAGTTTCTCTAGCACTTTCTCCTTTGTGATGGCTACCATATTCAACCCTGCCCCCTGACTCTCCTGAATTGTTGGGATATTACTCATGTCTTCTACTGTGAAGACTGACGCAAAGTACTTATTTAGTTCCTCAGCTATTTCCTTGTCTCCCATCACAAAATTACCAGCGTCATTTTGGAGCGGCCCAATGTCTACTTTTGCCTCCCGTTTGTTTTTAATGTATTTAAAGAAACTTTTACTATCATTCCTAATGTTACTGGCTAGCCTACCTTCATATTTGATCCTCTGTTTGTTTTTGTAGACTTCCCAATCTTCTGACTTCCCACTATTCTTTGCCACATTATAGGCTTTCCCTTTTGCTTTGATGCATTCCCTAACTTCCTTTGTCAGCCATGGCTGCCTAATCCCCCCTCTGATAACCTTTCTTTTCTTTGGGATGAACCTCTGTACTGTGTCCTCAATTACTCCCAGAAACTCCTGCCATTGCTGTTCTACTGTCTTTCCCACTAGGCTCTGCTCCCAGTCAATTTTCGTCAGTTCCTCCCTCATGCCCCTGTAGTTACCTTTATTTAACTGTAACACCTTTACATCTGATTCTACCTTCTTTCTTTCAAATTGGAGATTGAATTCTACCATATTATGATCACTGCCTCCTAAGTGTTCCCTTACTTCAAGATCTTTTATCAAGTCTGGCTCATTACATAACACTAAGTCCAGAATAGCCTGTTCCCTCGTGGGCTCCATCACAAGCTGTTCCAAAAAGCCCTCCTGTAAACATTCAATGAATTCCCTTTCCTTGGGTCCACTGGCAGCATTATTTACCCAGTCCACCTGCATATTGAAGTCCCCCATGATCACTGTGACCTTGCCTTTCTGACATGCACTTTCTATTTCGTGGTGCATTTTGTGCCCCCGGTCCTGACCACTGTTAGGAGGCCTGTACATAACTGACCTCCAAAGCCTTTGTGTCAAACCAGCCATCCTCCCATCAGCCTGCCAGCTACTAGATTATAATGGCAATGCCATTGCTGCCAGCGGCTCGTGCCAACTTGAAGTGACGCACAGGTCACGCAAAGCCATCCTTCCCTTTGAAATCGTGGGCTCCTCGAAAGCCTCCCTGCTCGGCGCGCAGGCATGCAAGCTGTGGAACCTAGTTCAGAGAGTTCACTCTCTCTCTCCTGCTGACACGTCTGCCTTTCAGGACACTGACTTCAGGGCGCAACTCAACGCCATTATCAACCAGCACCACGACGTCTTTGAGGGCATGGGCACGCTCCCGTACATCTACAAGATCTTATTAAAACAATGCCACGCCTGTGGTGCACGCACCTCGCAGGGTCCCAGCACCCCTTAAGGACCGCCTCAAGCAGCAGCTGCAGGACCTCCAGAACCAAGGAGTAATTTCCAAAGTCACGGAGCCGACCGACTGGGTCAGTTCCATGGTATGTGTAAAAAAGCCTTCCGGCGAATTGAGAATTTGCATTGATCCCAAGGATCTAAATCGCAATATCATGAGGGAGCATTATCCAATTCCCAAGCGCGAAGAGCTCACATGTGAGATGGCTCGCGCCAAGATCTTCACCAAACTCGACGCCTCAAAAGGATTCTGGCAAATCCAGCTCGACAAATCCAGCAGTAAACTTTGCACATTTAACACCCCCTTTGGCAGATATTGTTACAACAGGATGCCGTTTGGGATCTGGGGCGAGATTCTCCGACCCCCCGCCGGCTCGGAGAATCGCCGGGGGCTGGCGTGAATCCTGCCCCCGCCGGTTGCCGAATTCTCCGGCACCGGAGATTCGGCGGGGGCTGGAATCGCGCCGCGCCGGTTGGCGGGCCCCCCACCCCGCGATTCTCCAGCCCGGATGGGCCGAAGTCCCGCTGCTAGAATGCCTGTCCCGCCGTCGTGGATTAAACCACCTCTCTTACTGGCGGGACAAGGCGGCGCGGGCGGGCTCCGGGGTCCTGGGGTGGGTGTGGTGCGATCTGGCCCCGGGGGGTGCCCCCACGGTGGCCTGGCCCGGGATCGGGGCCCACCGATCCGTGGGCGGTCCTGTGCCGTGGGGGCACTCTTTTCCTTCCGCCTTCGCCACGGTCTCCACCATGGCGGAGGCGGAAGAGACCCCCTCCACAGCGCATGCGCGGGGATGCCGTGAGTGGCCGCTAACGCTCCCGCGCATGCGCCGCCCGGCAATGTCATTTCCGTGCCAGCTGGCGGGGCGGAAATCAGTCCAGCGCGGGCCTAGCCCCTCAAGGTTGGGACTCGGCCGGTCAAGGGGCGGAGGATTCCGCACCTTTGGGGCGGCGCGATGCCGGACTGATTTGCGCCGGTTTTGGCGCCGGTCGGCGGACATCGCACCGATACCGGAGAATTTCGCCCCATATCTGCATCAGAAGGATTATGGAACAAATGATGGAATGTATTGAAGGTGTTCGCGTCTATGTTGACGACATAATCATGTCTCAACAGGGCCAAATGCTCTTTTGGTCAGACGGAACTCAAGTTCCTCGGGGACCACATCTCCCAATTGGGTGTGCAGCCGAATGCGGACAAGGTAGCTGCTATCACAGCTATGAAAACACCAGAGGGCAAGAAGGCGGTCCTCCGATTTCTGGGCATGGTCAATTTTTTAGGGAAATTTATCCCTAACCTCGCCTCTCATACCACGGCTCTCAGGAACCTGGTCAGGAAGACGACAACTTCCAATGGCTCCCTGTCCACGAGCGCGAATGGAGAGAACTCAAAACCAAACTGACCATGGCCCCGGTCTTAGCTTTCTTTGATCCAGCAAAGGAGACCAAAATTTTGACCGATGCCAGTCAATCCGACATTGGGGCAGTGCTCCTGCAATGTGATGAGGCCTCATCATGGGCCCCCGTTGCATATGCGTCACGTGCGATGACCCCCACAGAGCAGCGCTACGCGCAGATAGAAAAGGAGTGCCTGGGCCTTCTGACCGGTGTGTTTAAGTTTCACGATTATGTCTACGAACTTCCTCAATTCACCGTCGAGACCGACCATCGCCCGCTGGTCAATATAATACAGAAATACTTGAATGACATGACGCCTCGCCTCCTGCGTATTCATCTCAAGCTCCGGCAATATGACTTCCAGCTGGTATACACCCCAGGCAAAGACATCATCATTGCAGACGCTCTCTCAGTCAACACTCCGTGTGACCCAGCGGGATTTGTCTGCCAGGTTGACGCCCATGTGGCATTCGCGGCCTCCAATCTACCTGCCCCGGATGAACGCCTCGTCCAAATTCACCACGAGACGGCGGCTGACCTCTTGCTACAGCGTGTCATGCGCCACCTAACGGACGGGTGGCTCAAGGGCCAATGCCCTCAGTCCTATAATGTCAGAGATGATCTGGCGATAGTAGACGGGGTTCTTCTAAAACTAGACCGCATTCTCATCCTGCATTGCATGCGCCAGCTTGTCCTGGAACAACTACACGAGGGCCACCTTGGCATGGAAAAGTGCCACCGACGGGCCCGAGAGGCAGTGTACTGGCCCGGCATTAATGAGGACATAGCCAACACAGTGCTCAACTGCCCCACTTGTCAGCGTTTCCAGTCGGCCCAACCACGTGAGACCCTGCAGCCCCGTGAGTTGGTCACGTCACCATGGACCAAGGTCGGCATCGACCTGTTCCACGCGCTGGGCAGAGACTGTGTCCTGATTGTGGACTACTTTTTGAATTACCTGGAGGTGATACGGTTGCACGACCTCACCTTGTCTGCAGTCATTCGTGCCTGTAAAGAAACCTTTGCTCGACACGGCAACCCGCTCACGGTTATGTCGGACAATGGCCCCTGCTTCGCCAGCCAGGAATGGTCCAACTTTGCCAGGTGTTACAATTTTGCCCATGTGACATCCAGCCCCCTGTACCCCCAATCCAACAGCAAAGCGGAGAACAAAGAACAAAGAAAATTACAGCACAGGAACAGGCCCTTCGGCCCTCCCAGCCTGCCCCGATCCAGACCCTTTATCTAAACCTGTCACCTATTTTCCAAGGATCTACTTCCCTCTGTTCCCCGCCCACTCATATATCTGTCTAGATGCATCTTAAATGATGCTATTGTGCCCGCCTCTACCACCTCCGCTGGCAAAGCGTTCCAGGCACCCACCACCCTCTGCGTAAAGAACTTTCCGCACACATCTCCCTTAAACTGTCCCCCTCTCACCTTGAAATCATGACCCCTTGTAATTGACACCCCCACTCTTGGAAAAAGCTTGTTGCTATCCACCCTGTCCATACCTCTCATAATTTTGTAGACCTCAATCAGGTCCCCCCTCAACCTCCGACTTTCCAACGAAAACAATCCTAATCTACTCAACCTTTCTTCATAGCTAGCACCCTCCATACCAGGCAACACCCTGGTGAACCTCCTCTGCACCCTCTCTAAAGCATCCACATCCTTCTGGTAATGTGGCGACCAGAACTGCACGCAGTATTCCAAATGTGGCCTAACCAAAGTCCTATACAACTGTAACATGACCTGCCGACTCTTGTACTCAATACCCCGTCCGATGAAGGAAAGCATGCTGTATGCCTTCTTGACCACTCGATCGACCTGCGTTGCCACCTTCAGGGTACAATGGACCTGAACTCCCAGATCTCTCTGTACATCAATTTTCCCCAGGACTCTTCCATTGACCGTATAGTCCGCTCTTGAATTAGATCTTCCAAAATGCATCACCTCACATTTGCCTGGATTGAACTCCATCTGCCATTTCTCTGCCCAACTCTCCAATCTATCTATATTTTGCTGTATTCTCTGACAGTCCTCCTCGCTATCTGCAACTCCACCAATCTTAGTATCATCTGCAAACTTGCTAATCAGACCACCTATACCTTCATCCAGATCATTTATGTATATCACAAACAACAGTGGTCCGAGCACGGATCCCTGTGGAACACCACTAGTCACCTTTCTCCATTTTGAGACACTCCCTTCCACCACTACTCTCTGTCTCCTGTTGCCCAGCCAGTTCTTTATCCATCTAGCTAGTACACCCTCAACCCCATACGACTTCACGTTTTCCATCAACCTGCCATGGGAAACTTTATCAAACGCTTTACTGAAGTCCATGTATATGACATCTACAGCCCTTCCCTCATCAATTAACGTTGTCACTTCCTCAAAGAATTCTATTAGGTTTGTAAGACATGACCTTCCCTGCACAAAACCATGCTGCCTATCACTGATAAGTCTATTTTCTTCCAAATGTGAATAGATCCTATCCCTCAGTATCTTCTCCAACAGTTTGCTTACCACTGACGTCAAGCTCACAGGTCTATAATTCCCTGGATTATCCCTGCTACCCTTCTTAAACAAAGGGACAACATTAGAAATTCTCCACTCCTCCGGGACCTCACCCGTGCTCAAGGATGCTGCAAAGATATCTGTTAAGGCCCCAGCTATTTCTTCCCTCGCTTCCCTCAGAAACCTGGGATAGATCCCATCCGGACCTGGGGACTTATCCACCTTAATGCCTTTTAGAATACCCAAAACCTCCCCCTTCCTTATGCCGACTTGACCTAGAGTATTTAAACATCCATCCCTAGCCTCAACATCCGTCATGTCCCTCTCCTTGGTGAATACCGATGCAAAGTACTCATTAAGAATCTCACCCATTTCCTCTGACTCCACGCATAAATTCCCTCTTTTGTCTTTGAGTGGGCCAATCCTTTCTCTAGTTACCCTCTTGCTCCTTATATACGAATAAAAGGCTTTGGGATTTTCCTTAACCCTGTTAGCCAAAGATATTTCATGACCCCTTTTAGCCCTCTTTCTTGCGCGTTTGAGATTTGTCCTACTTTCCCGATATTCCTCCAAAACTTCATCAGATTTAAGTCGCCTAGATCTTATGTATGCTTCCTTTTTCATCTTAGCTAGTCTCACAATTCCACCCGTCATCCATGGTTCCCTAATCTTACCATTTCTATCCCTTATTTTCACAGGGACATGTCTGTCCTGCACTCTAATCAACCTTTCCTTAAAAGACTCCCACATTTCAAATGTGGATTTACCCTAAAAGAGCTGCTCCCAATCCACATTCCCTAGCTCCTGCCGAATTTTGTTATACTTGGCCTTTCCCCAATTTAGCACTCTTCCTTTAGGACCACTGTCGTCTTTGTCCATGAGTATTCTAAAACTTACGGAATTGTGATCACTATTCCCAAAGTGATCACCGACTGAAACTTTAACCACCTGGCCAGGATCATTCCCCAATACCAGGTCCAGTATGGTCCCTTCCCGAGTTGGACTATTTACATACTGCTCTAAAAAACTCTCCTGGATGCTCCTTACAAATTCTGCTCCATCTACGCCTCCATATTTTTTGTCAGTATTCACACAGGAAAAAGACAATGTTGTCGAGGAGAATATTGAGATTCAGGCTACTAGACTAGAAGGGCTTGAGGTTCATAAGGAGGAGGTGTTAGCAATTCTGGAAAGTGTGAAAATAGATAAGTCCCCTGGGCCGGATGGGATTTATCCTAGGATTCTCTGGGAAGCTGGGGAGGAGATTGCTGAGCCTTTGGCTTTGATCTTTAAGTCATCTTTGTCCACAGGAATAGTGCCAGGAGACTGGAGGATAGCAAATGTTGTCCCCTTGTTCAAGAAGGGGAGTAGAGATAACCCCGGTAACTATAGACCAGTGAGCCTTACTTCTGTTGTGGGAAAAATCTTGGAAAGGTTTATAAGAGACAGGATGTATAATCATCTGGAAAGGAATAATTTGATTAGAGATAGTCAACACGGTTTTGTGAAGGGTAGGTCATGCCTCACAAACCTTATTGAGTTCTTTGAAAAGGTGACCAAACAGGTGGATGAGGGTAAAGCAGTTGATGTGGTGTGTATGGATTTCAGTAAAGCGTTTGATAAGGTTCCCCACGGTAGGCTACTGCAGAAACTACGGAGGCATGGGATTCAGGGTGATTTAGCAGTTTGGATCAGAAATTGGCTAGCTGGAAGAAGACAAAGGGTGGTGGTTGATGGGAAGTGTTCAGACTGGAGTCCAGTTACTAGTGGTGTACCACAAGGATCTGTTTTGGGGCCACTGCTGTTTGTCATTTTTATAAATGACCTGGAGGAGGGCGTAGAAGGATGGGTGAGTAAATTTGCAGATGACACTAAAGTCGGTGGAGTTGTGCACAGTGCGGAAGGATGTTACAAGTTACAGAGGGATATAGATAAGCTGCAGCGCTGGGCTGAGAGGTGGCAAATGGAGTTTAATGCAGAAAAGTGTGAGGTGATTCATTTTGGAAGGAATAACAGGAAGACAGAGTACTGGGCTCATGGTAAGATTCTTGGCAGTGTGGATGAGCAGAGAGATCTCGGTGTCCATGTACATCTGGTCGCCGCATTATCATAGAATCATAGAATTTACAGCGCAGAAAGAGGCCATTCGGCCCATCAAGTCTGCACCGGCCTTGGAAAGAGCACCCTACCCAAGCCCACACCCCCACCCCATCCCCATAACCCAGTAACCCCACCCAACACTGAGGGCAATTTTGGACACTAAGGGCAATTTATCATGGCCAATCCACCTAACCCGCACATCTTTGGACTGTGGGAGGAAACCGGAGCACCCGGAGGAAACCCACGCACACACGGGGAGAACGTGCAGACTCCGCACAGACAGTGACCCAGCAGGGAATTGAACCTGGGACCCTGGCGCTGTGAAGCAATTGTGCTAACCACTATGCTACCGTGCTGCCCTTCCTTATAGGAAGGATGTAGAAGCATTGGAAAGGGTGCAGAGGAGATTTACCAGAATGTTGCCTGGTATGGAGGGAAGATCTTATGAGGCAAGGCTGAGGGACTTGAGGCTGTTTTCGTTAGAGAGAAGAAGGTTAAGAGGTGACTTAATTGAGGCATACAAGATGATCAGAGGATTAGATAGGGTGGACAGTGAGAGCCTTTTTCCTCGGATGGTGATGTCTAGCACGAGGGGACATAGCTTTAAATTGAGGGGAGATAGATATAAGACAGATGTCAGAGGTAGGTTCTTTACTCAGAGAGTAGTAAGGGTGTGGAATGCCCTGCCTGCAACAGTAGTGGATTCGCCAACACTAAGGGCATTCAAATGGTCATTGGATAGACATATGGACGATAAGGGAATAGTGTAGATGGGCTTTAGAGTGGTTTCACAGGTCGGCGCAACATCGAGGGCCGAAGGGCCTGTACTGCGCTGCAATGTTCTATGTTCTATGTTCTAAGCTGGGCCGAAGGGCCTTCACTGCGCTGTAATGTTTACGTTCTATGTAAGAGCTCATCTGAAGCTTCTTAAATGTCGTGAAGCCTTTACCACCCTATCTATCCGCCCTGCTGCCTTCAGGGTGGCACGGTGGTGCAGGGGTTAGCACTACTGTCTCAGAGTGCCAGGCACCCGGGCCCAATTTCGGCCTTGTCTGTGTGGAGTTTCCTCCCACAGCCCAAAGATGTGCAGTTTCGGTGGATTGGCCGTGAGGACCAGCAGGTGACCGGCCGCTCGACACAAACCGAAAGGGGTTCCATTCGATGAACATGCAGCTGGTGTGTGGCCATCAGATGCGCATCATACCTGTCTGCGCCCGATACCCGGGCAGTCTGCACCACGCCTTCATCCTCGCACACCCGGTGATTCCTGGCCTCTTCGAGGCTCCCCCCAGCTGAGGGGCTGGCTCCTGGGTGACAGGGGTTATCTGCTGCGGTCGTGGCTGATGACACCTATCTGGAGGCCACAGATCAACACGGAGGCCTGCTACAACGACGGCGAGACTGCGACCAGGGGTGTGATCGAGCGGTGCTTTGGCCTCCTGCAGATGTGGTTCAGGTGCCTGGACCGCTCTGGAGGGGCCCTCCAGTACGAGGCTGAGACGTCCGCCCGCATTGTGACGGCCTGCTGCGTCCTCCACATTTAGCACCTCTCCTATCTCCTCGGACTCCAAGCACAACTTCCCACTACTGTCCTTGACTGGCCCACCTCTTACCCTGGTCATTCTTTTATTCCTGACATATCTATAGAAAGCTTTAGGGTTATCCTTGATCCCACCTGCCAAAGACTTCTCATGTCCCCTCCTGGCTCTTCTTAGCTCTCTCTTTAGGTCCTTCCTAGCTAACTTGTAACGCTTGAAATGTCTCAAAGACAAGGCTGCAGACCAAGTGCCAGGAAGTGGGATGAGAATAGTTAGGTGGCTGTTTGTGACTGGTGCAGACTCGATGGGCCGGACGGCCTGTTCTGTGCTGAGGCCCTCCATGTCTGTCTGACTCTCTGAGGAACAGCTTTTCCCCTCAGAGGGGGAGGGTCTGGAACTCGCTTCCTCAAAAGGCAGTGGAAGCTAAATCTTTGAATGGTTTTCCAGCAGACATGGTGCGATTCTCGGCAACGGGGTGAAAGGTTACCAGGTGTCTGACCTCTGACTCCTTCAGTCTGGTCTTACACCTTTTAGTTTGCTAATTCCAGCTCACAATCTGCGTGTTGCTGGTCAGGCCCAGCAATATTGCCCATCCCTAATTGCCCTTCAGAAGGTGATGGTGAGCTGCCTTCTTGAGCTGTAGTCCTGGAGGTGTAGGTACTCCCACTGTGCTGTTAGGGAGGGAGTTCCAGGGTGTTGCCCCAGCGACAGTGAAAGAACGGTGATATATTTCCCAGTCAGGGTAGTGAGTGACTTGGAGGGGAACCTCCAGGTGGGGGGGCTCCCAGGTATCTGCTGCCCTTCTCCTTCTAGGTGGAGGTCATGGCTTTGGGAGGATTCTTTTCAAAAGTTTTTCTTCCAAATATTCCCTTTTGAAACAGAGTTTAGATTCTGCTCCCAGGTTTTGCTCGGGATTTCTAACACATATTTACCTTCAGTAAGATTTTCCCTTTGCCTTCCCGCTCGGCACGATGGTAAGTTTATCCTCGCTTATTGTCAACTGAATAACTGATGGAATTAATTTCCCTGCCTCACTCCCACCATTTTGATTGCTTGCACCGTTCTCATTCCCCAGTCACTCCAAAAGATTCCAGCTTCACCCTGATGCAGAACAAGGCACTCGGAGAAATGTCCCGCAAATATCGGTGGTTTCCGCCAAGCTTCCTGACATTCCAACAGCCCTGAACCCTCTTTGTTGAAAACAATGCCCCGCACACCTCGCCTCAAAACTGAAGCTCTGCATTTCTGGTTTGTGACAGGAAGGTTCCAGTCACCATAGTGACTGTGTTGATGGACCAGTAATTTGGACGTTGAGACCATGATGTTCTCCCGTCAAAGGAGACCCCTCTTGCCAGTTTTCCCCAGCGGAGGAATTGACGAGCCAGGCAAAACAGCTTGGGCGGGATTCTCCGATAGCCGACGCCAAAACCGGGAAATGCGATTGGGCAGAGGATAGATTCCGACGGCGGAATTTTGGCGGGCGCAGATTTGACGCCAAATTGCAATTCTCCACATCTTAGAAACGGCATCAATGCGTTTCACTCCACACATACAGACTCCATTTGCATATCATTGGCGGGACCGACCCAGTATTCCGGCTCCGATGGACCGCGATCCCGACGGCGAGGTTGTGTGGGGAGTGTAATGTGTGTGCGCGGCTGGGTGAGTGTGTGTGGGGAGTGTAATGTGTGTGTGCGACTGGGATGAGTGTGTGTGGGGAGTGTAATGTGTGTGCGCGGCTGGGATGAGTGTGTGTGCGGAGTGTAATGTGTGTGCGAGGCTGGGTGAGTGTGCGTGGGGTGTGTAATGTGTGTGCGCGGCTGGGTGAGTGTGCGTGGGGAGTGTAATGTGTGTGCGAGGCTGGGATGAGTGTGTGTGGGGAGTGTAGTGTGTGTGTGCGGCTGGGATGAGTGTGCGTGGGGAGTGTAATGTGTGTGCGCGGCTGGGATGAGTGTGTGTGGGGAGTGTAATGTGTGTGTGCGGCTGGGATGAGTGTGCGTGGGGAGTGTAATGTGTGTGCGCGGCTGGGTGAGTGTGTGTGGGGAGTGTAATGTGTGTGTGCGGCTGGGATGAGTGTGTGTGGGGAGTGTAATGTGTGTGTGCGGCTGGGATGAGTGTGCGTGGGGAGTGTAATGTGTGTGCGCGGCTGGGTGAGTGTGTGTGGGGAGTGTAATGTGTGTGTGCGACTGGGATGAGTGTGTGTGGGGAGTGTAATGTGTGTGCGCGGCTGGGATGAGTGTGTGTGCGGAGTGTAATGTGTGTGCGAGGCTGGGTGAGTGTGCGTGGGGTGTGTAATGTGTGTGCGCGGCTGGGTGAGTGTGCGTGGGGAGTGTAATGTGTGTGCGAGGCTGGGATGAGTGTGTGTGGGGAGTGTAGTGTGTGTGCGGCTGGGTGAGTGTGCGTGGGGAGTGTAATGTGTGTGTGCGGTTGGAATGAGTGTGTGTGGGGAGTGTAATGTGTGTGTGCGGCTGGGTGAGTGTGCGTGGGGAGTGTAATGTGTGTGTGCGGCTGGAATGAGTGTGTGTGGGGAGTGTAATGTGTGTGTGCGGCTGGGATGAGTGTGTGTGGGGAGTGTAATGTGTGTGTGCGGCTGGGATGAGTGTGTGTGGCGAGTGTAATGTGTGTGTGCGGCTGGGTGAATGTGCGTGGGGAGTGTAATGTGTGTGTGCGGCTGGAATGAGTGTGTGTGGGGAGTGTAATGTGTGTGCGTGGCTGGGTGAGTGTGCGTGGGGAGTGTAATGTGTGTGCGAGGCTGGGATGAGTGTGTGTGGGGAGTGTAGTGTGTGTGCGAGGCTGGGATGAGTGTGTGTGGGGAGTGTAATGTGTGTGTGCGGCTGGGTGAGTGTGCGTGGGGAGTGTAATGTGTGTGTGCGGCTGGAATGAGTGTGTGTGGGGAGTGTAATGTGTGTGTGCGGCTGGGATGAGTGTGTGTGGGGAGTATAATGTGTGTGTGCGGCTGGGATGAGTGTGTGTGGGGAGTGTAATGTGTGTGTGCGGCTGGGTGAGTGTGCGTGGGGAGTGTAATGTGTGTGTGCGGCTGGAATGAGTGTGTGTGGGGAGTGTAATGTGTGTGTGCGGCTGGGATGAGTGTGTGTGGGGAGTGTAATGTGTGTGCGGCTGGGATGAGAGTGTGTGGGGAGTGTAATGTGTGCGTGCGGCTGGGTGAGTGTGTGTGGGGAGTGTAATGTGTGTGCGAGGCAGGGTGAGTGTGCGTGGGGTGTGTAATGTGTGTGCGGCTGGGATGAGTGTGTGTGGGGAGTGTAATGTGTGCGTGCGGCTGGGTGAGTGTGTGTGGGGAGTGTAATGTGTGTGCGAGGCAGGGTGAGTGTGCGTGGGGTGTGTAATGTGTGTGTGCGGCTGGGATGAGTGTGTGTGGGGAGTGTAATGTGTGTGTGTGGCTGGAATGAGTGTGTGTGGGGAGTGTAATGTGTGTGCGGCTGGAATGAGTGTGTGTGGGGAGTGTAATGTGTGTGCGAGGCTGGGATGAGTGTGTGTGGGGAGTGTAATATGTGTGTGCGGCTGGGATGAGTGTGTGTGGGGAGTGTAATGTGTGTGCGAGGCTGGGTGAGTGTGTGTGGGGAGTGTAGTGTGTATGCGAGGCTGGGATGAGTGTGTGTGGGGAGTGTAATGTGTGTGTGTGGCTGGAATGAGTGTGTGTGGGGAGTGTAATGTGTGTGTGGCTGGAATGAGTGTGTGTGGGGAGTGTAATGTGTGTGCGAGGCTGGGATGAGTGTGTGTGGGGAGTGTAATGTGTGTGTGCGGCTGGGATGAGTGTGTGTGGGGAGTGTAATGTGTGTGCGAGGCTGGGTGAGTGTGTGTGGGGAGTGTAGTGTGTGTGCGAGGCTGGGATGAGTGTGTGTGGGGAGTGTAATGTGTGTGTGCGGCTGGGATGAGTGTGTGTGGGGGGTGTAATGTGTGTGCGAGGCTGGGATGAGTGTGTGTGGGGAGTGTAATGTGTGTGTGCGGCTGGGATGAGTGTGTGTGGGGAGTGTAATGTGTGTGCGAGGCTGGGTGAGTGTGTGTGGGGAGTGTAGTGTGTGTGCGAGGCTGGGATGAGTGTGTGTGGGGAGTGTAATGTGTGTGTGCGGCTGGGATGAGTGTGTGTGGGGAGTGTAATGTGTGTGCGAGGCTGGGTGAGTGTGTGTGGGGAGTGTAGTGTGTGTGCGAGGCTGAGTGAGTGTGTGTGGGGAGTGTAATGTGTGTGTGTGGCTGGGATGAGTGTGTGTGGGGAGTGTAATGTGTGTGTGCGGCTGGGTGAGTGTGTGTGGGGAGTGTAATGTGTGTGCGGCTGGGTGAGTGTGTGTGGGGAGTGTAATGTGTGTGCGAGGCTGGGTGAGTGTGTGTCGGGAGTGTAATGTGTGTGCGGCTGGGTGAGTGTGTGTGGGGAGTGTAATGTGTGTGTGAGGCTGGGTGAGTGTGTGTGTAAAGTGTAATGTGTGTGCGAGGCTGGGATGAGTGTGTGTGGGGAGTGTAATGTGTGTGCGAGGCTGGGTGAGTGTGTGTGGGGAGTGCAGTGTGTGTGCGAGGCTGGGTGAGTGTGTGTGGGGAGTGTAATGTGTGTGTGGCTGGGTTGGTGTGTGTGGGGGGTGTAATGTGTGTGTGCGTCTGGGATGAGTGTGTGTGGGGAGTGTAATGTGTGTGTGCGGCTGGGTGAGTGTGTGTGGGGAGTGTAATGTGTGTGTGCGTCTGGGATGAGTGTGTGTGGGGAGTGTAATGTGTGTGTGCGGCTGGGGTGAGTGTGTGTGGGGAGTGTAATGTGTGTGTGCGGCTGGGGTGAGTGTGTGTGGGGAGTGTAATGTGTGTGCGGCTGGGTGAGTGTGTGTGGGGAGTGTAATGTGTGCGTGCGGCTGGGTGAATGTGTGTGGGGAGTGTAATGTGTGTGTGCGGCTGGGTGAGTGTGTGTGGGGAGTGTAATGTGTGTGCGAGGCTGGGATGAGTGTGTGTGGGGAGTGTAATGTGTGTGCGAGGCTGGGTGAGTGTGTGTGGGGAGTGCAGTGTGTGTGCGAGGCTGGGTGAGTGTGTGTGGGGAGTGTAATGTGTGTGCGAGGCTGGGTGAGTGTGTGTGGGGAGTGTAATGTGTATGCGAGGCTGGGTGAGTGTGTGTGGGGAGTGTAATGTGTATGCGAGGCTGGGTGAGTGTGTGTGGGGAGTGTAATGTGTGTGTGCGGCTGGGTGAGTGTGTGTGGGGAGTGTAATGTGTGTGTGCGAGGCTGGATGAATGTGTGTGGGGAGTGTAATGAGTGTGTGCGAGGCTGGGTGAGTGTGTGTGGGGAGTGTAATGTGTGTGTGTGGCTGGGATGAGTGTGTGTGGGGAGTGTAATGTGTGTGTGTGGCTGGGATGAGTGTGTGTGGGGAGTGTAATGTGTGTGTGCGGCTGGGATGAGTGTGTGTGGGGAGTGTAATGTGTGTGTGCGGCTGGGATGAGTGTGTGTGGGGAGTGTAATGTGTGTGTGCGAGGCTGGTATGAGTGTGTGTGGGGAGTGTAATGTGTGTGTGCAGCTGGGATGAGTGTGTGTGGGGAGTGTAATGTGTGTGCGAGGCTGGGTGAGTGTGTGTGGGGAGTGTAATGTGTGTGTGTGGCTGGGATGAGTGTGTGTGGGGAGTGTAATGTGTGTGGGGCTGGGATGAGTCTGTGTGGGGAGTGTAATGTGTGTGTGCGAGGCTGGGATGAGTGTGTGTGGGGAGTGTAATGTGTGTGTGCGGCTGGGATGAGTGTGTGTGGGGAGTGTAATGTGTGTGCGGCTGGGGTGAGTGTGTGTGGGGAGTGTAATGTGTGTGCGAGGCTGGGTGAGTGTGTGTGGGGAGTGTAATGTGTGTGTGCGGCTGGGATGAGTGTGTGTGGGGAGTGTAATGTGTATGTGTGGCTGGGTGAGTGTGTGTGGGGAGTGTAATGTGTGTGCGGCTGGGATGAGTGTGTGTGGGGAGTGTAATGTGTATGCGAGGCTGGGTGAGTGTGTGTGGGGAGTGTAACGTGTGTGCGAGGCTGGGGTGAGTGTGTGTGGGGAGTGTAATGTGTGTGCGGCTGGGATGAGTGTGTGTGGGGAGTGTAATAGAACATAGAACATAGAACAATACAGCGCAGTACAGGCCCTTCGGCCCACGATGTTGCACCGAAACAAAAGCCATCTAACCGACACTATGCCATTATCATCCATATGTTTATCCAATAAACTTTTAAATGCCCTCAATGTTGGCGAGTTCACTACTGTAGCAGGTAGGGCATTCCACGGCCTCACTACTCTTTGCGTAAAGAACCTACCTCTGACCTCTGTCCTATATCTATTACCCCTCAGTTTAAAGTTATGTCCCCTCGTGCCAGCCATATCCATCCGCGGGAGAAGGCTCTCACTGTCCACCCTATCCAACCCCCTGATCATTTTGTATGCCTCTATTAAGTCTCCTCTTAACCTTCTTCTCTCCAACGAAAACAACCTCAAGTCCATCAGCCTTTCCTCATAAGATTTTCCCTCCATACCTGGCAACATCCTGGTAAATCTCCTCTGCACCCGCTCCAAAGCCTCCACGTCCTTCCTATAATGCGGTGACCAGAACTGTACGCAATACTCCAAATGCGGCCGTACCAGAGTTCTGTACAGCTGCAACATGACCTCCCGACTCCGGAACTCAATCCCTCTACCAATAAAGGCCAACACTCCATAGGCCTTCTTCACAACCCTATCAACCTGGGTGGCAACTTTCAGGGATCTATGTACATGGACACCTAGATCCCTCTGCTCATCCACACTTTCAAGAACTTTACCATTAGCCAAATATTCCGCATTCCTGTTATTCCTTCCAAAGTGAATCACCTCACACTTCTCTACATTAAACTCCATTTGCCACCTCTCAGCCCAGCTCTGCAGCTTATCTATATCCCTCTGTAACCTGCTACATCCTTCCACACTATCGACAACACCACCGACTTTAGTATCGTCTGCAAATTTACTCACCCACCCTTCTGCGCCTTCCTCTAGGTCATTGATAAAAATGACAAACAGCAACGGCCCCAGAACAGATCCTTGTGGTACTCCACTTGTGACTGTACTCCATTCTGAACATTTCCCATCAACCACCACCCTCTGTCTTCTTTCAGCTAGCCAATTTCTGATCCACATCTCTAAATCACCCTCAATCCCCAGCCTCCGTATTTTTTGCAATAGCCTACCGTGGGGAACCTTATCAAACGCTTTGCTGAAATCCATATACACCATATCAACTGCTCTACCCTCGTCTACCTGTTCAGTCACCTTCTCAAAGAACTCAATAAGGTTTGTGAGGCATGACCTACCCTTCACAAAGCCATGCTGACTATCCCTGATCATATTATTCCTATCTAGATGATTATAAATCTTGTCTCTTATAATCCCCTCCAAGACTTTACCCACTACAGACGTGAGGCTCACCGGTCTATAGTTGCCGGGGCTGTCTCTGCTCCCCTTTTTGAACAAAGGGACCACATTTGCTGTCCTCCAGTCCTCTGGCACTATTCCTGTAGCCAATGATGACATAAAAATCAAAGCCAAAGGTCCAGCAATCTCTTCCCTGGCCTCCCAGAGAATCCTAGGATAAATCCCATCAGGTCCCGGGGACTTATCTATTTTCAGCCTGTCCAGAATTGCCAACACCTCTTCCCTACGTACCTCAATGCCATCTATTCTATTAGCCTGGGGCTCAGCATTCTCCTCCACAACATTATCTTTTTCCTGAGTGAATACTGACGAAAAATATTCATTTAGTATCTCGCCTATCTCTTCAGACTCCACACACAATTTCCCATCCCTGTCCTTGACTGGTCCTACTCTTTCCCTAGTCATTCGCTTATTCCTGACATACCTATAGAAAGCTTTTGGGTTTTCCTTGATCCTTCCTGCCAAATACTTCTCATGTCCCCTCCTTGCTCGTCTTAGCTCTCTCTTTAGATCCTTCCTCGCTACCTTGTAACTATCCATCGCCCCAACCGAAACTTCACACTTCATCTTCACATAGGCCTCCTTCTTCCTCTTAACAAGAGATTCCACTTCCTTGGTAAACCACGGTTCCCTCGCTCGCTTCCTCCCTGTCTGACCGGTACATACTTATCAAGAACACGCAGTAGCTGATCCTTGAACAAGCCCCACTTACCCAGTGTGCCCAACACTTGCAGCCTACTTCTCCACCTTATCCCCCCCAAGTCACGTCTAATGGCATCATAATTGCCCTTCCCCCAGCTATAACTCTTGCCCTGCGATGTATACTTATCCCTTTCCATCATTAACGTAAACGTCACCGAATTGTGGTCACTGTCCCCAAAGTGCTCTCCTACCTCCAAATCCAACACCTGGCCTGGTTCATTACCCAAAACCAAATCCAACGTGGCCTCGCCTCTTGTTGGCCTGTCAACATATTGTTTCAGGAAACCCTCCTGCACACACTGTACAAAAAACGACCCATCTATTGTACTCGAACTATATCTTTTCCAGTCAATATTTGGAAAGTTAAAATCTCCCATAATAACTACCCTGTTACTTTCGCTCATATCAAGAATCATCTTCGCCATCCTTTCCTCTACATCCCAAGAACTATTAGGAGGCCTATAAAAAACTCCCAACAGGGTGACCTCTCCTTTCCTGTTTCTAACTTCAGCCAATACTACCTCGGAAGAAGAGTCCCCATCTAGCATCCTCTCCGCGACCGTAATACTGCTCTTGACTAGCAGCGCCACACCTCCCCCTCTTTTGCCTCCTTCTCTGAGCTTACTAAAACACCTAAACCCCGGAACCTGCAACATCCATTCCAGTCCCTGCTCTATCCATGTCTCCGAAATGGCCACAACATCGAAGTCCCAGGTACCAACCCATGCTGCCAGTTCCCCTACCTTGTTTCGTATACTCCTGGCATTGAAGTAGACACACTTCAAACCACCTACCTGAACACTGGCCCCCTCCTGCGACGTCAAATCTGTGCTCCTGACCTCTATACTCTCATTCTCCCTTACCCTAAAACTACAATCCAGGTTCCCATAACCCTGCTGCATTAGTTTAAACCCCCCCAAAGAGCACTACCAAATCTCCCCCCCAGGATATTTGTGCCCCTCAGGTTCAGATGCAGACCATCCTGTCTGTAGAGGTCCCACCTTCCCCAGAAAGAGCCCCAGTTATCCAAAAATCTGAATCCCTCCTGCCTGCACCATCCCTGTAGCCACGTGTTTAAATGCTCTCTCTCCTTATTCCTCATCTCACTATCACGTGGCACGGGCAACAACCCAGAGATAACAACTCTGTTTGTTCTAGTTCTGAGCTTCCATCCTAGCTCCCTGAAAGCCTGCCTGACATCCTTGTCCCCTTTCCTACCTATGTCGTTGGTGCCAATGTGTGTGTGCGGCTGGGGTGAGTGTGTGTGGGGAGTGTAATGTGTGTGTGCGGCTGGGATGTGTGTGTGTGGGGAGTATAATGTGTGTGCGCGGCTGGGATGAGTGTGTGTGGGGAGTGTAATGTGTGTGTGCGGCTGGGATGTGTGTGTGTGGGGAGTGTAATGTGTGTGTGCGGCTGGGGTGAGTGTGTGTGGGGAGTGTAATGTGTGTGTGCGGCTGGGATGAGTGTGTGTGGGGAGTGTAATGTGTGTGTGCGGCTGGGATGAGTGTGTGTGGGGAGTATAATGTGTGTGCGCGGCTGGGATGAGTGTGTGTGGGGATTGTAATGTGTGTGTGCGGCTGGGATGTGTGTGTGTGGGGAGTGTAATGTGTGTGTGCGGCTGGGGTGAGTGTGTGTGGGGAGTGTAATGTGTGTGTGCGGCTGGGATGAGTGTGTGTGGGGAGTGTAATGTGTGTGTGCGGCTGGGATGAGTGTGTGTGGGGAGTATAATGTGTGTGCGCGGCTGGGATGAGTGTGTGTGGGGAGTGTAATGTGTGTGTGCGGCTGGGATATGTGTGTGGGGAGTGTAATGTGTGTGTGCGGCTGGGGTGAGTGTGTGTGGGGAGTGTAATGTGTGTGTGCGGCTGGGATGAGTGTGTGTGGGGAGTGTAATGTGTGTGTGCGGCTGGGATGAGTGTGTCTGGGGAGTGTAATGTGTGTGCGGCTGGGTGAGTGTGGGTGGGGAGTGTAATGTGTGTGTGCGGCTGGGATGAGTGTGTGTGGGGAGTGTAATGTGTGTGCGGCTGGGTGAGTGTGTGTGGGGAGTGTAATGTGTGTGTGCGGCTGGGATGAGTGTGTGTGGGGAGTGTAATGTGTGTGTGCGGCTGGGATGAGTGTGTGTGGGGAGTGTAATGTGTGTGCGAGGCTGGGTGAGTGTGTGTGGGGAGTGTAATGTGTGTGTGTGGCTGGGGTGAGTGTGTGTGGGGAGTGTAATGTGTGTGTGCGGCTGGGATGAGTGTGTGTGGGGAGTGTAATGTGTGTGTGCGGCTGGGGTGAGTGTGTGTGGGGAGTGTAATGTGTGTGTGTGCGGCTGTGATGAGTGTGTGTGGAGAGTGTAATGTGTGTGTGGGGCTGGGATGAGTGTGTGTGGGGAGTGTAATGTGTGTGTGCAGCTGGGATGAGTGTGTGTGGGGAGTGTAATGTGTGTGTGCGGCTGGGGTGAGTGTGTGTGGGGAGTGTAATGTGTGTGTGCGGCTGGGATGTGTGTGTGTGGGGAGTGTTATGTGTGTGTGAGGCTGGGATGTGTGTGTGTGGGGAGTGTAATGTGTGTGTGCGGCTGGGGTGAGTGTGTGTGGGGAGTGTAATGTGTGTGTGCGGCTGGGATGTGTGTGTGTGGGGAGTGTAATGTGTGTGTGCGGCTGGGATGAGTGTGTGTGGGGAGTGTAATGTGTGTGTGCGGCTGGGTGAGTGTGTGTGGGGAGTGTAATGTGTGTGTGCGGCTGGGATGAGTGTGTGTGGGGAGTGTAATGTGTGTGTGCGGCTGGGGTGAGTGTGTGTGGGGAGTGTAATGTTTGTGTGCGGCTGGGATGAGTTTGTGTGGGGAGTGTAATGTGTGTGTGCGGCTGGGATGAGTGTGTTTGGGGAGTGTAATGTGTGTGCGAGGCTGGGATGAGTGTGTGTGGGGAGTGTAATGTGTGTGTGCGGCTGGGGTGAGTGTGTGTGGGGAGTGTAATGTGTGTGTGCGGCTGCGATGAGTGTGTGTGGGGAGTGTAATGTGTGTGTGCGGCTGGGTGAGTGTGTGTGGGGAGTGGAATGTGTGTGTGTGGCTCGGATGAGTGTGTGTGGGGAGTGTAACGTGTGTGTGTAGCTCGGATGAGTGTGTGTGGGGAGTGTAATGTGTGTGTGTGGCTCGGATGAGTGTGTGTGGGGAGTGTAATGTGTGTGTGCGCCTGGGATGGGTGTGTGTGGGGAGTGGAATGTGTGTGTATGGCTCGGATGAGTGTGTGTGGGGAGTGTAATGTGTGTGTGTGGCTGGGAGGAGGGTGTGTGGGGAGTGTAATGTGTATGTGTGGCTGGGATGAGTGTGTGTGGGGAGTGTAATGTGTGTGTGCGGCTGGGGTGAGTGTGTGTGGGGAGTGTAATGTGTGTGTGCGGCTGGGATGAGTGTGTGTGGGGAGTGTAATGTGTGTGTGCGGCTGTGATTAGTGTGTGTGGGGAGTATAATGTGTGTGCGCGGCTGGGATGAGTATGTGTGGGGAGTGTAATGTGTGTGTGCGGCTGGGATGTGTGTGTGTGGGGAGTGTAATGTGTGTGTGCGGCTGGGGTGAGTGTGTGTGGGGAGTGTAATGTGTGTGTGCGGCTGGGATGAGTGTGTGTGGGGAGTGTAATGTGTGTGTGCGGCTGGGATGAGTGTGTGTGGGGAGTGTAATGTGTGTGTGCGGCTGGGAGAGTGTGTGTGGGGAGTGTAATGTGTGTGTGCGGCTGGGATGAGTGTGTGTGGGGAGTGTAATGTGTGTGTGCGGCTGGGATGAGTGTGTGTGGGCAGTGTAATGTGTGGGTGCGGCTAGGATGAGTGTGTGTGGGGAGTGTAATATGTGTGTGCGGCTGGGATGAGTGTGTGTGGGGAGTGTAATGTGTGTGTGTGGCTGGGATGAGTGTGTGTGGGAAGTGTAATGTGTGTGTGCGGCTGGGATGAGTGTGTCTGGGGAGTGTAATGTGTGTGTGCGGCTGGGATGAGTGTGTGTGGGGAGTGTAATGTGTGTGTGCGGCTGGGATGAGTGTGTGTGGGGAGTGTAATGTGTGTGTGCGGCTGGGGTGAGTGTGTGTGGGGAGTGTAATGTGTGTGTGTGCGGCTGTGATGAGTGTGTGTGGAGAGTGTAATGTGTGTGTGGGGCTGGGATGAGTGTGTGTGGGGAGTGTAATGTGTGTGTGCAGCTGGGATGAGTGTGTGTGGGGAGTGTAATGTGTGTGTGCGGCTGGGGTGAGTGTGTGTGGGGAGTGTAATGTGTGTGTGCGGCTGGGATGTGTGTGTGTGGGGAGTGTAATGTGTGTGTGAGGCTGGGATGTGTGTGTGTGGGGAGTGTAATGTGTGTGTGCGGCTGGGGTGAGTGTGTGTGGGGAGTGTAATGTGTGTGTGCGGCTGGGATGTGTGTGTGTGGGGAGTGTAATGTGTGTGCGGCTGGGATGAGTGTGTGTGGGGAGTGGAATGTGTGTGTGTGGCTCGGATGAGTGTGTGTGGGGAGTGTAATGTGTGTGTGCGGCTGGGATGAGTGTGTGTGGGGAGTGTAATGTGTGTGTGCGGCTGGGATGAGTGTGTGTGGGGAGTGTAATGTGTGTGTGCGGCTGGGATGAGTGTGTGTGGGGAGTGTAATGTGTGTGTGCGGCTGGGATGAGTGTGTGTGGGGAGTGTAATGTGTGTGTGCGGCTGGGATGAGTGTGTGTGGGGAGTGTAATGTGTGTGTGCGGCTGGGAGAGTGTGTGTGGGGAGTGTAATGTGTGTGTGCGGCTGGGATGAGTTTGTGTGGGGAGTGTAATGTGTGTGTGCGGCTGGGATGAGTGTGTGTGGGGAGTGTAATGTGTGTGTGCGGCTGGGGTGAGTGTGTGTGGGGAGTGTAATGTTTGTGTGCGGCTGGGATGAGTTTGTGTGGGGAGTGTAATGTGTGTGTGCGGCTGGGATGAGTGTGTTTGGGGAGTGTAATGTGTGTGTGTGGCTGGGATGAGTGTGTGTGGGGAGTGTGATGTGTGTGTGCGGCTGGGATGAGTGTGTGTGGGGAGTGTAATGTGTGTGTGCGGCTGGGATGAGTGTGTGTGGGGAGTGTAATGTGTGTGTGCGGCTGGGATGAGTGTGTGTGGGGAGTGTAATGTGTGTGCGGCTGGGATGTGTGTGTGTGGGGAGTGTAATGTGTGTGTGCGGCTGGGATGAGTGTGTGTGGGGAGTGTAATGTGTGTGTGCGGCTGGGATGAGTGTGTGTGGGGAGTGTAATGTGTGTGTGCGGCTGGGATGAGTGTGTGTGGGGAGTGTAATGTGTGTGTGCGGCTGGGTGAGTGTGTGTGGGGAGTGGAATGTGTGTGTGTGGCTCGGATGAGTGTGTGTGGGGAGTGTAACGTGTGTGTGTGGCTCGGATGAGTGTGTGTGGGGTGTGTAATGTGTGTGTGTGGCTCGGATGAGTGTGTGTGGGGAGTGTAATATGTGTGCGAGGCTGGGATGAGTGTGTGTGAGGAGTGTAATGTGTGTGTGTGGCTCGGATGAGTGTGTGTGGGGAGTGTAATGTGTGTGTGTGGCTCGGATGAGTGTGTGTGGGGAGTGTAATGTGTGTGTGCGGCTGGGGTGAGTGTGTGTGGGGAGTGTAATGTGTGTGTGCGGCTGGGATGAGTGTGTGTGCGGAGTGTAATGTGTGTGCGCCTGGGATGAGTGTGTGTGGGGAGTGGAATGTGTGTGTGTGGCTCGGATGAGTGTGTGTGGGGAGTGTAATGTGTGTGTGTGGCTGGGAGGAGGGTGTGTGGGGAGTGTAATGTGTATGTGTGGCTGGGATGAGTGTGTGTGGGGAGTGTAATGTGTGTGTGCGGCTGGGGTGAGTGTGTGTGGGGAGTGTAATGTGTGTGTGCGGCTGGGATGAGTGCGTGTGGGGAGTGTAATGTGTGTGTGCGGCTGTGATTAGTGTGTGTGGGGAGTGTAATGTGTGTGTGCGGCTGGGTGAGTGTGTGTGGGGAGTGTAATGTGTGTGTGCGGCTGGGATGAGTGTGTGTGGGGAGTGTAATGTGTGTGTGCGGCTGGGATGTGTGTGTGTGGGGAGTGTAATGTGTGTGTGCGGCTGGGGTGAGTGTGTGTGGGGAGTGTAATGTGTGTGTGCGGCTGGGATGAGTGTGTGTGGGGAGTGTAATGTGTGTGTGTGGCTGGGATGAGTGTGTGTGGGGAGTGTAATGTGTGTGTGCGTCTGGGATGAGTGTGTGTGGGGAGTGTAATGTGTGTGTGCGGCTGGGATGAGTGTGTGTGGGGAGTGTAATGTGTGTGTGCGGCTGGGATGAGTGTGTGTGGGCAGTGTAATGTGTGGGTGCGGCTGGGATGAGTGTGTGTGGGGAGTGTAATATGTGTGTGCGGCTGGGATGAGTGTGTGTGGGGTGTGTAATGTGTGTGTGTGGCTGGGATGAGTGTGTGTGGGGATTGTAATGTGTGTGTGCGGCTGGGATGAGTGTGTCTGGGGAGTGTAATGTGTGTGTGCGGCTGGGATGAGTGTGTGTGGGGAGTGTAATGTGTGTGCGTGGCTGGGATGAGTGTGTGTGGGGAGTGTAATGTGTGTGTGCGGCTGGGATGAGTGTGTGTGGGGAGTGTATTGTGTGTGCGAGGCTGGGTGAGTGTGTGTGGGGAGTGTAATGTTTGTGCGAGGCTGGGTGAGTGTGTGTGGGGAGTGTAATGTGTGTGCGCGGCTGGGATGAGTGTGTCTGGTGAGTGTAATGTGTGTGTGCGGCTGGGATGAGTGTGTGTGGGAGTGTAATGTGTGTGCGAGGCTGGGATGAGTGTGTGTGGGGAGTGTAATGTGTGTGTGCGGCTGGGATGAGTGTGTGTGGGGAGTGTAATGTGTGTGCGAGGCTGGGTGAGTGTGTGTGGGGAGTGTAATGTTTGTGCGAGGCTGGGTGAGTGTGTGTGGGGAGTGTAATGTGTGTGTGCGGCTGGGATGAGTGTGTGTGCGGAGTGTAATGTGTGTGTGCGGCTGGGATGAGTGTGTGTGGGGAGTGTAATGTGTGTGTGCGGCTGGGTGAGTGTGTGTGGGGAGTATAATGTGTGTGTGTGGCTGGAATGAGTGTGTGTGGGGAGTGTAATGTGTGTGCGAGGCTGGGTGAGTGTGTGTGGGGAGTGTAATGTTTGTGCGAGGCTGGGTGAGTGTGTGTGGGGAGTGTAATGTGTGTGTGCGGCTGGGATGAGTGTGTGTGCGGAGTGTAATGTGTGTGTGCGGCTGGGATGAGTGTGTGTGGGGAGTGTAATGTGTGTGTGCGGCTGGGGTGAGTGTGTGTGGGGAGTGTAATGTGTGTGTGTGCGGCTGTGATGAGTGTGTGTGGAGAGTGTAATGTGTGTGTGGGGCTGGGATGAGTGTGTGTGGGGAGTGTAATGTGTGTGTGCAGCTGGGATGAGTGTGTGTGGGGAGTGTAATGTGTGTGTGCGGCTGGGGTGAGTGTGTGTGGGGAGTGTAATGTGTGTGTGCGGCTGGGATGTGTGTGTGTGGGGAGTGTAATGTGTGTGTGAGGCTGGGATGTGTGTGTGTGGGGAGTGTAATGTGTGTGTGCGGCTGGGGTGAGTGTGTGTGGGGAGTGTAATGTGTGTGTGCGGCTGGGATGTGTGTGTGTGGGGAGTGTAATGTGTGTGTGCGGCTGGGATGAGTGTGTGTGGGGAGTGTAATGTGTGTGTGCGGCTGGGTGAGTGTGTGTGGGGAGTGTAATGTGTGTGTGCGGCTGGGATGAGTGTGTGTGGGGAGTGTAATGTGTGTGTGCGGCTGGGGTGAGTGTGTGTGGGGAGTGTAATGTTTGTGTGCGGCTGGGATGAGTTTGTGTGGGGAGTGTAATGTGTGTGTGCGGCTGGGATGAGTGTGTTTGGGGAGTGTAATGTGTGTGCGAGGCTGGGATGAGTGTGTGTGGGGAGTGTAATGTGTGTGTGCGGCTGGGGTGAGTGTGTGTGGGGAGTGTAATGTGTGTGTGCGGCTGCGATGAGTGTGTGTGGGGAGTGTAATGTGTGTGTGCGGCTGGGTGAGTGTGTGTGGGGAGTGGAATGTGTGTGTGTGGCTCGGATGAGTGTGTGTGGGGAGTGTAACGTGTGTGTGTAGCTCGGATGAGTGTGTGTGGGGAGTGTAATGTGTGTGTGTGGCTCGGATGAGTGTGTGTGGGGAGTGTAATGTGTGTGTGCGCCTGGGATGGGTGTGTGTGGGGAGTGGAATGTGTGTGTATGGCTCGGATGAGTGTGTGTGGGGAGTGTAATGTGTGTGTGTGGCTGGGAGGAGGGTGTGTGGGGAGTGTAATGTGTATGTGTGGCTGGGATGAGTGTGTGTGGGGAGTGTAATGTGTGTGTGCGGCTGGGGTGAGTGTGTGTGGGGAGTGTAATGTGTGTGTGCGGCTGGGATGAGTGTGTGTGGGGAGTGTAATGTGTGTGTGCGGCTGTGATTAGTGTGTGTGGGGAGTATAATGTGTGTGCGCGGCTGGGATGAGTATGTGTGGGGAGTGTAATGTGTGTGTGCGGCTGGGATGTGTGTGTGTGGGGAGTGTAATGTGTATGTGCGGCTGGGGTGAGTGTGTGTGGGGAGTGTAATGTGTGTGTGCGGCTGGGATGAGTGTGTGTGGGGAGTGTAATGTGTGTGTGCGGCTGGGATGAGTGTGTGTGGGGAGTGTAATGTGTGTGTGCGGCTGGGAGAGTGTGTGTGGGGAGTGTAATGTGTGTGTGCGGCTGGGATGAGTGTGTGTGGGGAGTGTAATGTGTGTGTGCGGCTGGGATGAGTGTGTGTGGGCAGTGTAATGTGTGGGTGCGGCTAGGATGAGTGTGTGTGGGGAGTGTAATATGTGTGTGCGGCTGGGATGAGTGTGTGTGGGGAGTGTAATGTGTGTGTGTGGCTGGGATGAGTGTGTGTGGGAAGTGTAATGTGTGTGTGCGGCTGGGATGAGTGTGTCTGGGGAGTGTAATGTGTGTGTGCGGCTGGGATGAGTGTGTGTGGGGAGTGTAATGTGTGTGTGCGGCTGGGATGAGTGTGTGTGGGGAGTGTAATGTGTGTGTGCGGCTGGGGTGAGTGTGTGTGGGGAGTGTAATGTGTGTGTGTGCGGCTGTGATGAGTGTGATTGGAGAGTGTAATGTGTGTGTGGGGCTGGGATGAGTGTGTGTGGGGAGTGTAATGTGTGTGTGCAGCTGGGATGAGTGTGTGTGGGTAGTGTAATGTGTGTGTGCGGCTGGGGTGAGTGTGTGTGGGGAGTGTAATGTGTGTGTGCGGCTGGGATGTGTGTGTGTGGGGAGTGTAATGTGTGTGTGAGGCTGGGATGTGTGTGTGTGGGGAGTGTAATGTGTGTGTGCGGCTGGGGTGAGTGTGTGTGGGGAGTGTAATGTGTGTGTGCGGCTGGGATGTGTGTGTGTGGGGAGTGTAATGTGTGTGTGCGGCTGGGATGAGTGTGTGTGGGGAGTGTAATGTGTGTGTGCGGCTGGGAGAGTGTGTGTGGGGAGTGTAATGTGTGTGTGCGGCTGGGATGAGTGTGTGTGGGGAGTGTAATGTGTGTGTGCGGCTGGGGTGAGTGTGTGTGGGGAGTGTAATGTTTGTGTGCGGCTGGGATGAGTTTGTGTGGGGAGTGTAATGTGTGTGTGCGGCTGGGATGAGTGTGTTTGGGGAGTGTAATGTGTGTGTGTGGCTGGGATGAGTGTGTGTGGGGAGTGTGATGTGTGTGTGCGGCTGGGATGAGTGTGTGTGGGGAGTGTAATGTGTGTGCGAGGCTGGGATGAGTGTGTGTGGGGAGTGTAATGTGTGTGTGTGGCTCGGATGAGTGTGTGTGGGGAGTGTAATGTGTGTGTGCGGCTGGGGTGAGTGTGTGTGGGGAGTGTAATGTGTGTGTGCGGCTGGGATGAGTGTGTGTGCGGAGTGTAATGTGTGTGCGCCTGGGATGAGTGTGTGTGGGGAGTGGAATGTGTGTGTGTGGCTCGGATGAGTGTGTGTGGGGAGTGTAATGTGTGTGTGTGGCTGGGAGGAGGGTGTGTGGGGAGTGTAATGTGTATGTGTGGCTGGGATGAGTGTGTGTGGGGAGTGTAATGTGTGTGTGCGGCTGGGGTGAGTGTGTGTGGGGAGTGTAATGTGTGTGTGCGGCTGGGATGAGTGCGTGTGGGGAGTGTAATGTGTGTGTGCGGCTGTGATTAGTGTGTGTGGGGAGTGTAATGTGTGTGTGCGGCTGGGTGAGTGTGTGTGGGGAGTGTAATGTGTGTGTGCGGCTGGGATGAGTGTGTGTGGGGAGTGTAATGTGTGTGTGCGGCTGGGATGTGTGTGTGTGGGGAGTGTAATGTGTGTGTGCGGCTGGGGTGAGTGTGTGTGGGGAGTGTAATGTGTGTGTGCGGCTGGGATGAGTGTGTGTGGGGAGTGTAATGTGTGTGTGCGGCTGGGATGAGTGTGTGTGGGGAGTGTAATGTGTGTGTGCGGCTGGGATGAGTGTGTGTGGGGAGTGTAATGTGTGTGTGCGGCTGGGATGAGTGTGTGTGGGGAGTGTAATGTGTGTGTGCGGCTGGGATGAGTGTGTGTGGGCAGTGTAATGTGTGGGTGCGGCTGGGATGAGTGTGTGTGGGGAGTGTAATATGTGTGTGCGACTGGGATGAGTGTGTGTGGGGTGTGTAATGTGTGTGTGTGGCTGGGATGAGTGTGTGTGGGGATTGTAATGTGTGTGTGCGGCTGGGATGAGTGTGTCTGGGGAGTGTAATGTGTGTGTGCGGCTGGGATGAGTGTGTGTGGGGAGTGTAATGTGTGTGCGTGGCTGGGATGAGTGTGTGTGGGGAGTGTAATGTGTGTGTGCGGCTGGGATGAGTGTGTGTGGGGAGTGTATTGTGTGTGCGAGGCTGGGTGAGTGTGTGTGGGGAGTGTAATGTTTGTGCGAGGCTGGGTGAGTGTGTGTGGGGAGTGTAATGTGTGTGCGCGGCTGGGATGAGTGTGTCTGGGGAGTGTAATGTGTGTGTGCGGCTGGGATGAGTGTGTGTGGGAGTGTAATGTGTGTGCGAGGCTGGGATGAGTGTGTGTGGGGAGTGCAATGTGTGTGTGCGGCTGGGATGAGTGTGTGTGGGGAGTGTAATGTGTGTGCGAGGCTGGGTGAGTGTGTGTGGGGAGTGTAATGTTTGTGCGAGGCTGGGTGAGTGTGTGTGGGGAGTGTAATGTGTGTGTGCGGCTGGGATGAGTGTGTGTGCGGAGTGTAATGTGTGTGTGCGGCTGGGATGAGTGTGTGTGGGGAGTGTAATGTGTGTGTGCGGCTGGGTGAGTGTGTGTGGGGAGTATAATGTGTGTGTGTGGCTGGAATGAGTGTGTGTGGGGAGTGTAATGTGTGTGCGAGGCTGGGTGAGTGTGTGTGGGGAGTGTAATGTTTGTGCGAGGCTGGGTGAGTGTGTGTGGGGAGTGTAATGTGTGTGTGCGGCTGGGATGAGTGTGTGTGCGGAGTGTAATGTGTGTGTGCGGCTGGGATGAGTGTGTGTGGGGAGTGTAATGTGTGTGTGCGGCTGGGATGATTGTGTGTGGGGAGTGTAATGTGTGTGTGCGGCTGGGATGAGTGTGTGTGGGGAGTGTAATGTGTATGCGAGGCTGGGTGAGTGTGTGTGGGGAGTGTAATGTGTGTGCGAGGCTGGGTGAGTGTGTGTGGGGAGTGTAATGTGTATGCGAGGCTGGGTGAGTGTGTGTGGGGAGTGTAATGTGTGTGCGAGGCTGGGTGAGTGTGTGTGGGGAGTGTAATGTGTGTGCGAGGCTGGGTGAGTGTATGTGGGGAGTGTAATGTGTGTGCGAGGCTAGGTGAGTGTGTGTGGAGAGTGTAATGTGTGTGAGGCTGGGATGAGTGTGTGTGGGGAGTGTAATGTGTGTGCGAGGCTGGGTGAGTGTGTGTGGGGAGTGTAATGTGTGTGCGAGGCTGGGTGAGTGTGTGTGGGGAGTGTAATGTGTGCGAGGCTGGGATGAGTTTGTGTGGGGAGTGTAATGTGTGTGTGCGACTGGGATGAGTGTGTGTGGGGAGTGTAATGTGTGTGTGCGGCTGGGATGAGTGTGTGTGGGGAGTGTAATGTGTGTGTGCGGCTGGGATGAGTGTGTGTGGGGAGTGTAATGTGTGTGTGCGGCTGGGATGAGTGTGTGTGGGGAGTGTAATGTGTGTGTGGCTGGGGTGAGTGTGTGTGGGGAGTGTAATGTGTGTGTGCGGCTGGGATGAGTGTGTGTGGGGAGTGTAATGTGTGTGTGAGACTGGGTGAGTGTGTGTGGGGAGTGTAATGTGTGTGTGCGGCTGGGATGAGTGTGTGTGGGGAGTGTAATGTGTGTGTGCGGCTGGAATGAATGTGTGTGGGGAGTGTAATGTGTGTGTGCGGCTGGGTGAGTGTGTGTGGGGAGTGTAATGTGTGTGTGCGGCTGGGGTGAGTGTGTGTGGGGAGTGTAATGTGTGTGTGCGGCTGGGTGAGTGTGTGTGGGGAGTGTAATGTATGTGTGCGGCTGGGTGAGTGTGTGTGGGGAGTGTAATGTGTATGCGAGGCTGGGTGAGTGTGTGTGGGGAGTGTAATGTGTGTGCGAGGCTGGGTGAGTGTGTGTGGGGAGTGTAATGTGTGTGTGAGGCTGGGTGAGTATGTGTGGGGAGTGTAATGTGTGTGCGAGGCTGGGTGAGTGTGTGTGGGGAGTGTAATGTGTATGCGAGGCTGGGTGAGTGTGTGTGGGGAGTGTAATGTGTGTGCGAGGCTGGGTGAGTGTGTGTGGGGAGTGTAATGTGTGTGCGAGGCTGGGTGAGTGTGTGTGGGGAGTGTAATGTGTGTGCGAGGCTAGGTGAGTGTGTGTGGGGAGTGTAATGTGTGTCAGGCTGGGATGAGTGTGTGTGGGGAGTGTAAAGTCTGTGTGCGGCTGGGATGAGTGTGTGTGGGGAGTGTAATGTGTGTGCAAGGCTGGGATGAGTGTGTGTGGGGAGTGGAATGTGTGTGTGCGGCTGGGATGAGTGTGTGTGGGGAGTGTAATGTGTGTGCAAGGCTGGGATGAGTGTGTGTGGGGAGTGTAATGTGTGTGTGTGGCTGGGTGAGTGTGTGTGGGGAGTGTAATGTGTGTGAAAGGCAGGGATGAGTGTGTGTGGGGAGTGTAATGTGTGTGTGTGGCTGGGATGAGTGTGTGTGGGGAGTGTAATGTGTGTGAGGATGGGATGAGTGTGTGTGAGGAGTGTAATGTGTGTGCAAGGCTGGGATGAGTGTGTTTGGGGAGTGTAATGTGTGTGTGCGGCTGGGATGAGTGTGTGTGGGGAGTGTAATGTGTGTGAAAGGCTGGGATGAGTGTGTGTGGGGAGTGTAATGTGTGTGTGTGGCTGGGATGAGTGTGTGTGGGGAGTGTAATGTGTGTGAGGATGGGATGAGTGTGTGTGAGGAGTGTAATGTGTGTGTGTGGCTGGGATGAGTGTGTGTGGGGAGTGTAATGTGTGTGTGCGGCTGGGATGAGTGTGTGTGGGGAGTGTAATGTGTGTGTGTGGCTGGGTGAGTGTGTGTGGGGAGTGTAATGTGTGTGTGCGGCTGGGATGAGTGTGTGTGGGGAGTGTAATGTCTGTGCGAGGCTGGGTGAGTGTGTGTGGGGAGTGTAATGTGTGTGTGCAGCTGGGATGAGTGTGTGTGGGGAGTGTAATGTGTGTGCGAGGCTGGTTGAGTGTGTGTGGGGAGTGTAATGTGCGTATGCGGCTGGGTGAGTGTGTGTGGGGAGTGTAATGTGTGTGTGCGGCTGGGGTGAGAGTGTGGGGTGTGTAATGTGTGTGTGCGGCTGGGATAAGTGTGTGTGGGGAGTGTAATGGGTGTGTGCGGCTAGGATGAGTGTGTGTGGGGAGTGTAATGGGTGTGTGCGGCTGGGATGAGTGTGTGTGGGGAGTGTAATGTGTGTGTGCGGCTGAGGTGAGTGTGTGTGGGGAGTGTAATGTGTGTGTGTGGCTGGGATGAGTGTGTGTGGGGAGTGTAATGTGTGTGTGTGGCTGGGATGAGTGTGTGTGGGGAGTGTAATGTGCGTGCGAGGCTGCGTGAGTGTGTGTGGCGAGTGTAATGTGTGTGTGGGGCTGGGGTGTGTGTGTGTGGGGAGTGTAATATGTGTGTGCGGCTGGGATGAGTGTGTGTGGGGAGTTTAATGTGTGTGTGGCTGGGATGAGTGTGTGTGGGGAGTGTAATGTGTGTGTGCGGCTGGGATGAGTGTGTCTGGGGAGTGTAATGTGTGTGTGCGGCTGGGATGAGTGTGTGTGGGGAGTGTAATGTGTGTGCGAGGCTGGCATGAGTGTGTGTGGGGAGTGTAATGTGTGTGAGCGGCTGAGTGAGTGTGTGTGGGGAGTGTAATGTGTGTGTGATGCTTGGTGAGTGTGTGTGGGGAGTGTAATGTGTGTGTGCGGCTGGGATGAGTGTGTGTGCGGAGTGTAATGTGTGTGTGCGGCTGGGATGAGTGTGTGTGGGGAGTGTAATGTATGTGTGCGGCTGGGATGAGTGTGTGTGGGGAGTGTAATGTGTGTGTGCGGCTGGGATGAGTGTGTGTGGGGAGTGTAATGTGTGTGCGAGGCTGGGTGAGTGTGTGTGGGGAGTGTAATGTGTGTGCGAGGCTGGGTGAGTGTGTGTGGGGAGTGTAATGTGTGTGTGCGGCTGGGATGAGTGTGTGTGGGGAGTGTAATGTGTGTGCGAGGCTGGGTGAGTGTGTGTGGGGAGTGTAATGTGTGTGCGAGGCTGGGTGAGTGTGTGTGGGGAGTGTAATGTGTGTGTGCGGCGGGGATGAGTGTGTGTGGGGGGTGTAATGTGTGTGTGCGGCTGGGATGAGTGTGTGTGGGGAGTGTAATGTGTGTGTGCGGCTGGGACGAGTGTGTGTGGGGAGTGTAATGTGTGCGAGGCTGGGATGAGTTTGTGTGGGGAGTGTAATGTGTGTGTGCGGCTGGGACGAGTGTGTGTGGGGAGTGTAATGTGTGTGTGCGGCTGGGTGAGTGTGTGTGGGGAGTGTAATGTGTGTGTGCGGCTGGGATGAGTGTGTGTGGGGAGTGTAATGTGTGTGTGCGGCTGGGATGAGTGTGTGCGGGGAGTGTAATGTGTGTGCGAGGCAGGGTGAATGTGTGCGGGGAGTGTAATGTGTGTGCGAGGCTGGGTGAATGTGTGTGGGGAGTGTAATGTGTGTGCGAGGCTGGGATGAGTTTGTGTGGTGAGTGTAATGTGTATGTGCGGCTGAGGTGAGTGTGTGTGGAGTGAAATGTGTGTGTGCGGCTGGGTGAGTGTGTGTGGGGAGTGTAATGTGTGTGTGCGGCTGGGATGAGTGTGTGTGGGGAGTGTAATGTGTGTGTGCGGCTGGGATGAGTGTGTGCGGGGAGTGTAATGTGTGTGCGAGGCTGGGTGAATGTGTGTGGGGAGTGTAATGTGTGTGCGAGGCTGGGTGAGTGTGTGTGGGGAGTGTAATATGTGTGCGAGGCTGGGTGAGTGTGTGTGGGGAGTGTAATGTGTGTGCGAGGCTGGGTGAGTGTGTGTGGGGAGTGTAATGTGTATGCGAGGCTGGGTGAGTGTGTGTGGGGAGTGTAATGTGTGTGTGCGAGGCTGGGTGAGTGTGTGTGGGGAGTGTAATGTGTGTGCGAGGCTGGGTGAGTGTGCGTGGGGAGTGTAATGTGTGTTCGAGGCTGGATGAGTGTGTGTGGGGAGTGTAATGTGTGTGTGCGGCTGGGTGAGTGTGCGTGGGGAGTGTAATGTGTGTGCGAGGCTGGGTGAGTGTGTGCGGGGAGTGTAATCTGTGTGCGAGGCTGGGTGAGTGTGTGTGGGGTGTTTAATGTGTGTGCGAGGCTGGGATGAGTGTGTGTGGGGAGTGTAATGTGTGTGTGAGGCTGGGTGAGTGTGTGTGGGGAGTGTAATGTGTGTGTGCGGCTGGGTGAGTGTGTGTGGGGAGTGTAATGTGTGTGCGGCTGGGTGTGTGTGTGCGGAGTGTAATGTGTGTGCGAGGCTGGGTGAGTGTGCGTGGGGAGTGTAATGTGTGTGCGAGGCTGGGATGAGTGTGTGTGGGGAGTGTAATGTGTGTGTGCGGCTGGTTGAGTGTGTGTGGGGAGTGTAATGTGTGTGCGAGGCTGGGATGAGTGTGTGTGGGGAGTGTAATGTGTGTGCGAGGCTGGGTGAGTGTGTGTGGGGAGTGTAATGTGTGTGCGAGGCTGGGATGAGTGTGTGTGGGGAGTGTAATGTGTGTGTGCGGCTGGTTGAGTGTGTGTGGGGAGTGTAATGTGTGTGTGCGGCTGGGATGAGTGTGTGTGGGGAGTCTAATGTGTGTGTGTGGCTGGGTGGATGTGTGTGGGGAGTGTAATGTGTTTGTGTGGCTGGGGTGAGTGTGTGTGGGGAGTGTAATGTGTGTGTGCGGCTGGGATGAGTGTGTGTGGGGAGTGTAATGTGTGTGTGTGGCTGGGGTGAGTGTGTGTGGGGAGTGTAATGTGTGTGTGCGTCTGGGATGAGTGTGTGTGGGGAGTGTAATGTGTGTGTGCGGCTGGGATGAGTGTGTGTGGGGAGTGTAATGTGTGTGTGAGGCTGGGTGAGTGTGTGTGGGGAGTGTAATGTGTGTGTGCGGCTGGGATGAGTGTGTGTGGGGAGTGTAATGTGTGTGCGCGGCTGGGATGAGTGTGTGTGGGGAGTGTAATGTGTGTGCGAGTCTGGGTGAGTGTGTGCGGGGAGTGTATTGTGTGTGCGAGGCTGGGTGAGTGTGTGTGGGGAGTGTAATGTGTGTGTGCGGCTGGGGTGAGTGTGTGGGGAGTGTAATGTGTGTGCGGCTGGGTGAGTGTGCGTGGGGAGTGTAATGTTTGTGCGAGGCTGGGTGAGTGTGTGTGGGGAGTGTAATGTGTGTGTGCGAGGCTGGGTGAGTGTGTGTGGGGAGTGTGATGTGTGAGCGAGGCTGGGTGAGTGTGTGTGGGGAGTGTAATGTGTGTGCGAGGCTGGGTGAGTGTGTGTGGGGAGTGTAATGTGTGTGTGCGAGGCTGGGTGAGTGTGTGTGGGGAGTGTAATGTGTGTGCGAGGCTGGGTGAGTGTGTGTGGGGAGTGTAATGTGTGTTCGAGGCTGGATGAGTGTGTGTGGGGAGTGTAATGTGTGTGTGCGGCTGGGTGAGTGTGCGTGGGGAGTGTAATGTGTGTGCGAGGCTGGGTGAATGTGTGCGGGGAGTGTAATCTGTGTGCGAGGCTGGGTGAGTGTGTGTGGGCTGTTTAATGTGTGTGCGAGACTGGGATGAGTGTGTGTGGGGAGTGTAATGTGTGTGTGAGGCTGCGTGAGTGTGTGTGGGGATTGTAATGTGTGTGTGCGGCTGGGTGAGTGTGTGTGGGGAGTGTAATGTGTGTGCGGCTGGGTGTGTGTGTGGGGAGTGTAATGTGTGTGCGAGGCTGGGTGAGTGTGCGTGGGGAGTGTAATGTGTGTGCGAGGCTGGGATGAGTGTGTGTGGGGAGTGTAATGTGTGTGTGTGGCTGGGTGAGTGTGTGTGGGGAGCGTAATGTGTGTGTGCGGCTGGGATGAGTGTGTGTGGGGAGTGTAATGTGTGTGTGTGGCTGGGATGAGTGTGTGTGGGGAGTGTAATGTGTGTGTGTGGCTGGTTGAGTGTGTGTGGGGAGTGTAATGTGTGTGTGCGGCTGGGATGATTGTGTGTGGGGAGTGTAATGTGTGTGCGAGGCTGGGTGAGTGTGCGTGGGGAGTGTAATGTGTGTGCGAGGCTGGGATGAGTGTGTGTGGGGAGTGTAATGTGTGTGTGCGGCTGGTTGAGTGTGTGTGGGGAGTGTAATGTGTGTGTGTGGCTGGGGTGAGTGTGTGTGGGGAGTGTAATGTGTGTGTGTGGCTGGGTGAGTGTGTGTGGGGAGCGTAATGTGTGTGTGCGGCTGGGATGAGTGTGTGTGGGGAGTGTAATGTGTGTGTGCGGCTGGGATGAGTGTGTGTGGGGAGTGTAATGTGTGTGTGTGGCTGGGGTGAGTGTGTGTGGGGAGTGTAATGTGTGTGTGCGAGGCTGGGATGAGTGTGTGTGGGGAGTGTAATGTGTGTGTGTGGCTGGGATGTGTGTGTGTGGGGAGTGTAATGTGTGTGCGGCTGGGTGAGTGTGTGTGGGGAGTGTAATGTGTGTGTGAGGCTGGGGTGAGTGTGTGTGGGGAGTGTAATGTGTGTGTGAGGCTGGGATGAGTGTGTGTGGGGAGTGTAATGTGTGTGCGGCTGGGTGAGTGTGTGTGGGGAGTGTAATGTGTGTGTGAGGCTGGGGTGAGTGTGTGTGGGGAGTGTAATGTGTGTGTGAGGCTGGGATGAGTGTGTGTGGGGAGTGTAATGTGTGTGTGCGGCTGGGATGAGTGTGTGTGGGGAGTGTAATGTGTGTGCGCGGCTGGGGTGAGTGTGTGTGGGGAGTATAATGTGTGTGCGGCTGGGTGAGTGTGTGCGGGGAGTGTAATGTGTGTGCGAGGCTGGGTGAGTGTGCGTGGGGAGTGTAATGTGTGTGCGAGGCTGGGTGAGTGTGTGTGGGGAGTGTAATGTGTGTGCGAGGCTGGGATGAGTGTGTGTGGTGAGTGTAATGTGTGTTCGGCTGGAATGAGTTTGTGTGGGGAGTGTAATGTGTGTGTGCGGCTGGGTGAGTGTGCGTGGGGAGTGTAATGTGTGTGTGCGGCTGGGCGAGTGTGTGTGGGGAGTGTAATGTGTGTGCGAGGCTGGGTGAGTGTGTGTGGGGAGTGTAATGTGTGTGCGGCTGGAATGAGTGTGTGTGGGTAGTCTAATGTGTGTGCGAGGCTGGGTGAGTGTGCGTGGGGAGTTTAATGTGTGTGCGAGGCTGGGTGAGTGTGAGTGGGGAGTGTAATGTGTGTGCGAGGCTGGGATGAGTGTGTGTGGGGAGTGTAATGTGTGTGCGAGGCTGGGTGAGTGTGTGTGGGGAGTGTAATATGTGTGCGAGGCTCGGTGAGTGTGTGTGGGGAGTGTAATGTGTGTGCGAGGCTGGGTGTGTGTGTGCGGGGAGTGTAATGTGTGTGCGAGGCTGGGTGAGTGTGCGTGGGGAGTGTAATGTGTGTGTGCGGCTGGGTGAGTGTATGTGGGGAGTGTAATGTGTGTGCGAGGCTGGGTGAGTGTGCGTGGGGAGGGTAATGTGTGTGCGAGGCTGGGTGAGTGTGCGTGGGGAGTGTAATGTGTGTGCGAGGCTGGATGAGTGTGCGTGGGGAGTGTAATGTGTGTGTGCGGCTGGGTGAGTGTGTGTGGGGAGTGTAATGTGTGTGCGAGGCTGGGTGAGTGTGTGCGGGGAGTGTAATGTGTGTGCGAGGCTGGGTGAGTGTGTGTGGGGAGTGTAATGTGTGTGCGAGGCTGGGTGAGTGTGTGTGGGGAGTGTAATGTGTGTGCGAGGCTGGTTGAGTGTGTGCGGGGAGTGTAATGTGTGTGCGAGGCTGGGTGAGTGTGCGTGGGGAGTGTAATGTGTATGCGAGGCTGGGTGAGTGTGTGTGGGGAGTGTAATGTGTGTGCGAGGCTGGGTCAGTGTGCGTGGGGAGTGTAATGTGTGTGCGAGGCTGGGTGAGTGTGTGTCGGGAGTGTAATGTGTGTGTGCGAGGCTGGGTGAGTGTGTGCGGGGAGTGTAATGTGTGTGCGAGGCTAGGTGAGTGTTTGTGGGGAGTGTAATCTGTGTGCAAGGCTGGGTGAGTGTGTGTGGGGAGTGTAATGTGTGTGCGAGGCTGGGTGAGTGTGTGCGGGGAGTGTAATGTGTGTGCGAGGCTGGGTGAGTGTGTGCGGGGTGTGTAATGTGTGTGCGAGGCTGGGCGAGTGTGCGTGGGGAGTGCAATGTGTGTGCGAGGCTGGGTAAGTGTGTGTGGGGAGTGTAATGTGTGTGCGCGGCTGGGGTGAGTGTGTGTGGGGATTGTAATGTGTGTGTGCGGCTGGGATGAGTGTGTGTGGGGAGTGTAATGTGTGTGTGCGGCTGGGATGAGTGTGTGTGGGGAGTGTAATGTGTGTGTGAGGCTGGGTTAGTGTGTGCGGGGAGTGTAATGTGTGTGCGAGGCTGGGTGAGTGTGTGCGGGGTGTGTAATGTGTGTGCGAGGCTGGGTGAGTGTGTGTGGGGAGTGTAATGTGTGTGTGCGGCTGGGGTGAGTGTGTGTGGGGAGTGTAATGTGTGTGCGGCTGGGTGAGTGTGCGTGGGGAGTGTAATGTGTGTGCGAGGCTGGGTGAGTGTGTGTGGGGAGTGTAATGTGTGTGTGCGAGGCTGGGTGAGTGTGTGTGGGGAGTGTGATGTGTGTGCGAGGCTGGGTGAGTGTGTGTGGGGAGTGTAATGTGTGTGCGAGGCTGGGTGAGTGTGTGTGGGGAGTGTAATGTGTGTGTGCGAGGCTGGGTGAGTGTGTGTGGGGAGTGTAATGTGTGTGCGAGGCTGGGTGAGTGTGTGTGGGGAGTGTAATGTGTGTTCGAGGCTGGATGAGTGTGTGTGGGGAGTGTAATGTGTGTGTGCGGCTGGGTGAGTGTGCGTGGGGAGTGTAATGTGTGTGCGAGGCTGGGTGAGTGTGTGCGGGGAGTGTAATCTGTGTGCGAGGCTGGGTGAGTGTGTGTGGGGTGTTTAATGTGTGTGCGAGGCTGGAATGAGTGTGTGTGGGGAGTGTAATGTGTGTGTGAGGCTGGGTGAGTGTGTGTGGGGAGTGTAATGTGTGTGTGCGGCTGGGTGAGTGTGTGTGGGGAGTGTAATGTGTGTGCGGCTGGGTGTGTGTGTGGGGAGTGTAATGTGTGTGCGAGGCTGGGTGAGTGTGCGTGGGCAGTGTAATGTGTGTGCGAGGCTGGGATGAGTGTGTGTGGGGAGTGTAATGTGTGTGCGAGGCTGGGTGAGTGTGTGTGGGGAGTGTAATGTGTGTGTGCGGCTGGGATGAGTGTGTGTGGGGAGTGTAATGTGTGTGCGAGGCTGGGTGAGTGTGCGTGGGGAGTGTAATGTGTGTGCGAGGCTGGGATGAGTGTGTGTGGGGAGTGTAATGTGTGTGTGCGGCTGGTTGAGTGTGTGTGGGGAGTGTAATGTGTGTGTGCGGCTGGGATGAGTGTGTGTGGGGTGTCTAATGTGTGTGTGTGTGGCTGGGTGGATGTGTGTGGGGAGTGTAATGTGTGTGTGTGGCTGGGGTGAGTGTGTGTGGGGAGTGTAATGTGTGTGTGCGGCTGGGATGAGTGTGTGTGGGGAGTGTAATGTGTGTGTGTGGCTGGGGTGAGTGTGTGTGGGGAGTGTAATGTGTGTGTGCGAGGCTGGGATGAGTGTGTGTGGGGAGTGTGATGTGTGTGTGCGGCTGGGATGAGTGTGTGTGGGGAGTGTAATGTGTGTGTGCGGCTGGGATGAGTGTGTGTGGGGAGTGTAATGTGTGTGTGAGGCTGGGTGAGTGTGTGTGGGGAGCGTAATGTGTGTGTGCGGCTGGGATGAGTATGTGTGGGGAGTGTAATGTGTGTGCGCGGCTGGGATGAGTGTGTGTGGGGAGTGTAATGTGTGTGCGAGGCTGGGTGAGTGTGTGCGGGGAGTGTAATGTGTGTGCGAGGCTGGGTGAGTGTGTGTGGGGAGTGTAATGTGTGTGTGCGGCTGGGGTGAGTGTGTGTGGGGAGTGTAATGTGTGTGCGAGGCTGGGTGAGTGTGTGTGGGGAGTGTAATATGTGTGCGCGGCTGGGGTGAGTGTGTGTGGGGAGTATAATGTGTGTGCGGCTGGGTGAGTGTGTGCGGGGAGTGTAATGTGTGTGCGAGGCTGGGTGAGTGTGCGTGGGGAGTGTCATGTGTGTGCGAGGCTGGGTGAGTGTGTGTGGGGAGTGTAATGTGTGTGCGAGGCTGGGATGAGTGTGTGTGGTGAGTGTAATGTGTGTTCGGCTGGAATGGGTTTGTGTGGGGAGTGTAATGTGTGTGTGCGGCTGGGTGAGTGTGCGTGGGGAGTGTAATGTGTGTGTGCGGCTGGGCGAGTGTGTTTGGGGAGTGTAATGTGTGTGCGAGGCTGGGTGAGTGTGTGTGGGGAGTGTAATGTGTGTGCGGCTGGAATGAGTGTGTGTGGGTAGTCTAATGTGTGTGCGAGGCTGGGTGAGTGTGCGTGGGGAGTTTAATGTGTGTGCGAGGCTGGGTGAGTGTGAGTGGGGAGTGTAATTTGTGTGCGAGGCTGGGATGAGTGTGTGTGGGGAGTGTAATGTGTGTGCGAGGCTGGGTGAGTGTGTGTGGGGAGTGTAATGTGTGTGCGAGGCTCGGTGAGTGTGTGTGGGGAGTGTAATGTGTGTGCGAGGCTGGGTGTGTGTGTGCGGGGAGTGTAATGTGTGTGCGAGGCTGGGTGAGTGTGCGTGGGGAGTGTAATGTGTGTGTGCGGCTGGGTGAGTGTATGTGGGGAGTGTAATGTGTGTGCGAGGCTGGGTGAGTGTGCGTGGGGAGGGTAATGTGTGTGCGAGGCTGGGTGAGTGTGCGTGGGGAGTGTAATGTGTGTGCGAGGCTGGATGAGTGTGCGTGGGGAGTGTAATGTGTGTGTGCGGCTGGGTGAGTGTGTGTGGGGAGTGTAATGTGTGTGCGAGGCTGGGTGAGTGTGTGCGGGGAGTGTAATGTGTGTGCGAGGCTGGGTGAGTGTGTGTGGGGAGTGTAATGTGTGTGCGAGGCTGGGTGAGTGTGTGCGGGGAGTGTAATGTGTGTGCGAGGCTGGGTGAGTGTGCGTGGGGAGTGTAATGTGTGTGCGAGGCTGGGTGAGTGTGTGTGGGGAGTGTAATGTGTGTGCGAGGCTGGGTCAGTGTGCTTGGGGAGTGTAATGTGTGTGCGAGGCTGGGTGAGTGTGTGTCGGGAGTGTAATGTGTGTGTGCGAGGCTGGGTGAGTGTGTGCGGGGAGTGTAATGTGTGTGCGAGGCTAGGTGAGTGTTTGTGGGGAGTGTAATCTGTGTGCACGGCTGGGTGAGTGTGTGTGGGGAGTGTAATGTGTGTGCGAGGCTGGGTGAGTGTGTGCGGGGAGTGTAATGTTTGTGCGAGGCTGGGTGAGTGTGTGCGGGGTGTGTAATGTGTGTGCGAGGCTGGGCGAGTGTGCGTGGGGAGTGCAATGTGTGTGCGAGGCTGGGTAAGTGTGTGTGGGGAGTGTAATGTGTGTTCGAGGCTGGGTGAGTGTGTGTGGGGAGTGTAATGTGTGTGCGAGGCTGGGTGAGTGTGCGTGGGGAGTGTAATGTGTGTGCGAGGCTGGGTGAGTGTGTGCGGGGAGTGTAATGTGTGTGCGAGGCTGGGTGAGTGTGTGCGGGGAGTGTAATGTGTGTGCGAGGCTGGGTGAGTGTGCGTGGGGAGTGTAATGTGTATGCGAGGCTGGGTGAGTGTGTGTCGGGATTGTAATGTGTGTGTGCGAGGCTGGGTGAGTGTGCGTGGGGAGTGTAATGTGTGTGTGCGGCTGGGTGAGTGTGTGTAGGGAGTGTAATGTGTGTGCGAGGCTGGGTGAGTGTGTGTGGGGAGTGTAATGTGTGTGTGCGAGGCTGGGTGAGTGTGTGTGGGGAGTGTAATGTGTGTGCGAGCCTGGATGAGTGTGTGTGGGGAGTGTAATGTGTGTGTGCGGCTGGGTGAGTGTGCGTGGGGAGTGTAATGTGTGTGTGCGGCTGGGTGAGTGTGCGTGGGGAGTGTAATGTGTGTGCGAGGCTGGGTGAGTGTGTGCGGGGAGTGTAATGTGTGTGCGAGGCTGGGTGAGTGTGTGTGGGGAGTGTAATGTGTGTGCGAGGCTGGGATGAGTGTGTGTGGGGAGTGTAATGTGTGTGTGAGGCTGGGTGAGTGTGTGTGGGGAGTGTAATGTGTGCGTGCGGCTGGGTGAGTGTGTGTGGGGAGTGTAATGTGTGTGCGGCTGGGTGTGTGTGTGGGGAGTGTAATGTGTGTGCGGCTGGGTGAGTGTGTGTGGGGAGTGTAATGTGTGTGCGAGGCTGGGTGAGTGTGCGTGGGGAGCGTAATGTGTGGGCGAGGCTGGTGAGTGTGCGTGGGGAGTGTAATGTGTGTGTGCGGCTGGGATGAGTGTGTGTGGGGAGTGTAATGGGTGTGTGCGAGGCTGGGTGAGTGTGTGTGGGGAGTGTAATATGTGTGTGCGGCTGGGATGAGTCTGCGTGGGGAGTGTAATGTGTGTGCGAGGCTGGGTGAGTGTTTGTGGGGAGTGTAATGTGTGTGCGAGGCTGGGTGAGTGTGTGTGGGGAGTGTAATGTGTGTGCGAGGCTGGGTGAGTGTGTGGGGAGTGTAATGTGTGTGCGAGGCTGGGTGAGTGTATGTGGGGAGTGTAATGTATGTGCGGCTGGGTGAGTGTGTGTGGGGAGTGTAATGTGTGTGCGAGGCTGGGTGAGTGTGCGTGGGGAGTGTAATGTGTGTATGAGGCTGGGTGAGTGTGCGTGGGGAGTGTAATGTGTGTGTGCGGCTGGGTGAGTGTGCGTGGGGAGTGTAATGTGTGTGTGAGGCTGGGTGAGTGTGTGTGGGGAGTGTAATGTGTGTGCGGCTGGGTGAGTGTGCGTGGGGAGTGTAATGTGTGTGCGGCTGGGTGAGTGTGTGTGGGGAGTGTAATGTGTGTGAGGCTGGGTGAGTGTGCGTGGGGAGTGTAATGTGTGTGCGAGGCTGGGTGAGTGTGCGTGGGGAGTGTAATGTGTGTGCGAGGCTGGGTGAGTGTGCGTGGGGAGTGTAATGTGTGTGCGGCTGGGTGAGTGTGCGTGGGGAGTGTTATGTGTGTGTGCGAGGCTGGGTGAGTGTGCGTGGGGAGTGTAATGTGTGTGTGCGGCTGGGTGATTGTGTGTGGGGAGTGTAATGTGTGTGCGAGGCTGGGTGAGTGTGTGTGGGGAGTGTAATGTGTGTTCGAGGCTGGATGAGTGTGTGTGGGGAGTGTAATGTGTGTGTGCGGCTGGGTGAGTGTGCGTGGGGAGTGTAATGTGTGTGCGAGGCTGGGTGAGTGTGTGCGGGGAGTGTAATCTGTGTGCGAGGCTGGGTGAGTGTGTGTGGGGTGTTTAATGTGTGTGCGAGGCTTGGATGAGTGTGTGTGGGGAGTGTAATGTGTGTGTGAGGCTGGGTGAGTGTGTGTGGGGAGTGTAATGTGTGTGTGCGGCTGGGTGAGTGTGTGTGGGGAGTGTAATGTGTGTGCGGCTGGGTGTGTGTGTGGGGAGTGTAATGTGTGTGCGAGGCTGGGTGAGTTTGCGTGGGGAGTGTAATGTGTGTGCGAGGCTGGGATGAGTGTGTGTGGGGAGTGTAATGTGTGTGTGCGGCTGGTTGAGTGTGTGTGGGGAGTGTAATGTGTGTGTGCGGCTGGGATGAGTGTGTGTGGGGTGTCTAATGTGTGTGTGTGGCTGGGTGGATGTGTGTGGGGAGTGTAATGTGTGTGCGAGGCTGGGTGAGTGTGCGTGGGGAGTGTAATGTGTGTGCGAGGCTGGGATGAGTGTGTGTGGGGAGTGTAATGTGTGTGTGCGGCTGGGATGAGTGTGTGTGGGGTGTCTAATGTGTGTGTGTGGCTGGGTGGATGTGTGTGGGGAGTGTAATGTGTGTGTGTGGCTGGGGTGAGTGTGTGTGGGGAGTGTAATGTGTGTGTGCGGCTGGGATGAGTGTGTGTGGGGAGTGTAACGTGTGTGTGTGGCTGGGGTGAGTGTGTGTGGGGAGTGTAATGTGTGTGTGCGAGGCTGGGATGAGTGTGTGTGGGGAGTGTGATGTGTGTGTGCGGCTGGGATGAGTGTGTGTGGGGAGTGTAATGTGTGTGTGCGGCTGGGATGAGTGTGTGTGGGGAGTGTAATGTGTGTGTGAGGCTGGGTGAGTGTGTGTGGGGAGCGTAATGTGTGTGTGCGGCTGGGATGAGTATGTGTGGGGAGTGTAATGTGTGTGCGCGGCTGGGATGAGTGTGTGTGGGGAGTGTAATGTGTGTGCGAGGCTGGGTGAGTGTGTGCGGGGAGTGTAATGTGTGTGCGAGGCTGGGTGAGTTTGTGTGGGGAGTGTAATGTGTGTGTGCGGCTGGGCTGAGTGTGTGTGGGGAGTGTAATGTGTGTGCGAGGCTGGGTGAGTGTGTGTGGGGAGTGTAATGTGTGTGCGCGGCTGGGGTGAGTGTGTGTGGGGAGTATAATGTGTGTGCGGCTGGGTGAGTGTGTGCGGGGAGTGTAATGTGTGTGCGAGGCTGGGTGAGTGTGCGTGGGGTGTGTCATGTGTGTGCGAGGCTGGGTGAGTGTGTGTGGGGAGTGTAATGTGTGTGCGAGGCTGGGATGAGTGTGTGTGGTGAGTGTAATGTGTGTTCGGCTGGAATGGGTTTGTGTGGGGAGTGTAATGTGTGTGTGCGGCTGGGTGAGTGTGCGTGGGGAGTGTAATGTGTGTGTGCGGCTGGGCGAGTGTGTGTGGGGAGTGTAATGTGTGTGCGAGGCTGGGTGAGTGTGTGTTGGGAGTGTAATGTGTGTGCGGCTGGAATGAGTGTGTGTGGGTAGTCTAATGTGTGTGCGAGGCTGGGTGAGTGTGCGTGGGGAGTTTAATGTGTGTGCGAGGCTGGGTGAGTGTGAGTGGGGAGTGTAATTTGTGTGCGAGGCTGGGATGAGTGTGTGTGGGGAGTGTAATGTGTGTGCGAGGCTGGGTGAGTGTTTGTGGGGAGTGTAATGTGTGTGCGAGGCTCGGTGAGTGTGTGTGGGGAGTGTAATGTGTGTGCGAGGCTGGGTGTGTGTGTGCGGGGAGTGTAATGTGTGTGCGAGGCTGGGTGAGTGTGCGTGGGGAGTGTAATGTGTGTGTGCGGCTGGGTGAGTGTATGTGGGGAGTGTAATGTGTGTGCGAGGCTGGGTGAGTGTGCGTGGGGAGGGTAATGTGTGTGCGAGGCTGGGTGAGTGTGCGTGGGGAGTGTAATGTGTGTGCGAGGCTGGATGAGTGTGCGTGGGGAGTGTAATGTGTGTGTGCGGCTGGGTGAGTGTGTGTGGGGAGTGTAATGTGTGTGCGAGGCTGGGTGAGTGTGTGCGGGGAGTGTAATGTGTGTGCGAGGCTGGGTGAGTGTGTGTGGGGAGTGTATTGTGTGTGCGAGGCTGGGTGAGTGTGTGCGGGGAGTGTAATGTGTGTGCGAGGCTGGGTGAGTGTGCGTGGGGAGTGTAATGTGTGTGCGAGGCTGGGTGAGTGTGTGTGGGGAGTGTAATGTGTGTGCGAGGCTGGGTCAGTGTGCGTGGGGAGTGTAATGTGTGTGCGAGGCTGGGTGAGTGTGTGTCGGGAATGTAATGTGTGTGTGCGAGGCTGGGTGAGTGTGTGCGGGGAGTGTAATGTGTGTGCGAGGCTAGGTGAGTGTTTGTGGGGAGTGTAATCTGTGTGCACGGCTGGGTGAGTGTGTGTGGGGAGTGTAATGTGTGTGCGAGGCTGGGTGAGTGTGTGCGGGGAGTGTAATGTTTGTGCGAGGCTGGGTGAGTGTGTGCGGGGTGTGTAATGTGTGTGCGAGGCTGGGCGAGTGTGCGTGGGGAGTGCAATGTGTGTGCGAGGCTGGGTAAGTGTGTGTGGGGAGTGTAATGTGTGTTCGAGGCTGGGTGAGTGTGTGTGGGGAGTGTAATGTGTGTGCGAGGCTGGGTGAGTGTGCGTGGGGAGTGTAATGTGTGTGCGAGGCTGGGTGAGTGTGTGCGGGGAGTGTAATGTGTGTGCGAGGCTGGGTGAGTGTGTGCGGGGAGTGTAATGTGTGTGCGAGGCTGGGTGAGTGTGCGTGGGGAGTGTAATGTGTATGCGAGGCTGGGTGAGTGTGTGTCGGGAGTGTAATGTGTGTGTGCGAGGCTGGGTGAGTGTGCGTGGGGAGTGTAATGTGTGTGTGCGGCTGGGTGAGTGTGTGTAGGGAGTGTAATGTGTATGCGAGGCTGGGTGAGTGTGTGTGGGGAGTGTAATGTGTGTGTGCGAGGCTGGGTGAGTGTGTGTGGGGAGTGTAATGTGTGCGAGGCTGGGTGAGTGTGTGTGGGGAGTGTAAGGTGTGTGCGAGCCTGGATGAGTGTGTGTGGGGAGTGTAATGTGTGTGTGCGGCTGGGTGAGTGTGCGTGGGGAGTGTAATGTGTGTGTGCGGCTGGGTGAGTGTGCGTGGGGAGTGTAATGTGTGTGCGAGGCAGGGTGAGTGTGTGCGGGGTGTGTAATGTGTGTGCGAGGCTGGGTGAGTGTGTGTGGGGAGTGTAATGTGTGTGCGAGGCTGGGATGAGTGTGTGTGGGGAGTGTAATGTGTGTGTGAGGCTGGGTGAGTGTGTGTGGGGAGTGTAATGTGTGCGTGCGGCTGGGTGAGTGTGTGTGGGGAGTGTAATGTGTGTGCGGCTGGGTGTGTGTGTGGGGAGTGTAATGTGTGTGCGGCTGGGTGAGTGTGTGTGGGGAGTGTAATGTGTGTGCGAGGCTGGGTGAGTGTGCGTGGGGAGCGTAATGTGTGTGCGAGGCTGGTGAGTGTGCGTGGGGAGTGTAATGTGTGTGTGCGGCTGGGATGAGTGTGTGTTGGGAGTGTAATGGGTGTGTGCGAGGCTGGGTGAGTGTGTGTGGGGAGTGTAATATGTGTGTGCGGCTGGGATGAGTGTGCGTGGGGAGTGTAATGTGTCTGCGAGGCTGGGTGAGTGTTTGTGGGGAGTGTAATGTGTGTGCGAGGCTGGGTGAGTGTGTGTGGGGAGTGTAATGTGTGTGCGAGGCTGGGTGAGTGTGTGGGGAGTGTAATGTGTGTGCGAGGCTGGGTGAGTGTATGTGGGGAGTGTAATGTATGTGCGGCTGGGTGAGTGTGTGTGGGGAGTGTAATGTGTGTGCGAGGCTGGGTGAGTGTGCGTGGGGAGTGTAATGTGTGTATGAGGCTGGGTGAGTGTGCGTGGGGAGTGTAATGTGTGTGTGCGGCTGGGTGAGTGTGCGTGGGGAGTGTAATGTGTGTGTGAGGCTGGGTGAGTGTGTGTGGGGAGTGTAATGTGTGTGCGGCTGGGTGAGTGTGCGTGGGGAGTGTAATGTGTGTGCGGCTGGGTGAGTGTGTGTGGGGAGTGTAATGTGTGTGAGGCTGGGTGAGTGTGCGTGGGGAGTGTAATGTGTGTGCGAGGCTGGGTGAGTGTGCGTGGGGAGTGTAATGTGTGTGCGAGGCTGGGTGAGTGTGCGTGGGGAGTGTAATGTGTGTGCGGCTGGGTGAGTGTGCGTGGGGAGTGTTATGTGTGTGTGCGAGGCTGGGTGAGTGTGCGTGGGGAGTGTAATGTTTGTGTGCGGCTGGGTGATTGTGTGTGGGGAGTGTAATGTGTGTGCGAGGCTGGGTGAGTGTGCGTGGGGAGTTTAATGTGTGTGCGAGGCTGGGTGAGTGTGCGTGGGGAGTGTAATGTGTGTGCGAGTCTAGGTGAGTGTGCGTGGGGAGTGTAATGTGTGTGCGAGGCTGGGTGAGGGTGCGTGGGGAGTGTAATGTGTGTGTGCGGCTGGGTCAGTGTGCGTGGGGAGTGTATTGTGTGTGCGAGGCTGGGTGTGTGTGCGTGGGGAGTGTAATGTGTGTGCGAGGCTGGGTGACTGTGCGTGGGGAGTGTAATGTGTGTGCGAGGCTGGGTGAGTGTGTGTGGGGAGTGTAATGTGTGTGCGAGGCTGGGTGAGTGTGCGTGGGGAGTGTAATGTGTGTGCGAGTCTGGGTGAGTGTGCGTGGGGAGTGTAATGTGTGTGTGCGAGGCTGGGTGAGTGTGTGCGGGGAGTGTAATGTGTGTGCGAGGCTGGGTGAGTGTTTGTGGGGAGTGTCATCTGTGTGCGAGGCTGGGTGAGTGTGTATGGGGAGTGTCATGTGTGTGCGAGGCTGGGTGAGTGTGTGCGGGGAGTGTAATGTGTGTGCGAGGCTGGGTGAGTGTGTGCGGGGAGTGTAATGTGTGTGCGAGGCTGGGTGAGTGTGCGTGGGGAGTGCAATGTGTGTGCGAGGCTGGGTAAGTGTGTGTGGGGAGTGTAATGTGTGTGGGAGGCTGGGTGAGTGTGTGTGGGGAGTGTAATGTGTGTGCGAGGCTGGGTGAGTGTGCGTGGGGAGTGTAATGTGTGTGCGAGGCTGGGTGAGTGTGTGCGGGGAGTGTAATGTGTGTGCGAGGCTGGGTGAGTGTGCGTGGGGAGTGTAAAGTGTATGCGAGGCTGGGTGAGTGTGTGTCGGGAGTGTAATGTTTGTGTGCGAGGCTGGGTGAGTGTGCGTGGGGAGTGTAATGTGTGTGTGCGACAGGGTGAGTGTGTGTGGGGAGTGTAATGTGTGTGCGAGGCTGGGTGAGTGTGTGTGGGGAGTGTAATGTGTGTGTGCGAGGCTGGGTGAGTGTGTGTGGGGAGTGTAATGTGTGCGAGGCTGGGTGAGTGTGTGTGGGGAGTTCAATGTGTGTGCAAGCCTGGATGAGTGTGTGTAGGGAGTGTAATGTGTGTGTGCGGCTGGGTGAGTGTGCGTGGGGAGTGTAATGTGGGTGCGAGGCTGGGTGAGTGTGTGTGGGGAGTGTAATGTGTGTGTGCGAGGCTGGGTGAGTGTGTGTGGGGAGTGTAATGTGTGTGCGAGGCTGGGTGAGTGTGTGTGGGGAGTGTAATGTGTGTGTGCGAGGCTGGGTGAGTGTGTGTTGCTAGTGTAATGTGTGTGTGAGGCTGGGTGAGTGTGTGTGGGGAGTGTAATGTGTGTGCGAGGCTGGATGAGTGTGTGTGGGGAGTGTAATGTGTGTGTGCGGCTGGGTGAGTGTGCGTGGGGAGTGTAATGTGTGTGTGAGGCTGGGTGAGTGTGTGTGGGGAGTGTAATGTGTGTGTGCGGCTGGGTGAGTGTGTGTGGGGAGTGTAATGTGTGAGCGGCTGGGTGTGTGTGTGGGGAGTGTAATGTGTGTGCGGCTGGGTGAGTGTGTGTGGGGAGTGTAATGTGTGTGCGAGGCTGGGTGAGTGTGCGTGGGGAGTGTAATGTGTGTGCGAGGCTGGGTGAGTGTGCGTGGGGAGTGTAATGTGTGTGCGAGGCTGGGTGAGTGTGCGTGGGGTGTGTAATGTGTGTGCGAGGCTGGGTGAGTGTGCGTGGGGAGTGTAATGTGTGTGTGTGGCTGGGATGAGTGTGTGTGGGGAGTGTAATGTGTGTGTGCGAGGCTGGGTGAGTGTGTGTGGGGAGGGTAATGTGTGTGTGCGGCTGGGATGAGTGTGCGTGGGGAGTGTAATGTGTGTGCGAGGCTGGGTGAGTGTTTGTGGGGAGTGTAATGTGTGTGCGAGGATGGGTGAGTGTGTGTGGGGAGTGTAATGTGTGTGCGAGGCTGGGTGAGTGTGTGGGGAGTGTAATGTGTGTGCGAGGCTGGGTGAGTGTATGTGGGGAGTGTAATGTATGTGCGGCTGGGTGAGTGTGTGTGGGGAGTGGAATGTGTGTGCAAGGCTGGGTGAGTGTGCGTGGGGAGTCTAATGTGTGTATGAGGCTGGGTGAGTGTGCGTGGGGAGTGTAATGTGTGTGTGCGGCTGGGTGAGTGTGCGTGGGGAGTGTAATGTGTGTGTGCGAGGCTGGGTGAGTGTGCGTGGGGAGTGTAATGTGTGTGTGCGGCTGGGTGAGTGTGTGTGGGGAGTGTAATGTGTGTGCGAGGCTGGGTGAGTGTGCGTGGGGAGTGTAATGTGTGTGCGAGGCTGGGTGAGTGTGCGTGGGGAGTGTAATGTGTGTGCGAGGCTGGATGAGTGTGCGTGGGGAGTGTAATGTGCGTGCGAGGCTGGGTGAGTGTGCGTGGGGAGTGTAATGTGTGTGTGCGGCTGGGTGAGTGTGCGTGGGGAGTGTATTGTGTGTGCGAGGCTGGGTGAGTGTGCGTGGGGAGTGTAATGTGTGTGCGAGGCTGGGTGAGTCTGCGTGGGGAGTGTATTGTGTGTGCGAGGCTGGGTGAGTGTGCGTGGGGAGTGTAATGTGTGTGCGAGGCTGGGTGAGTGTGCGTGGGGAGTGTAATGTGTGTGCGAGGCTGGGTGAGTGTGCGTGGGGAGTGTAATGTGTGTGCGAGGCTGGGTGAGTGTGCGTGGGAAGTGTAATGTGTGTGCGAGGCTGGGTGAGTGTGCGTGGGGAGTGTAATGTGTGTGCGAGGCTGGGTGAGTGTGCGTGGGGAGTGTAATGTGTGTGCGGCTGGGTGAGTGTGTGTGGGGAGTGTAATGTGTGTGCGAGGCTGGGTGAGTGTGTGTGGGGAGTGTAATGTGTGTGTGCGAGGCTGGGTGAGTGTGCGTGGGGAGTGTAATGTGTGTGTGCGAGGCTAGGTGAGTGTGTGTGGGGAGTGTAATGTGTGTGTGCGAGGCTGGGTGAGTGTGCGTGGGGAGTGTAATGTGTGTGCGAGGCTGGGTGAGTGTGCGTGGGGAGTGTAATGTGTGTGTGTGGCTGGGTGAGTGTGCGTGGGGAGTGTAATGTGTGTGCGAGGCTGGGTGAGTGTGTGTGGGGAGTGTAATGTGTGTGCGAGGCTGGGTGAGTGTGCGTGGGGAGTTTAATGTGTGTGCGAGGCTGGGTGAGTGTGCGCGGGGAGTGTAATGTGTGTGCGAGGCTGGGTGAGTGTGTGTGGGGAGTGTAATGTGTGTGCGAGGCTGGATGATTGTGCGTGGGGAGTGTAATGTGTGTGCGAGGCTGGGTGAGTGTGTGTGGGGAGTGTAATGTGTGTGCGAGGCTGGGTGAGTGTGCGTGGGGAGTGTAATGTGTGTGCGGCTGGGTGAGTGTGTGTGGGGAGTGTAATGTGTGTGCGAGGCTGGGTGAGTGTGTGTGGGGAGTGTAATGTGTGTGTGCGAGGCTGGGTGAGTGTGCGTGGGGAGTGTAATGTGTGTGTGCGAGGCTGGGTGAGTGTGCGTGGGGAGTGTAATGTGTGTGCGAGGCTGGGTGAGTGTGCGTGGGGAGTGTAATGTGTGTGTGTGGCTGGGTGAGTGTGCGTGGGGAGTTTAATGTGTGTGCGAGGCTGGGTGAGTGTGTGTGGGGAGTGTAATGTGTGTGCGAGGCTGGGTGAGTGTGCGTGGGGAGTTTAATGTGTGTGCGAGGCTGGGTGAGTGTGCGCGGGGAGTGTAATGTGTGTGCGAGGCTGGGTGAGTGTGTGTGGGGAGTGTAATGTGTGTGCGAGGCTGGATGAGTGTGCGTGGGGAGTGTAATGTGTGTGCGAGGCTGGGTGAGTGTGTGTGGGGAGTGTAATGTGTGTGCGAGGCTGGGTGAGTGTGTGCGGGGTGCGTAATGTGTGTGCGAGGCTCGGTGAGTGTGTGTGGGGAGTGTAATGTGTGTGTGCGAGGCTGGGTGAGTGTGCGTGGGGAGTGTAATGTGTGTGTGCGAGGCTGGGTGAGTGTGCGTGGGGAGTGTAATGTGTGTGCGAGGCTGGGTGAGTGTGCGTGGGGAGTGTAATGTGTGTGTGTGGCTGGGTGAGTGTGCGTGGGGAGTGTAATGTGTGTGCGAGGCTGGGTGAGTGTGTGTGGGGAGTGTAATGTGTGTGCGAGGCTGGGTGAGTGTGCGTGGGGAGTTTAATGTGTGTGCGAGGCTGGGTGAGTGTGCGCGGGGAGTGTAATGTGTGTGCGAGGCTGGGTGAGTGTGTGTGGGGAGTGTAATGTGTGTGCGAGGCTGGATGAGTGTGCGTGGGGAGTGTAATGTGTGTGCGAGGCTGGGTGAGTGTGTGTGGGGAGTGTAATGTGTGTGCGAGGCTGGGTGAGTGTGTGCGGGGTGCGTAATGTGTGTGCGAGGCTGGGTGAGTGTGTGTGGGGAGTGGAATGTGTGTGTGCGAGGCTGGGTGAGTGTGCGTGGGGAGTGTAATGTGTGTGCGAGGCTGGGTGAGTGTGCGTGGGGAGTGTAATGTGTGTGCGAGGCTGGGTGAGTGTGCGTGGGGAGTGTAATGTGTGTGTGCGGCTGGGTGAGTGTGTGTGGGGAGTGTAATGTGTGTGCGAGGCTGGGTGAGTGTGCGTGGGGAGTGTAATGTGTGTGCGAGGCTGGGTGAGTGTGCGTGGGGAGTGTAATGTGTGTGCGAGGCTGGGTGAGTGTGCGTGGGGAGTGTAATGTGTGTGTGAGGCTGGGTGAGTGTGCGTGGGAAGTGTAATCTGTGTGCGAGGCTGGGTGAGTGTGCGTGGGGAGTGTAATGTGTGTGCGAGGCTGGGTGAGTGTGCGTGGGGAGTGTAATGTGTGTGCGAGGCTGGGTGAGTGTGTGTGGGGAGTGTAATGTGTGTGCGAGTCTGGGTGAGTGTGCGTGGGGAGCGTAATGTGTGTGCGAGGCTGGGTGAGTGTGCGTGGGGAGTGTAATGTGTGTGCGAGGCTGGGTGAGTGTGTGTGGGGAGTGTAATGTGTGTGCGAGGCTGGGTGAGTGTGCGTGGGGAGTGTAATGTGTGTGCGAGGCTGGGTGAGTGTGCGCGGGGAGTGTAATGTGTGTGCGAGGCTGGGTGAGTGTGTGTGGGGAGTGTAATGTGTGTGCGAGGCTGGATGAGTGTGCGTGGGGAGTGTAATGTGTGTGCGAGACTGGGTGAGTGTGTGTGGGGAGTGTAATGTGTGTGCGAGGCTGGGATGAGTGTGTGTGGGGAGTGTAATGTGTGTGCAAGGCTGGGTGAGTGTGTGTGGGGAGTGGAATGTGTGCGTGCGGCTGGGTGAGTGTGTGTGGGGAGTGTAATGTGTGTGCGGCTGGGTGTGTGTGTGGGGAGTGTAATGTGTGTGCGGCTGGGTGAGTGTGTGTGGGGAGTGTAATGTGTGTGCGAGGCTGGGTGAGTGTGCGTGGGGAGCGTAATGTGTGTGCGAGGCTGGTGAGTGTGCGTGGGGAGTGTAATGTGTGTGTGCGGCTGGGATGAGTGTGTGTTGGGAGTGTAATGGGCGTGTGCGAGGCTGGGTGAGTGTGTGTGGGGAGTGTAATATGTGTGTGCGGCTGGGATGAGTGTGCGTGGGGAGTGTAATGTGTCTGCGAGGCTGGGTGAGTGTTTGTGGGGAGTGTAATGTGTGTGCGAGGCTGGGTGAGTGTGTGTGGGGAGTGTAATATGTGTGCGAGGCTGGGTGAGTGTGTGGGGAGTGTAATCTGTGTGCGAGGCTGGGTGAGTGTATGTGGGGAGTGTAATGTATGTGCGGCTGGGTGAGTGTGTGTGGGGAGTGTAATGTGTGTGCGAGGCTGGGTGAGTGTGCGTGGGGAGTGTAATGTGTGTTAGAGGCTGGGTGAGTGTGCGTGGGGAGTGTAATGTGTGTGTGCGGCTGGGTGAGTGTGCGTGGGGAGTGTAATGTGTGTGTGAGGCTGGGTGAGTGTGTGTGGGGAGTGTAATGTGTGTGCGGCTGGGTGAGTGTGCGTGGGGAGTGTAATGTGTGTGCGGCTGGGTGAGTGTGTGTGGGGAGTGTAATGTGTGTGAGGCTGGGTGAGTGTGCGTGGGGAGTGTAATGTGTGTGCGAGGCTGGGTGAGTGTGCGTGGGGAGTGTAATGTGTGTGCGAGGCTGGGTGAGTGTGCGTGGGGAGTGTAATGTGTGTGCGGCTGGGTGAGTGTGCGTGGGGAGTGTTATGTGTGTGTGCGAGGCTGGGTGAGTGTGCGTGGGGAGTGTAATGTGTGTGTGCGGCTGGGTGATTGTGTGTGGGGAGTGTAATGTGTGTGCGAGGCTGGGTGAGTGTGCGTGGGGAGTTTAATGTGTGTGCGAGGCTGGGTGAGTGTGCGTGGGGAGTGTAATGTGTGTGCGAGTTTAGGTGAGTGTGCGTGGGGAGTGTAATGTGTGTGCGAGGCTGGGTGAGGGTGCGTGGGGAGTGTAATGTGTGTGTGCGGCTGGGTCAGTGTGCGTGGGGAGTGTATTGTGTGTGCGAGGCTGGGTGAGTGTGCGTGGGGAGTGTAATGTGTGTGCGAGGCTGGGTGACTGTGCGTGGGGAGTGTAATGTGTGTGCGAGGCTGGGTGAGTGTGTGTGGGGAGTGTAATGTGTGTGCGAGGCTGGGTGAGTGTGCGTGGGGAGTGTAATGTGTGTGCGAGTCTGGGTGAGTGTGCGTGGGGAGTGTAATGTGTGTGTGCCAGGCTGGGTGAGTGTGTGCGGGGAGTGTAATGTGTGTGCGAGGCTGGGTGAGTGTTTGTGGGGAGTGTCATCTGTGTGCGAGGCTGGGTGAGTGTGTATGGGGAGTGTCATGTGTGTGCGAGGCTGGGTGAGTGTGTGCGGGGAGTGTAATGTGTGTGCGAGGCTGGGTGAGTGTGTGCGGGGAGTGTAATGTGTGTGCGAGGCTGGGTGAGTGTGCGTGGGGAGTGCAATGTGTGTGCGAGGCTGGGTAAGTGTGTGTGGGGAGTGTAATGTGTGTGGGAGGCTGGGTGAGTGTGTGTGGGGAGTGTAATGTGTGTGCGAGGCTGGGTGAGTGTGCGTGGGGAGTGTAATGTGTGTGCGAGGCTGGGTGAGTGTGTGCGGGGAGTGTAATGTGTGTGCGAGGCTGGGTGAGTGTGCGTGGGGAGTGTAAAGTGTATGCGAGGCTGGGTGAGTGTGTGTCGGGAGTGTAATGTTTGTGTGCGAGGCTGGGTGAGTGTGCGTGGGGAGTGTAATGTGTGTGTGCGACAGGGTGAGTGTGTGTGGGGAGTGTAATGTGTGTGCGAGGCTGGGTGAGTGTGTGTGGGGAGTGTAATGTGTGTGTGCGAGGCTGGGTGAGTGTGTGTGGGGAGTGTAATGTGTGCGAGGCTGGGTGAGTGTGTGTGGGGAGTTCAATGTGTGTGCAAGCCTGGATGAGTGTGTGTAGGGAGTGTAATGTGTGTGTGCGGCTGGGTGAGTGTGCGTGGGGAGTGTAATGTGTGTGCGAGGCTGGGTGAGTGTGTGTGGGGAGTGTAATGTGTGTGTGCGAGGCTGGGTGAGTGTGTGTGGGGAGTGTAATGTGTGTGCGAGGCTGGGTGAGTGTGTGTGGGGAGTGTAATGTGTGTGTGCGAGGCTGGGTGAGTGTGTTTTGCTAGTGTAATGTGTGTGTGAGGCTGGGTGAGTGTGTGTGGGGAGTGTAATGTGTGTGCGAGGCTGGATGAGTGTGTGTGGGGAGTGTAATGTGTGTGTGCGGCTGGGTGAGTGTGCGTGGGGAGTGTAATGTGTGTGTGAGGCTGGGTGAGTGTGTGTGGGGAGTGTAATGTGTGTGTGCGGCTGGGTGAGTGTGTGTGGGGAGTGTAATGTGTGAGCGGCTTTGTGTGTGTGTGGGGAGTGTAATGTATGTGCGGCTGGGTGAGTGTGTGTGGGGAGTGTAATGTGTGTGCGAGGCTGGGTGAGTGTGCGTGGGGAGTGTAATGTGTGTGCGAGGCTGGGTGAGTGTGCGTGGGGAGTGTAATGTGTGTGCGAGGCTGGGTGAGTGTGCGTGGGGTGTGTAATGTGTGTGCGAGGCTGGGTGAGTGTGCGTGGGGAGGGTAATGTGTGTGTGCGGCTGGGATGAGTGTGTGTGGGGAGTGTAATGTGTGTGTGCGAGGCTGGGTGAGTGTGTGTGGGGAGTGTAATGTGTGTGTGCGGCTGGGATGAGTGTGCGTGGGGAGTGTAATGTGTGTGCGAGGCTGGGTGAGTGTTTGTGGGGAGTGTAATGTGTGTGCGAGGATGGGTGAGTGTGTGTGGGGAGTGTAATGTGTGTGCGAGGCTGGGTGAGTGTGTGGGGAGTGTAATGTGTGTGCGAGGCTGGGTGAGTGTATGTGGGGAGTGTAATGTATGTGCGGCTGGGTGAGTGTGTGTGGGGAGTGGAATGTGTGTGCAAGGCTGGGTGAGTGTGCGTGGGGAGTCTAAAGTGTGTATGAGGCTGGGTGAGTGTGCGTGGGGAGTGTAATGTGTGTGTGCGGCTGGGTGAGTGTGTGTGGGGAGTGTAATGTGTGTGCGAGGCTGGGTGAGTGTGTGTGGGGAGTGTAATGTGTGTGCGAGGCTGGGTGAGTGTGCGTGGGGAGTGTAATGTGTGTGCGAGGCTGGGTGAGTGTGCGCGGGGAGTGTAATGTGTGTGCGAGGCTGGGTGAGTGTGTGGGGAGTGTAATGTGTGTGCGAGGCTGGATGAGTGTGCGTGGGGAGTGTAATGTGTGTGCGAGACTGGGTGAGTGTGTGTGGGGAGTGTAATGTGTGTGCGAGGCTGGGATGAGTGTGTGTGGGGAGTGTAATGTGTGTGCAAGGCTGGGTGAGTGTGTGTGGGGAGTGGAATGTGTGCGTGCGGCTGGGTGAGTGTGTGTGGGGAGTGTAATGTGTGTGCGGCTGGGTGTGTGTGTGGGGAGTGTAATGTGTGTGCGGCTGGGTGAGTGTGTGTGGGGAGTGTAATGTGTGTGCGAGGCTGGGTGAGTGTGCGTGGGGAGCGTAATGTGTGTGCGAGGCTGGTGAGTGTGCGTGGGGAGTGTAATGTGTGTGTGCGGCTGGGATGAGTGTGTGTTGGGAGTGTAATGGGTGTGTGCGAGGCTGGGTGAGTGTGTGTGGGGAGTGTAATATGTGTGTGCGGCTGGGATGAGTGTGCGTGGGGAGTGTAATGTGTCTGCGAGGCTGGGTGAGTGTTTGTGGGGAGTGTAATGTGTGTGCGAGGCTGGGTGAGTGTGTGTGGGGAGTGTAATGTGTGTGCGAGGCTGGGTGAGTGTGTGGGGAGTGTAATGTGTGTGCGAGGCTGGGTGAGTGTATGTGGGGAGTGTAATGTATGTGCGGCTGGGTGAGTGTGTGTGGGGAGTGTAATGTGTGTGCGAGGCTGGGTGAGTGTGCGTGGGGAGTGTAATGTGTGTGAGGCTGGGTGAGTGTGTGTGGGGAGTGTAATGTGTGTGCGGCTGGGTGAGTGTGTGTGGGGAGTGTAATGTGTGTGAGGCTGGGTGAGTGTGCGTGGGGAGTGTAATGTGTGTGCGAGGCTGGGTGAGTGTGCGTGGGGAGTGTAATGTGTGTGCGAGGCTGGGTGAGTGTGCGTGGGGAGTGTAATGTGTGTGCGGCTGGGTGAGTGTGCGTGGGGAGTGTTATGTGTGTGTGCGAGGCTGGGTGAGTGTGCGTGGGGAGTGTAATGTGTGTGTGCGGCTGGGTGATTGTGTGTGGGGAGTGTAATGTGTGTGCGAGGCTGGGTGAGTGTGCGTGGGGAGTTTAATGTGTGTGCGAGGCTGGGTGAGTGTGCGTGGGGAGTGTAATGTGTGTGCGAGTCTAGGTGAGTGTGCGTGGGGAGTGTAATGTGTGTGCGAGGCTGGGTGAGGGTGCGTGGGGAGTGTAATGTGTGTGTGCGGCTGGGTCAGTGTGCGTGGGGAGTGTATTGTGTGTGCGAGGCTGGGTGAGTGTGCGTGGGGAGTGTAATGTGTGTGCGAGGCTGGGTGACTGTGCGTGGGGAGTGTAATGTGTGTGCGAGGCTGGGTGAGTGTGTGTGGGGAGTGTAATGTGTGTGCGAGGCTGGGTGAGTGTGCGTGGGGAGTGTAATGTGTGTGCGAGTCTGGGTGAGTGTGCGTGGGGAGTGTAATGTGTGTGTGCGAGGCTGGGTGAGTGTGTGCGGGGAGTGTAATGTGTGTGCGAGGCTGGGTGAGTGTTTGTGGGGAGTGTCATCTGTGTGCGAGGCTGGGTGAGTGTGTATGGGGAGTGTCATGTGTGTGCGAGGCTGGGTGAGTGTGTGCGGGGAGTGTAATGTGTGTGCGAGGCTGGGTGAGTGTGTGCGGGGAGTGTAATGTGTGTGCGAGGCTGGGTGAGTGTGCGTGGGGAGTGCAATGTGTGTGCGAGGCTGGGTAAGTGTGTGTGGGGAGTGTAATGTGTGTGGGAGGCTGGGTGAGTGTGTGTGGGGAGTGTAATGTGTGTGCGAGGCTGGGTGAGTGTGCGTGGGGAGTGTAATGTGTGTGCGAGGCTGGGTGAGTGTGTGCGGGGAGTGTAATGTGTGTGCGAGGCTGGGTGAGTGTGCGTGGGGAGTGTAAAGTGTATGCGAGGCTGGGTGAGTGTGTGTCGGGAGTGTAATGTTTGTGTGCGAGGCTGGGTGAGTGTGCGTGGGGAGTGTAATGTGTGTGTGCGACAGGGTGAGTGTGTGTGGGGAGTGTAATGTGTGTGCGAGGCTGGGTGAGTGTGTGTGGGGAGTGTAATGTGTGTGTGCGAGGCTGGGTGAGTGTGTGTGGGGAGTGTAATGTGTGCGAGGCTGGGTGAGTGTGTGTGGGGAGTTCAATGTGTGTGCAAGCCTGGATGAGTGTGTGTAGGGAGTGTAATGTGTGTGTGCGGCTGGGTGAGTGTGCGTGGGGAGTGTAATGTGTGTGCGAGGCTGGGTGAGTGTGTGTGGGGAGTGTAATGTGTGTGTGCGAGGCTGGGTGAGTGTGTGTGGGGAGTGTAATGTGTGTGCGAGGCTGGGTGAGTGTGTGTGGGGAGTGTAATGTGTGTGTGCGAGGCTGGGTGAGTGTGTGTTGCTAGTGTAATGTGTGTGTGAGGCTGGGTGAGTGTGTGTGGGGAGTGTAATGTGTGTGCGAGGCTGGATGAGTGTGTGTGGGGAGTGTAATGTGTGTGTGCGGCTGGGTGAGTGTGCGTGGGGAGTGTAATGTGTGTGTGAGGCTGGGTGAGTGTGTGTGGGGAGTGTAATGTGTGTGTGCGGCTGGGTGAGTGTGTGTGGGGAGTGTAATGTGTGAGCGGCTTTGTGTGTGTGTGGGGAGTGTAATGTGTGTGCGGCTGGGTGAGTGTGTGTGGGGAGTGTAATGTGTGTGCGAGGCTGGGTGAGTGTGCGTGGGGAGTGTAATGTGTGTGCGAGGCTGGGTGAGTGTGCGTGGGGAGTGTAATGTGTGTGCGAGGCTGGGTGAGTGTGCGTGGGGTGTGTAATGTGTGTGCGAGGCTGGGTGAGTGTGCGTGGGGAGTGTAATGTGTGTGTGCGGCTGGGATGAGTGTGTGTGGGGAGTGTAATGTGTGTGTGCGAGGCTGGATGAGTGTGTGTGGGGAGTGTAATGTGTGTGTGCGGCTGGGATGAGTGTGCGTGGGGAGTGTAATGTGTGTGCGAGGCTGGGTGAGTGTTTGTGGGGAGTGTAATGAGTGTGCGAGGATGGGTGAGTGTGTGTGGGGAGTGTAATGTGTGTGCGAGGCTGGGTGAGTGTGTGGGGAGTGTAATGTGTGTGCGAGGCTGGGTGAGTGTATGTGGGGAGTGTAATGTATGTGCGGCTGGGTGAGTGTGTGTGGGGAGTGGAATGTGTGTGCAAGGCTGGGTGAGTGTGCGTGGGGAGTCTAATGTGTGTATGAGGCTGGGTGAGTGTGCGTGGGGAGTGTAATGTGTGTGTGCGGCTGGGTGAGTGTGTGTGGGGAGTGTAATGTGTGTGCGAGGCTGGGTGAGTGTGTGTGGGGAGTGTAATGTGTGTGCGGCTGGGTGAGTGTGCGTGGGGAGTGTAATGTGTGTGCGGCTGGGTGAGTGTGTGTGGGGAGTGTAATGTGTGTGCGGCTGGGTGAGTGTGCGTGGGGAGTGTAATGTGTGTGCGTGGCTGGGTGAGTGTGCGTGGGGAGTGTAATGTGTGTGCGAGGCTGGGTGAGTGTTTGTGGGGAGTGTAATGAGTGTGCGAGGATGGGTGAGTGTGTGTGGGGAGTGTAATGTGTGTGCGAGGCTGGGTGAGTGTGTGGGGAGTGTAATGTGTGTGCGAGGCTGGGTGAGTGTATGTGGGGAGTGTAATGTATGTGCGGCTGGGTGAGTGTGTGTGGGGAGTGGAATGTGTGTGCAAGGCTGGGTGAGTGTGCGTGGGGAGTCTAATGTGTGTATGAGGCTGGGTGAGTGTGCGTGGGGAGTGTAATGTGTGTGTGCGGCTGGGTGAGTGTGTGTGGGGAGTGTAATGTGTGTGCGAGGCTGGGTGAGTGTGTGTGGGGAGTGTAATGTGTGTGCGGCTGGGTGAGTGTGCGTGGGGAGTGTAATGTGTGTGCGGCTGGGTGAGTGTGTGTGGGGAGTGTAATGTGTGTGCGGCTGGGTGAGTGTGCGTGGGGAGTGTAATGTGTGTGCGTGGCTGGGTGAGTGTGCGTGGGGAGTGTAATGTGTGTGCGAGGCTGGGTGAGTGTGCGTGGGGAGTGTAATGTGTGTGCGGCTGGGTGAGTGTGCGTGGGGAGTGTAATGTGTGTGTGCGAGGCTGGGTGAGTGTGCGTGGGGAGTGTAATGTGTGTGTGCGGCTGGGTGAGTGTGTGTGGGGAGTGTAATGTGTGTGCGAGGCTGGGTGAGTGTGCGTGGGGAGTGTAATGTGCGTGCGAGGCTGGGTGAGTGTGCGTGGGGAGTGTATTGTGTGTGCGAGGCTGGGTGAGTGTGCGTGGGGAGTGTAATGTGTGTGCGAGGCTGGGTGAGTCTGCGTGGGGAGTGTATTGTGTGTGCGAGGCTGGGTGAGTGTGCGTGGGGAGTGTAATGTGTGTGCGAGGCTGGGTGAGTGTGCGTGGGGAGTGTAATGTGTGTGCGAGGCTGGGTGAGTGTGCGTGGGGAGTGTAATGTGTGTGCGAGGCTGGGTGAGTGTGCTTGGGAAGTGTAATGTGTGTGCGAGGCTGGGTGAGTGTGCGTGGGGAGTGTAATGTGTGTGCGAGGCTGGGTGAGTGTGCGTGGGGAGTGTAATGTGTGTGCGGCTGGGTGAGTGTGTGTGGGGAGTGTAATGTGTGTGCGAGGCTGGGTGAGTGTGTGTGGGGAGTGTAATGTGTGTGTGCGAGGCTGGGTGAGTGTGCGTGGGGAGTGTAATGTGTGTGTGCGAGGCTAGGTGAGTGTGTGTGGGGAGTGTAATGTGTGTGTGCGAGGCTGGGTGAGTGTGCGTGGGGAGTGTAATGTGTGTGCGAGGCTGGGTGAGTGTGCGTGGGGAGTGTAATGTGTGTGTGTGGCTGGGTGAGTGTGCGTGGGGAGTGTAATGTGTGTGCGAGGCTGGGTGAGTGTGTGTGGGGAGTGTAATGTGTGTGCGAGGCTGGGTGAGTGTGCGTGGGGAGTTTAATGTGTGTGCGAGGCTGGGTGAGTGTGCGCGGGGAGTGTAATGTGTGTGCGAGGCTGGGTGAGTGTGTGTGGGGAGTGTAATGTGTGTGCGAGGCTGGATGAGTGTGCGTGGGGAGTGTAATGTGTGTGCGAGGCTGGGTGAGTGTGTGTGGGGAGTGTAATGTGTGTGCGAGGCTGGGTGAGTGTGTGCGGGGTGTGTAATGTGTGTGCGAGGCTGGGTGAGTGTGTGTGGGGAGTGGAATGTGTGTGTGCGAGGCTGGGTGAGTGTGCGTGGGGAGTGTAATGTGTGTGCGAGGCTGGGTGAGTGTGCGTGGGGAGTGTAATGTGTGTGCGAGGCTGGGTGAGTGTGCGTGGGGAGTGTAATGTGTGTGTGCGGCTGGGTGAGTGTGTGTGGGGAGTGTAATGTGTGTGCGAGGCTGGGTGAGTGTGCGTGGGGAGTGTAATGTGTGTGCGAGGCTGGGTGAGTGTGCGTGGGGAGTGTAATGTGTGTGCGAGGCTGGGTGAGTGTGCGTGGGGAGTGAAATGTGTGTGTGAGGCTGGGTGAGTGTGCGTGGGAAGTGTAATCTGTGTGCGAGGCTGGGTGAGTGTGCGTGGGGAGTGTAATGTGTGTGCGAGGCTGGGTGAGTGTGCGTGGGGAGTGTAATGTGTGTGCGAGGCTGGGTGAGTGTGTGTGGGGAGTGTAATGTGTGTGCGAGTCTGGGTGAGTGTGCGTGGGGAGTGTAATGTGTGTGCGAGGCTGGGTGAGTGTGCGTGGGGAGTGTAATGTGTGTGCGAGGCTGGGTGAGTGTGTGTGGGGAGTGTAATGTGTGTGCGAGGCTGGGTGAGTGTGCGTGGGGAGTGTAATGTGTGTGCGAGGCTGGGTGAGTGTGCGCGGGGAGTGTAATGTGTGTGCGAGGCTGGGTGAGTGTGTGTGGGGAGTGTAATGTGTGTGCGAGGCTGGATGAGTGTGCGTGGGGAGTGTAATGTGTGTGCGAGACTGGGTGAGTGTGTGTGGGGAGTGTAATGTGTGTGCGAGGCTGGGTGAGTGTGTGCGGGGAGTGTAATGTGTGTGCAAGGCTGGGTGAGTGTGTGTGGGGAGTGGAATGTGTGTGTGCGAGGCTGGGTGAGTGTGCGTGGGGAGTGTAATGTGTGTGCGAGGCTGGGTGAGTGTGCGTGGGGAGTGTAATGTGTGTGCGAGGCTGGGTGAGTGTGCGTGGGGAGTGTAATGTGTGTGTGCGGCTGGGTGAGTGTGTGTGGGGAGTGTAATGTGTGTGCGAGGCTGGGTGAGTGTGCGTGGGGAGTGTAATGTGTGTGCAAGGCTGGGTGAGTGTGCGTGGGGAGTGTAATGTGTGTGCGAGGCTGGGTGAGTGTGCGTGGGGAGTGTAATATGTGTGCGAGGCTGGGTGAGTGTGCGTGGGCAGTGTAATGTGTGTGCGAGGCTGGGTGAGTGTGCGTGGGGAGTGTAATGTGTGTGCGAGGCTGGGTGAGTGTGCGTGGGGAGTGTAATGTGTGTGCGAGGCTGGGTGAGTGTGCGTGGGGAGTGTAATGTGTGTGCGAGGCTGGGTGAGTGTGCGTGGGAAGTGTAATGTGTGTGCGAGGCTGGGTGAGTGTGCGTGGGGAGTGTAATGTGTGTGCGAGGCTGGGTGAGTGTGCGTGGGGAGTGTAATGTGTGTGCGAGGCTGGGTGAGTGTGCGTGGGGAGTGTAATGTGTGTGCGAGGCTGGGTGAGTGTGCGTGGGGAGTGTAATGTGTGTGGGAGGCTGGGTGAGTGTGCGTGGGAAGTGTAATGTGTGTGCGAGGCTGGGTGAGTGTGTGTGGGGAGTGTAATGTGTGTGCGGCTGGGTGAGTGTGTGTGGGGAGTGTAATGTGTGTGTGCGGCTGGGTGAGTGTGTGTGGGGAGTGTAATGTGTGTGCGAGGCTGGGTGAGTGTGTGTGGGGAGTGTAATGTGTGTGTGCGGCTGGGTGAGTGTGTGTGGGGAGTGTAATGTGTGTGCGAGGCTGGGTGAGTGTGTGTGGGGAGTGTAATGTGTGTGCGAGGCTGGGTGAGTGTGCGTGGGGAGTGTAATGTGTGTGCGAGGCTGGGTGAGTGTGTGTGGGGAGTGTAATGTGTGTGCGAGGCTGGGTGAGTGTGCGTGGGGAGTGTAATGTGTGTGCGAGGCTGCAGCTTGTCAGCCTCCGAGAGTCAATCTCGGGCCCCGTGCGATGCGGAACATTCCGCTGATGAACTTGAATCCCAGCCTGGGAACTGGGCAAATTTCATTTACCTTCATTAAGTCATTTTGGGAACGCATTTCGGAAACAGGAATGTGGACCAAGGAACGACCTGATTGCCCGAAAACCCCGTCTGGGTCACTAACGTCCTTTAGGGAAGGAAACCTGCCGCCCTGTCCCGGTCTGGCCTACATGTGACTCCAGACCCCCAGCAATGTGGGAGACTCTGAACTGCCGCTCTCTGAAATGGCCGAGCGACACACTCAGCAACGTCGCTCCCAGCTGTTCCCCAAGAGCAATTACTGATGGACAATAAATGTTGCCTTGACAACGACACCCACAACTCCTGAATGAATAAAATATAAGGTTCGATGTAAAAAGTCTCACAGCAATCTTTAAAGAATAGAGAGATTCGAGTCAATATTCCTCCCTCCATTCACCAATATCACAATAACCAATGATTCGGACACCAGTACATTGATGCATTGTGGAGTCTTGCTGTGCACATTTCCACATCCATGTTCTCCTCATGACAGGAGTGGCCACACTTCATAAACACTTTATTAGTGGGACAGCCGGTGGGATGTCTGGTGGTTTTGAACGATAAGATAAAACCCACTTTCTCCTCCAGGCTGAGACTATTTTGATATCCGTGAGATTTTTCTGTCGCGTTAGGGTCTGTGCTGAATTCAGTTTAACCGGATCTGGCTTCTAATTTTTATACTGACTGGTTTGAGCGAAAATGATTCTGTTCATTGTTTTAATAATGTTCAATTATCCAGGACCTTTGACCCCGGCGTGAAGCCAGTTTTAATTCAGGGCAAAATGCAGCCGTTGTTTCTTACACAACTGTCAGTGTTTCAAACGGTTATCTCGTGTGTCGGGATATCCGTTCCCAATCGGCAGTTTGACAGGGGGAAGTTCTGTTCCAAAGCAGAAGTTTCTAAACTTGTGACAGTTGTGACTCAATAGAATCGCTCTGAAACATTAGTGAGAAGGTCAGAGGGTCAAATCTCACTCCGGACACTTGAGTCCATAACTCAGGAAAACAATTCAGTGTTGTACTGAGGGACAGGGGAGGGTCTGTACTGAGGGACAGCCGAGGGTCTGTACTGAGGGACAGCCGAGGGTCTGTACTGAGGGGCAGCCGAGGGTCAGCACTGAGGGACAGGGGAGGGTCTGTACTGAGGGAGTGCCGAGGGTCTGTACTGAGGGAGTGCCGAGGGTCAGTACTGAGGGAGTGCCGAGGGTCAGTACTGAGGGACAGGGGAGGGTCTGTACTGAGGGACAGCCGAGGGTCTGTACTGAGGGACAGCCGAGGGTCTGTACTGAGGGAGTGCCGAGGGTCAGTACTGAGGGACAGCCGAGGGCCTGTACTGAGGGACAGCCGAGGGTCTGTACTGAGGGACAGCCGAGGGTCAGTACTGAGGGACAGGGGAGGGTCTGTACTCAGGGACAGCCGAGGGTCAGTACTGAGGGACAGGGGAGGGTCTGTACTCAGGGACAGCCGAGGGTCTGTACTGAGGGAGTGCCGAGGGTCAGTACTGAGGGACAGCCGAGGGTCAGTACTGAGGGACAGCCGAGGGTCTGTACTGAGGGACAGCCGAGGGTCTGTACTGAGGGACAGCCGAGGGTCTGTACTGAGGGACAGCCGAGGGTCTGTACTGAGGGACAGGGGAGGGTCAGTACTGAGGGACAGCCGAGGGTCTGTACTGAGGGACAGCCGAGGGTCAGTACTGAGGGACAGCCGAGGGTCTGTACTGAGGGACAGCCGAGGGTCAGTACTGAGGGACAGCCGAGGGTCTGTACTGAGGGACAGCCGAGGGTCTGTACTGAGGGACAGCCGAGGGTCTGTACTGAGGGACAGGGGAGGGTCTGTACTGAGGGAGTGCCGAGGGTCTGTACTGAGGGAGGGCCGAGGGTCTGTACTGAGGGACAGGGGAGGGTCTGTACTGAGGGAATGCCGAGGGTCTGTACTGAGGGACAGGGGAGGGTCTGTACTGAGGGACAGCCGAGGGTCTGTACTGAGGGACAGCCGAGGGTCTGTACTGAGGGACAGCCGAGGGTCTGTACTGAGGGACAGGGGAGGGTCTGTACTGAGGGACAGCCGAGGGTCTGTACTGAGGGACAGCCGAGGGTCTGTACTGAGGGACAGCCGAGGGTCTGTACTGAGGGAGTGCCGAGGGTCTGTACTGAGGGACAGCCGAGGGTCTGTACTGAGGGACAGGGGAGGGTCTGTACTGAGGGGGTGCCGAGGGTCTGTACTGAGGGACAGCCGAGGGTCTGTACTGAGGGACAGGGGAGGGTCTGTACTGAGGGGGTGCCGAGGGTCTGTACTGAGGGACAGCCGAGGGTCTGTACTGAGGGACAGCCGAGGGTCAGTACTGAGGGACAGGGGAGGGTCTGTACTGAGGGACAGGGGAGGGTCTGTACTGAGGGACAGCAGAGGGTCAGTACTGAGGGACAGTCGAGGGTCGGTACTGAGGGACAGGGGAGGGTCTGTACTGAGGGGGTGCCGAGGGTCTGTACTGAGGGACAGCCGAGGGCCTGTACTGAGGGAGTGCCGAGGGTCTGTACTGAGGGACAGGGGAGGGTCTGTACTGAGGGACAGGGGAGGGTCTGTACTGAGGGGGTGCCGAGGGTCGGTACTGAGGGACAGGGGAGGGTCTGTACTGAGGGACAGGGGAGGGTCTGTACTGAGGGGGTGCCGAGGGTCTGTACTGAGGGAGTGCCGAGGGCCTGTACTGAGGGAGTGCCGAGGGTCTGTACTGAGGGACAGCCGAGGGTCTGTACAGAGGGAGTGCCGAGGGCCTGTACTGAGGGAGTGCCGAGGGTCTGTACTGAGGGACAGCCGAGGGTCTGTACTGAGGGACAGCCGAGGGTCTGTACTGAGGGACAGCCGAGGGTCTGTACTGAGGGACAGGGGAGGGTCTGTACTGAGGGGGTGCCGAGGGTCTGTACTGAGGGACAGGGGAGGGTCTGTACTGAGGGACAGGGGAGGGTCTGTACTGAGGGACAGCCGAGGGTCGGTACTGAGGGACAGCCGAGGGTCGGTACTGAGGGAGTGCCGAGGGTCTGTACTGAGGGACAGGGGAGGGTCTGTACTGAGGGGGTGCCGAGGGTCTGTACTGAGGGACAGGGGAGGGTCTGTACTGAGGGGGTGCCGAGGGTCTGTACTGAGGGACAGGGGAGGGTCTGTACTGAGGGACAGGGGAGGGTCTGTACTGAGGGACAGCCGAGGGTCAGTACTGAGGGACAGGGGAGGGTCTGTACTGAGGGACAGCCGAGGGTCTGTACTGAGGGACAGGGGAGGGTCTGTACTGAGGGAGTGCCGAGGGTCTGTACTGAGGGACAGCCGAGGGTCTGTACTGAGGGACAGGGGAGGGTCTGTACTGAGGGACAGCCGAGGGTCTGTACTGAGGGACAGCCGAGGGTCTGTACTGAGGGACAGGGGAGGGTCTGTACTGAGGGACAGCCGAGGGTCTGTACTGAGGGACAGGGGAGGGTCTGTACTGAGGGACAGCCGAGGGTCTGTACTGAGGGACAGCCGAGGGTCAGTACTGAGGGACAGCCGAGGGTCTGTACTGAGGGAGTGCCGCACTGTCAGAGGGTCAGTACTGAGGGAGCGCCGCACTGTCAGATGGTCAGTACAGAGGGAGTGCTGCACTGTCGGAGGGTCAGTACTGGGGGAGTGCAGCACTGTCAGAGGTTCAGTACTGAGGGAGTGCTGTACTGTCAGAGGGTCAGTACTGAGGGAGTGCTGTACTGTCAGGTGGTCAGTACTGAGGGAGTGCTGTACTGTCAGGTGGTCAGTACAGAGGGAGTGCCGCACTGTCAGAGGGGCAGTACTGATGGAGTGCCGCACTGTCAGGTGGTCATTACAGAGGGAGTGCTGCACTGTCAGATGGTCAGTACAGAGGGAGTGCTGCACTGTCAGAGGGTCAGTACTGAGGGAGTGCTGTACTGTCAGAGGGTCAGTACTGAGGGAGTGCTGTACTGTCAGGTGGTCAGTACTGAGGGAGTGCTGTACTGTCAGGTGGTCAGTACAGAGGGAGTGATGCACTGTCAGCGGGGCAGTACTGATGGAGTGCCGCACTGTCAGGTGGTCATTACAGAGGGAGTGCTGCACTGTCAGATGGTCAGTACAGAGGGAGTGCTGCACTGTCAGAGGGTCAGTACTGAGGGAGTGCTGTACTGTCAGAGGGTCAGTACTGAGGGAGTGCTGTACTGTCAGGTGGTCAGTACTGAGGGAGTGCTGTACTGTCAGGTGGTCAGTACAGAGGGAGTGATGCACTGTCAGCGGGGCAGTACTGATGGAGTGCCGCACTGTCAGGTGGTCAGTACAGAGGGAGTGCTGCACTGTCAGAGGGTCAGTACTGAGGGAGTGCTGTACTGTCAGGTGGTCAGTACAGAGGGAGTGATGCACTGTCAGAAGGTCAGTACAGAGGGAGTGCTGCACTGTCAGAAGGTCAGTACTGAGGGAGTGCTGTACTGTCAGGTGGTCAGTACAGAGGGAGTGATGCACTGTCAGCGGGGCAGTACTGATGGAGTGCCGCACTGTCAGGTGGTCAGTACAGAGGGAGTGCTGCACTGTCGGAGGGTCAGTACTGAGGGAGTGCTGCACTGTCAGAAGGTCAGTACAGAGGGAGTGCTGCACTGTCAGAGGGTCAGTACTGAGGGAGTGCTGTACTGTCAGGTGGTCAGTACAGAGGGAGTGATGCACTGTCAGCGGGGCAGTACTGATGGAGTGCCGCACTGTCAGGTGGTCAGTACAGAGGGAGTGCTGCACTGTCGGAGGGGCAGTACTGAGGGAGTGCCACACTGTCAGGTGGTCAGTACAGAGGGAGTGCTGCACTGTCGGAGGGGCAGTACTGAGGGAGTGCCACACTGTCAGAGGGTCAGTACTGAGGGAGTGCCGCACTGTCAGAGGGTCAGTACTGAGGGAGTGCTGCACTGTCAGAGGGTCAGTGCTGAGGGAGTGCTGCACAATCAGAGGGTCAATACTGAGGGAGTGCTGCACAGTCGGAGGGGCAGTACTGAGGGAGTGCCACACTGTCAGAGGGTCAGTACTGAGGGAGTGCCGCACTGTCAGAGGGTCAGTACAGTGGGAGTGCCGCACTGTCAGAGGGTCAGTACTGAGGGAGTGCTGCACTGTGAGAGGGGCAGTACTGAGGGAGTGCTGCACAATCAGAGGGTCAATACTGAGGGAGTGCTGCACAGTCAGAGGGTCAGTACTGAGGGAGTGCTGCACTGTCAGTGGGTCAGTACTGAGGGAGTGCTGCACTGTCAGAGGGTCAGTGCTGAGGGAGTGCTGCACTGTCAGAGGGTCAGTACTGAGGGAGTGCCGCACTGTCAGAGGGTCAGTACTGAGGGAGTGCCGCACTGTCAAAGGGTAAGTACAGAGGGAGTGCTGCACTGTCAGAGGGTCAGTACTGAGGGAGTGCTGCACTGTCAGAGGGTCAGTACTGAGGGAGTGCCGCAATGTCAGAGGGTCAGTACTGAGGGAGTGCTGCTCTGTCAGGGGGTCAGTACTGAGGGAGTCCCGCACTGTCAGATGGTCAGTACTGAGTGACTGCCGCACTGTCAGAGGGTCAGTACTGAGGGAGTGCCGACCTGTCAGAGGGTCAGTACTGAGGGTGTGCCGCACTGTCAGAGGGTCAGTACTGAGGGAGTGCTGCACTGTCAGCGGGTCAGTACTGAGGGAGAGCCGCACTGTCAGATGGTCAGTACAGAGGAAGTGCTGCACTGTCGGAGGGGCAGTACTGAGGGAGTGCCGCACTGTCAGAGGGTCAGTACTGAGGGAGTGCCGCACTGTCAGAGGGTCAGTACTGAGGGAGTGCTGCACTGTCAGAGGGTCAGTGCTGAGGGAGTGCTGCACTGTCAGAGGGTCAGTACTGAGGGAGTGCTGCACAGTCAGAAGATCAGTGCTGAGGGAGTGCTGCACTGTCAGAGGGTCAGTACTGAGGGAGTGCTGCACTGTCAAAGGGTCAGTACAGAGGGAGTGCTGCACTGTCGGAGGGTCAGTACTGGGGGAGTGCAGCACTGTCAGAGGTTCAGTACTGAGGGAGTGCTGTACTGTCAGAGGGTCAGTACTGAGGGAGTGCTGTACTGTCAGGTGGTCAGTACTGAGGGAGTGCTGTACTGTCAGGTGGTCAGTACAGAGGGAGTGCCGCACTGTCAGAGGGGCAGTACTGATGGAGTGCCGCACTGTCAGGTGGTCATTACAGAGGGAGTGCTGCACTGTCAGATGGTCAGTACAGAGGGAGTGCTGCACTGTCAGAGGGTCAGTACTGAGGGAGTGCTGTACTGTCAGAGGGTCAGTACTGAGGGAGTGCTGTACTGTCAGGTGGTCAGTACTGAGGGAGTGCTGTACTGTCAGGTGGTCAGTACAGAGGGAGTGATGCACTGTCAGCGGGGCAGTACTGATGGAGTGCCGCACTGTCAGGTGGTCATTACAGAGGGAGTGCTGCACTGTCAGATGGTCAGTACAGAGGGAGTGCTGCACTGTCAGAGGGTCAGTACTGAGGGAGTGCTGTACTGTCAGGTGGTCAGTACTGAGGGAGTGCTGTACTGTCAGGTGGTCAGTACAGAGGGAGTGATGCACTGTCAGCGGGACAGTACTGATGGAGTGCCGCACTGTCAGGTGGTCAGTACAGAGGGAGTGCTGCACTGTCAGAGGGTCAGTACTGAGGGAGTGCTGTACTGTCAGGTGGTCAGTACAGAGGGAGTGATGCACTGTCAGAAGGTCAGTACAGAGGGAATGCTGCACTGTCAGAAGGTCAGTACTGAGGGAGTGCTGTACTGTCAGGTGGTCAGTACAGAGGGAGTGATGCACTGTCAGCGGGGCAGTACTGATGGAGTGCCGCACTGTCAGGTGGTCAGTACAGAGGGAGTGCTGCACTGTCGGAGGGTCAGTACTGAGGGAGTGCTGCACTGTCAGAAGGTCAGTACAGAGGGAGTGCTGCACTGTCAGAGGGTCAGTACTGAGGGAGTGCTGTACTGTCAGGTGGTCAGTACAGAGGGAGTGATGCACTGTCAGCGGGGCAGTACTGATGGAGTGCCGCACTGTCAGGTGGTCAGTACAGAGGGAGTGCTGCACTGTCGGAGGGGCAGTACTGAGGGAGTGCCACACTGTCAGGTGGTCAGTACAGAGGGAGTGCTGCACTGTCGGAGGGGCAGTACTGAGGGAGTGCCACACTGTCAGAGGGTCAGTACTGAGGGAGTGCCGCACTGTCAGAGGGTCAGTACTGAGGGAGTGCTGCACTGTCAGAGGGTCAGTGCTGAGGGAGTGCTGCACAATCAGAGGGTCAATACTGAGGGAGTGCTGCACAGTCGGAGGGGCAGTACTGAGGGAGTGCCACACTGTCAGAGGGTCAGTACTGAGGGAGTGCCGCACTGTCAGAGGGTCAGTACAGTGGGAGTGCCGCACTGTCAGAGGGTCAGTACTGAGGGAGTGCTGCACTGTGAGAGGGGCAGTACTGAGGGAGTGCTGCACAATCAGAGGGTCAATACTGAGGGAGTGCTGCACAGTCAGAGGGCCAGTACTGAGGGAGTGCTGCACTGTCAGTGGGTCAGTACTGAGGGAGTGCTGCACTGTCAGAGGGTCAGTGCTGAGGGAGTGCTGCACTGTCAGAGGGTCAGTACTGAGGGAGTGCCGCACTGTCAGAGGGTCAGTACTGAGGGAGTGCCGCACTGTCAAAGGGTAAGTACAGAGGGAGTGCTGCACTGTCAGAGGGTCAGTACTGAGGGAGTGCTGCACTGTCAGAGGGTCAGTACTGAGGGAGTGCCGCACTGTCAGAGGGTCAGTACTGAGGGAGTGCTGCTCTGTCAGGGGGTCAGTACTGAGGGAGTCCCGCACTGTCAGATGGTCAGTACTGAGTGACTGCCGCACTGTCAGAGGGTCAGTACTGAGGGAGTGCCGACCTGTCAGAGGGTCAGTACTGAGGGTGTGCCGCACTGTCAGAGGGTCAGTACTGAGGGAGTGCTGCACTGTCAGCGGGTCAGTACTGAGGGAGAGCCGCACTGTCAGATGGTCAGTACAGAGGAAGTGCTGCACTGTCGGAGGGGCAGTACTGAGGGAGTGCCGCACTGTCAGAGGGTCAGTACTGAGGGAGTGCCGCACTGTCAGAGGGTCAGTACTGAGGGAGTGCTGCACTGTCAGAGGGTCAGTGCTGAGGGAGTGCTGCACTGTCAGAGGGTCAGTACTGAGGGAGTGCTGCACAGTCAGAAGATCAGTGCTGAGGGAGTGCTGCACTGTCAGAGGGTCAGTACTGAGGGAGTGCTGCACTGTCAAAGGGTCAGTACTGAGGGAGTGCCGCACTGTCAGAGGGTCAGTGCTGAGGGAGTGCTGCACTGTCAGCGGGTCAGTACTGAGGGAGTGCCGCACTGTCAGAGGGTCAGTACAGTGGGAGTGCCGCACTGTCAGAGGGTCAGTACTGAGGGAGTGCTGCACTGTCAGAGGGTCAGCACTGAGGCAGTGCTGCACAGTCAGAGGGTCAGTGCTGAGGGAGTGCAGCACTGTCAGAGGGTCAGTACTAAGGGAGTGCTGCACTGTCAAAGGGTCAGTACTGAGGGAGTGCCGCACTGTCAGAGGGTCAGTACTGAGGGAGTGCTGCACTGTCAGAGGGTCAGTACTGAGGGGGTGCCGCACTGTCAGCGGGTCAGTACTGAGGGGGTGCTGCACTGTCAGTGGGTCAGTGCTGAGGGAGTGCTGCACTGTCAGAGGGTCAGTGCTGAGGCAGTGCTGCACAGTCAGAGGGTCAGTGCTGAGGGAGTGCTGCACTGTCAGAGGGTCAGTACTGAGGGAGTGCTGCACTGTCAAAGGGTCAGTACTGAGGCAGTGCCGCACTGTCAGAGGGTCAGTACTGAGGGAGAGCTGCACTGTCAGAGGGTCAGTACTGAGGGAGTGCCGCACTGTCAGAGGGTCAGTACTGAGGGAGTGCTGCACTGTCAGAGGGTCAGTACAGAGGGGGTGCTGCACTGTCAGCGGGTCAGTACTGAGGGAGTGCTGCACTGTCAGAGGGTCAGTACTGAGGGAGTGCCGCACTGTCAGAGGGTCAGTACTGAGGGAGTGCTGCACTGTCAGCGGGTCAGTACTGAGGGAGTGCCGCACGGTCAGAGGGTCAGTACTGAGGGAGTGCTGCACTGTCAGCGGGTCAGTACTGAGGGAGTGCCGCACTGTCAGAGGGTCAGTACAGAGGGAGTGCTGCACTGTCGGAGGGGCAGTACTGAGGGATGCCGCACAGTCAGATGGTCAGTACAGAGGGAGTGCTGCACTGACGGAGGGGCAGTACTGAGGGAGTGCAGCACTGTCAGAGGGTCAGTACTGAGGGAGTGCCGCACGGTGAGAGGGTCAGTACTGAGTGAGTGCTGCACTGTCAGAGGGTCAGTACTGAGGGAGCGCCGCACTGTCAGAGGGTCAGTGGAGCGCTGCACTGTCAGCAGGTCAGTACTGAGGGAGCGCCGCACTGTCAGAGGGTCAGTACTGTGGGAGTGCCGCACTGTCAGAGGGTCAGTACTGAGGGAGTGCCGCACTGTCAGAGGGTCGGTAATGAGGGAGTGCTGCACTGTCAGCCGGTCAGTACTGAGGGAGAGCCGCACTGTCAGAGGGTCAGTACTGAGGGAGTGCCGCACTGTCAGAGGGTCAGTACTGAGGGAGTGCTGCACTGTCAGAGGGTCAGTGCTGAGGGAGTGCTGCACTGTCAGAGGGTCAGTACTGAGGGAGTGCTGCACAGTCAGAGCATCAGTGCTGAGGGAGTGCTGCACTGTCAGAGGGTCAGTACTGAGGGAGTGCTGCACTGTCAAAGGGTCAGTACTGAGGGAGTGCCGCACTGTCAGAGGGTCAGTGCTGAGGGAGTGCTGCACTGTCAGAGGGTAAGTACAGAGGGAGTGCCGCACTGTCAGAGGGTCAGTACTGAGGGAGTGCTGCACTGTCAGAGGGTCAGTACTGAGGGAGCGCCGCACTGTCAGAGGGTCAGTACTGAGGGAGTGCCGCACTGTCAGAGGGTCAGTACTGTGGGAGTGCCGCACTGTCAGAGGGTCAGTACTGAGGGAGTGCTGCACTGTCAGAGGGTCAGCACTGAGGCAGTGCTGCACAGTCAGAGGGTCAGTGCTGAGGGAGTGCTGCACTGTCAGAGGGTCAGTACTGAGGGAGCGCCGCACTGTCAGAGGGTCAGTACTGAGGGAGTGCTGCACTGTCAGAGGGTCAGTACTGAGGGAGTGCTGCACTGTCAGCGGGTCAGTACTGAGGGAGTGCCGCACCGTCAGAGGGTCAGTACTGTGAGAGTGCCGCACTGTCAGAGGGTCAGTACTGAGGGAGTGCTGCACTGTCAGAGGGTCAGCACTGAGGCACTGCTGCACAGTCAGAGGGTCAGTACTGAGGGAGTGCTGCACTGTCAGAGGGTCAGTGCTGAGGGAGTGCTGCACTGTCAGAGGGTCAGTACTGAGGGAGTGCTGCACAGTCAGAGGATCAGTGCTGAGGGAGTGCTGCACTGTCAGAGGGTCAGTACTGAGGGAGTGCTGCACTGTCAAAGGGTCAGTCCTGAGGGAGTGCTGCACTGTCAGAGGGTAAGTACAGAGGGAGTGCCGCACTGTCAGAGGGTCAGTACTGAGGGAGTGCTGCACTGTCAGAGGGTCAGTACTGAGGGAGCGCCGCACTGTCAGAGGGTCAGTACTGAGGGAGTGCTGCACTGTCAGAGGGTCAGTACTGAGGGAGCGCCGCACTGTCAGAGGGTCAGTACTGAGGGAGTGCCGCACTGTCAGAGGGTCAGTACTGAGGGAGTGCTGCACTGTCAGAGGGTCAGTACTGAGGGAGTGCTGCACTGTCAGCGGGTCAGTACTGAGGGAGTGCCGCACTGTCAGAGGGTCAGTACTGTGGGAGTGCCGCACTGTCAGAGGGTCAGTACTGAGGGAGTGCTGCACTGTCAGAGGGTCAGCACTGAGGCAGTCCTGCACAGTCAGAGGGTCAGTGCTGAGGGAGTGCAGCACTGTCAGAGGGTCAGTACTAAGGGAGTGCTGCACTGTCAAAGGGTCAGTACTGAGGGAGTGCCGCACTGTCAGAGGGTCAGTACTGAGAGAGTGCCGCACTGTCAGAGGGTCAGTACTGAGGGAGTGCTGCACTGTCAGAGGGTCAGTTCAGAGGGGGTGCTGCACTGTCAGCGGGTCAGTACTGAGGGAGTGCTGCACTGTCAGAGGGTCAGTACTGAGGGAGTGCTGCACTGTCAGCGGGTCAGTACTGAGGGAGTGCCGCACTGTCAGATGGTCAGTACTGAGGGAGTGCCGCACTGTCAGAGGGTCAGTACTGAAGGAGTGCTGCACTGTCAGAGGGTCAGTACTGAGGGAGTGCTGCACTGTCAGATGGTCAGTACAGAGGGAGTGCTGCACTGTCAGAGGGTCAGTACTGAGGGAGCGCCGCACTGTCAGAGGGTCAGTACAGAGGGAGTGCTGCACTGTCGGAGGGGCAGTACTGAGGGAGTGCAGCACTGTCAGAGGGTCAGTACTGAGGGAGTGCTGCACTGTCGGAGGGGCAGTACTGAGGGAGTGCAGCACTGTCAGAGGGTCAGTACTGAGGGAATGCCGCACGGTGAGAGGGTCAGTACTGAGGGAGTGCAGCACTGTCAGAGGGTCAGTACTGAGGGAGCGCCGCACTGTCAGAGGGTCAGTGGAGCGCTGCACTGTCAGCAGGTCAGTACTGAGGGAGCGCCGCACTGTCAGAGGGTCAGTACTCAGGGAGTGCCACACTGTCAGAGGGTCAGTACTGTGGGAGTGCCGCACTGTCAGAGGGTCAGTACTGAGGGAGTTCTGCACTGTCAGCGGGTCAGTACTGAGGGAGAGCCGCACTGTCAGATGGTCAGTGCAGAGGAAGTGCTGCACTGTCGGAGGGGCAGTACTGAGGGAGTGCCGCACTGTCAGAGGGTCAGTACTGAGAGAGTGCCGCACTGTCAGAGGGTCAGTACTGAGGGAGTGCTGCACTGTCAGAGGGTCAGTGCTGAGGGAGGGCTGCACTGTCAGAGGGTCAGTACTGAGGGAGTGCTGCACAGTCAGAGGATCAGTGCTGAGGGAGTGCTGCACTGTCAGAGGGTCAGTACTGAGGGAGTGCTGCACTGTCAAAGGGTCAGTACTGAGGGAGTGCCGCACTGTCAGAGGCTCAGTGCTGAGGGAGTGCTGCACTGTCAGAGGGTCAGTACTGAGTGAGTGTCGCACTGTCAGAGGGTCAATACTGAGGGAGTGCTGCACTGTCAGAGGGTAAGTACAGAGGGAGTGCCGCACTGTCAGAGGGTCAGTACTGAGGGAGTGCTGCACTGTCAGAGGGTCAGTACTGAGGGAGCGCCGCACTGTCAGAGGGTCAGTACTGAGGGAGTGCTGCACTGTCAGAGGGTCAGTACAGAGGGAGTGCTGCACTGTCAGCGGGTCAGTACTGAGGGAGTGCCGCACTGTCAGAGGGTCAGTACTGTGGGAGTGCCGCACTGTCAGAGGGTCAGTACTGAGGGAGTGCCGCACTGTCAGAGGGTCAGTACTGAGGGAGTGCCGCACTGTCAGAAGGTCAGTACAGAGTGAGTGCTGCACTGTCAGAGGGTAAGTACAGAGGGAGTGCCGCACTGTCAGAGGGTCAGTACTGAGGGAGTGCTGCACTGTCAGAGGGTCAGTACTGAGGGAGCGCCGCACTGTCAGAGGGTCAGTACTGAGGGAGTGCTGCACTGTCAGAGGGTCAGTACAGAGGGAGTGCTGCACTGTCAGCGGGTCAGTACTGAGGGAGTGCCGCACTGTCAGAGGGTCAGTACTGTGGGAGTGCCGCACTGTCAGAGGGTCAGTACTGAGGGAGTGCCGCACTGTCAGAGGGTCAGTACTGAGGGAGTGCCGCACTGTCAGAAGGTCAGTACTGAGTGAGTGCTGCACTTTCAAAGGGTCAGTACTGAGGGAGTGCCGCACTGTCAGAGGGTCAATACTGAGGGAGTGCTGCACTGTCAGTGGGTCAGTGCTGAGGGAGTGCTGCACTGTCAGAGGGTCAGTGCTGAGGCTGCGCTGCACAGTCAGAGGGTCAGTGCTGAGGGAGTGCTGCACTGTCAGAGGGTCAGTACTGAGGGAGTGCTGCACTGTCAAAGGGTCAGTACTGAGGCAGTGCCGCACTGTCAGAGGGTCAGTACTGAGGGAGTGCTGCACTGTCAGAGGGTCAGTACTGAGGGGGTGCCTCACTGTCAGAGGGTCAGTACTGAGGGAGTGCTGCACTGTCAGAGGGTCAGTACAGAGGGGGTGCTGCACTGTCAGCGGGTCAGTACTGAGGGAGTGCTGCACTGTCAGAGGGTCTGTACTGAGGGAGTGCTGCAATGTCAGCGGGTCAGTACTGAGGGAGTGCCGCACTGTCAGATGGTCAGTACAGAGGGAGTGCTGCACTGTCAGAGGGTCAGTACTGAGGGAGCGCCGGACTGTCAGAGGGTCAGTACTGAGGGAGTGCTGCACTGACGGAGGGTCAGTACTGAGGGATGCCGCACAGTCAGATGGTCAGTACAGAGGGAGTGCTGCACTGTCGGAGGGGCAGTACTGAGGGAGTGCAGCACTGTCAGAGGGTCAGTACTGAGGGAGTGCTGCACTGTCAGAGGGTCAGTACTGAGGGAGCGCCGCACTGTCAGAGGGTCAGTACTGAGGGAGTGCTGCACTGTCAGAGGGTCAGTACTGAGGGAGTGCCGCACTGTCAGAAGGTCAGTACTGAGTGAGTGCTGCACTTTCAAAGGGTCAGTACTGTGGGAGTGCCGCACTGTCAGAGGGTCAGTACTGAGGGAGTGCTGCACTGTCAGAGGGTCAGTACAGAGGGAGTGCTGCACTGTCAGCGGGTCAGTACTGAGGGAGTGCCGCACTGTCAGAGGGTCAGTACTGTGGGAGTGCCGCACTGTCAGAGGGTCAGTACTGAGGGAGTGCCGCACTGTCAGAGGGTCAGTACTGAGGGAGTGCCGCACTGTCAGAAGGTCAGTACTGAGTGAGTGCTGCACTTTCAAAGGGTCAGTACTGAGGGAGTGCCGCACTGTCAGAGGGTCAATACTGAGGGAGTGCTGCACTGTCAGTGGGTCAGTGCTGAGGGAGTGCTGCACTGTCAGAGGGTCAGTGCTGAGGCTGCGCTGCACAGTCAGAGGGTCAGTGCTGAGGGAGTGCTGCACTGTCAGAGGGTCAGTACTGAGGGAGTGCTGCACTGTCAAAGGGTCAGTACTGAGGCAGTGCCGCACTGTCAGAGGGTCAGTACTGAGGGAGTGCTGCACTGTCAGAGGGTCAGTACTGAGGGGGTGCCTCACTGTCAGAGGGTCAGTACTGAGGGAGTGCTGCACTGTCAGAGGGTCAGTACAGAGGGGGTGCTGCACTGTCAGCGGGTCAGTACTGAGGGAGTGCTGCACTGTCAGAGGGTCTGTACTGAGGGAGTGCTGCAATGTCAGCGGGTCAGTACTGAGGGAGTGCCGCACTGTCAGATGGTCAGTACAGAGGGAGTGCTGCACTGTCAGAGGGTCAGTACTGAGGGAGCGCCGGACTGTCAGAGGGTCAGTACTGAGGGAGTGCTGCACTGACGGAGGGTCAGTACTGAGGGATGCCGCACAGTCAGATGGTCAGTACAGAGGGAGTGCTGCACTGTCGGAGGGGCAGTACTGAGGGAGTGCAGCACTGTCAGAGGGTCAGTACTGAGGGAGTGCCGCACGGTGAGAGGGTCAGTACTGAGGGAGTGCAGCACTGTCAGAGGGTCAGTACTGAGGGAGTGCTGCACTGTCAGAGGGTCAGTGGAGCGCTGCACTGTCAGCAGGTCAGTACTGAGGGAGTGCCGCACTGTCAGAGGGTCAGTGGAGCGCTGCACTGTCAGCAGATCAGTACTGAGGGAGTGCCGCACTGTCAGAGGGTCAGTACTCAGGGAGTGCCACACTGCCAGAGGGTCAGTACTGTGGGAGTGCCGCACTGTCAGAGGGTCAGTACTGAGGGAGTGCTGCACTGTCAGAAGCTCAGCACTGAGGCAGTGCAGCACAGTCAGAGGGTCAGTGCTGAGGGAGTGCTGCACTGTCAGAGGGTCAGTACTAAGGGAGTGCTGCACTGTCAAAGGGTCAGTACTGAGCGAGTGCCGCACTGTCAGAGGGTCAGTACTGAGGGAGTGCTGCACTGTCAGTGGGTCAGTACTGAGGGAGTGCCGCACTGTCAGAGGGTCAGTACTGAGGGAGTGCTGCACTGTCAGTGGGTCAGTGCTGAGGGCGTGCTGCACTGTCAGAGGGTCAGTGCTGAGGGAGTGCTGCACTGTCAGAGGGTCAGTACTGAGGCAGTGCTGCACAGTCAGAGGGTCAGTGCTGAGGGAGTGCTGCACTGTCAGAGGGTCAGTACTGAGGGAGTGCTGCACTGTCAAAGGGTCAGTACTGAGGCAGTGCCGCACTGTCAGAGGGTCAGTACTGAGGGAGTGCTGCACTGTCAGAGGGTCAATACTGAGGGAGTGCCGCACTGTCAGAGGGTCAGTACTGAGGTATTGCTGCACTGTCAGAGGGTCAGTACAGAGGGGGTGCTGCACTGTCAGAGGGTCAGTACTGAGGGAGTGCTGCAGTGACAGAGGGTCAGTACTGGGGGAGTGCTGCACTGTCAGAGGGTCAGTACTGAGGGAGTGCTGCTCTGTCAGAGGGTCAGTACTGATGGAGTGCTGCACTGTCAGAGGGTCAGTACTGAGGGAGTGCTGCACTGTCAGCGGGTCAGTACTGAGGGAGTGCCGCACTGTCAGAGGGTCAGTACTGAGGGAGTGCTGCACTGTCAGAGGGTCAGTACTGAGGGAGCGCCGCACTGTCAGAGGGTCAGTACTGAGGGAGCGCCGCACTGTCAGAGGGTCAGTACTGAGGGAGCGCCGCACTGTCAGAGGGTCAGTACTGAGGGAGTGCTGCACTGTCAGAGGGTCAGTACTGAGGGAGTGCTGCACTGTCAGCGGGTCAGTACTGAGGGAGTGCTGCACTGTCAGCGGGTCAGTACTGAGGGAGTGCTGCACTGTCAGAGGGGCAGTACTGAGGGATGCCGCACGGTGAGAGGGTCAGTACTGAGGGAGTGCAGCACTGTCAGAGGGTCAGTACTGAGGGAGTGCCGCACTGTCAGAGGGTCAGTGGAGCGCTGCACTGTCAGCAGGTCAGTACTGAGGGAGTGCCGCACTGTCAGAGGGTCAGTACTCAGGGAGTGCCGCACGGTCAGCGGGTCAGTACTGAGGGAGTGCTGCACTGTCAGAGGGTCAGTACTGAGGGAGTGCTGCACTGTCAGCGGGTCAGTACTGAGGGAGTGCCGCACTGTCAGAGGGTCAGTACTGAGGGAGTGCTGCACTGTCAGAGCATCAGTGCTGAGGGAGTGCTGCACTGTCAGAGGGTCAGTACTGAGGGAGTGCTGCACTGTCAAAGGGTCAGTACTGAGGGAGTGCCGCACTGTCAGAGGGTCAGTGCTGAGGGAGTGCTGCACTGTCAGAGGGTAAGTACAGATGGAGTGCCGCACTGTCAGAGGGTCAGTACTGAGGGAGTGCTGCACTGTCAGAGGGTCAGTACTGAGGGAGCGCCGCACTGTCAGAGGGTCAGTACTGAGGGAGTGCTGCACTGTCAGAGGGTCAGTACTGAGGGAGTGCTGCACTGTCAGCGGGTCAGTACTGAGGGAGTGCCGCACTGTCAGAGGGTCAGTACTGAGGGAGTGCTGCACTGTCAGAGGGTCAGTACTGAGGGAGCGCCGCACTGTCAGAGGGTCAGTACTGAGGGAGCGCCGCACTGTCAGAGGGTCAGTACTGAGGGAGCGCCGCACTGTCAGAGGGTCAGTACTGAGGGAGTGCTGCACTGTCAGAGGGTCAGTACTGAGGGAGTGCTGCACTGTCAGCGGGTCAGTACTGAGGGAGTGCTGCACTGTCAGCGGGTCAGTACTGAGGGAGTGCTGCACTGTCAGAGGGGCAGTACTGAGGGATGCCGCACGGTGAGAGGGTCAGTACTGAGGGAGTGCAGCACTGTCAGAGGGTCAGTACTGAGGGAGTGCCGCACTGTCAGAGGGTCAGTGGAGCGCTGCACTGTCAGCAGGTCAGTACTGAGGGAGTGCCGCACTGTCAGAGGGTCAGTACTCAGGGAGTGCCGCACGGTCAGCGGGTCAGTACTGAGGGAGTGCTGCACTGTCAGAGGGTCAGTACTGAGGGAGTGCTGCACTGTCAGCGGGTCAGTACTGAGGGAGTGCCGCACTGTCAGAGGGTCAGTACTGAGGGAGTGCTGCTCTGTCAGAGCATCAGTGCTGAGGGAGTGCTGCACTGTCAGAGGGTCAGTACTGAGGTAGTGCTGCACTGTCAAAGGGTCAGTACTGAGGGAGTGCCGCACTGTCAGAGGGTCAGTGCTGAGGGAGTGCTGCACTGTCAGAGGGTAAGTACAGAGGGAGTGCCGCACTGTCAGAGGGTCAGTACTGAGGGAGTGCTGCACTGTCAGAGGGTCAGTACTGAGGGAGCGCCGCACTGTCAGAGGGTCAGTACTGAGGGAGTGCCGCACTGTCAGAGGGTCAGTACTGTGGGAGTGCCGCACTGTCAGAGGGTCAGTACTGAGGGAGTGCTGCACTGTCAGAGGGTCAGCACTGAGGCAGTGCTGCACAGTCAGAGGGTCAGTGCTGAGGGAGTGCTGCACTGTCAGAGGGTCAGTACTGAGGGAGCGCCGCACTGTCAGAGGGTCAGTACTGAGGGAGTGCTGCACTGTCAGAGGGTCAGTACTGAGGGAGTGCTGCACTGTCAGCGGGTCAGTACTGAGGGAGTGCCGCACTGTCAGAGGGTCAGTACTGTGGGAGTGCCGCACTGTCAGAGGGTCAGTACTGAGGGAGTGCTGCACTGTCAGAGGGTCAGCACTGAGGCACTGCTGCACAGTCAGAGGGTCAGTACTGAGGGAGTGCTGCACTGTCAGAGGGTCAGTGCTGAGGGAGTGCTGCACTGTCAGAGGGTCAGTACTGAGGGAGTGCTGCACAGTCAGAGGATCAGTGCTGAGGGAGTGCTGCACTGTCAGAGGGTCAGTACTGAGGGAGTGCTGCACTGTCAAAGGGTCAGTACTGAGGGAGTGCTGCACTGTCAGAGGGTAAGTACAGAGGGAGTGCCGCACTGTCAGAGGGTCAGTACTGAGGGAGTGCTGCACTGTCAGAGGGTCAGTACTGAGGGAGCGCCGCACTGTCAGAGGGTCAGTACTGAGGGAGTGCTGCACTGTCAGAGGGTCAGTACTGAGGGAGCGCCGCACTGTCAGAGGGTCAGTACTGAGGGAGTGCCGCACTGTCAGAGGGTCAGTACTGAGGGAGTGCTGCACTGTCAGAGGGTCAGTACTGAGGGAGTGCTGCACTGTCAGCGGGTCAGTAATGAGGGAGTGCCGCACTGTCAGAGGGTCAGTACTGTGGGAGTGCCGCACTGTCAGAGGGTCAGTACTGAGGGAGTGCTGCACTGTCAGAGGGTCAGCACTGAGGCAGTCCTGCACAGTCAGAGGGTCAGTGCTGAGGGAGTGCAGCACTGTCAGAGGGTCAGTACTAAGGGAGTGCTGCACTGTCAAAGGGTCAGTACTGAGGGAGTGCCGCACTGTCAGAGGGTCAGTACTGAGAGAGTGCTGCACTGTCAGAGGGTCAGTTCAGAGGGGGTGCTGCTCTGTCAGCGGGTCAGTACTGAGGGAGTGCTGCACTGTCAGAGGGTCAGTACTGAGGGAGTGCTGCACTGTCAGCGGGTCAGTACTGAGGGAGTGCCGCACTGTCAGATGGTCAGTACTGAGGGAGTGCCGCACTGTCAGAGGGTCAGTACTGAGGGAGTGCTGCACTGTCAGAGGGTCAGTACTGAGGGAGTGCTGCACTGTCAGATGGTCAGTACAGAGGGAGTGCTGCACTGTCAGAGGGTCAGTACTGAGGGAGCGCCGCACTGTCAGAGGGTCAGTACAGAGGGAGTGCTGCACTGTCGGAGGGGCAGTACTGAGGGATGCCGCACAATCAGACGGTCAGTACAGAGGGAGTGCTGCACTGTCGGAGGGGCAGTACTGAGGGAGTGCAGCACTGTCAGAGGGTCAGTACTGAGGGAGTGCTGCACTGTCGGAGGGGCAGTACTGAGGGAGTGCAGCACTGTCAGAGGGTCAGTACTGAGGGAGTGCCGCACGGTGAGAGGGTCAGTACTGAGGGAGTGCAGCACTGTCAGAGGGTCAGTACTGAGGGAGCGCCGCACTGTCAGAGGGTCAGTGGAGCGCTGCACTGTCAGCAGGTCAGTACTGAGGGAGCGCCGCACTGTCAGAGGGTCAGTACTCAGGGAGTGCCACACTGTCAGAGGGTCAGTACTGTGGGAGTGCCGCACTGTCAGAGGGTCAGTACTGAGGGAGTTCTGCACTGTCAGCGGGTCAGTACTGAGGGAGAGCCGCACTGTCAGATGGTCAGTACAGAGGAAGTGCTGCACTGTCGGAGGGGCAGTACTGAGGGAGTGCCGCACTGTCAGAGGGTCAGTACTGAGAGAGTGCCGCACTGTCAGAGGGTCAGTACTGAGGGAGTGCTGCACTGTCAGAGGGTCAGTGCTGAGGGAGTGCTGCACTGTCAGAGGGTCAGTACTGAGGGAGTGCTGCACAGTCAGAGGATCAGTGCTGAGGGAGTGCTGCACTGTCAGAGGGTCAGTACTGAGGGAGTGCTGCACTGTCAAAGGGTCAGTACTGAGGGAGTGCCGCACTGTCAGAGGCTCAGTGCTGAAGGAGTGCTGCACTGTCAGAGGGTCAGTACTGAGTGAGTGTCGCACTGTCAGAGGGTCAATACTGAGGGAGTGCTGCACTGTCAGAGGGTAAGTACAGAGGGAGTGCCGCACTGTCAGAGGGTCAGTACTGAGGGAGTGCTGCACTGTCAGAGGGTCAGTACTGAGGGAGCGCCGCACTGTCAGAGGGTCAGTACTGAGGGAGTGCTGCACTGTCAGAGGGTCAGTACAGAGGGAGTGCTGCACTGTCAGCGGGTCAGTACTGAGGGAGTGCCGCACTGTCAGAGGGTCAGTACTGTGGGAGTGCCGCACTGTCAGAGGGTCAGTACTGAGGGAGTGCCGCACTGTCAGAGGGTCAGTACTGAGTGAGTGCCGCACTGTCAGAAGGTCAGTACTGAGTGAGTGCTGCACTGTCAGAGGGTAAGTACAGAGGGAGTGCCGCACTGTCAGAGGGTCAGTACTGAGGGAGTGCTGCACTGTCAGAGGGTCAGTACTGAGGGAGCGCCGCACTGTCAGAGGGTCAGTACTGAGGGAGTGCTGCACTGTCAGAGGGTCAGTACAGAGGGAGTGCTGCACTGTCAGCGGGTCAGTACTGAGGGAGTGCCGCACTGTCAGAGGGTCAGTACTGTGGGAGTGCCGCACTGTCAGAGGGTCAGTACTGAGGGAGTGCCGCACTGTCAGAGGGTCAGTACTGAGGGAGTGCCGCACTGTCAGAAGGTCAGTACTGAGTGAGTGCTGCACTGTCAAAGGGTCAGTACTGAGGGAGTGCCGCACTGTCAGAGGGTCAGTACTGAGGGAGTGCTGCACTGTCAGTGGGTTAGTGCTGAGGGAGTGCTGCACTGTCAGAGGGTCAGTGCTGAGGCTGCGCTGCACAGTCAGAGGGTCAGTGCTGAGGGAGTGCTGCACTGTCAGAGGGTCAGTACTGAGGGAGTGCTGCACTGTCAAAGGGTCAGTACTGAGGCAGTGCCGCACTGTCAGAGGGTCAGTACTGAGGGAGTGCTGCACTGTCAGAGGGTCAGTACTGAGGGGGTGCCGCGCTGTCAGAGGGTCAGTACTGAGGGAGTGCTGCACTGTCAGAGAGTCAGTACAGAGGGGGTGCTGCACTGTCAGCGGGTCAGTACTGAGGGAGTGCTGCACTGTCAGAGGGTCTGTACTGAGGGAGTGCTGCAATGTCAGCGGGTCAGTACTGAGGGAGTGCCGCACTGTCAGATGGTCAGTACAGAGGGAGTGCTGCACTGTCAGAGGGTCAGTACTGAGGGAGCGCCGGACTGTCAGAGGATCAGTACAGAGGGAGTGCCGCACTGTCAGAGGGTCAGTACTGAGGGAGTGCGGCACTGTCAGAGGGTCAGTACTGAGGGGGTGCTGCACTGTCAGAGGGTCAGTACTGAGGGAGCGCCGCACTGTCAGATGGTCAGTACAGAGGGAGTGCTGCACTGTCGGAGGGGCAGTACTGAGGGAGTGCCGCACTGTCAGAGGGTCAGTACTGAGGGAGTGCTGCACTGTCAGAGGGTCAGTACTGAGGGAGTGCCGCACTGTCAGAGGGTCAGTACTGAGGGAGTGCCGCACGGTGAGAGGGTCAGTACTGAGGGAGTGCAGCACTGTCAGAGGGTCAGTACTGAGGGAGCGCCGCACTGTCAGAGGGTCAGTGGAGCGCTGCACTGTCAGCAGGTCAGTACTGAGGGAGTGCCGCACTGTCAGAGGGTCAGTACTCAGCGAGTGCCACACTGTCAGAGGGTCAGTACTGTGGGAGTGCCGCACTGTCAGAGGGTCAGTACTGAGGGAGTGCTGCACTGTCAGAAGCTCAGCACTGAGGCAGTGCAGCACAGTCAGAGGGTCAGTGCTGAGGGAGTGCTGCACTGTCAGAGGGTCAGTACTAAGGGAGTGCTGCACTGTCAAAGGGTCAGTACTGAGCGAGTGCCGCACTGTCAGAGGGTCAGTACTGAGGGAGTGCTGCACTGTCAGAGGGTCAGTACTGAGGGAGTGCCGCACTGTCAGAGGGTCAGTACTGAGGGAGTGCTGCACTGTCAGTGGGTCAGTGCTGAGGGAGTGCTGCACTGTCAGAGGGTCAGTGCTGAGGGAGTGCTGCACTGTCAGAGGGTCAGTACTGAGGCAGTGCTGCACAGTCAGAGGGTCAGTGCTGAGGGAGTGCTGCACTGTCAGAGGGTCAGTACTGAGGGAGTGCTGCACTGTCAAAGGGTCAGTACTGAGGCAGTGCCGCACTGTCAGGGGGTCAGTACTGAGGGAGTGCTGCACTGTCAGAGGGTCAATACTGAGGGAGTGCCGCACTGTCAGAGGGTCAGTACTGAGGTATTGCTGCACTGTCAGAGGGTCAGTACAGAGGGGGTGCTGCACTGTCAGAGGGTCAGTACTGAGGGAGTGCTGCAGTGACAGAGGATCAGTACTGAGGGAGTGCTGCACTGTCAGAGGGTCAGTACTGAGGGAGTGCTGCTCTGTCAGAGGGTCAGTACTGAGGGAGTGCTGCACTGTCAGAGGGTCAGTACTGAGGGAGTGCTGCACTGTCAGCGGGTCAGTACTGAGGGAGTGCCGCACTGTCAGAGGGTCAGTACTGAGGGAGTGCTGCACTGTCAGAGGGTCAGTACTGAGGGAGCGCCGCACTGTCAGAGGGTCAGTACTGAGGGAGCGCCGCACTGTCAGAGGGTCAGTACTGAGGGAGCGCCGCACTGTCAGAGGGTCAGTACTGAGGGAGTGCTGCACTGTCAGAGTGTCAGTACTGAGGGAGTGCTGCACTGTCAGCGGGTCAGTACTGAGGGAGTGCTGCACTGTCAGAGGGTCAGTACTGAGGGAGTGCTGCACTGTCAGAGGGTCAGTACTGAGGGAGCGCCGCACTGTCAGAGGGTCAGTACTGAGGGAGTGCTGCACTGTCAGAGGGTCAGTACTGAGGGAGTGCTGCACTGTCAGAGGGTAAGTACAGAGGGAGTGCCGCACTGTCAGAGGGTCAGTACTGAGGGAGTGCTGCACTGTCAGAGGGTCAGTACTGAGGGAGCGCCGCACTGTCAGAGGGTCAGTACTGAGGGAGTGCTGCACTGTCAGAGGGTCAGTACTGAGGGAGTGCTGCACTGTCAGCGGGTCAGTACTGACGGAGTGCCGCACTGTCAGAGGATCAGTGCTGAGGGAGTGCCGCACTGTCAGAGGGTCAGTACTGAGGGAGTGCTGCACTGTCAGAGGGTCAGCACTGAGGGAGCGCCGCACTGTCAGAGGGTCAGTACTGAGGGAGCGCCGCACTGTCAGAGGGTCAGTACTGAGGGAGTGCTGCACTGTCAGAGGGTCAGTACTGAGGGAGTGCTGCACTGTCAGCGGGTCAGTACTGAGGGAGTGCCGCACTGTCAGATGGTCAGTACAGAGGGAGTGCTGCACTGTCAGCGGGTCAGTACTGAGGGAGTGCTGCACTGTCAGAGGGTCAGTACTGAGGGAGTGCTGCACTGTCAGCGGGTCAGTACTGAGGGAGTGCTGCACTGTCAGAGGGGCAGTACTGAGGGATGCCGCACGGTGAGAGGGTCAGTACTGAGGGAGTGCAGCACTGTCAGAGGGTCAGTACTGAGGGAGTGCCGCACTGTCAGAGGGTCAGTGGAGTGCTGCACTGTCAGCAGGTCAGTACTGAGGGAGTGCCGCACTGTCAGAGGGTCAGTACTCAGGGAGTGCCGCACTGTCAGCGGGTCAGTACTGAGGGAGTGCTGCACTGTCAGAGGGTCAGTACTGAGGGAGTGCTGCACTGTCAGCGGGTCAGTACTGAGGGAGTGCCGCACTGTCAGAGGGTCAGTACTGAGGGAGTGCTGCACTGTCAGCGGGTCAGTACTGAGGGAGTGCCGCACTGTCAGAGGGTCAGTACAGAGGGAGTGCTGCACTGTCGGAGGGGCAGTACTGAGGGATGCCGCACAGTCAGATGGTCAGTACAGAGGGAGTGCTGCACTGTCGGAGGGGCAGTACTGAGGGAGTGCAGCACTGTCAGAGGGTCAGTACTGAGGGAGTGCCGCACGGTGAGAGGGTCAGTACTGAGGGAGTGCAGCACTGTCAGAGGGTCAGTACTGAGGGAGCGCCGCACTGTCAGAGGGTCAGTGGAGCGCTGCACTGTCAGTAGGTCAGTACTGAGGGAGCGCCGCACTGTCAGAGGGTCAGTACTCAGGGAGTGCCACACTGTCAGAGGGTCAGTACTATGGGAGTGCCGCACTGTCAGAGGGTCAGTACTGAGGGAGTGCCGCACTGTCAGAGGGTCAGTACTGAGGGAGTGCTGCACTGTCAGCGGGTCAGTACTGAGGGAGAGCCGCACTGTCAGAGGGTCAGTACTGAGGGAGTGCCGCACTGTCAGAGGGTCAGTACTGAGGGAGTGCTGCACTGTCAGAGGGTCAGTGCTGAGGGAGTGCTGCACTGTCAGAGGGTCAGTACTGAGGGAGTGCTGCACAGTCAGAGGATCAGTGCTGAGGGAGTGCTGCACTGTCAGAGGGTCAGTACTGAGGGAGTGCTGCACTGTGAAAGGGTCAGTACTGAGGGAGTGCCGCACTGTCAGAGGGTCAGTGCTGAGGGAGTGCTGCACTGTCAGAGGGTCAGTACTGAGGGAGTGCTGCACTGTCAGAGGGTCAGTACTGAGGGAGCGCCGCACTGTCAGAGGGTCAGTACTGAGGGAGTGCTGCACTGTCAGAGGGTCAGTACTGAGGGAGTGCTGCACTGTCAGAGGGTAAGTACAGAGGGAGTGCCGCACTGTCAGAGGGTCAGTACTGAGGGAGTGCTGCACTGTCAGAGGGTCAGTACTGAGGGAGCGCCGCACTGTCAGAGGGTCAGTACTGAGGGAGTGCTGCACTTTCAGAGGGTCAGTGCTGAGGGAGTGCTGCACTGTCAGAGGGTCAGTACTGAGGGATTGCTGCACAGTCAGAGGATCAGTGCTGAGGGAGTGCTGCACTGTCAGAGGGTCAGTACTGAGGGAGTGCTGCACTGTCAGAGGGTCAGTACTGAGGGAGTGCTGCTCTGTCAGAGGGTCAGTACTGAGGGAGTGCTGCACTGTCAGAGGGTCAGTACTGAGGGAGTGCTGCACTGTCAGCGGGTCAGTACTGAGGGAGTGCCGCACTGTCAGAGGGTCAGTACTGAGGGAGTGCTGCACTGTCAGAGGGTCAGTACTGAGGGAGAGCCGCACTGTCAGAGGGTCAGTACTGAGGGAGCGCCGCACTGTCAGAGGGTCAGTACTGAGGGAGCGCCGCACTGTCAGAGGGTCAGTACTGAGGGAGTGCTGCACTGTCAGAGGGTCAGTACTGAGGGAGTGCTGCACTGTCAGCGGGTCAGTACTGAGGGAGTGCTGCACTGTCAGAGGGTCAGTACTGAGGGAGTGCTGCACTGTCAGAGGGTCAGTACTGAGGGAGCGCCGCACTGTCAGAGGGTCAGTACTGAGGGAGTGCTGCACTGTCAGAGGGTCAGTACTGAGGGAGTGCTGCACTGTCAGAGGGTAAGTACAGAGGGAGTGCCGCACTGTCAGAGGGTCAGTACTGAGGGAGTGCTGCACTGTCAGAGGGTCAGTACTGAGGGAGCGCCGCACTGTCAGAGGGTCAGTACTGAGGGAGTGCTGCACTGTCAGAGGGTCAGTACTGAGGGAGTGCTGCACTGTCAGCGGGTCAGTACTGACGGAGTGCCGCACTGTCAGAGGATCAGTGCTGAGGGAGTGCCGCACTGTCAGAGGGTCAGTACTGAGGGAGTGCTGCACTGTCAGAGGGTCAGCACTGAGGGAGCGCCGCACTGTCAGAGGGTCAGTACTGAGGGAGCGCCGCACTGTCAGAGGGTCAGTACTGAGGGAGTGCTGCACTGTCAGAGGGTCAGTACTGAGGGAGTGCTGCACTGTCAGCGGGTCAGTACTGAGGGAGTGCCGCACTGTCAGATGGTCAGTACAGAGGGAGTGCTGCACTGTCAGCGGGTCAGTACTGAGGGAGTGCTGCACTGTCAGAGGGTCAGTACTGAGGGAGTGCTGCACTGTCAGCGGGTCAGTACTGAGGGAGTGCTGCACTGTCAGAGGGGCAGTACTGAGGGATGCCGCACGGTGAGAGGGTCAGTACTGAGGGAGTGCAGCACTGTCAGAGGGTCAGTACTGAGGGAGTGCCGCACTGTCAGAGGGTCAGTGGAGTGCTGCACTGTCAGCAGGTCAGTACTGAGGGAGTGCCGCACTGTCAGAGGGTCAGTACTCAGGGAGTGCCGCACTGTCAGCGGGTCAGTACTGAGGGAGTGCTGCACTGTCAGAGGGTCAGTACTGAGGGAGTGCTGCACTGTCAGCGGGTCAGTACTGAGGGAGTGCCGCACTGTCAGAGGGTCAGTACTGAGGGAGTGCTGCACTGTCAGCGGGTCAGTACTGAGGGAGTGCCGCACTGTCAGAGGGTCAGTACAGAGGGAGTGCTGCACTGTCGGAGGGGCAGTACTGAGGGATGCCGCACAGTCAGATGGTCAGTACAGAGGGAGTGCTGCACTGTCGGAGGGGCAGTACTGAGGGAGTGCAGCACTGTCAGAGGGTCAGTACTGAGGGAGTGCCGCACGGTGAGAGGGTCAGTACTGAGGGAGTGCAGCACTGTCAGAGGGTCAGTACTGAGGGAGCGCCGCACTGTCAGAGGGTCAGTGGAGCGCTGCACTGTCAGTAGGTCAGTACTGAGGGAGCGCCGCACTGTCAGAGGGTCAGTACTCAGCGAGTGCCACACTGTCAGAGGGTCAGTACTATGGGAGTGCCGCACTGTCAGAGGGTCAGTACTGAGGGAGTGCCGCACTGTCAGAGGGTCAGTACTGAGGGAGTGCTGCACTGTCAGCGGGTCAGTACTGAGGGAGAGCCGCACTGTCAGAGGGTCAGTACTGAGGGAGTGCCGCACTGTCAGAGGGTCAGTACTGAGGGAGTGCTGCACTGTCAGAGGGTCAGTGCTGAGGGAGTGCTGCACTGTCAGAGGGTCAGTACTGAGGGAGTGCTGCACAGTCAGAGGATCAGTGCTGAGGGAGTGCTGCACTGTCAGAGGGTCAGTACTGAGGGAGTGCTGCACTGTGAAAGGGTCAGTACTGAGGGAGTGCCGCACTGTCAGAGGGTCAGTGCTGAGGGAGTGCTGCACTGTCAGAGGGTCAGTACTGAGGGAGTGCTGCACTGTCAGAGGGTCAGTACTGAGGGAGCGCCGCACTGTCAGAGGGTCAGTACTGAGGGAGTGCTGCACTGTCAGAGGGTCAGTACTGAGGGAGTGCTGCACTGTCAGAGGGTAAGTACAGAGGGAGTGCCGCACTGTCAGAGGGTCAGTACTGAGGGAGTGCTGCACTGTCAGAGGGTCAGTACTGAGGGAGCGCCGCACTGTCAGAGGGTCAGTACTGAGGGAGTGCTGCACTTTCAGAGGGTCAGTGCTGAGGGAGTGCTGCACTGTCAGAGGGTCAGTACTGAGGGATTGCTGCACAGTCAGAGGATCAGTGCTGAGGGAGTGCTGCACTGTCAGAGGGTCAGTACTGAGGGAGTGCTGCACTGTGAAAGGGTCCGTACTGAGGGAGTGCCGCACTGTCAGAGGGTCAGTGCTGAGGGAGTGCTGCACTGTCAGAGGGTCAGTACTGAGGGAGTGCTGCACTGTCAGAGGGTCAGTACTGAGGGAGTGCCGCACTGTCAGAGGGTCAGTACTGAGGGAGTGCTGCACTGTCAGAGGGTCAGTACTGAGGGAGTGCTGCACTGTCAGAGGGTAAGTACAGAGGGAGTGCCGCACTGTCAGAGGGTCAGTACTGAGGGAGTGCTGCACTGTCAGAGGGTCAGTACTGAGGGAGCGCCGCACTGTCAGAGGGTCAGTACTGAGGGAGTGCTGCACTGTCAGAGGGTCAGTACTGAGGGAGTGCTGCACTGTCAGCGGGTCAGTACTTACGGAGTGCCGCACTGTCAGAGGGTCAGTACTGTGGGAGTGCCGCACTGTCAGAGGGTCAGTACTGATGGAGTGCTGCACTGTCAGGGGGTCAGTGCTGAGGGAGTGCTGCACTGTCAGAGCGTAAGTACAGAGGGAGTGCCGCACTGTCAGAGGGTCAGTACTGAGGGAGTGCCGCACTGTCAGAGGGTCAGTACTGAGGGAGTGCTGCACTGTCAGAGGGTCAGTACTGAGGGAGTGCTGCACTGTCAGAGGGTCAGTACTGAGGGAGTGCTGCACTGTCAGCGGGTCAGTACTGAGGGAGTGCTGCACTGTCAGCGGGTCAGTACTGACGGAGTGCCGCACTGTCAGAGGGTCAGTACTGTGGGAGTGCCGCACTGTCAGAGGGTCAGTACTGAGGGAGTGCTGCACTGTCAGAGGGTCAGCACTGAGGCAGTGCTGCACAGTCAGAGGGTCAGTGCTGAGGGAGTGCTGCACTGTCAGAGGGTCAGTACTGAGGGAGCGCCGCACTGTCAGAGGGTCAGTACTGAGGGAGTGCTGCACTGTCAGAGGGTCAGTACTGAGGGAGTGCTGCACTGTCAGCGGGTCAGTACTGAGGGAGTGCCGCACTGTCAGAGGGTCAGTACAGTGGGAGTGCCGCACTGTCAGAGGGTCAGTACTGAGGGAGTGCTGCACTGTCAGAGGGTCAGCACTGAGGCAGTGCTGCACAGTCAGAGGGTCAGTACTGAGGGAGTGCTGCACTGTCAGAGGGTCAGTGCTGAGGGAGTGCTGCACTGTCAGAGGGTCAGTACTGAGGGAGTGCTGCACAGTCAGAGGATCAGTGCTGAGGGAGTGCTGCACTGTCAGAGGGTCAGTACTGAGGGAGTGCTGCACTGTCAAAGGGTCAGTACTGAGGGAGTGCTGCACTGTCAGGGGTAAGTACAGAGGGAGTGCCGCACTGTCAGAGGGTCAGTACTGAGGGAGTGCTGCACTGTCAGAGGGTCAGTACTGAGGGAGCGCCGCACTGTCAGAGGGTCAGTACTGAGGGAGTGCTGCACTGTCAGAGGGTCAGTACTGAGGGAGTGCTGCACTGTCAGCGGGTCAGTACTGAGGGAGTGCCGCACTGTCAGAGGGTCAGTACTGTGGGAGTACCGCACTGTCAGAGGGTCAGTACTGAGGGAGTGCTGCACTGTCAGAGGGTCAGCACTGAGGCAGTGCTGCACAGTCAGATGGTCAGTACAGAGGGAGTGCTGCACTGTCGGAGGGGCAGTACTGAGGGAGTGCAGCACTGTCAGAGGGTCAGTACTGAGGGAGTGCCGCACGGTGAGAGGGTCAGTACTGAGGGAGTGCAGCACTGTCAGAGGGTCAGTACTGAGGGAGCGCCGCACTGTCAGAGGGTCAGTGGAGCGCTGCACTGTCAGTAGGTCAGTACTGAGGGAGCGCCGCACTGTCAGAGGGTCAGTACTCAGGGAGTGCCACACTGTCAGAGGGTCAGTACTATGGGAGTGCCGCACTGTCAGAGGGTCAGTACTGAGGGAGTGCCGCACTGTCAGAGGGTCAGTACTGAGGGAGTGCTGCTCTGTCAGCGGGTCAGTACTGAGGGAGAGCCGCACTGTCAGAGGGTCAGTACTGAGGGAGTGCGCACTGTCAGAGGGTCAGTACTGAGGGAGTGCTGCACTGTCAGAGGGTCAGTGCTGAGGGAGTGCTGCACTGTCAGAGGGTCAGTACTGAGGGAGTGCTGCACAGTCAGAGGATCAGTGCTGAGGGAGTGCTGCACTGTCAGAGGGTCAGTACTGAGGGAGTGCTGCACTGTGAAAGGGTCAGTACTGAGGGAGTGCCGCACTGTCAGAGGGTCAGTGCTGAGGGAGTGCTGCACTGTCAGAGGGTCAGTACTGAGGGAGTGCTGCACTGTCAGAGGGTCAGTACTGAGGGAGCGCCGCACTGTCAGAGGGTCAGTACTGAGGGAGTGCTGCACTGTCAGAGGGTCAGTACTGAGGGAGTGCTGCACTGTCAGAGGGTAAGTACAGAGGGAGTGCCGCACTGTCAGAGGGTCAGTACTGAGGGAGTGCTGCACTGTCAGAGGGTCAGTACTGAGGGAGCGCCGCACTGTCAGAGGGTCAGTACTGAGGGAGTGCTGCACTGTCAGAGGGTCAGTGCTGAGGGAGTGCTGCACTGTCAGAGGGTCAGTACTGAGGGAGTGCTGCACAGTCAGAGGATCAGTGCTGAGGGAGTGCTGCACTGTCAGAGGGTCAGTACTGAGGGAGTGCTGCACTGTGAAAGGGTCCGTACTGAGGGAGTGCCGCACTGTCAGAGGGTCAGTGCTGAGGGAGTGCTGCACTGTCAGAGGGTCAGTACTGAGGGAGTGCTGCACTGTCAGAGGGTCAGTACTGAGGGAGCGCCGCACTGTCAGAGGGTCAGTACTGAGGGAGTGCTGCACTGTCAGAGGGTCAGTACTGAGGGAGTGCTGCACTGTCAGAGGGTAAGTACAGAGGGAGTGCCGCACTGTCAGAGGGTCAGTACTGAGGGAGTGCTGCACTGTCAGAGGGTCAGTACTGAGGGAGCGCCGCACTGTCAGAGGGTCAGTACTGAGGGAGTGCTGCACTGTCAGAGGGTCAGTACTGAGGGAGTGCTGCACTGTCAGCGGGTCAGTACTGACGGAGTGCCGCACTGTCAGAGGGTCAGTACTGTGGGAGTGCCGCACTGTCAGAGCGTCAGTACTGAGGGAGTGCTGCACTGTCAGAGGGTCAGCACTGAGGCAGTGCTGCACAGTCAGAGGGTCAGTGCTGAGGGAGTGCTGCACTGTCAGAGGGTCAGTACTGAGGGAGCGCCGCACTGTCAGAGGGTCAGTACTGAGGGAGTGCTGCACTGTCAGAGGGTCAGTTCTGAGGGAGTGCTGCACTGTCAGCGGGTCAGTACTGAGGGAGTGCCGCACTGTCAGAGGGTCAGTACAGGGGGAGTGCCGCACTGTCAGAGGGTCAGTACTGAGGGAGTGCTGCACTGTCAGAGGGTCAGCACTGAGGCAGTGCTGCACAGTCAGAGGGTCAGTACTGAGGGAGTGCTGCACTGTCAGAGGGTCAGTGCTGAGGGAGTGCTGCACTGTCAGAGGGTCAGTACTGAGGGAGTGCTGCACAGTCAGAGGATCAGTGCTGAGGGAGTGCTGCACTGTCAGAGGGTCAGTACTGAGGGAGTGCTGCAATGTCAAAGGGTCAGTACTGAGGGAGTGCTGCACTGTCAGGGGTAAGTACAGAGGGAGTGCCGCACTGTCAGAGGGTCAGTACTGAGGGAGTGCTGCACTGTCAGAGGGTCAATACTGAGGGAGCGCCGCACTGTCAGAGGGTCAGTACTGAGGGAGTGCTGCACTGTCAGAAGGTCAGTACTGAGGGAGTGCTGCACTGTCAGCGGGTCAGTACTGAGGGAGTGCCGCACTGTCAGAGGGTCAGTACTGTGGGAGTGCCGCACTGTCAGAGGGTCAGTACTGAGGGAGTGCTGCACTGTCAGAGGGTCAGCACTGAGGCAGTGCTGCACAGTCAGAGGGTCAGTGCTGAGGGAGTGCAGCACTGTCAGAGGGTCAGTACTAAGGGAGTGCTGCACTGTCAAAGGGTCAGTACTGAGGGAGTGCCGCACTGTCAGAGGGTCAGTACTGAGGGAGTGCTGCACTGTCAGAGGGTCAGTACTGAGGGGGTGCCGCACTGTCAGAGGGTCAGTACTGAGGGAGTGCTGCACTGTCAGTGGGTCAGTGATGAGGGAGTGCTGCACTGTCAGAGGGTCAGTGCTGAGGCAGTGCTGCACAGTCAGAGGGTCAGTGCTGAGGGAGTGCTGCACTGTCAGAGGGTCAGTACTGAGGGAGTGCTGCACTGTCAAAGGGTCAGTACTGAGGCAGTGCCGCACTGTCAGAGGGTCAGTACTGAGGGAGTGCTGCACTGTCAGAGGGTCAGTACTGAGGGAGTGCCGCACTGTCAGAGGGTCAGTACTGAGGGAGTGCTGCACTGTCAGAGGGTCAGTACAGAGGGGGTGATGCACTGTCAGCGGGTCAGTACTGAGGGAGTGCTGCACTGTCAGAGGGTCAGTACAGAGGGAGTGCTGCACTGTCAGCGGGTCAGTACTGAGGGACTGCCGCACTGTCAGATGGTCAGTACAGAGGGAGTGCTGCACTGTCGGAGGGGCAGTACTGAGGGAGTGCAGCACTGTCAGATGGTCAGTACTGAGGGAGTGCCGCACGGTGAGAGGGTCAGTACTGAGGAAGTGCAGCACTGTCAGAGGGTCAGTACTGAGGGAGCGCCGCACTGTCAGAGGGTCAGTGGAGCGCTGCACTGTCAGCAGGTCAGTACTGAGGGAGCGCCGCACTGTCAGAGGGTCAGTACTCAGGGAGTGCCACACTGTCAGAGGGTCAGTACTGTGGGAGTGCCGCACTGTCAGAGGGTCAGTACTGAGGGAGTGCCGCACTGTCAGAGGGTCAGTACTGAGGGAGTGCTGCACTGTCAGCGGGTCAGTACTGAGGGAGAGCCGCACTGTCAGATGGTCAGTACAGAGGAAGTGCTGCACTGTCGGAGGGGCAGTACTGAGGGAGTGCCGCACTGTCAGAGGGTCAGTACTGAGAGAGTGCCGCACTGTCAGAGGGTCAGTACTGAGGGAGTGCTGCACTGTCAGAGGGTCAGTGCTGAGGGAGTGCTGCACTGTCAGAGGGTCAGTACTGAGGGAGTGCTGCACAGTCAGAGGATCAGTGCTGAGGGAGTGCTGCACTGTCAGAGGGTCAGTACTGAGGGAGTGCTGCACTGTCGGAGGGTCAGTACTGAGGGAGTGCCGCACTTTCAGAGGGTCAGTGCTGAGGGAGTGCTGCACTGTCAGAGGGTCAGTACTGAGTGAGTGTCGCACTGTCAGAGGGTCAGTACTGAGGGAGTGCTGCACTGTCAGAGGGTAAGTACAGAGGGAGTGCCGCACTGTCAGAGGGTCAGTACTGAGGGAGTGCTGCACTGTCAGAGGGTCAGTACTGAGGGAGCGCCGCACTGTCAGAGGGTCAGTACTGAGGGAGTGCTGCACTGTCAGAGGGTCAGTACTGAGGGAGTGCTGCACTGTCAGCGGGTCAGTACTGAGGGAGTGCCGCACTGTCTGAGGGTCAGTACTGTGGGAGTGCCGCACTGTCAGAGGGTCAGTATTGAGGGAGTGCTGCACTGTCAGAGGGTCAGTACTGAGGGAGTGCCGCACTGTCAGAGGGTCAGTACTGAGGGAGTGCCGCACTGTCAGAAGGTAAGTACTGAGTGAGTGCTGCACTGTCAAAGGGTCAGTACTGAGGGAGTGCCGCACTGTCAGAGGGTCAGTACTGAGGGAGTGCTGCACTGTCAGTGGGTCAGTGCTGAGGGAGTTCTGCACTGTCAGAGGGTCAGTACTGAGGGAGTGCTGCACTGTCAAAGGGTCAGTACTGAGGCAGTGCCGCACTGTCAGAGGGTCAGTACTGAGGGAGTGCTGCACTGTCAGAGGGTCAGTACTGAGGGAGTGCCGCACTGTCAGAGGGTCAGTACTGAGGGAGTGCTGCAATGTCAGAGGGTCAGAACAGAGGGGGTGCTGCACTGTCAGCGGGTCAGTACTGAGGGAGTGCTGCACTGTCAGAGGGTCAGTACTGAGGGAGTGCAGCACTGTCAGAGGGTCAGTACTAAGGGAGTGCTGCACTGTCAAAGGGTCAGTACTGAGGGAGTGCCGCACTGTCAGAGGGTCAGTACTGAGGGAGTGCTGCACTGTCAGAGGGTCAGTACTGAGGGGGTGCCGCACTGTCAGAGGGTCAGTACTGAGGGAGTGCTGCACTGTCAGTGGGTCAGTGATGAGGGAGTGCTGCACTGTCAGAGGGTCAGTGCTGAGGCAGTGCTGCACAGTCAGAGGGTCAGTGCTGAGGGAGTGCTGCACTGTCAGAGGGTCAGTACTGAGGGAGTGCTGCACTGTCAAAGGGTCAGTACTGAGGCAGTGCCGCACTGTCAGAGGGTCAGTACTGAGGGAGTGCTGCACTGTCAGAGGGTCAGTACTGAGGGAGTGCCGCACTGTCAGAGGGTCAGTACTGAGGGAGTGCTGCACTGTCAGAGGGTCAGTACAGAGGGGGTGCTGCACTGTCAGCGGGTCAGTACTGAGGGAGTGCTGCACTGTCAGAGGGTCAGTACAGAGGGAGTGCTGCACTGTCAGCGGGTCAGTACTGAGGGACTGCCGCACTGTCAGAGGGTCAGTACAGAGGGAGTGCTGCACTGTCGGAGGGGCAGTACTGAGGGATGCCGCACAGTCAGATGGTCAGTACAGAGGGAGTGCTGCACTGTCGGAGGGGCAGTACTGAGGGAGTGCAGCACTGTCAGATGGTCAGTACTGAGGGAGTGCCGCACGGTGAGAGGGTCAGTACTGAGGGAGTGCAGCACTGTCAGAGGGTCAGTACTGAGGGAGCGCCGCACTGTCAGAGGGTCAGTGGAGCGCTGCACTGTCAGCAGGTCAGTACAGAGGGAGCGCCGCACTGTCAGAGGGTCAGTACTCAGGGAGTGCCACACTGTCAGAGGGTCAGTACTGTGGGAGTGCCGCACTGTCAGAGGGTCAGTACTGAGGGAGTGCCGCACTGTCAGAGGGTCAGTACTGAGGGAGTGCTGCACTGTCAGCGGGTCAGTACTGAGGGAGAGCCGCACTGTCAGATGGTCAGTACAGAGGAAGTGCTGCACTGTCGGAGGGGCAGTACTGAGGGAGTGCCGCACTGTCAGAGGGTCAGTACTGAGGGAGTGCTGCACTGTCAGATGGTCAGTGCTGAGGGAGTGCTGCACTGTCAGAGGGTCAGTACTGAGGGAGTGCTGCACAGTCAGAGGATCAGTGCTGAGGGAGTGCTGCACTGTCAGAGGGTCAGTACTGAGGGAGTGCTGCACTGTCGGAGGGTCAGTACTGAGGGAGTGCCGCACTGTCAGAGGGTCAGTGCTGAGGGAGTGCTGCACTGTCAGAGGGTCAGTACTGAGTGAGTGTCGCACTGTCAGAGGGTCAGTACTGAGGGAGTGCTGCACTGTCAGAGGGTAAGTACAGAGGGAGTGCCGCACTGTCAGAGGGTCAGTACTGAGGGAGTGCTGCACTGTCAGAGGGTCAGTACTGAGGGAGCGCCGCACTGTCAGAGGGTCAGTACTGAGGGAGTGCTGCACTGTCAGAGGGTCAGTACTGAGGGAGTGCTGCACTGTCAGCGGGTCAGTACTGAGGGAGTGCCGCACTGTCTGAGGGTCAGTACTGTGGGAGTGCCGCACTATCAGAGGGTCAGTACTGAGGGAGTGCTGCACTGTCAGAGGGTCAGTACTGAGGGAGTGCCGCACTGTCAGAGGGTCAGTACTGAGGGAGTGCCGCACTGTCAGAAGGTCAGTACTGAGTGAGTGCTGCACTGTCAAAGGGTCAGTACTGAGGGAGTGCCGCACTGTCAGAGGGTCAGTACTGAGGGAGTGCTGCACTGTCAGTGGGTCAGTGCTGAGGGAGTGCTGCACTGTCAGAGGGTCAGTGCTGAGGCGGTGCTGCACAGTCAGAGGGTCAGTGCTGAGGGAGTGCTGCACTGTCAGAGGGTCAGTACTGAGGCAGTGCCGCACTGTCAGAGGGTCAGTACTGAGGGAGTGCTGCACTGTCAGAGGGTCAGTACTGAGGGAGTGCCGCACTGTCAGAGGGTCAGTACTGAGGGAGTGCTGCACTGTCAGAGGGTCAGAACAGAGGGGGTGCTGCACTGTCAGCGGGTCAGTACTGAGGGAGTGCTGCACTGTCAGAGGGTCAGTACTGAGGGAGTGCTGCACTGTCAGCGGGTCAGTACTGAGGGAGTGCCGCACTGTCAGATGGTCAGTACAGAGGGAGTGCTGCACTGTCAGAGGGTCAGTACTGAGGGAGCGCCGCACTGTCAGAGGGTCAGTACAGAGGGAGTGCTGCACTGACGGAGGGGCAGTACTGAGGGATGCCGCACAGTCAGATGGTCAGTACAGAGGGAGTGCTGCACTGTCGGAGGGGCAGTACAGAGGGAGTGCTGCACTGTCGGAGGGGCAGTACTGAGGGATGCCGCACAGTCAGATGGTCAGTACAGAGGGAGTGCTGCACTGTCGGAGGGGCAGTACTGAGGGATGCCGCACAGTCAGATGGTCAGTACAGAGGGAGTGCTGCACTGTCGGAGGGGCAGTACTGAGGGATGCCGCACAGTCAGATGGTCAGTACAGAGGGAGTGCTGCACTGTCGGAGGGGCAGTACTGAGGGAGTGCAGCACTGTCAGATGGTCAGTACTGAGGGAGTGCCGCACGGTGAGAGGGTCAGTACTGAGGGAGTGCAGCACTGTCAGAGGGTCAGTACTGAGGGAGCGCCGCACTGTCAGAGGGTCAGTGGAGCGCTGCACTGTCAGCAGGTCAGTACTGAGGGAGCGCCGCACTGTCAGAGGGTCAGTACTCACGAGTGCCACACTGTCAGAGGGTCAGTACTGTGGGAGTGCCGCACTGTCAGAGGGTCAGTACTGAGGGAGTGCCGCACTGTCAGAGGGTCAGTACTGAGGGAGTGCTGCACTGTCAGCGGGTCAGTACTGAGGGAGTGCTGCACTGTCAGATGGTCAGTACAGACGAAGTGCTGCACTGTCGGAGGGGCAGTACTGAGGGAGTGCTGCACTGTCAGAGGGTCAGTACTGAGGGAGTGCTGCACTGTCAGAGGGTCAGTACTGAGAGAGTGCCGCACTGTCAGAGGGTCAGTACTGAGGGAGTGCTGCACTGTCAGAGGGTCAGTGCTGAGGGAGTGCTGCACTGTCAGAGGGTCAGTACTGAGGGAGTGCTGCACAGTCAGAGGATCAGTGCTGAGGGAGTGCTGCACTGTCAGAGGCTCAGTACTGAGGGAGTGCTGCACTGTCGGAGGGTCAGTACTGAGGGAGTGCCGCACTGTCAGAGGGTCAGTGCTGAGGGAGTGCTGCACTGTCAGAGGGTCAGTACTGAGCGAGTGTCGCACTGTCAGAGGGTCAGTACTGAGGGAGTGCTGCACTGTCAGAGGGTAAGTACAGAGGGAGTGCCGCACTGTCAGAGGGTCAGTACTGAGGGCGTGCTGCACTGTCAGAGGGTCAGTACTGAGGGAGCGCCGCACTGTCAGAGGGTCAGTACTGAGGGAGTGCTGCACTGTCAGAGGGTCAGTACTGAGGGAGTGCTGCACTGTCAGCGGGTCAGTACTGAGGGAGTGCCGCACTGCCTGAGGGTCAGTACTGTGGGAGTGCCGCACTGTCAGAGGGTCAGTATTGAGGGAGTGCTGCACTGTCAGAGGGTCAGTACTGAGGGAGTGCCGCACTGTCAGAGGGTCAGTACTGAGGGAGTGCCGCACTGTCAGAAGGTCAGTACTGAGTGAGTGCTGCACTGTCAAAGGGTCAGTACTGAGGGAGTGCCGCACTGTCAGAGGGTCAGTACTGAGGGAGTGCTGCACTGTCAGTGGGTCAGTGCTGAGGGAGTGCTGCACTGTCAGAGGGTCAGTGCTGAGGCGGTGCTGCACAGTCAGAGGGTCAGTGCTGAGGGAGTGCTGCACTGTGAGAGGGTCAGTACTGAGGGAGTGCTGCACTGTCAAAGGGTCAGTACTGAGGCAGTGCCGCACTGTCAGAGGGTCAGTACTGAGGGAGTGCTGCACTGTCAGAGGGTCAGTACTGAGGGAGTGCCGCACTGTCAGAGGGTCAGTACTGAGGGAGTGCTGCACTGTCAGAGGGTCAGTACAGAGGGGGTGCTGCACTGTCAGCGGGTCAGTACTGAGGGAGTGCTGCACTGTCAGAGGGTCAGTACTGAGGGAGTGCTGCACTGTCAGCGGGTCAGTACTGAGGGAGTGCTGCACTGTCAGAGGGTCAGTACTGAGGGAGTGCTGCACTGTCAGCGGGTCAGTACTGAGGGAGTGCTGCACTGTCAGAGGGTCAGTACTGAGGCATGCCGCACAGTCAGATGGTCAGTACAGAGGGAGTGCTGCACTGTCAGAGGGTCAGTACTGAGGGAGCGCCGCACTGTCAGATGGTCAGTAGAGAGGGAGTGCTGCACTGTCGGAGGGGCAGTACTGAGGGAGTGCAGCACTGTCAGAGGGTCAGTACTGAGGGAGTGCCGCACGGTGAGAGGGTCAGTACTGAGGGAGTGCAGCACTGTCAGAGGGTCAGTACTGAGGGAGCGCCGCACTGTCAGAGGGTCAGTGGAGCGCTGCACTGTCAGCAAGTCAGTGCTGAGGAAGTGCCGCACTGTCAGAGGGTCAGTACTCAGGGAGTGCCACACTGTCAGAGGGTCAGTACTGTGGGAGTGCCGCACTGTCAGAGGGTCAGTACTGAGGGAGTGCTGCACTGTCAAAGGGTCAGTACTGAGGCAGTGCTGCACAGTCAGAGGGTCAGTGCTGAGGGAGTGCTGCACTGTCAGAGGGTCAGTACTAAGGGAGTGCTGCACTGTCAAAGGGTCAGTACTGAGGGAGTGCCGCACTGTCAGAGGGTCAGTACTGAGGGAGTGCTGCACTGTCAGAGGGTCAGTACTGAGGGAGTGCTGCACTGTCAGAGGGTCAGTACTGAGGCAGTGCTGCACAGTCAGAGGGTCAGTGCTGAGGGAGTGCTGCACTGTCAGAGGGTCAGTACAGAGGGAGTGCTGCACTGTCAGAGGGTCAGTACTGAGGGAGTGCTGCACTGTCGGAGGGGCAGTACTGAGGGATGCCGCACAGTCAGATGGTCAGTACTGAGGGAGTGCCGCACTGTCGGAGGGGCAGTACTGAGGGAGTGCAGCACTGTCAGAGGGTCAGTACTGAGGGAGTGCCGCACGGTGAGAGGGTCAGTACTGAGGGAGTGCAGCACTGTCAGAGGGTCAGTACTGAGGGAGCGCCGCACTGTCAGATGGTCAGTGGAGCGCTGCACTGTCAGCAGGTCAGTACTGAGGCAGTGCCGCACTGTCAGAGGGTCAGTACTCAGGGAGTGCCGCACTGTCAGAGGGTCAGTACTGTGGGAGTGCCGCACTGTCAGAGGGTCAGTACTGAGGGAGTGCTGCACTGTCAGAAGCTCAGCACTGAGGCAGTGCTGCACAGTCAGAGGGTCAGTGCTGAGGGAGTGCTGCACTGTCAGAGGGTCAGTACTAAGGGAGTGCTGCACTGTCAAATGGTCAGTACTGAGCGAGTGCCGCACTGTCAGAGGGTCAGTACTGAGGGAGTGCTGCACTGTCAGAGGGTCAGTACTGAGGGAGTGCCGCACTGTCAGAGGGTCAGTACTGAGGGAGTGCTGCACCGTCAGAGGGTCAGTACTGAGGGAGTGACGCAATGTCAGAGGGTCAGTACTGAGGGAGTGCTGCACTGTCAGTGAGTCAGTGCTGAGGGAGTGCTGCACAGTCAGAGGGTCAGTGCTGAGGGAGTGCTGCACTGTCAGAGGGTCAGTACTGAGAGAGTCCTGCACTGTCAAAGGGTCAGTACTGAGGCAGTGCCGCACTGTCAGAGGGTCAGTACTGAGGGAGTGCTGCACTGTCAGAGGGTCAGTACAGAGGGGGTGCTGCACTGTCAGCGGGTCAGTACTGAGGGAGTGCTGCACTGTCAGAGGATCAGAACTGAGGGAGTGCTGCACTGTCAGCGGGTCAGTACTGAGGGAGTGCCGCACTGTCAGATGGTCAGTACAGAGGGAGTGCTGCACTGTCAGAGGGTCAGTACTGAGGGAGCGCCGCACTGTCAGATGGTCAGTAGAGAGGGAGTGCTGCACTGTCGGAGGGGCAGTACTGAGGGAGTGCAGCACTGTCAGAGGGTCAGTACTGAGGGAGTGCCGCACGGTGAGAGGGTCAGTACTGAGGGAGTGCAGCACTGTTAGAGGGTCAGTACTGAGGGAGCGCCGCACTGTCAGAGGGTCAGTGGAGCGCTGCACTGTCAGCAGGTCAGTGCTGAGGAAGTGCCGCACTGTCAGAGGGTCAGTACTCAGGGAGTGCCACACTGTCAGAGGGTCAGTACTGTGGGAGTGCCGCACTGTCAGAGGGTCAGTACTGAGGGAGTGCTGCACTGTCAAAGGGTCAGTACTGAGGCAGTGCTGCACAGTCAGAGGGTCAGTGCTGAGGGAGTGCTGCACTGTCAGAGGGTCAGTACTAAGGGAGTGCTGCACTGTCAAAGGGTCAGTACTGAGGGAGTGCCGCACTGTCAGAGGGTCAGTACTGAGGGAGTGCTGCACTGTCAGAGGGTCAGTACTGAGGGAGTGCTGCACTGTCAGAGGGTCAGTACTGAGGCAGTGCTGCACAGTCAGAGGGTCAGTGCTGAGGGAGTGCTGCACTGTCAGAGGGTCAGTACAGAGGGAGTGCTGCACTGTCAGAGGGTCAGTACTGAGGGAGTGCTGCACTGTCGGAGGGGCAGTACTGAGGGATGCCGCACAGTCAGATGGTCAGTACTGAGGGAGTGCCGCACTGTCGGAGGGGCAGTACTGAGGGAGTGCAGCACGGTGAGAGGGTCAGTACTGAGGGAGTGCAGCACTGTCAGAGGGTCAGTACTGAGGGAGCGCCGCACTGTCAGAGGGTCAGTGGAGCGCTGCACTGTCAGCAGGTCAGTACTGAGGCAGTGCCGCACTGTCAGAGGGTCAGTACTCAGGGAGTGCCACACTGTCAGAGGGTCAGTACTGTGGGAGTGCCGCACTGTCAGAGGGTCAGTACTGAGGGAGTGCTGCACTGTCAGAAGCTCAGCACTGAGGCAGTGCTGCACAGTCAGAGGGTCAGTGCTGAGGGAGTGCTGCACTGTCAGAGGGTCAGTACTAAGGGAGTGCTGCACTGTCAATGGGTCAGTACTGAGCGAGTGCCGCACTGTCAGAGGGTCAGTACTGAGGGAGTGCTGCACTGTCAGAGGGTCAGTACTGAGGGAGTGCCGCACTGTCAGAGGGTCAGTACTGAGGGAGTGCTGCACTGTCAGTGGGTCAGTGCTGAGGGAGTGCTGCACTGTCAGAGGGTCAGTGCTGAGGGAGTGCTGCACCGTCAGAGGGTCAGTACTGAGGGAGTGCCGCACTGTCAGAGGGTCAGTACTGAGGGAGTGCTGCACTGTCAGTGGGTCAGTGCTGAGGGAGTGCTGCACAGTCAGAGGGTCAGTGCTGAGGGAGTGCTGCACTGTCAGAGGGTCAGTACTGAGAGAGTCCTGCACTGTCAAAGGGTCAGTACTGAGGCAGTGCCGCACTGTCAGAGGGTCAGTACTGAGGGAGTGCTGCACTGTCAGAGGGTCAGTACTGAGGGAGTGCCGCACTGTCAGAGGGTCAGTACTGAGGTATTGCTGCACTGTCAGAGGGTCAGTACTGAGGGGGTGCTGCACTGTCAGAGGGTCAGTACTGAGGGAGTGCTGCACTGTCAGAGGGTCAGTAGTGAGGGAGTGCTGCACTGTCAGCGGGTCAGTACTGAGGGAGTGCCGCACTGTCAGATGGTCAGTACAGAGGGAGTGCTGCACTGTCAGCGGGTCAGTACTGAGTGAGCGCCGGACTGTCAGAGGGTCAGTACTGAGGGAGTGCTGCACTGTCAGAGAGTCTGTACTGAGGGAGTGCTGCACTGTCAGCGGGTCAGTACTGAGGGAGTGCCGCACTGTCAGATGGTCAGTACAGAGGGAGTGCTGCACTGTCGGAGGGGCAGTACTGAGGGATGCCGCACGGTGAGAGGGTCAGTACTGAGGGAGTGCAGCACTGTCAGAGGGTCAGTACTGAGGGAGCGCCGCACTGTCAGAGGGTCAGTGGAGCGCTGCACTGTCAGCAGGTCAGTACTGAGGGAGTGCCGCACTGTCAGAGGGTCAGTACTCGGGGAGTGCCACACTGTCAGAGGGTCAGTACTGAGGGAGCGCTGCACTGTCAGAGGGTCAGTACTGAGGGAATGCTGCACAGTCAGAGGGTCAGTACTGAGGGAGAGCTGCACTGTCAGAGGGTCAGTACTGAGGGAGTGCTGCACTGTCAAAGGGTCAGTACTGAGGGAGTGCCGCACTGTCAGAGGGTCAGTACTGAGGGAGTGCTGCACTGTCAAAGGGTCAGTACTGAGGGAGTGCCGCACTGTCAGAAGGTCAGTACTGAGGGAGTGCCGCACTGTCAGAGGGTCAGGACTGAGGGAGTGCCGCACTGACAGTGGGTCGGTACTGAGGGAGTGCCGCACTGTCAGAGGGTCAGTACTGAGGGAGTGCCGCACTGTCAGAGGGTCAGTACTGAGGGAGTGCCGCACTGTCAGAAGGTCAGTACTGAGGGAGTGCAACAGTGTCAGAGGGTCAGTACTGTGGGAGTGCCGCACTGTCAGAGGGTCAGTACTGAGGGAGTGCTGCACTGTCAGAGGGTCAGTACTGAGGGAGTGCTGCACTGTCAGAGGGTCAGTACTGAGGGAGTGCCGCACGGTGAGAGGGTCAGTACTGAGGGAGTGCTGCACTGTCAGAGGGTGAATACTGAGAGAGTGCCACACTGTCAGAGGGTCAGTACTGAGGGAGCGCCGCACTGTCAGAGGGTCAGCACTGAGGCAGTGCTGCACAGTCAGAGGGTCAGTGCTGAGGCAGTGCTGCACTGTCAGAGGGTCAGTACTAAGGGAGTGCTGCACTGTCAGAGGGTCAGTACTGAGGGAGTGCTGCACTGTCAGAGGGTCAGTACTGAGGGAGTGCCGCACTGTCAGAGGGTCAGTACTGAGGGAGTGCTGCACTGTCAGAGGGTCAGTACATAGGGGGTGCTGCACTGTCAGAGGGTCAGTACTGAGGGAGCGCCGCACTGTCAGAGGGTCAGTACTGAGGGAGTGCTGCACTGTCAGAGGGTCAGTACTGAGGGAATGCTGCACTGTCAGCGGGTCAGTACTGAGGGAGTGCAGCACTGTCAGATGGTCAGTGCAGAGGGAGTGCTGCATTGTCAGAGGGTCAGTACTGAGGGAGCGCCGCACTGTCAGAGGGTCAGTACTGAGGGAGTGCTGCACTGTCAGCGGGTCAGTACTGAGGGAGTGCCGCACTGTCAGATGGTCAGTACAGAGGGAGTGCTGCACTGTCGGAGGGGCAGTACTGAGGGAGCGCCGCACTGTCAGAGGGTCAGTACTGATGGAGTGCTGCACTGTCAGAGGGTCAGTTCTGAGGGAGTGCTGCACTGTCAGCGGGTCAGTACTGAGGGAGTGCCGCACTGTCAGAGGGTCAGTACTGAGGGAGTGCCGCACTGTCTGAGGGTCAGTACTGAGGGAGTGCTCCACTGTCAGACGGTCAGTGCTGAGGGAGTGCTGCACTATCAGAGGGTCAGTACTGAGGGAGTGCTGCACAGTCAGAGGGTCAGTGCTGAGGGAGTGCTGCACTGTCAGAGGGTCAGTACTGAGGGAGTGCTGCACTGTCAAAGGGTAAGTACAGAAGGAGTGCTGCACTGTCAGAGGGTCAGTACTGAGGGAGTGCTGCACTGTCAGAGGGTCAGTACTGAGGGAGTGCCGCACGGTGAGAGGGTCAGTACTGAGGTAGTGCAGCACTGTCAGAGGGTCAGTACTGAGGGAGCGCCGCACTGTCAGAGGGTCAGCACTGAGGCAGTGCTGCACAGTCAGAGGGTCAGTGCTGAGGCAGTGCTGCACTGTCAGAGGGTCAGTACTAAGGGAGTGCTGCACTGTCAAAGGGTCAGTACTGAGGGAGTGCTGCACTGTCAGAGGGGCAGTACTGAGGGAGTGCCGCACTGTCAGAGGGTCAGTACTGAGGGAGTGCTGCACTGTCAGAGGGTCAGTACATAGGGGTGCTGCACTGTCAGAGGGTCAGTACTGAGGGAGCGCAGCACTGTCAGAGGGTCAGTACTGATGGAGTGCTGCACTGTCAGAGGGTCAGTACTGAGGGAGTGCTGCACTGTCAGCGGGTCAGTACTGAGGGAGTGCAGCACAGTCAGATGGTCAGTGCTGAGGGAGTGCTGCACTGTCAGAGGGTCAGTACTGAGGGAGTGCTGCACTGTCAAAGGGTCAGTACTGAGGCAGTGCCGCACTGTCAGAGGGTCAGTACTGAGGGAGTGCTGCACTGTCAGCGGGTCAGTACTGAGGGAGTGCAGCACTGTTAGATGGTCAGTGCAGAGGGAGTGCTGCATTGTCAGAGGGTCAGTACTGAGGGAGCGCCGCACTGTCAGAGGGTCAGTACTGAGGGAGCGCCGCACTGTCAGAGGGTCAGTACTGAGGGAGTGCTGCACTGTCAGAGGGTCAGTACTGAGGGAGTGCTGCACTGTCAGCGGGACAATACTGAGGGAGTGCAGCACTGTCAGAGGGTCAGTACTGAGGGAGTGCCGCACTGTCAAAGGATCAGTACTGAGGGAGTGCTGCACTGTCAAAGGGTCAGTACTGAGGCAGTGCCGCACTGTCAGAGGGTCAGTACTGAGGGAGTGCTGCACTGTCAGAGGGTCAGTACTGAGGGAGTGCCGCACTGTCAGAGGGTCAGTACTGAGGCAGTGCTGCACTGTCAGAGGGTCAGTACAAAGGGGGTGCTGCACTGTCAGAGGGTCAGTACTGAGGGAGTGCTGCACTGTCAGAGGGTCAGTACTGAGGGAGTGCTGCACTGTCAGCGGGTCAGTACTGAGGGAGTGCCGCACTGTCAGATGGTCAGTACAGAGGGAGTGCTGCACTGTCAGAGGGTCAGTACTGAGGGAGCGCCGCACTGTCAGAGGGTCAGTACTGAGGGAGTGCTGCACTGTCAGAGGGTCAGTACTGAGGGAGTGCTGCACTGTCAGCGGGTCAGTACTGAGGGAGTGCCGCACTGTCAGATGGTCAGTACAGAGGGAGTGCTGCACTGTCGGAGGGGCAGTACTGAGGGATGCCGCACAGTCAGATGGTCAGTACAGAGGGAGTGCTGCACTGTCGGAGGGGCAGTAATGAGGGAGTGCAGCACTGTCAGAGGGTCAGTACTGAGGGAGTGCAGCACTGTCAGAGGGTCAGTACTGAGGGAGCGCCGCACTGTCAGAGGGTCAGTGGAGCGCTGCACTGTCTGCAGGTCAGTACTGAGGGAGTGCCGCACTGTCAGAGGGTCAGTACTCAGGGAGTGCCACACTGTCAGAGGGTCAGTACTGAGGGAGTGCTGCACTGTCAGAGGGTCAGTACTGAGGGAGTGCTGCACTGTCAAAGGGTCAGTACTGAGTGAGTGCCGCACTGTCAGAGGGTCAGTACTGAGCAAGTGCTGCACTGTCAAAGGGTCAGTACTGAGGGAGTGCCGCACTGTCAGAGGGTCAGTACTGAGGGAGTGCCGCACTGTCAGAGGGTCAGCACTGAGGCAGTGCTGCACAGTCAGAGGGTCAGTGCTGAGGCAGTGCTGCACTGTCAGAGGGTCAGTACTAAGGGAGTGCTGCACTGTCAAAGGGTCAGTACTGAGGGAGTGCTGCACTGTCAGAGGGTCAGTACTGAGGGAGTGCCGCACTGTCAGAGGGTCAGTACTGAGGGAGTGCTGCACTGTCAGAGGGTCAGTACATAGGGGGTGCTGCACTGTCAGAGGGTCAGTACTGAGGGAGCGCCGCACTGTCAGACGGTCAGTACTGAGGGAGTGCTGCACTGTCAGAGGGTCAGTACTGAGGGAGTGCTGCACTGTCAGCAGGTCAGTACTGAGGGAGTGCAGCACTGTCAGATGGTCAGTGCTGAGGGAGTGCTGCACTGCCAGAGGGTCAGTACTGAGGGAGTTCTGCACTGTCAAAGGGTCAGTACTGAGACAGTGCCGCACTGTCAGAGGGTCAGTACTGAGGGAGTGCTGCACTGTCAGAGGGTCAGTACTGAGGGAGTGCCGCACTGTCAGAGGGTCAGTACTGAGGCAGTGCTGCACTGTCAGAGGGTCAGTACAGAGGGGGTGCTGCACTGTCAGAGGGTCAGTACTGAGGGAGTGCTGCACTGTCAGAGGGTCAGTACTGAGGGAGTGCTGCACTGTCAGAGGGTCAGTACTGAGGGAGTGCTGCACTGTCAGAGGGTCAGTACTGAGGGAGTGCTGCACTGTCAGCGAGTCAGTACTGAGGGAGTGCCGCACTTTCAGATGGTCAGTACAGAGGGAGTGCTGCACTGTCGGAGGGGCAGTACTGAGGGATGCCGCACAGTCAGATGGTCAGTACAGAGGGAGTGCTGCACTGTCGGAGGGTCAGTAATGAGGGAGTGCCGCACGGTGAGAGGGTCAGTACTGAGGGAGTGCAGCACTGTCAGAGGGTCAGTACTGAGGCAGCGCCGCACTGTCAGAGGGTCAGTGGAGCGCTGCACTGTCAGCAGGTCAGTACTGAGGGAGTGCCGCACTGTCAGAGGGTCAGTACTCAGGGAGTGCCACACTGTCAGAGGGTCAGTACTGAGGGAGTGCTGCACTGTCAGAGGGTCAGCACTGAGGCAGTGCTGCACAGTCAGAGGGTCAGTACTGAGGGAGTGCTGCACTGTCAGAGGGTCAGTGCTGAGGGAGTGCTGCACTGTCAGAGGGTCAGTACTGAGGGAATGCTGCACAGTCAGAGGGTCAGTACTGAGGGAGTGCTGCACTGTCAGAGGGTCAGTACTGAGGGAGTGCCGCACTGTCAGAGGGTCAGTACTGAGGGAGTGCCGCACTGTCAGAGGGTCAGTACTGAGGGAGTGCCGCACTGTCAGAGGGTCAGTACTGAGGGAGTGCTGCACTGTCAGAGGGTCAGTACTGAGGGAGTGCTGCACTGTCAGAGGGTCAGTACTGAGGGAGTGCTGCACTGTCAAAGGGTCAGTACTGAGGGAGTGCCGCACTGTCAGAGGGTCAGTACTGAGGGTGTGCTGCACTGTCAAAGGGTCAGTACTGAGGGAGTGCCGCACTGTCAGAGGGTCAGTACTGAGGGAGTGCCGCACTGTCAGAGGGTCAGAACTGAGGGAGTGCCGCACTGTCAGTGGGTCAGTACTGAGGGAGTGCCGCACTGTCAGAGGGTCAGTACTGAGGGAGTGCCGCACTGTCAGAGGGTCAGTACTGAGGGAGTGCCGCACTGTCAGAAGGTCAGTACTGAGGGAGTGCCGCAGTGTCAGAGGGTCAGTACTGAGGGAGTGCCGCACTGTCAGAGGGTCAGTACTGAGGGAGTGCCGCACTGTCAGAGGGTCAGTACTGAGGGAGTGCTGCACTGTCAGGCGGTGTGTACTGAGGGAGTGCTGCACTGTCAGAGGGTGAGTACTGAGTGAGTGCTGCACTGTCAGAGGGTCAGGACTGAGGCAGTGCTGCACTGTCAGAGGGTCAGTACTGAGGGAGTGCCGCACTGTCAGAGGGTCAGTACTGAGGAAGTGCCGCAGTGTCAGGGAGTCAGTACTGAGGGACTGCTGCACTGTCAGAGGGTCAGTACTGAGGGAGTGCTGCACTGTCAGAGGGTCAGTACTGAGGGAGTTCCGCACTGTCAGAGGGTCAGTACTGAGGGACTGCTGCACTGTCAGAGGGTCAGTACTGAGGGAGTGCTGCACTGTCAATGGGTCAGTGATGAGGGAGTGCTGCACTGTCAGAGGGTCAGTACTGAGGGAGTGCTGCACTGTCAGAGGGTCAGGACTGAGGGAGTGCCGCACGGTGAGAGGGTCAGTACTGAGGGAGTGCAGCATTGTCAGAGGGTCAGTACTGAGGGAGTGCCGCACTGTCAGAGTGTCAGTACTGAGGGAGTGCCGCACGGTGAGAGGGTCAGTACTGAGGGAGTGCTGCACTCTCAGAGGGTCAGTGCTGAGGGAGTGCAGCATTGTCAGAGGGTCAGTACTGAGGGAGTGCCGCACTGTCAGAGGGTCAGTACTGAGGGAGTGCTGCACTGTCAGAGGGTCAGTACTGAGGGAGTGCTGCATTGTCAGAGGGTCAGTACTGAGGTAGTGCTGCACTGTCAGCGGGTCAGTACTGAGGGAGTGCCGCACTGTCAGATGGTCAGTACAGAGGGAGTGCTGCACTGTCGGATGGGCAGTACTGAGGAAGTGCCGCACTGTCAGAGGGTCAGTACTGAGGGAGTGCCGCACAGTCAGAGGGTCAGTACTGAGGGAGTGCTCCACTGTCAGAGGGTCAGTGCTGAGGGAGTGCTGCACTATCAGAGGGTCAGTACTGAGGGAGTGCTGCACAGTCAGATGGTCAGTGCTGAGGGAGTGCTGCACTGTCAGAGGGTCAGTACTGAGGGAGTGCTGCACTGTCAAAGGGTAAGTACAGAAGGAGTGCTGCACTGTCAGAGGGTCAGTACTGAGGGAGTGCTGCACTGTCAGAGGGTCAGTACTGAGGGAGTGCCGCACTGTCAGAGGGTCAGCACTGAGGCAGTGCTGCACAGTCAGAGGGTCAGTGCTGAGGCAGTGCTGCACTGTCAGAGGGTCAGTACTAAGGGAGTGCTGCACTGTCAAAGGGTCAGTACTGAGGGAGCGCTGCACTGTCAGAGGGTCAGTACTGAGGGAGCGCTGCACTGTCAGAGGGTCAGTACTGAGGGAGTGCCGCACTGTCAGAGGGTCAGTACTGAGGGTGTGCTGCACTGTCAGCGGGTCAGTACTGAGGGAGTGCAGCACTGTCAGATGGTCAGTACTGAGGGAGTGCTGCACTGTCAGAGGGTCAGTACTGAGGGAGTGCTGCACTGTCAGCGGGTCAGTACTGAGGGAGTGCCGCACTGTCAGATGGTCAGTACAGAGGGAGTGCTGCACTGTCGGAGGGGCAGTACTGATGGAGTGCTGCACTGTCAGAGGGTCAGTTCTGAGGGAGTGCTGCACTGTCAGCGGGTCAGTACTGAGGGAGTGCCGCACTGTCAGAGGGTCAGTACTGAGGGAGTGCCGCACTGTCAGTGGGTCAGTACTGAGTGAGTGCTCCACTGTCAGACGGTCAGTGCTGAGGGAGTGCTGCACTATCAGAGGGTCAGTACTGAGGGAGCGCTGCACAGTCAGAGGATCAGTGCTGAGGGAGTGCTGCACTGTCAGAGGGTCAGTACTGAGGGAGTGCTGCACTGTCAAAGGGTAAGTACAGAAGGAGTGCTGCACTGTCAGAGGGTCAGTACTGAGGGAGTGCTGCACTGTCAGAGGGTCAGTACTGAGGGAGTGCCGCACGGTGAGAGGGTCAGTACTGAGGTAGTGCAGCACTGTCAGAGGGTCAGTACTGAGGGAGCGCCGCACTGTCAGAGGGTCAGCACTGAGGCAGTGCTGCACAGTCAGAGTGTCAGTGCTGAGGCAGTGCTGCACTGTCAGAGGGTCAGTACTAAGGGAGTGCTGCACTGTCAAAGGGTCGGTACTGAGGGAGTGCTGCACTGTCAGAGGGTCAGTACTGAGGGAGTGCCGCACTGTCAGAGGGTCAGTACTGAGGGAGTGCTGCACTGTCAGAGGGTCAGTACATAGGAGGTGCTGCACTGTCAGAGGGTCAGTACTGAGGGAGCGCCGCACTGTCAGAGGGTCAGTACTGAGGGAGTGCTGCACTGTCAGAGGGTCAGTACTGAGGGAGTGCTGCACTGTCAGAGGGTCAGTACTGAGGGAGTGCTGCACTGTCAGAGGGTCAGTACTGAGGCAGCGCCGCACTGTCAGAGGGTCAGTACTGAGGGAATGCTGCACTGTCAGATGGTCAGTGCAGAGGGAGTGCTGCACTGTCAGAGGGTCAGTACTGAGGCAGCGCCTCACTGTCAGAGGGTCAGTACTGAGGGAGTGCTGCACTGTCAGAGGGTCAGTACTGAGGGAGTGCTGCACTGTCAGCGGGTCAGTACTGAGGGAGTGCCGCACTGTCAGATGGTCAGTACAGAGGGAGTGCTGCACTGTCGGAGGGTCAGTACTGATGGAGTGCTGCACTGTCAGAGGGTCAGTTCTGAGGGAGTGCTGCACTGTCAGCGGGTCAGTTCTGAGGGAGTGCTGCACTGTCAGCGGGTCAGTGCTGAGGGAGTGCCGCACTGTCAGATGGTCAGTACAGAGGGAGTGCTGCACTGTCGGAGGGGCAGTACTGATGGAGTGCAGCACAGTCAGAGGCTCAGTACTGAGGGAGTGCCGCACGGTGAGAGGGTCAGTGCTGAGGGAGTGCAGCACTGTCAGAGGGTCAGTACTGAGGGAGCGCCGCACTGTCAGAGGGTCAGTGCTGAGGGAGCGCTGCACTGTCAGCAGGTCAGTACTGAGGGAGTGCCGCCCTGTCAGAGGGTCAGTACTGAGGGAGTGCTGCACTGTCAAAGGGTAAGTACAGAAGGAGTGCTGCACTGTCAGAGGGTCAGTACTGAGGGAGTGCTGCACTGTCAGAGGGTCAGTACTGAGGGAGTGCCGCACTGTCAGAGGGTCAGCACTGAGGCAGTGCTGCACAGTCAGAGGGTCAGTGCTGAGGCAGTGCTGCACTGTCAGAGGGTCAGTACTAAGGGAGTGCTGCACTGTCAGAGGGTCAGTACTGAGGGAGTGCCGCACTGTCAAAGGGTCAGTACTGAGGGAGCGTTGCACTGTCAGAGGGTCAGTACTGAGGGAGCGCTGCACTGTCAGAGGGTCAGTACTGAGGGAGTGCCGCACTGTCAGAGGGTCAGTACTGAGGGTGTGCTGCACTGTCAGCGGGTCAGTACTGAGGGAGTGCAGCACTGTCAGATGGTCAGTACTGAGGGAGTGCTGCACTGTCAGAGGGTCAGTACTGAGGGAGTGCTGCACTGTCAGCGGGTCAGTACTGAGGGAGTGCCGCACTGTCAGATGGTCAGTACAGAGGGAGTGCTGCACTGTCGGAGGGGCAGTACTGAGGGAGCGCCGCACTGTCAGAGGGTCAGTACTGATGGAGTGCTGCACTGTCAGAGGGTCAGTTCTGAGGGAGTGCTGCACTGTCAGCGGGTCAGTACTGAGGGAGTGCCGCACTGTCAGAGGGTCAGTACTGAGGGAGTGCCGCACTGTCAGTGGGTCAGTACTGAGTGAGTGCTCCACTGTCAGACGGTCAGTGCTGAGGGAGTGCTGCACTATCAGAGGGTCAGTACTGAGGGAGCGCTGCACAGTCAGAGGATCAGTGCTGAGGGAGTGCTGCACTGTCAGAGGGTCAGTACTGAGGGAGTGCTGCACTGTCAAAGGGTAAGTACAGAAGGAGTGCTGCACTGTCAGAGGGTCAGTACTGAGGGAGTGCTGCACTGTCAGAGGGTCAGTACTGAGGGAGTGCCGCACGGTGAGAGGGTCAGTACTGAGGTAGTGCAGCACTGTCAGAGGGTCAGTACTGAGGGAGCGCCGCACTGTCAGAGGGTCAGCACTGAGGCAGTGCTGCACTGTCAGAGGGTCAGTACTAAGGGAGTGCTGCACTGTCAAAGGGTCGGTACTGAGGGAGTGCTGCACTGTCAGAGGGTCAGTACTGAGGGAGTGCCGCACTGTCAGAGGGTCAGTACTGAGGGAGTGCTGCACTGTCAGAGGGTCAGTACATAGGAGGTGCTGCACTGTCAGAGGGTCAGTACTGAGGGAGCGCCGCACTGTCAGAGGGTCAGTACTGAGGGAGTGCTGCACTGTCAGAGGGTCAGTACTGAGGGAGTGCTGCACTGTCAGAGGGTCAGTACTGAGGGAGTGCTGCACTGTCAGAGGGTCAGTACTGAGGCAGCGCCGCACTGTCAGAGGGTCAGTACTGAGGGAATGCTGCACTGTCAGATGGTCAGTGCAGAGGGAGTGCTGCACTGTCAGAGGGTCAGTACTGAGGCAGCGCCTCACTGTCAGAGGGTCAGTACTGAGGGAGTGCTGCACTGTCAGAGGGTCAGTACTGAGGGAGTGCTGCACTGTCAGCGGGTCAGTACTGAGGGAGTGCCGCACTGTCAGATGGTCAGTACAGAGGGAGTGCTGCACTGTCGGAGGGTCAGTACTGATGGAGTGCTGCACTGTCAGAGGGTCAGTTCTGAGGGAGTGCTGCACTGTCAGCGGGTCAGTTCTGAGGGAGTGCTGCACTGTCAGCGGGTCAGTACTGAGGGAGTGCCGCACTGTCAGATGGTCAGTACAGAGGGAGTGCTGCACTGTCGGAGGGGCAGTACTGATGGAGTGCAGCACAGTCAGAGGCTCAGTACTGAGGGAGTGCCGCACGGTGAGAGGGTCAGTGCTGAGGGAGTGCAGCACTGTCAGAGGGTCAGTACTGAGGGAGCGCCGCACTGTCAGAGGGTCAGTGCTGAGGGAGCGCTGCACTGTCAGCAGGTCAGTACTGAGGGAGTGCCGCACTGTCAGAGGGTCAGTACTGAGGGAGTGCTGCACTGTCAGAGGGTCAGTGCTGAAGGAGTGCTGCACTGTCAGAGGGTCAGTACTGAGGGAGTGCTGCACAGTCAGAGGGTCAGAACTGAGGGAGAGCTGCACTGTCAGAGGGTCAGTACTGAGGGAGTGCTGCACTGTCAAAGGGTCAGTACTGAGGGAGTGCCGCACTGTCAGAGGGTCAGTACTGAGGGAGTGCTGCACTGTCAGATGGTCAGTCCAGAGGGAATGCTGCACTGTCAGAGGGTCAGTACTGAGGGAGTGCTGCACTGTCAGAGGGTCAGTACTGAGGGAGTGCTGCACTGTCAGATGGTCAGTCCAGAGGGAATGCCGCACTGTCAGAGGGTCAGTACTGAGGGAGTGCTGCACTGTCAGAGGGTCAGTGCTGAGCGGGTGCTGCACTGTCAGATGGTCAGTACTGAGGGAGTGCTGCACAGTCAGAGGGTCAGAACTGAGGGAGAGCTGCACTGTCAGAGGGTCAGTACTGAGGGAGTGCTGCACTGTCAAAGGGTCAGTACTGAGGGAGTGCCGCACTGTCAGAGGGTCAGTACTGAGGGAGTGCTGCACTGTCAGATGGTCAGTCCAGAGGGAATGCTGCACTGTCAGAGGGTCAGTACTGAGGGAGCGCCGCACTGTCAGAGGGTCAGTACTGAGGGAGTGCTGCACTGTCAGAGGGTCAGTGCTGAGCGGGTGCTGCACTGTCAGATGGTCAGTACTGAGGGAGTGCTGCATTGTCAGAGGGTGAGTACTGAGTGTGCTGCACTGTCAGAGGGTCAGGACTGAGGCAGTGCTGCACTGTCAGAGGGTCAGTATTGAGGAAGTGCCGCAGTGTCAGAGAGTCAGTACTGAGGGAGTGCTGCACTGTCAGCGGGTAAGTACTGAGGGAGTGCCGCACTGTCAGATGGTCAGTACAGAGGGAATGCTGCACTGTCAGAGGGTCATTACTGAGTGAGCGCCGCACTGTCAGAGGGTCAGTACTGAGGGAGTGCTGCACTGTCAGAGGGTCAGTGCTGGGGGAGTGCTGCACTGTCAGAGGGTCAGTGCTGAGGGAGTGCTGCACTGTCAGAGGGTCAGTACTGAGGGAGTGCTGCACTGTCAAAGGGTCAGTACTGAGGGAGTGCTGCACTGTCAAAGGGTCAGTACTGAGGGAGTGCCGCACTGTCAGAGGGTCAGTACTGAGGGAGTGCCGCACTGTCAGAGGGTCAGTACTGAGGGAGTGCTGCACTGTCAGAGGGTCAGTACTGAGGGAGTGCTGCACTGTCAGAGGGTCAGTACTGAGGGAGTGCTGCACTGTCAAAGGGTCAGTACTGAGGGAGTGCCGCACTGTCAGAGGGTTAGTACTGAGGGAGTGCTGCACTGTCAGAGGGTCAGAACATGGGAGTGCGCACTGTCAGAGGGTCAGTACTGAGGAAGTGCTGCACTGTCAGTGGGTCAATGATGAGGGAGTGCTGCACTGTCAGAGGGTCAGTGCTGAGGGAGTGCTGCACTGTCAGAGCGTCAGTACTGAGGCAGTGCTGCACAGTCAGAGGGTCAGTGCTGAGGGAGTGATGCACTGTCAGAGGGTCAGTGCTGAGGGAGTGCTGCACTGTCAGTGGGTCAGTGCTGAGGGAGTGCTGCACTGTCAGAGGGTCAGTTCTGAGGGAGTGCCGCACTGTCAGAGGGTCAGTACTGAGGGAGTGCTGCACTGTCAGAGGGTCAGTACTGAGGGAGTGCTGCATTGTCAGAGGGTCAGTACTGAGGTAGTGCTGCACTGTCAGCGGGTCAGTACTGAGGGAGTGCCGCACTGTCAGATGGTCAGTACAGAGGGAGTGCTGCACTGTCGGATGGGCAGTACTGAGGGAGTGCCGCACTGTCAGAGGGTCAGTACTGAGGGAGTGCCGCACTGTCAGAGGGTCAGTACTGAGGGAGTGCTCCACTGTCAGAGGGTCAGTGCTGAGGGAGTGCTGCACTATCAGAGGGTCAGTACTGAGGGAGTGCTGCACTGTCAGAGGGTCAGTACTGAGTGAGTGCCGCACTGTCAGAGGGTCAGTATTGAGGGAGTGCTCCACTGTCAGAGGGTCAGTGCTGAGGGAGTGCTGCACTATCAGAGGGTCAGTGCTGAGGGAGTGCTGCACTGTCAGATGCTCAGTACTGAGGGAGTGCTGCACTGTCAAAGGGTAAGTACAGAAGGAGTGCTGCACTGTCAGAGGGTCAGTACTGAGGGAGTGCTGCACTGTCAGAGGGTCAGTACTGAGGGAGTGCCGCACTGTCAGAGGGTCAGTACTGAGGGTGTGCTGCACTGTCAGCGGGTCAGTACTGAGGGAGTGCAGCACTGTCAGATGGTCAGTACTGAGGGAGTGCTGCACTGTCAGAGGGTCAGTACTGAGGGAGTGCTGCACTGTCAGAGGGTCAGTACTGAGGGAGTGCTGCACTGTCAGAGGGTCAGTACTGAGGGAGTGCTGCACTGTCAGAGGGTCAGTACTAAGGGAGTGCTGCACTGTCAAAGGGTCAGTACTGAGGGAGTGCTGCACTGTCAGAGGGTCAGTACTGAGGGAGTGCCGCACTGTCAGAGGGTCAGTACTGAGGGTGTGCTGCACTGTCAGCGGGTCAGTACTGAGCGAGTGCAGCACTGTCAGATGGTCAGTACTGAGGGAGTGCTGCACTGTCAGAGGGTCAGTACTGAGGGAGTGCTGCACTGTCAGCGGGTCAGTACTGAGGGAGTGCCGCACTGTCAGATGGTCAGTACAGAGGGAGTGCTGCACTGTCGGAGGGGCAGTACTGAGGGAGCGCCGCACTGTCAGAGGGTCAGTACTGATGGAGTGCTGCACTGTCAGAGGGTCAGTTCTGAGGGAGTGCTGCACTGTCAGCGGGTCAGTACTGAGGGAGTGCCGCACTGTCAGAGGGTCAGTACTGAGGGAGTGCCGCACTGTCAGTGGGTCAGTACTGAGTGAGTACTCCACTGTCAGACGGTCAGTGCTGAGGGAGTGCTGCACTTAGGAGGGTCAGTACTGAGGGAGCGCTGCACTGTCAAAGGGTAAGTACAGAAGGAGTGCTGCACTGTCAGAGGGTCAGTACTGAGGGAGTGCTGCACTGTCAGAGGGTCAGTACTGAGGGAGTGCCGCACGGTGAGAGGGTCAGTACTGAGGTAGTGCAGCACTGTCAGAGGGTCAGTACTGAGAGAGCGCCGCACTGTCAGAGGGTCAGCACTGAGGCAGTGCTGCACAGTCAGAGGGTCAGTGCTGAGGCAGTGCTGCACTGTCAGAGGGTCAGTACTAAGGGAGTGCTGCACTGTCAAAGGGTCGGTACTGAGGGAGTGCTGCACTGTCAGAGGGTCAGTACTGAGGGAGTGCTGCACTGTCAGAGGGTCAGTACTGAGGGAGCGCCGCACTGTCAGAGGGTCAGTACTGAGGGGGAGCTGCACTGTCAGAGGGTCAGTACTGAGGGAGTGCCGCACTGTCAGAGGGTCAGTACTGAGGGAGTGCTGCACTGTCAGAGGGTCAGTACTGAGGGAGCGCCGCACTGTCAGAGGGTCAGTACTGAGGGGGAGCTGCACTGTCAGAGGGTCAGTACTGAGGGAGTGTCGCACTGTCAGAGGGTCAGTACTGAGGGAGCGCCGCACTGTCAGAGGGTCAGTACTGAGGGAGTGCTGCACTGTCAGAGGGTCAGTACTGAGGGAGTGCCGCACTGTCAGAGGGTCAGTACTGAGGGAGTGCTGCACTGTCAGAGGGTCAGTACTGAGGGAGTGCTGCACTGTCAGAGGGTCAGTACTGAGGGAGTGCTGCACTGTCAGAGGGTCGGTACTGAGGCAGCGCCGCACTGTCAGAGGGTCAGTACTGAGGGAGTGCTGCACTGTCAGATGGTCAGTGCAGAGGGAGTGCTGCACTGTCAGAGGGTCAGTACTGAGGCAGCGCCGCACTGTCAGAGGGTCAGTACTGAGGGAGTGCTGCACTGTCAGAGGGTCAGTACTGAGGGAGTGCTGCACTGTCAGCGGGTCAGTACTGAGGGAGTGCCGCACTGTCAGATGGTCAGTACAGAGGTAGTGCTGCACTGTCGGAGGGGCAGTACTGAAGGAGCGCCGCACTGTCAGAGGGTCAGTACTGATGGAGTGCTGCACTGTCAGAGGGTCAGTTCTGAGGGAGTGCTGCACTGTCAGCGGGTCAGTACTGAGGGAGTGCCGCACTGTCAGATGGTCAGTACAGAGGGAGTGCTGCACTGTCGGAGGGGCAGTACTGATGGAGTGCAGCACAGTCAGAGGCTCAGTACTGAGGGAGTGCCGCACGGTGAGAGGGTCAGTACTGAGGGAGTGCAGCACTGTCAGAGGGTCAGTATTGAGGGAGCGCCGCACTGTCAGAGGGTCAGTGCTGAGGGAGCGCTGCACTGTCAGCAGGTCAGTATTGAGGGAGTGCCGCACTGTCAGAGGGTCAGTACTGAGGGAGTGCTGCACCGTCAGATGGTCAGTGCTGAAGGAGTGCTGCACTGTCAGAGGGTCAGTACTAAGGGAGTGCTGCACAGTCAGAGGGTCAGAACTGAGGGAGAGCTGCACTGTCAGAGGGTCAGTACTGAGGGAGTGCTGCACTGTCAAAGGGTCAGTACTGAGGGAGTGCCGCACTGTCAGAGGGTCAGTACTTAGGGAGTGCTGCACTGTCAGAGGGTCAGTACTGAGGGAGTGCTGCACTGTCAAAGGGTCAGTTCTGTGGTAGTGCCGCACTGTCAGAGGGTCAGTACTGAGGGTGTGCCGCACTGTCAGATGGTCAGTCCAGAGGGAATGCTGCACTGTCAGAGGGTCAGTACTGAGGGAGCGCCGCACTGTCAGAGGGTCAGTACTGAGGGAGTGCTGCACTGTCAGAGGGTCAGTGCTGAGGGAGTGCTGCACTGTCAGAGGGTCAGTGCTGAGCGGGTGCTGCACTGTCAGATGGTCAGTACTGAGGGAGTGCCGCACTGTCAGAGGGTCAGTACTGAGGGATGGCTGCACTGTCAGAGGGTCAGGACTGAGGCAGTGCTGCACTGTCAGAGGGTCAGGATTGAGGAAGTGCCGCAGTGTCAGAGAGTCAGTACTGAGGGAGTGCTGCACTGTCAGCGGGTAAGTACTGAGGGAGTGCCGCACTGTCAGATGGTCAGTACAGAGGGAATGCTGCACTGTCAGAGGGTCATTACTGAGGGAGCGCCGCACTGTCAGAGGGTCAGTACTGAGGGAGTGCTGCACTGTCAGAGGGTCAGTGCTGGGGGAGTGCTGCACTGTCAGAGGGTCAGTGCTGAGGGAGTGCTGCACTGTCAGAGGGTCAGTACTGAGGGAGTGCTGCACTGTCAAAGGGTCAGTACTGAGGGAGTGCTGCACTGTCAAAGGGTCAGTACTGAGGGAGTGCCGCACTGTCAGAGGGTCAGTACTGAGGGAGTGCCGCACTGTCAGAGGGTCAGTGCTGAGGCAGTGCTGCACTGTCAGAGGGTCAGTACTGAGGGAGTGCTCTACTGTCAAAGGGTCAGTACTGAGGGAGTGCCGCACTGTCAGAGGGTTAGTACTGAGGGAGTGCTGCACTGTCAGAGGGTCAGAACATGGGAGTGCGCACTGTCAGAGGGTCAGTACTGAGGGAGTGCTGCACTGTCAGTGGGTCAGTGCTGAGGGAGTGATGCACTGTCAGAGGGTCAGTGCTGAGGGAGTTCTGCACTGTCAGTGGGTCAGTGCTGAGGGAGTGCTGCACTGTCAGAGGGTCAGTGCTGAGGGAGTGCTGCACTGTCAGAGGGTCAGTTCTGAGGCAGTGCTGCACAGTCAGTGGGTCAGTGTTGAGGGAGTGCTGCACTGTCAGAGGGTCAGTCCTGAGGGAGTGCTGCACTGTCAAAAAGTCAGTACTGAGGGAGTGCCGCACTGTCAGAGGGTCAGTACTGAGGGAGCGCCGCACTGTCGGAGGGGCAGTACTGAGGGAGCGCCGCACTGTCAGACGGTCAGTACTGAGGGAGTGCTGCACTGTCAGAGGGTCAGTTCTGAGGGACTGCTGCACTGTCAGCGGGTCAGTACTGAGGGATGCCGCACTGTCAGAGGGTCAGTACAGAGGGAGTCCTGCACTGTCGGAGGGGCAGTACTGAGGGAGTGCAGCATTGTCAGAGGGTCAGTACTGAGGGAGTGCAGCACGGTGAGAGGGTCAGTACTGAGGGAGTGCAGCACTGCCAGAGGGTCAGTGCTGAGGGAGCGCTGCACTGTCAGCAGGTCAGTACTGCGGGTGTGCCGCACTGTCAGAGGGTCAGTACTGAGGGAGTGCCGCACTGTCAGAGGGTCAGTACTGAGGGAGTGCCGCACTGTCAGAGGGTCAGTACTGAGGGAGTGCTGCACTGTCAGAGGGTCAGTACTGAGGGAGTGCCGCACAGTCAGAGGGTCAGTACTGAGGGAGTGCTGGACTGTCAGGCGGTGTGTACTGAGGGAGTGCTGCACTGTTAGAGGGTGAGTACTGAGTGAGTGCTGCACTGTCAGAGGGTCAGTACTGAGGGAGTGCCGCACTGTCAGAGGGTCAGTACTGAGGAAGTGCCGCAGTGTCAGAGAGTCAGTACTGATGGAGTGCCGCATTGTCAGAGGGTCAGTACTGAGGGAGTGCCGCACGGTGAGAGGGTCAGTAATGAGGGAGTGCAGCACTGTCAGAGGGTCAGTACTGAGGGAGCGCCGCACTGTCAGAGGGTCAGTACTGAGGGAGTGCTGCACTGTCAGTGGGTCAATGATGAGGCAGTGCTGCACTGTCAGAGGGTCAGTGCTGAGGGAGTGCTGCACTGTCAGAGCGTCAGTACTGAGGCAGTGCTGCACAGTCAGAGGATCAGTGCTGATGGAGTGCCGCAGTGTCAGAGGGTCAGTACTGAGGGAGTGCCGCACTGTCAGAGGGTCAGTACTGAGGGAGTGCTGCACTGTCAGAGGGTCAGTATTGAGGGAGAGCTGCACTGTCAAAGGTTCAGTACTGAGAGAGTGCCGCACTATCAGAGGGTCAGTACTGAGGGAGTGCTGCACTGTCAGAGGCTCAGTACTGAGGGAGTGCCGCACTGTCAGAGGGTCTGTACTGAGGGATTGCTGCACTGTCAGAGGGTCAGTACAGAGGGGGTGCTGCACTGTCAGAGGGTCAGTACTGAGGGAGTGCTGCACTGTCAGAGGGTCAGTACTGAGGGAGTGCCGCACTGTCAGAGGGTCAGTACTGAGGGAGTGCAGCACTGTCAGAGGGTCAGTACTGAGGGAGTGCCGCACTGTCAGAGGCTCAGTACTGAGGGAGTGCCGCACTGTCAGAGGGTCTGTACTGAGGGATTGCTGCACTGTCAGAGGGTCAGTACAGAGGGGGTGCTGCACTGTCAGAGGGTCAGTACTGAGGGAGTGCTGCACTGTCACAGGGTCAGTACTGAGGGAATGCCGCACTGTCAGAGGGTCAGTACTGAGGGAGTGCAGCACTGTCAGAGGGTCAGTACTGAGGGAGTGCCGCACTGTCAGAGGCTCAGTACTGAGGGAGTGCCGCACTGTCAGAGGGTCAGTACTGAGCGAGTGCCGCACTGTCAGAGGGTCAGTACTGAGGGAGTGCTGCACTGTCAGAGGGTCTGTACTGAGGGAGTGCTGCACTGTCAGAGGGTCAGTACTGAGCGAGAGCTGCACTGTCGGAGGGTCAGTATTGAGGGAGTGCTGCACTGTCAGAGGGTCAGTACTGAGGGAGTGCTGCACTCTCAGAGTGTCAGTACTGAGGGAGCGCTGCACTGTCAGACGGTCAGTACTGAGGGAGTGCCGCACTGTCAGAGGGTGATTACTGAGGGAGTGCTGCACTGTCAGAGGGTCAGTACTGAGGGAGTGCTGCACTGTCAGAGGGTCAGTACTGAGGGAGTGCTGCACAGTCAGAGGGTCAGTGCTGAGGGAGTGCTGCACTGTCAGAGGGTCAGTACTGAGGGAGTGCTGCACTGTCAAAGGGTAAGTACAGAAGGAGTGCCGCACTGTCAGAGGGTCAGTACTGAGTGAGTGCTGCACTGTCAGAGGGTCAGTACTGAGGGAGTGCCGCACTGTCAGAGGGTCAGCACTGAGGCAGTGCTGCACAGTCAGAGGGTCAGTACTGAGGGAGTGCCGCACGGTGAGAGGGTCAGTACTGAGTTAGTGCAGCAATGTCAGAGGGTCAGTACTGAGGGAGCCCTGCACTGTCAAAGGGTCAGCGCTGAGGCAGTGCTGCACAGTCAGAGGGTCAGTGCTGAGGCAGTGCTGCACAGTCAGAGGGTCAGTGCTGAGGGAGTGCAGCACTGTCAGAGGGTCAGTACATAGTGGGTGCTGCACTGTCAGAGGGTCAGTACTGAGGGAGCGCCGCACTGTCAGAGGGTCAGTACTGAGGGAGTGCTGCACTGTCAGAGGGTCAGTACTGAGGGAGTGCTGCACTGTCAGCGGGTCAGTACTGAGGGAGTGCCGCACTGTCAGAGGGTCAGTACTGAGGGAGTGCCGCACGGTGAGAGGGTCAGTACTGAGGGAGTGCAGCACTGTCAGAGGGTCAGTACTGAGGGAGCGCCGCACTGTCAGAGGGTCAGTACTGAGGGAGTGCTGCACTGTCAGCGGGTCAGTACTGAGGGAGTGCTGCATTGTCAGATGGTCAGTGCTGAGGGAGTGCTGCACTGTCAGTGGGTCAGCACTGAGGCAGTGCTGCACAGTCAGAGGGTCAGTGCTGAGGAGGTGCTGCACTGTCAGATGGTCAGTGCTGAGGGAGTGCTGCACTGTCAGTGGGTCAGCACTGAGGCAGTGCTGCACTGTCAGAGGGTCAGTACTGAGGGAGTGCCGCACTGTCAGAGGGTCAGTACTAAGGGAGTGCTGCACTGTCAAAGGGTCAGTACTGAGGGAGTGCCGCACTGTCAGAGGGTCAGTACTGAGGGAGTGCTGCACTGTCAGAGGGTCAGTACTGAGGGAGTGCCGCACTGTCAGACGGTCAGTACTGAGGGAGTGCTGCACTGTCAGTGGGTCAGTGCTGAGGGAGTGCTGCACTGTCAGAGGGTCAGTGCTGAGGGAGTGCTGCACTGTCAGAGGGTCAGTACTGAGGGAGTGCCGCACTGTCAGAGGGTCAGTACAGAGGGGGTGCTGCACTGTCAGAGGGTCAGTACTGAGGGAGTGCTGCACTGTCGGAGGGTCAGTACTGAGGGAGTGCTGCACTGTCAGATGGTCAGTACAGAGGGAGTGCTGCACTGTCAGAGGGTCAGTACTGAGGGAGTGCCGCACTGTCAGATGGTCAGTACAGAGGGAGTGCTGCACTGTCAGAGGGTCAGTACTGAGGGAGTGCTGCACTGTCAGAGGGTCAGTACTGAGGGAGCGCTGCACTGTCACGGATCAGTACTGAGGGAGTGCCGCACTGTCAGATGGTCAGTACAGAGGGAGTGCTGCACTGTCAGAGGGTCAGTACTGAGGGAGTGCCGCACTGTCAGAGGGTCAGTACTGAGGGAGTACCGCACTGTCAGAGGGTCAGTACTGAGGCAGTGCTGCACAGTCAGAGGGTCAGTGCTGAGGGAGTGCTGCACTGTCAGAGGGTCAGTACTGAGGGAGTGCTGCACTGTCAAAAATTCAGTACTGAGGGAGTGCCGCACTGTCAGAGGGTCAGTACTGAGGGAGTGCTGCACTGTCAGAGGGTCAGTACTGAGGGACTGCTGCACTGTCAGCGGGTCAGTACTGAGGGATGCCGCACTGTCAGATGGTCAGTACAGAGGGAGTGCTGCACTGTCGGAGGGGCAGTACTGAGGGAGTGCAGCACTGTCAGAGCGTCAGTACTGAGGGAGTGCCGCACGGTGAGAGGGTCAGTACTGAGGGAGTGCAGCACTGTCAGAGGGTCAGTACTGAGGGAGTGCCGCACTGTCAGAGGGTCAGTACTGAGGGAGTGCCGCACTGTCAGAGGGTCAGTACTGAGGGAGTGCCGCACATTCAGAGGGTCAGTACTGAGGGAGTGCTGCACTGTCAGGCGGTGTGTACTGAGGGAGTGCTGCACTGTCAGAGGGTGAGTACTGAGTGAGTGCTGCACTGTCAGAGGTTAAGGACTGAGGCAGTGCTGCACTGTCAGAGGGTCAGTACTGAGGGAGTGCCGCACTGCCAGAGGGTCAGTACTGAGGGAGTGCCGCACTTTCAGAGGGTCAGTACTGAGGAAGTGCCGCAGTGTCAGAGGGTCAGTACTGAGGGAGTGCTGCACTGTCAGAGGATCAGTACTGAGGGAGTGCTGCACTGTCAGAGGGTCAGTACTGAGGGAGTGCTGCACTGTTAGAGGGTCAGTACTGAGGGAGTGCAGCACTGTCAGAGGGTCAGTACTGAGGGAGCGCCACACTGTCAGATGGTCAGTACTGAGGGACTGCTGCACTGTCAGAGGGTCAGTACTGAGGGAGTGCTGCACTGTCAGTGGGTCAATGATGAGGGTGTGCTGCACTGTCAGAGGGTCAGTGCTGAGGGAGTGCTGCACAGTCAGAGGGTCAGTGCTGAGGGAGTGCTGCACTGTCAGAAGGTCAGTACTGAGGGAGAGCTGCACTGTCAAAGGTTCAGTACTGAGGGAGTGCCGCACTGTCAGAGGGTCAGTACTGAGGGAGTGCTGCACTGTCAGAGGCTCAGTACTGTGGGAGTGCCGCACTGTCAGAGGGTCAGTACTGAGGGATTGCTGCACTGTCAGAGGGTCAGTACAGAGGGGGTGCTGCACTGTTTGAGGGTCAGTTCTGAGGGAGTGCTGCACTGTCAGAGGGTCAGTACTGAGGGAGTGCCGCACTGTCAGAGGCTCAGTACTGAGGGAGTGCCGCACTGTCAGAGGCACAGTACTGAGGGAGTGCCGCACTGTCAGAGGGTCAGTACTGAGCGAGTGCCGCACTGTCAGAGGGTCAGTACTGAGGGAGTGCTGCACTGTCAGAGGGTCTGTACTGAGGGAATGCTGCACTGTCGGAGGGTCAGTATTGAGGGAGTGCTGCACTGTCAGAGGGTCAGTACTGAGGGAGTGCTGCACTCTCAGAGTGTCAGTACTGAGGGAGCGCTGCAATGTCAGACGGTCAGTACTGAGGGAGTGCCGCACTGTCAGAGGGTGAGTACTGAGTGAGTGCTGCACTGTCAGAGGGTCAGTACTGAGGGAGTGCCTCACTGTCAGAGGGTCAGTACTGAGGGAGTGCCGCAGTGTCAGAGAGTCAGTACTGAGGGAGTGCCGCACTGTCAGAGGGTCAGTACTGAGGGAGTGCTGCACTGTCAGAGGGTCAGTACTGAGGGAGTGCCGCACTGTCAGAGGGTCAGTACTGAGGGAGTGCCGCACGGTGAGAGGGTCAGTACTGAGGGAGTGCCGCACTGTCAGTGGGTCAGTACTGAGGGAGTGCAGCACTGGCAGAGGGTCAGTACTGAGGGAGCGCCGCACTGTCAGAGGGTCAGTACTGAGTGAGTGCTGCACTGTCAGAGAATCAGTACTGATGGAGTGCTGCACTGTCAGAGGGTCAGTACTGAGGGAGTGCTGCACTGTCAGCGGGGCAGTACTGAGGGAGTGCTGCACTGTCAGAGGGTCAGTACTGAGGGAGTGCTGCATTGTCAGAGGGTCAGTGCTGAGGGAGTGCTGCACTGTCAGATGGTCAGTAAAGAGGGAGTGCTGCACTGTCAGAGGGTCAGTACTGAGGGAGCGCCGCACTGTCAGAGGGTCAGCACTGAGGCAGGGCTGCACAGTCAGAGGGTCAGTGCTGAGGCAGTGCTGCACTGTCAGAGGATCAGTACTAAGGGAGTGCTGCACTGTCAAAGGGTCAGTACTGTGGGAGTGCTGCACTGTCAGAGGGTCAGTACTGAGGGAGTGCCGCACTGTCAGAGGGTCAGTACTGAGGGAGTGCTGCACTGTCAGAGGGTCAGTACATAGTGGGTGCTGCACTGTCAGAGGGTCAGTACTGAGGGAGCGCCGCACTGTCAGAGGGTCAGTACTGAGGGAGTGCTGCACTGTCAGAGGGTCAGTACTGAGGGAGCGCTGCACTGTCATCGGGTCAGTAGTGAGGGAGTGCAGCACTGTCAGATGGTCAGTACAGAGGGAGTGCTGCACTGTCAGAGGGTCAGTACTGAGGGAGCGCCGCACTGTCAGAGGGTCAGTACTGAGGGAGTGCTGCACTGTCAGCGGGTCAGTACTGAGGGAGTGCTGCACTGTCGGAGGGGCAGTACTGAGGGAGCGCCGCACTGTCAGAGGGTCAGTACTGATGGAGTGCTGCACTGTCAGAGGGTCAGTCCTGAGGGAGTGCTGCACTGTCAGCGGGTCAGTACTGAGGGAGTGCCGCACTGTCAGATGGTCAGTACAGAGGGAGTGCTGCACTGTCGGAGGGGCAGTACTGAGGGAGTGCAGCACAGTCAGAGGGTCAGTACTGAGGGAGTGCCGCACGGTGAGAGGGTCAGTACTGAGGGAGTGCAGCGCTGTCAGAGGGTCAGTACTGAGGGCGCGCCGCACTGTCAGAGGGTCAGTGCTGAGGGAGCGCTGCACTGTCAGCAGGTCAGTACTGAGGGAGTGCCGCACTGTCAGAGGGTCAGTACTGAGGAAGTGCTGCACTGTCAGAGGGTCAGTGCTGAAGGAGTGCTGCACTGTCAGAGGGTCAGTACTGAGGGAGTGCTGCACAGTCAGAGGGTCAGTACTGAGGGAGAGCGGCACTGTCAGAGGGTCAGTACTGAGGGAGTGCCGCACTGTCAGAGGGTCAGTACTGAGGGAGTGCTGCACTGTCAGAGGGTCAGTACTGAGGGAGTGCTGCACAGTCAGAGGGTCAGTGCTGAGGGAGTGCAGCACTGTCAGAGGGTCAGTACTGAGGGAGTGCTGCACAGTCAACGGTTCAGTACTGAGGGAGTGCTGCACTGTCAGCGGGTCAGTACTGAGGGAGTGCCGCACTGTCAGATGGTCAGTACTGAGGGAGCGCCGCACTGTCAGACGGTCAGTACTGATGGAGTGCTGCACTGTCAGAGGGTCAGTACTGAGGGAGTGCTGCTGTCAGCGGGTCAGGAGTGAGGGAGTGCCGCACTGTCAGATGATCAGTACAGAGGGAGTGCTGCACTGTCGGAGGGGCAGTACTGAGGGAGTGCCGCACTGTCAGAGGGTCAGTAATGAGGGAGTGCCGCACTGTCAGAGGGTCAGTACTGAGGGAGTGCCGCAGTGTCAGAGAGTCAGTACTGAGGGAGTGCTGCACTGTCAGCTGGTAAATACTGAGGGAGTGCCGCACTGTCGGAGGGGCAGTACTGAGGGAGTGCTGCACTGTCAGAGGGTCAGTACTGAGGGAGTGCCGGACTGTCAGAGGGTCAGTACTGAGGGAGTGCCGCACTGTCAGAGGGTCAGTACTGAGGGAGTGCCGCACTGTCAGAGGGTCAGTACTGAGGGACTGCTGCACTGTCAGAGGGTCAGTGCTGAGAGAGTGCTGCACTATCAGAGGATCAATACTGAGGGAGTGCTGCACAGTCAGAGGGTCAGTGCTGAGGGAGTGCTGCACTGTCAGAGGGTCAGTACTGAGGGAGTGCTGCACTGTCAAAGGGTAAGTACAGAGGGAGTGCTGCACTGTCAGAGGGTCAGTACTGAGGCAGTGCTGCACTGTCAGAGGGTCAGTACTGAGGGAGTGCCGCACTGTCAGAGGGTCAATACTGAGGGAGTGCTGCACTGTCAGAGGGTCAGTACTGAGTGACTGCCGCACTGTCAGAGGGTCAGTACTGAGGGAGTGCCGCCCTGTCAGAGGGTCAGTACTGAGGGAGTGCCGCACTGTCAGAGGGTCAGTACTGAGGGAGTGCCGCACTGTCAGAGGGTCAGTACTTAGAGAGTGCCGCACTGTTATAGGGTCAGTACTGAGGGAGTGCTGCACTGTCAGAGGGTCAGTACTGAGGGAGTGCTGCACTGTCAGAGGGTCAGTACTGAGGGAGCGCTGCACTGTCAGAGGGTCAGTACTGAGGGAGTGCTGCACTGTCAGAGGGTCAGTACTGAGGGAGTGCCGCACTGTCAGAGGGTCAGTACTGAGGGAGTGCCGCACGGTGAGAGGGTCAGTACTGAGGGAGTGCCGCACTGTCAGTGGGTCAGTACTGAGGGAGTGCAGCACTGGCAGAGGGTCAGTACTGAGGGAGCGCCGCACTGTCAGAGGGTCAGTACTGAGTGAGTGCTGCACTGTCAGAGAATCAGTACTGATGGAGTGCTGCACTGTCAGAGGGTCAGTACTGAGGGAGTGCTGCACTGTCAGCGGGGCAGTACTGAGGGAGTGCTGCACTGTCAGAGGGTCAGTACTGAGGGAGTGCTGCATTGTCAGAGGGTCAGTGCTGAGGGAGTGCTGCACTGTCAGATGGTCAGTAAAGAGGGAGTGCTGCACTGTCAGAGGGTCAGTACTGAGGGAGCGCCGCACTGTCAGAGGGTCAGTACTGAGGGAGTGCCGCACTGTCAGAGGGTCACTACTGAGGGAGTGCTGCACTGTCAAAGGGTAAGTACAGAAGGAGTGCTGCACTGTCAGAGGGTCAGTACTGAGGGAGTGCCGCACGGTGAGTGGGTCAGTACTGAGGTAGTGCAGCAATGTCAGAGGGTCAGTACTGAGGGAGCGCCGCACTGTCAGAGGGTCAGCACTGAGGCAGTGCTGCACTGTCAGAGGATCAGTGCTGAGGCAGTGCTGCACTGTCAGAGGATCAGTACTAAGGGAGTGCTGCACTGTCAAAGGGTCAGTACTGTGGGAGTGCTGCACTGTCAGAGGGTCAGTACTGAGGGAGTGCCGCACTGTCAGAGGGTCAGTACTGAGGGAGTGCTGCACTGTCAGAGGGTCAGTACATAGTGGGTGCTGCACTGTCAGAGGGTCAGTACTGAGGGAGCGCCGCACTGTCAGAGGGTCAGTACTGAGGGAGTGCTGCACTGTCAGAGGGTCAGTACTGAGGGAGCGCTGCACTGTCATCGGGTCAGTAGTGAGGGAGTGCAGCACTGTCAGATGGTCAGTACAGAGGGAGTGCTGCACTGTCAGAGGGTCAGTACTGAGGGAGCGCCGCACTGTCAGAGGGTCAGTACTGAGGGAGTGCTGCACTGTCAGCGGGTCAGTACTGAGGGAGTGCTGCACTGTCGGAGGGGCAGTACTGAGGGAGCGCCGCACTGTCAGAGGGTCAGTACTGATGGAGTGCTGCACTGTCAGAGGGTCAGTCCTGAGGGAGTGCTGCACTGTCAGCGGGTCAGTACTGAGGGAGTGCCGCACTGTCAGATGGTCAGTACAGAGGGAGTGCTGCACTGTCGGAGGGGCAGTACTGAGGGAGTGCAGCACAGTCAGAGGGTCAGTACTGAGGGAGTGCCGCACGGTGAGAGGGTCAGTACTGAGGGAGTGCAGCGCTGTCAGAGGGTCAGTACTGAGGGCGCGCCGCACTGTCAGAGGGTCAGTGCTGAGGGAGCGCTGCACTGTCAGCAGGTCAGTACTGAGGGAGTGCCGCACTGTCAGAGGGTCAGTACTGAGGAAGTGCTGCACTGTCAGAGGGTCAGTGCTGAAGGAGTGCTGCACTGTCAGAGGGTCAGTACTGAGGGAGTGCTGCACAGTCAGAGGGTCAGTACTGAGGGAGAGCGGCACTGTCAGAGGGTCAGTACTGAGGGAGTGCCGCACTGTCAGAGGGTCAGTACTGAGGGAGTGCTGCACTGTCAGAGGGTCAGTACTGAGGGAGTGCTGCACAGTCAGAGGGTCAGTGCTGAGGGAGTGCAGCACTGTCAGAGGGTCAGTACTGAGGGAGTGCTGCACAGTCAACGGTTCAGTACTGAGGGAGTGCTGCACTGTCAGCGGGTCAGTACTGAGGGAGTGCCGCACTGTCAGATGGTCAGTACTGAGGGAGCGCCGCACTGTCAGACGGTCAGTACTGATGGAGTGCTGCACTGTCAGAGGGTCAGTACTGAGGGAGTGCTGCTGTCAGCGGGTCAGGAGTGAGGGAGTGCCGCACTGTCAGATGATCAGTACAGAGGGAGTGCTGCACTGTCGGAGGGGCAGTACTGAGGGAGTGCCGCACTGTCAGAGGGTCAGTAATGAGGGAGTGCCGCACTGTCAGAGGGTCAGTACTGAGGGAGTGCCGCAGTGTCAGAGAGTCAGTACTGAGGGAGTGCTGCACTGTCAGCTGGTAAATACTGAGGGAGTGCCGCACTGTCAGAGGGTCAGTACTGAGGGAGTGCCGCACTGTCAGAGGGTCAGTACTGAGGGACTGCTGCACTGTCAGAGGGTCAGTGCTGAGGGAGTGCTGCACTATCAGAGGATCAATACTGAGGGAGTGCTGCACAGTCAGAGGGTCAGTGCTGAGGGAGTGCTGCACTGTCAGAGGGTCAGTACTGAGGGAGTGCTGCATTGTCAAAGGGTAAGTACAGAGGGAGTGCTGCACTGTCAGAGGGTCAGTACTGAGGCAGTGCTGCACTGTCAGAGGGTCAGTACTGAGGGAGTGCCGCACTGTCAGAGGGTCAATACTGAGGGAGTGCTGCACTGTCAGAGGGTCAGTACTGAGTGACTGCCGCACTGTCAGAGGGTCAGTACTGAGGGAGTGCCGCCCTGTCAGAGGGTCAGTACTGAGGGAGTGCCGCACTGTCAGAGGGTCAGTACTGAGGGAGTGCCGCACTGTCAGAGGGTCAGTACTTAGAGAGTGCCGCACTGTTATAGGGTCAGTACTGAGGGAGTGCTGCACTGTCAGAGGGTCAGTACTGAGGGAGTGCTGCACTGTCAGAGGGTCAGTACTGAGGGAGCGCTGCACTGTCAGAGGGTCAGTACTGAGGGAGTGCTGCACTGTCAGAGGGTCAGTACTGAGGGAGTGCCGCACTGTCAGAGGGTCAGTACTGAGGGAGTGCTGCACTGTCAGAGGGTCAGTGCTGATGGAGTGCTGCACTGTCAGAGGGTCAGTACTGAGGGAGTGCTGCACAGTAAGAGGGTCAGTACTGAGGGAGTGCCGCACTGTCAAAGGGTCAGTACTGAGGGAGTGCCGCACTGTCAGAGGGTCAGTACTGAGGGAGTGCCGCACTGTCAGAGGGTCAGTACTGAGGGACTGCTGCACTGTCAGAGGGTCAGTACTGAGGGAGTGCCGCACTGTCAGAGGGTCAGTACTGAGGGAGTGCCGCACTGTCAGAGGGCCAGTACTGAGGGAGTGCTGCACTATGAGAGGGTCAATACTGAGGGAGTGCTGCACAGTCAGAGGGTCAGTGCTGAGGGAGTGCTGCACTCTCAGAGGCTCAGTACTGAGGGAGTGCTGCACTGTCAAAGGGTAAGTACAGAGGGAGTGCTGCACTGTCAAAGGGTCAGTACTGAGGGAGTGCTGCACTGTCAGTGGGTCAGTACTGAGGGAGTGCCGCACTGTCAGAGGGTCAGTACTGAGGGAGTGCTGCACTGTCAGAGGGTCATTACTGAGTGACTGCCGCACTGTCAGAGGGTCAGTACTGAGGGAGTGCCGCCCTGTCAGAGGGTCAGTACTGAGGGAGTGCCGCACTGTCAGAGGGTCAGTACTGAGGGAGTGCCGCACTGTCAGAGGGTCAGTACTTAGGGAGTGCCGCACTGTCAGAGGGTCAGTACTGAGGGACTGCTGCACTGTCAGAGGGTCAGTGCTGAGGGAGTGCTGCACTATCAGAGGATCAATACTGAGGGAGTGCTGCACAGTCAGAGGATCAATACTGAGGCAGTGCTGCACTGTCAGAGGGTCAGGACTGAGGGAGTGCCGCCCTGTCAGAGGGTCAGTACTGAGGGAGTGCCGCACTGTCAGAGGGTAAGTACTTAGAGAGTGCCGCACTGTCAGAGGGTCAGTACTGAGGGAGTGCTGCACTGTCAGGTGGGCAGTACTGAGGGAGTGCTGCACTGTCAGAGGGTCAGTTCTGAGGGAGTGCAGCACTGTCAGAGGGTCAGTACTGAGGGAGTGCTGCACAGTCAAAGGTTCAGTACTGAAGGAGTGCTGCACTGTCAGCGGGTCAGTACTGAGGGAGTGCCGCACTGTCAGATGGTCAGTACAGAGGGAGTGCTGCACTGTCAGAGGGTCAGTACTGAGGGAGCGCCGCACTGTCAGACGGTCAGTACTGATGGAGTGCTGCACTGTCGGAGGGGCAGTACTGAGGGAGTGCTGCACTGTCAGAGGGTCAGTACTGAGGGAGTGCCGCACTGTCAGATGGTCAGTACAGAGGGAGTGCTGCACTGTCGGAGGGGCAGTACTGAGGGAGTGCCGCACTGTCAGAGGGTCAGTACTGAGGGAGTGCTGCACTGTCAGAGGGTCAGTGCTGATGGAGTGCTGCACTGTCAGAGGGTAAGTACTGAGGGAGTGCTGCACAGTCAGAGGGTCAGTACTGAGGGAGTGCCGCACTGTCAGAGGGTCAGTACTGAGGGACTGCTGCATTGTCAGAGGGTCAGTACTGAGGGAGTGCCGCACTGTCAGAGGGTCAGTACTGAGGGAGTGCCGCACTGTCAGAGGGTCAGTACTGAGGGAGTGCTGCACGATGAGAGGGTCAATACTGAGGGTGTGCTGCACAGTCAGAGGGTCAGTGCTGAGGGAGTGCTGCACTGTCAGAGGCTCAGTACTGAGGGAGTGCTGCACTGTCAAAGGGTAAGTACAGAGGGAGTGCCGCAGTGTCAGAGGGTCAGTACTGAGGGAGTGCCGCACTGTCAGAGGGTCAGTACTGAGGAAGTGCCGCAGTGTCAGAGGGTCAGTACTGAGGGAGTGCCGCACTGTCAGAGGGTCAGTACTGAGGGAGTGCCGCACTGTCAGCTGGTAAATACTGAGGGAGTGCCGCACTGTCGGAGGGGCAGTACTGAGGGAGTGCTGCACTGTCAGAGGGTCAGTACTGAGGGAGTGCCGCACTGTCAGAGGGTCAGTACTGAGGGAGTGCCGCACTGTCAGAGGGTCAGTACTGAGGGAGTGCCGCACTGTCAGAGGGTCAGTACTGAGGGACTGCTGCACTGTCAGAGGGTCAGTGCTGAGGGAGTGCTGCACTATCAGAGGATCAATACTGAGGGAGTGCTGCACAGTCAGAGGGTCAGTGCTGAGGGAGTGCTGCACTGTCAGAGAGTCAGTACTGAGGGAGTACTGCACTGTCAAAGGGTCAGTACTGAGGCAGTGCTGCACTGTCAGAGGGTCAGTACTGAGGGAGTGCTGCACTGTCAGAGGGTCAATACTGAGGGAGTGCTGCACTGTCAGAGGGTCAGTACTGAGTGACTGCCGCACTGTCAGAGGGTCAGTACTGAGGGAGTGCCGCCCTGTCAGAGGGTCAGTACTGAGGGAGTGCCGCACTGTCAGAGGGTCAGTACTGAGGGAGTGCCGCACTGTCAGAGGGTCAGTACTTAGAGAGTGCCGCCCTGTCAGAGGGTCAGTACTGAGGGAGTGCTGCACTGTCAGAGGGTCAGTACTGAGGTAGTGCTGCACTGTCAGAGGGTCAGTACTGAGGGAGTCCTGCACAGTCAGAGGGTCAGTACTGAGGGAGTGCAGCACTGTTAGAGGGTCAGTACTGAGTGAGCGCCGCACTGTCAGAGGGTCAGTACTGATGGAGTGCTGCACTGTATGAGGGTCAGTACTGGGGGAGTGCTGCTGTCAGCGGGTCAGTACTGAGGGAGTGCCGCACTGTCAGATGGTCAGTACAGAGGGAGTGCTGCACTGTCAGAGGGTCAGTACTGATGGAGTGCTGCACTGTCAGAGGGTCAGTACTGAGGGAGTGCTGCACTGTCAGAGGGTCAGTGCTGAGGGAGTGCTGCACTGTCAAAGGGTCAGTACTGAGGGAGTGCCGCACTGTCAGAGGGTCAGTACTGAGGGAGTGCCGCACTGTCAGAGGGTCAGTACTGAGGGAGTGCCGCACTGTCAGAGGGTCAGTACTGAGGGAGTGCTGCACTATGAGAGGGTCAATACTGAGGGAGTGCTGCACAGTCAGAGGGTCAGTGCTGAGGGAGTGCTGCACTCTTAGAGGCTCAGTACTGAGGGAGTGCTGCACTGTCAGAGGGTCAGTACTGAGGGGGTGCCGCACTGTCAGAGGGTCAGTACTGAGGGGGTGCCGCACTGTCAGAGGGTCAGTACTGAGGGAGTGCCGCCCTGTCAGAGGGTCAGTACTGAGGGAGTGCTGCACTGTCAGAGGGTCAGTACAGAGGGAGTGCTGCACTGTCAGAGGGTCAGTACTGAGGGAGCGCCGCACTGTCAGAGGGTCAGTACTTAGGGAGTGCCGCACTGTCAGAGGGTCAGTACTGAGGGAGTGCTGCACTGTCAGAGGGTCAGTACAGAGGGAGTGCTGCACTGTCAGAGGGTCAGTACTGAGGGAGTGCTGCACTGTCAGAGGGTCAGTACTGAGGGAGCGCTGCACTGTCAGAGGGTCAGTACTGAGGGAGTGCCGCACAGTCTGAGGGTCAGTGCTGAGGGAGTGCTGCACTGTCAGAGGGTCAGTACAGAGGGAGTGCTGCACTATCAGAGGGTCAGTACTGAGGGAGTGCTGCACAGTCAAAGGTTCAGTACTGAGGGAGTGCTGCACTGTCAGCGGGTCAGTACTGAGGGAGTGCCGCACTGTCAGATGGTCAGTACAGAGGGAGTGCTGCACTGTCACAGGATCAGTACTGAGGGAGCGCCGCAATGTCAGAGGGTCAGTACTGAGGGAGTGCTGCACTGTCAGAGGGTCAGTACTGAGGGAGTGCTGCTGTCAGCGGGTCAGTACTGAGGGAGTGCCGCACTGTCAGATGGTCAGTACAGAGGGAGTGCTGCACTGTCGGAGGGGCAGTACAGAGGGAGCGCCGCACTGTCAGAGGATCAGTACTGAGGGAGTGCTGCGCTGTCAGAGGGTCAGTACTGAGGGAGTGCTGCACTGTCAGCGGGTCAGTACTGAGTGAGTGCCGCACTGTCAGATGGTCAGTACAGAGGGAGTGCTGCACTGTCAGAGGGGCAGTACTGAGGGAGTGCTGCACTGTCAGAGGGTCAGTACTGAGGGAGTGCCGCACTGTCAGAGGGTCAGTACTGAGGGAGTGCTGCACTGTCAGAGGGTCAGTGCTGATGGAGAGCTGCACTGTCAGAGGGTCAGTACTGAGGGAGTGCTGCACAGTCAGAGGGTCAGTACTGAGGGAGTGCTGCACTGTCAAAGGGTCAGTACTGAGGGAGTGCCGCACTGTCAGAAGGTCAGTACTGAGGCAGTGCTGCACAGTCAGAGGGTCAGTGCTGAGGGAGTGCTGCACTGTCAGAGGGTCAGTACTGAGGGAGTGCTGCACTGTCAAAGGGTAAGTACAGAGGGAGTGCTGCACTGTCAGAGGGTCAGTACTGAGGCAGTGCTGCACTGTCAGAGGGTCAGTACTGAGGGAGTGCCGCACTGTCAGAGGGTCAATACTGAGGGAGTGCTGCACTGTCAGAGGGTCAGTACTGAGTGACTGCCGCACTGTCAGAGGGTCAGTACTGAGGGAGTGCCGCCCTGTCAGAGGGTCAGTACTGAGGGAGTGCCGCACTGTCAGAGGGTCAGTACTGAGGGAGTGCCGCACTGTCAGAGGGTCAGTACTTAGAGAGTGCCGCACTGTCTGAGGGTCAGTACTGAGGGAGTGCTGCACTGTCAGAGGGGCAGTACTGAGGGAGTGCTGCACTGTCAGAGGGTCAGTACTGAGGGAGTGCTGCACAGTCAGAGGGTCAGTGCTGAGGGAGTGCAGCACTGTCAGAGGGTCAGTACTGAGGGAGTGCTGCACAGTCAAAGGTTCTGTACTGAGGGAGTGCTGCACTGTCAGCGGGTCAGTACTGAGGGAGTGCCGCACTGTCAGATGGTCAGTACAGAGGGAGTGCTGCACTGTCAGAGGGTCAGTACTGAGGGAGCGCCGCACTGTCAGACGGTCAGTACTGATGGAGTGCTGCACTGTCAGAGGGTCAGTACTGAGGGAGTGCTGCTGTCAGCGGGTCAGTACTGAGGGAGTGCCGCACTGTCAGAGGGTCAGTACTGAGGGAGTGCTGCACTGTCAGAGGGTCAGTACTGAGGGAGTGCTGCACTGTCAGATGGTCAGTACAGAGGGAGTGCTGCACTGTCAGAGGGTCAGTACTGAGGGAGTGCTGCACTGTCAGATGGTCAGTACAGAGGGAGTGCTGCACTGTCGGAGGGGCAGTACTGAGGCAGTGCTGCACTGTCAGAGGGTCAGTACTGAGGGAGTGCTGCACAGTCGGAGGGGCAGTACTGAGGGAGTGCTGCACTGTCAGAGGGTCAGTACTGAGGGAGTGCCGCACTGTCAGAGGGTCAGTACTGAGGGAGTGCTGCACTGTCAGAGGGTCAGTGCTGATGGAGTGCTGCACTGTCAGAGGGTCAGTACTGAGGGAGTACCGCACTGTCAGAGGGTCAGTACTGAGGGAGTGCTGCACAGTCAGAGGGTCAGTACTGAGGGAGTGCCGCACTGTCAGCTGGTAAATACTGAGGGAGTGCCGCACTGTCAAAGGGTCAGTACTGCGGGAGTGCCGCACTGTCAGAGGGTCAGTACTGAGGGAGTGCTGCACTGTCAGAGGGTCAGTACTGCGGGAGTGCCGCACTGTCAGAGGGTCAGTACTGAGGGAGTGCCGCACTGTCAGAGGGTCAGTACTGAGGGACTGCTGCACTGTCAGAGGGTCAGTACTGAGGGAGTGCCGCACTGTCAGAGGGTCAGTACTGAGGGAGTGCCGCACTGTCAGAGGGTCAGTACTGAGGGAGTTCTGCACGATGAGAGGGTCAATACTGAGGGAGTGCCGCACTGTCAGAGGCTCAGTACTGAGGGAGTGCTGCACTGTCAAAGGGTAAGTACAGAGGGAGTGCTGCACTGTCAAAGGGTCAGTACTGAGGGAGTGCTGTACAGTCAGAGGGTCAGTACTGAGTGTGCTGCACTGTCAGAGGGTCAGGACTGAGGCAGTGCTGCACTGTCAGAGGGTCAGTACTGAGGGAGTGCCGCACTGTCAGATGGTCAGTACTGAGGAAGTGCCGCAGTGTCAGAGGGTCAGTACTGAGGGAGTGCCGCACTGTCAGAGGGTCAGTACTGAGGGAGTGCCGCACTGTCAGCTGGTAAATACTGAGGGAGTGCCGCACTGTCGGAGGGGCAGTACTGAGGGAGTGCTGCACTGTCAGAGGGTCAGTACTGAGGGAGTGCTGCACTCTCAGAGGGTCAGTACTGAGGGAGTGCTGCACTGTAAGACGGTCAGTACTGAGGGAGTGCTGCACTATCAGAGGATCAATACTGAGGGAGTGCTGCACAGTCAGAGGGTCAGTGCTGAGGGAGTGCTGCACTGTCAGAGGGTCAGTACTGAGGGAGTGCTGCACTGTCAAAGGGTCAGTACTGAGGCAGTGCTGCACTGTCAGAGGGTCAGTACTGAGGGAGTGCCGCACTGTCAGAGGGTCAATACTGAGGGAGTGCTGCACTGTCAGAGGGTCAGTACTGAGTGACTGCCGCACTGTCAGAGGGTCAGTACTGCGGGAGTGCCGCACTGTCAGAGGGTCAGTACTGAGGGAGTGCTGCACTATCAGAGGGTCAGTACTGCGGGAGTGCCGCACTGTCAGAGGGTCAGTACTGAGGGAGTGCCGCACTGTCAGAGGGTCAGTACTGAGGGACTGCTGCACTGTCAGAGGGTCAGTACTGAGGGAGTGCCGCACTGTCAGAGGGTCAGTACTGAGGGAGTGCCGCACTGTCAGAGGGTCAGTACTGAGGGAGTTCTGCACGATGAGAGGGTCAATACTGAGGGAGTGCCGCACTGTCAGAGGCTCAGTACTGAGGGAGTGCTGCACTGTCAAAGGGTAAGTACAGAGGGAGTGCTGCACTGTCAAAGGGTCAGTACTGAGGGAGTGCTGTACTGTCAGAGGGTCAGTACTGAGTGTGCTGCACTGTCAGAGGGTCAGGACTGAGGCAGTGCTGCACTGTCAGAGGGTCAGTACTGAGGGAGTGCCGCACTGTCAGAGGGTCAGTACTGAGGGAGTGCCGCACTGTCAGCTGGTAAATACTGAGGGAGTGCCGCACTGTCGGAGGGGCAGTACTGAGGGAGTGCTGCACTGTCAGAGGGTCAGTACTGAGGGAGTGCTGCACTGTCAGAGGGTCAGTACTGAGGGAGTGCTGCACTGTAAGACGGTCAGTACTGAGGGAGTGCTGCACTATCAGAGGATCAATACTGAGGGAGTGCTGCACAGTCAGAGGGTCAGTGCTGAGGGAGTGCTGCACTGTCAGAGGGTCAGTACTGAGGGAGTGCTGCACTGTCAAAGGGTCAGTACTGAGGCAGTGCTGCACTGTCAGAGGGTCAGTACTGAGGGAGTGCCGCACTGTCAGAGGGTCAATACTGAGGGAGTGCTGCACTGTCAGAGGGTCAGTACTGAGTGACTGCCGCACTGTCAGAGGGTCAGTACTGAGGGAGTGCCGCACTGTCAGAGGGTCAGTACTGAGGGAGTGCCGCACTGTCAGAGGGTCAGTACTGAGGGAGTGCCGCACTGTCACAGGGTCAGTACTTAGAGAGTGCCGCACTGTCAGAGGGTCAGTACTGAGGGAGTGCTGCACTGTCAGAGGGTCAGTACTGAGGGAGTGCTGCACAGTCAGAGGGTCAGTGCTGAGGGAGTGCAGCACTGTCAGAGGGTCAGTACTGAGGGAGTGCTGCACTGTCAGAGGGTCAGTACTGAGGGAGTGCTGCACTGTCAAATGGTCAGTACAGAGGGAGTGCTGCACTGTCAGAGGGTCAGTACTGAGGGAGCGCCGCACTGTCAGAGGGTCAGTATTGATGGAGTGCTGCACTGTCAGAGGGTCAGTACTGGGGGAGTGCTGCTGTCAGCGGGTCAGTACTGAGGGAGTGCCGCACTGTCAGATGGTCAGTACAGAGGGAGTGCTGCACTGTCGGAGGGGCAGTACTGAGGGAGTGCTGCACTGTCAGAGGGTCAGTACTGATGGAGTGCCGCACTGTCAGAGGGTCAGTACTGAGGGAGTGCTGCACTGTCAGAGGGTCAATGCTGATGGAGTGCTGCACTGTCAGAGGGTCAGTACTGAGGGAGTGCTGCACAGTCAGAGGGTCAGTACTGAGGGAGTGCTGCACTGTCAGCGGGTCAGTACTGAGTGAGTGCCGCACTGTCAGATGGTCAGTACAGAGGGAGTGCTGCACTGTCAGAGGGGCAGTACTGAGGGAGTGCTGCACTGTCAGAGGGTCAGTACTGAGGGAGTGCCGCACTGTCAGAGGGTCAGTACTGAGGGAGTGCTGCACTGTCAGAGGGTCAGTACTGGGGGAGTGCTGCACTGTCAAAGGGTCAGTACTGAGGGAGTGCCGCACTGTCAGAAGGTCAGTACTGAGGCAGTGCTGCACAGTCAGAGGGTCAGTGCTGAGGGAGTGCTGCACTGTCAGAGGGTCAGTACTGAGGGAGTGCTGCACAGTCAGAGGGTGAGTACTGAGGGAGTGCTGCACTGTCAAAGGGTCAGTACTGAGGGAGTGCCGCACTGTCAGAGGGTCAGAACTGAGGTAGTGCTGCACAGTCAGAGGGTCAGTGCTGAGGGAGTGCTGCACTGTCAGAGGGTCAGTACTGAGGGAGTGCCGCACTGTCAGAGGGTCGGTACTGAGGGAGTGCTGCACTGTCAGAGGGTCAGTACTGAGTGAGTGCTGCACTGTCAGAGGGTCAGTACTGAGGGAGTGCTGCACTGTCAAAGGGTAAGTACAGAGGGAGTGCTGCACTGTCAGAGGGTCAGTACTGAGGCAGTGCTGCACTGTCAAAGGGTAAGTACAGAGGGAGTGCTGCACTGTCAGAGGGTCAGTACTGAGGCAGTGCTGCACTGTCAGAGGGTCAGTACTGAGGGAGTGCCGCACTGTCAGAGGGTCAATACTGAGGGAGTGCTGCACTGTCAGAGGGTCAGTACTGAGTGACTGCCGCACTGTCAGAGGGTCAGTACTGAGGGAGTGCCGCCCTGTCAGAGGGTCAGTACTGAGGGAGTGCCGCACTGTCAGAGGGTCAGTACTGAGGGAGTGCCGCACTGTCAGAGGGTCAGTACTTAGAGAGTGCCGCACTGTCAGAGGGTCAGTACTGAGGGAGTGCTGCACAGTCAGAGGGTCAATGCTGAGGGAGTGCAGCACTGTCAGAGGGTCAGTACTGAGGGAGTGCTGCACAGTCAAAGGTTCTGTACTGAGGGAGTGCTGCACTGTCAGCGGGTCAGTACTGAGGGAGTGCCGCACTGTCAGATGGTCAGTACAGAGGGAGTGCTGCACTGTCAGAGGGTCAGTACTGAGGGAGCGCCGCACTGTCAGACGGTCAGTACTGATGGAGTGCTGCACTGTCAGAGGGTCAGTACTGAGGGAGTGCTGTCAGCGGGTCAGTACTGAGGGAGTGCCGCACTGTCAGATGGTCAGTACAGAGGGAGTGCTGCACTGTCGGAGGGCAGTACTGAGGCAGTGCTGCACTGTCAGAGGGTCAGTACTGAGGGAGTGCTGCACTGTCGGAGGGGCAGTACTGAGGGAGTGCTGCACTGTCAGAGGGTCAGTACTGAGGGAGTGCCGCACTGTCAGAGGGTCAGTACTGAGGGAGTGCTGCACTGTCAGAGGGTCAGTGCTGATGGAGTGCTGCACTGTCAGAGGGTCAGTACTGAGGGAGTACCGCACTGTCAGAGGGTCAGTACTGAGGGGGTGCTGCACAGTCAGAGGGTCAGTACTGAGGGAGTGCTGCGCTGTCAGAGGGTCAGTACTGAGGGACTGCTGCACTGTCAGAGGGTCAGTACTGAGGGAGTGCCGCACTGTCAGAGGGTCAGTACTGAGGGAGTGCCGCACTGTCAGAGGGTCAGTACTGAGGGAGTTCTGCACGATGAGAGGGTCAATACTGAGGGAGTGCCGCACTGTCAGAGGCTCAGTACTGAGGGAGTGCTGCACTGTCAAAGGGTAAGTACAGAGGGAGTGCTGCACTGTCAAAGGGTCAGTACTGAGGGAGTGCTGTACTGTCAGAGGGTGAGTACTGAGTGTGCTGCACTGTCAGAGGGTCAGGACTGAGGCAGTGCTGCACTGTCAGAGGGTCAGTACTGAGGGAGTGCCGCACTGTCAGAGGGTCAGTACTGAGGAAGTGCCGCAGTGTCAGAGGGTCAGTACTGAGGGAGTGCCGCACTGTCAGAGGGTCAGTACTGAGGGAGTGCCGCACTGTCAGCTGGTAAATACTGAGGGAGTGCCGCACTGTCGGAGGGGCAGTACTGAGGGAGTGCTGCACTGTCAGAGGGTCAGTACTGAGGGAGTGCCGCACTGTCAGAGGGTCAGTACTGAGGGAGTGCCGCACTGTCAGAGGGTCAGTACTGAGGGAGTGCCGCACTGTCAGAGGGTCAGTACTGAGGGACTGCTGCACTGTCAGAGGATCAGTGCTGAGGGAGTGCTGCACTATCAGAGGATCAATACTGAGGGAGTGCTGCACAGTCAGAGGGTCAGTGCTGAGGGAGTGCTGCACTGTCAGAGGGTCAATACTGAGGGAGTGCTGCACTGTCAAAGGGTCAGTACTGAGGCAGTGCTGCACTGTCAGAGGGTCAGTACTGAGGGAGTGCCGCACTGTCAGAGGGTCAGTACTGAGGGAGTGCCGCACTGTCAGAGGGTCAATACTGAGGGAATGCTGCACTGTCAGAGGGTCAGTACTGAGTGACTGCCGCACTGTCAGAGGGTCAGTAATGAGGGAGTGCCGCCCTGTCAGAGGGTCAGTTCTGAGGGAGTGCCGCACTGTCAGAGGGTCAGTACTGAGGGAGTGCCGCACTGTCACAGGGCCAGTACTTAGAGAGTGCCGCACTGTCAGAGGGTCAGTACTGAGGGAGTGCTGCACTGTCAGTGGGTCAGTACTGAGGGAGTGCTGCACTGTCAGAGGGTCAGTACTGAGGGAGTGCTGCACAGTCAGAGGGTCAGTGCTGAGGGAGTGCAGCACTGTCAGAGGGTCAGTACTGAGGGAGTGCTGCACAGTCAAAGGTTCAGTACTGAGGGAGTGCTGCACTGTCAGCGGGTCAGTACTGAGGGAGTGCCGCACTGTCAAATGGTCAGTACAGAGGGAGTGCTGCACTGTCAGAGGGTCAGTACTGAGGGAGCGCCGCACTGTCAGAGGGTCAGTACTGATGGAGTGCTGCACTGTCAGAGGGTCAGTACTGGGGGAGTGCTGCTGTCAGCGGGTCAGTACTGAGGGAGTGCCGCACTGTCAGATGGTCAGTACAGAGGGAGTGCTGCACTGTCGGAGGGGCAGTACTGAGGGAGTGCTGCACTGTCAGAGGGTCAGTACTGATGGAGTGCCGCACTGTCAGATGGTCAGTACAGAGGGAGTGCTGCACTGTCGGAGGGGCAGTACTGAGGGAGTGCTGCACTGTCAGAAGGTCAGTACTGAGGGAGTGCCGCACTGTCAGAGGGTCAGTACTGAGGGAGTGCTGCACTGTCAGAGGGTCAGTGCTGATGGAGTGCTGCACTGTCAGAGGGTCAGTACTGAGGGAGTGCTGGACTGTCAAAGGGTCAGTACTGAGGGAGTGCCGCACTGTCAGAGGGTCAGTACTGAGGGAGTGCCGCACTGTCAGAGGGTCAGTACTTACATATAACATAGAACATAGAAAATACAGCACAGAACAGGCCCTTCGGCCCACGATGTTGTGCCGAACCTTTGTCCTAGATTAATCATAGATTATCATTGAATTTACAGTGCAGAAGGAGGCCATTCGGCCCCTCGAGTCTGCACCAGCTCTTGGAAAGAGCACCCTACCCAAACTCAACACCTCCACCCAACACCAAGGGCAATTTGGACATTAAGGGCAATTTATCATTGGCCAATTCACCTAACCCGCACATCTTTGGACTGTGGGAGGAAACCGGAGCACCCGGAGGAAACCCACGCAGACACGGGGAGGACGTGCAGACTCCGCACAGACAATGACCCAAGCCGGAATCGAACCTTGGACCATGGATCTGTGAAGCAATTGTGCTATCCACAATGCTACCGTGCTGCCCTTAAGAACAAATAAATCTACACTATATCATTTTCCCGTAATCCATGTACCTATCCAACAGCTGCTTGAAGGTCCCTAATGTTTCCGACTCAACTACTTCCACAGGCAGTGCATTCCATGCCCCCACTACTCTCTGGGTAAAGAACCTACCTCTGATATCCCTCCTATATCTTCCACCTTTCACCTTAAATTTATGTCCCCTTGTAATGGTGTGTTCCACCTGGGGAAAAAGTCTCTGACTGTCTACTCTATCTATTCCCCTGATCATCTTATAAACCTCTATCAAGTCGCCCCTCATCCTTCTCCGCTCTAATGAGAAAAGGCCTAGCACCCTCAACCTTTCCTCGTAAGACCTACTCTCCATTCCAGGCAACATCCTGGTAAATCGTCTTTGCACCTTTTCCAGAGCTTCCACATCCTTCCTAAAATGAGGCGACCAGAACTGTACACAGTACTCCAAATGTGGCCTTACCAAAGTTTTGTACAGCTGCATCATCACCTCAGGGCTCTTAAATTCAATCCCTCTGTTAATGAACGCGAGCACACCATAGGCCTTCTTCACAGCTCTATCCACTTGAGTGGCAACTTTCAAAGATGTATGAACATAGACCCCAAGGTCTCTCTGCTCCTCCACAATGCCAAGAACTCTACCGTTAACCCTGTATTCCGCATTCATATTTGTCCTTCCAAAATGGACAACCTCACACTTTTCAGGGTTAAACTCCATCTGCCACTTCTCAGCCCAGCTCTGCATCCTATCTATGTCTCTTTGCAGCCGACAACAGCCCTCCTTACTATCCACAACTCCACCAATCTTCGTATCGTCTGCAAATTTACTGACCCACCCTTCAACTCCCTCATCCAAGTCATTAATGAAAATCACAAACAGCAGAGGACCCAGAACTGATCCCTGCGGTACACCACTGGTAACTGGGATCCAGGCTGAATATTTGCCATCCACCACCACTCTCTGACTTCTATCGGTTAGCCAGTTCGTTATCCAACTGGCCAAATTTGCCACTATCCCATGCCTCCTTACTTTGTGCAGAAGCCTACCATGGGGAACTTTATCAAATGCCTTACTAAAATCCATGTACACTACATCCACTGCTTTACCTTCATCCACATGCTTGGTCACCTCCTCAAAGAATTCAATAAGATTTGTAAGGCAAGACCTACCCCTCACAAATCCGTGCTGACTATCCCTAATCAAGCAGTGTCTTTCCAGATGCTCAGAAATCCTATCCTTCAGTACCCTTTCCATTACTTTGCCTACCACCGAAGTAAGACTAACTGGCCTGTAATTCCCAGGGTTATCCCTAGTTCCTTTTTTGAACAGGGGCACGACATTCGCCACTCTCCAATCCCCTGGTACCACCCCTGTTGACAGTGAGGACGAAAAGATAATTGCCAACGGCTCTGCAATTTCATCTCTTGCTTCCCATAGAATCCTTGGATATATCCCGTCAGGCCCGGGGCTCTTGTCTATCCTCAAGTTTTTCAAAATGCCCAACACATCTTCCTTCCTCACAAGTATTTCCTCGAGCTTACCAATCTGTTTCACACTGTCCTCTCCAACAATATCACCCCTCTCATTTGTAAATACAGAAGAAAAGTACTCATTCAAGACCTCTCCTATCTCTTCAGACTCAATACACAATCTCCCGCTACTGTCCTTGATCGGACCTACCCTCGCTCTAGTCATTCTCATATTTCTCACATATGTGTAAAAGGCCTTAGGGTTTTCCTTGATCCTACCCGCCAAAGATTGTTCATGCCCTCTCTTAGCTCTCCTAATCCCTTTCTTCAGTTCCCTCCTGGCTATCTTGTATCCCTCCAATGCCCTGTCTGAACCTTGTTTCCTCAGCCTTACATAAGTCTCCTTTTTCCTCTTAACAAGACATTCAACCTCTCTTGTCAACCATGGTTCCCTCACTCGACCATCTCTTCCCTGCCTGACAGGGACATACATATCAAGGACACGTAGCACCTGTTCCTTGAACAAGTTCCACATTTCACTTGTGTCCTTCCCTGCCAGCCTATGTTCCCAACTTATGCACTTCAATTCTTGTCTGACAACATCGTATTTACCCTTCCCCCAATTGTAAACCTTGCCCTGTTGCACGTACCTATCCCTCTCCATTACTAAAGTGAAAGTCACAGAATTGTGGTCACTATCTCCAAAATGCTCCCCCACTAACAAATCTATCACTTGCCCTGGTTCATTACCCAGTACTAAATCTAATATTGCCCCTCCTCTGGTTGGACAATCTACATACTGTGTTAGAAAAGCTTCCTGGACACACTGCACAAACACCACCCCATCCAAACTATTTGATCTAAAGAGTTTCCACTCAATATTTGGGAAGTTAAAGTCGCCCATGACTACTACCCTATGACTTCTGCACCTTTCCAAAATCTGTTTCCCAATCTGTTCCTCCACATCTCTGCTACTATTGGGGGGCCTATAGAAAACTCCTAACAAGGTGACTGCTCCTTTCCTATTTCTGACTTCAACCCATACTACCTCAATAGGGTGATACTCCTCGAACTGCCTTTCTGCTGCTGTTATACTATCTCTAATTAATAATGCCACCCCCCCACCTCTTTTACCACCCTCCCTAATCTTATTGAAACATCTATACCCAGGGACCTCCAACAACCATTTCTGCCCCTCTTCTATCCAAGTTTCCGTGATGGCCACCACATCGTAGTCCCAAGTACCGATCCATGCCTTAAGTTCACCCACCTTATTCCTGATGCTTCTTGCGTTGAAGTATACACACTTCAACCCATCTCCGTGCCTGCAAATACTCTCCTTTGTCAGTGTTCCCTTCCCCACTGCCTCATTACATGCTTTGGCGTCCTGAATATCGGCTACCTTAGTTGCTGGACTACAAATCCGGTTCCCATTCCCCTGCCAAGTTAGTTTAAACCCTCCCGAAGAGTACTAGCAAACGTCCCTCCCAGGATATTGGTGCCCCTCTGGTTCAGATGCAACCCGTCCTGCTTGTACAGGTCCCACCTTCCCCAGAATGCGCTCCAATTATCCAAATACCTGAAGCCCTCCCTCCTACACCATTCCTGCAGCCACGTGTTCAACTGCACTCTCTCCCTATTCCTAGCCTCGCTATCACGTGGCACCGGCAACAAACCAGAGATGACAACTCTGTCTGTCCTGGCTTTCAACTTCCAGCCTAACTCCCTAAACTTGTTTATTACCTCCACACCCCTTTTCCTACCTATGTCGTTGGTACCAATGTGCACCACGACTTCTGGCTGCTCCCCCTCCCCCTTAAGGATCCTGAAGACACGATCCGAGACATCCCTGGCCCTGGCACCCGGGAGGCAACATACCTTCCGGGAGTCTCGCTCGCGACCACAGAATCTCCGATCTATTCCCCTAACCATTGAATCTCCTACAACTATTGCTTTTCTATTCTCCCCCCTTCCCTTCTGAGCCCCAGAGCCAGACTCAGTGCCAGAGACCTGGCCGCTAGGGCCTTCCCCCGGTAGGTCATCCCCCCCAACAGCATCCAAAACGGTATACTTGTTTTGAAGGGGAACGGCCACGAGGGATCCCTGCACTGTCTGCCTGTTTGTTTTTTTCCCCCTGACTGTAACCCAGCTATTCTTGTCCTGTACCTTGGGTGTGGTTACCTCCCTGTAACTCTTCTCAATCACCCCCTCTGCCTCCCGGATGATCCGAAGTTCATCCAGCTTCAGCTCCAGTTCCCTAACACGGTCTTTGAGGAGCTGAAGTTGGGTGCACTTCCCGCAGGTATAGTCAGCGGGGACACCGGTGGTATCCCTCACCACCCACATCATACAGGAGGAGCATGCAACTGGCCTAGCCTTCATCCCCTCTTACCTTACAGAATATAGCTGCTGTGTGGACTAACTAGATCTCAGCCCTCCGACTCTGCTACACTTCTTGTAAACTCCTGGCTCTCTTCGCACTCTTTGCGGAAACGTCGGAAACAAAATGAAAGGAGCACCTTACTCCCTCCTCACCTAACTCCCTCGGTCACCAAACTCTCACTATAGCACTCAAAAAAGTACTGAGGGACTGCTGCACTGTCAGAGGGTCAGTACTGAGGGAGTGCCGCACTGTCAGAGGGTCAGTACTGAGGGAGTGCTGCACTATGAGAGGGTCAATACTGAGGGAGTGCTGCACAGTCAGAGGGTCAGTGCTGAGGGAGTGCTGCACTGTCAAAGGGTCAGTACTGAGGGAGTGCTGCACTGTCAGAGGGTCAGTACTGAGGGAGTGCCGCACTGTCAGAGGGTCAGTACTGAGGGAGTGCTGCACTGTCAGAGGGTCAGTACTGAGTGACTGCCGCACTGTCAGATGGTCAGTACAGAGGGAGTGCTGCACTGTCGGAGGGGCAGTACTGAGGGAGTGCTGCACTGTCAGAGGGTCAGTACTGATGGAGTGACGCACTGTCAGATGGTCAGTACAGAGGGAGTGCTGCACTGTCGGAGGGGCAGTACTGAGGGAGTGCTGCACTGTCAGAAGGTCAGTACTGAGGGAGTGCCGCACTGTCAGAGGGTCAGTACTGAGGGAGTGCTGCACTGTCAGAGGGTCAGTGCTGATGGAGTGCTGCACTGTCAGAGGGTCAGTACTGAGGGAGTGCTGCACAGTCAGAGGGTCAGTACTGAGGGAGTGCTGCACTGTCAGCGGGTCAGTACTGAGTGAGTGCCGCACTGTCAGATGGTCAGTACAGAGGGAGTGCTGCACTGTCAGAGGGGCAGTACTGAGGGAGTGCTGCACTGTCAGAGGGTCAGTACTGAGGGAGTGCCGCACTGTCAGAGGGTCAGTACTGAGGGAGTGCTGCACTGTCAGAGGGTCAGTGCTGATGGAGAGCTGCACTGTCAGAGGGTCAGTACTGAGGGAGTGCTGCACAGTCAGAGGGTCAGTACTGAGGGAGTGCTGCACTGTCAAAGGGTCAGTACTGAGGGAGTGCCGCACTGTCAGAAGGTCAGTACTGAGGCAGTGCTGCACAGTCAGAGGGTCAGTGCTGAGGGAGTGCTGCACTGTCAGAGGGTCAGTACTGAGGGAGTGCTGCACAGTCAGAGGGTGAGTACTGAGGGAGTGCTGCACTGTCAAAGGGTCAGTACTGAGGGAGTGCCGCACTGTCAGAGGGTCAGAACTGAGGGAGTGCTGCACAGTCAGAGGGTCAGTGCTGAGGGAGTGCTGCACTGTCAGAGGGTCAGTACTGAGGGAGTGCTGCACTGTCAAAGGGTAAGTACAGAGGGAGTGCTGCACTGTCAGAGGGTCAGTACTGAGGCAGTGCTGCACTGTCAGAGGGTCAGTACTGAGGGAGTGCTGCACTGTCAGAGGGTCAGTACTGAGGGAGTGCTGCACTGTCAGAGGGTCAGTACTGAGTGACTGCCGCACTGTCAGAGGGTCAGTACTGAGGGAGTGCCGCCCTGTCAGAGGGTCAGTACTGAGGGAGTGCCGCACTGTCAGAGGGTCAGTACAGAGGGAGTGCTGCACTGTCGGAGGGGCAGTACTGAGGGAGTGCTGCACTGTCAGAAGGTCAGTACTGAGGGAGTGCCGCACTGTCAGAGGGTCAGTACTGAGGGAGTGCTGCACTGTCAGAGGGTCAGTGCTGATGGAGTGCTGCACTGTCAGAGGGTCAGTACTGAGGGAGTGCTGCACAGTCAGAGGGTCAGTACTGAGGGAGTGCTGCACTGTCAGCGGGTCAGTACTGAGTGAGTGCCGCACTGTCAGATGGTCAGTACAGAGGGAGTGCTGCACTGTCAGAGGGGCAGTACTGAGGGAGTGCTGCACTGTCAGAGGGTCAGTACTGAGGGAGTGCCGCACTGTCAGAGGGTCAGTACTGAGGGAGTGCTGCACTGTCAGAGGGTCAGTGCTGATGGAGAGCTGCAATGTCAGAGGGTCAGTACTGAGGGAGTGCTGCACAGTCAGAGGGTCAGTACTGAGGGAGTGCTGCACTGTCAAAGGGTCAGTACTGAGGGAGTGCCGCACTGTCAGAAGGTCAGTACTGAGGCAGTGCTGCACAGTCAGAGGGTCAGTGCTGAGGGAGTGCTGCACTGTCAGAGGGTCAGTACTGAGGGAGTGCTGCACAGTCAGAGGGTGAGTACTGAGGGAGTGCTGCACTGTCAAAGGGTCAGTACTGAGGGAGTGCCGCACTGTCAGAGGGTCAGAACTGGGGGAGTGCTGCACAGTCAGAGGGTCAGTGCTGAGGGAGTGCTGCATTGTCAGAGGGTCAGTACTGAGGGAGTGCTGCACTGTCAAAGGGTAAGTACAGAGGGAGTGCTGCACTGTCAGAGGGTCAGTACTGAGGCAGTGCTGCACTGTCAGAGGGTCAGTACTGAGGGAGTGCCGCACTGTCAGAGGGTCAATACTGAGGGAGTGCTGCACTGTCAGAGGGTCAGTACTGAGTGACTGCCGCACTGTCAGAGGGTCAGTACTGAGGGAGTGCCGCCCTGTCAGAGGGTCAGTACTGAGGGAGTGCCGCACTGTCAGAGGGTCAGTACTGAGGGAGTGCCGCACTGTCAGAGGGTCAGTACTTAGAGAGTGCCGCACTGTCAGAGGGTCAGTACTGAGGGAGTGCTGCACAGTCAGAGGGTCAGTGCTGAGGGAGTGCAGCACTGTCAGAGGGTCAGTACTGAGGGAGTGCTGCACAGTCAAAGGTTCTGTACTGAGGGAGTGCTGCACTGTCAGCGGGTCAGTACTGAGGGAGTGCCGCACTGTCAGATGGTCAGTACAGAGGGAGTGCTGCACTGTCAGAGGGTCAGTACTGAGGGAGCGCCGCACTGTCAGACGGTCAGTACTGATGGAGTGCTGCACTGTCAGAGGGTCAGTACTGAGGGAGTGCTGCTGTCAGCGGGTCAGTACTGAGGGAGTGCCGCACTGTCAGATGGTCAGTACAGAGGGAGTGCTGCACTGTCGGAGGGCAGTACTGAGGCAGTGCTGCACTGTCAGAGGGTCAGTACTGAGGGAGTGCTGCACTGTCGGAGGGGCAGTACTGAGGGAGTGCTGCACTGTCAGAGGGTCAGTACTGAGGGAGTGCCGCACTGTCAGAGGGTCAGTACTGAGGGAGTGCTGCACTGTCAGAGGGTCAGTGCTGATGGAGTGCTGCACTGTCAGAGGGTCAGTACTGAGGGAGTACCGCACTGTCAGAGGGTCAGTACTGAGGGAGTGCTGCACAGTCAGAGGGTCAGTACTGAGGGAGTGCTGCACTGTCAGCGGGTCAGTACTGAGGGACTGCTGCACTGTCAGAGGGTCAGTACTGAGGGAGTGCCGCACTGTCAGAGGGTCAGTACTGAGGGAGTGCCGCACTGTCAGAGGGTCAGTACTGAGGGAGTTCTGCACGATGAGAGGGTCAATACTGAGGGAGTGCCGCACTGTCAGAGGCTCAGTACTGAGGGAGTGCTGCACTGTCAAAGGGTAAGTACAGAGGGAGTGCTGCACTGTCAAAGGGTCAGTACTGAGGGAGTGCTGTACTGTCAGAGGGTGAGTACTGAGTGTGCTGCACTGTCAGAGGGTCAGGACTGAGGCAGTGCTGCACTGTCAGAGGGTCAGTACTGAGGGAGTGCTGCACTGTCAGAGGATCAGTACTGAGTGACTGCCGCACTGTCAGAGGGTCAGTAATGAGGGAGTGCCGCCCTGTCAGAGGGTCAGTTCTGAGGGAGTGCCGCACTGTCAGAGGGTCAGTACTGAGGGAGTGCCGCACTGTCACAGGGTCAGTACTTAGAGAGTGCCGCACTGTCAGAGGGTCAGTACTGAGGGAGTGCTGCACTGTCAGAGGGTCAGTACTGAGGGAGTGCTGCACTGTCAGAGGGTCAGTACTGAGGGAGTGCTGCACAGTCAGAGGGTCAGTGCTGAGGGAGTGCAGCACTGTCAGAGGGTCAGTACTGAGCGAGTGCCGCACTGTCAGAGGGTCAGTACTGAGGGACTGCTGCACTGTCAGAGGATCAGTGCTGAGGGAGTGCTGCACTATCAGAGGATCAATACTGAGGGAGTGCTGCACAGTCAGAGGGTCAGTGCTGAGGGAGTGCTGCACTGTCAGAGGGTCAGTACTGAGGGAGTGCTGCACTGTCAAAGGGTCAGTACTGAGGCAGTGCTGCACTGTCAGAGGGTCAGTACTGAGGGAGTGCCGCACTGTCAGAGGGTCAGTACTGAGGGAGTGCCGCACTGTCAGAGGGTCAATACTGAGGGAGTGCTGCACTGTCAGAGGGTCAGTACTGAGTGACTGCCGCACTGTCAGAGGGTCAGTAATGAGGGAGTGCCGCCCTGTCAGAGGGTCAGTTCTGAGGGAGTGCCGCACTGTCAGAGGGTCAGTACTGAGGGAGTGCCGCACTGTCACAGGGTCAGTACTTAGAGAGTGCCGCACTGTCAGAGGGTCAGTACTGAGGGAGTGCTGCACTGTCAGAGGGTCAGTACTGAGGGAGTGCTGCACTGTCAGAGGGTCAGTACTGAGGGAGTGCTGCACAGTCAGAGGGTCAGTGCTGAGGGAGTGCAGCACTGTCAGAGGGTCAGTACTGAGGGAGTGCTGCACAGTCAAAGGTTCAGTACTGAGGGAGTGCTGCACTGTCAGCGGGTCAGTACTGAGGGAGTGCCGCACTGTCAAATGGTCAGTACAGAGGGAGTGCTGCACTGTCAGAGGGTCAGTACTGAGGGAGCGCCGCACTGTCAGAGGGTCAGTACTGATGGAGTGCTGCACTGTCAGAGGGTCAGTACTGGGGGAGTGCTGCTGTCAGCGGGTCAGTACTGAGGGAGTGCCGCACTGTCAGATGGTCAGTACAGAGGGAGTGCTGCACTGTCGGAGGGGCAGTACTGAGGGAGTGCTGCACTGTCAGAGGGTCAGTACTGATGGAGTGCCGCACTGTCAGATGGTCAGTACAGAGGGAGTGCTGCACTGTCGGAGGGGCAGTACTGAGGGAGTGCTGCACTGTCAGAAGGTCAGTACTGAGGGAGTGCCGCACTGTCAGAGGGTCAGTACTGAGGGAGTGCTGCACTGTCAGAGGGTCAGTGCTGATGGAGTGCTGCACTGTCAGAGGGTCAGTACTGAGGGAGTGCTGGACTGTCAAAGGGTCAGTACTGAGGGAGTGCCGCACTGTCAGAGGGTCAGTACTGAGGGAGTGCCGCACTGTCAGAGGGTCAGTACTTACATATAACATAGAACATAGAAAATACAGCACAGAACAGGCCCTTCGGCCCACGATGTTGTGCCGAACCTTTGTCCTAGATTAATCATAGATTATCATTGAATTTACAGTGCAGAAGGAGGCCATTCGGCCCCCCGAGTCTGCACCAGCTCTTGGAAAGAGCACCCTACCCAAACTCAACACCTCCACCCAACACCAAGGGCAATTTGGACATTAAGGGCAATTTATCATTGGCCAATTCACCTAACCCGCACATCTTTGGACTGTGGGAGGAAACCGGAGCACCCGGAGGAAACCCACGCAGACACGGGGAGGACGTGCAGACTCCGCACAGACAGTGACCCAAGCCGGAATCGAACCTTGGACCATGGATCTGTGAAGCAATTGTGCTATCCACAATGCTACCGTGCTGCCCTTAAGAACAAATAAATCTACACTATATCATTTTCCCGTAATCCATGTACCTATCCAACAGCTGCTTGAAGGTCCCTAATGTTTCCGACTCAACTACTTCCACAGGCAGTGCATTCCATGCCCCCACTACTCTCTGGGTAAAGAACCTACCTCTGATATCCCTCCTATATCTTCCACCTTTCACCTTAAATTTATGTCCCCTTGTAATGGTGTGTTCCACCTGGGGAAAAAGTCTCTGACTGTCTACTCTATCTATTCCCCTGATCATCTTATAAACCTCTATCAAGTCGCCCCTCATCCTTCTCCGTTCTAATGAGAAAAGGCCTAGCACCCTCAACCTTTCCTCGTAAGACCTACTCTCCATTCCAGGCAACATCCTGGTAAATCGTCTTTGCACCTTTTCCAGAGCTTCCACATCCTTCCTAAAATGAGGCGACCAGAACTGTACACAGTACTCCAAATGTGGCCTTACCAAAGTTTTGTACAGCTGCATCATCACCTCAGGGCTCTTAAATTCAATCCCTCTGTTAATGAACGCGAGCACACCATAGGCCTTCTTCACAGCTCTATCCACTTGAGTGGCAACTTTCAAAGATGTATGAACATAGACCCCAAGGTCTCTCTGCTCCTCCACAATGCCAAGAACTCTACCGTTAACCCTGTATTCCGCATTCATATTTGTCCTTCCAAAATGGACAACCTCACACTTTTCAGGGTTAAACTCCATCTGCCACTTCTCAGCCCAGCTCTGCATCCTATCTATGTCTCTTTGCAGCCGACAACAGCCCTCCTTACTATCCACAACTCCACCAATCTTCGTATCATCTGCAAATTTACTGACCCACCCTTCAACTCCCTCATCCAAGTCATTAATGAAAATCACAAACAGCAGAGGACCCAGAACTGATCCCTGCGGTACACCACTGGTAACTGGGATCCAGGCTGAATATTTGCCATCCACCACCACTCTCTGACTTCTATCGGTTAGCCAGTTCGTTATCCAACTGGCCAAATTTCCCACTATCCCATGCCTCCTTACTTTGTGCAGAAGCCTACCATGGGGAACTTTATCAAATGCCTTACTAAAATCCATGTACACTACATCCACTGCTTTACCTTCATCCACATGCTTGGTCACCTCCTCAAAGAATTCAATAAGATTTGTAAGGCAAGACCTACCCCTCACAAATCCGTGCTGACTATCCCTAATCAAGCAGTGTCTTTCCAGATGCTCAGAAATCCTATCCTTCAGTACCCTTTCCATTACTTTGCCTACCACCGAAGTAAGACTAACTGGCCTGTAATTCCCAGGGTTATCCCTAGTTCCTTTTTTGAACAGGGGCACGACATTCGCCACTCTCCAATCCCCTGGTACCACCCCTGTTGACAGTGAGGACGAAAAGATAATTGCCAACGGCTCTGCAATTTCATCTCTTGCTTCCCATAGAATCCTTGGATATATCCCGTCAGGCCCGGGGCTCTTGTCTATCCTCAAGTTTTTCAAAATGCCCAACACATCTTCCTTCCTCACAAGTATTTCCTCGAGCTTACCAATCTGTTTCACACTGTCCTCTCCAACAATATCACCCCTCTCATTTGTAAATACAGAAGAAAAGTACTCATTCAAGACCTCTCCTATCTCTTCAGACTCAATACACAATCTCCCGCTACTGTCCTTGATCGGACCTACCCTCGCTCTAGTCATTCTCATATTTCTCACATATGTGTAAAAGGCCTTAGGGTTTTCCTTGATCCTACCCGCCAAAGATTGTTCATGCCCTCTCTTAGCTCTCCTAATCCCTTTCTTCAGTTCCCTCCTGGCTATCTTGTATCCCTCCAATGCCCTGTCTGAACCTTGTTTCCTCAGCCTTACATAAGTCTCCTTTTTCCTCTTAACAAGACATTCAACCTCTCTTGTCAACCATGGTTCCCTCACTCGACCATCTCTTCCCTGCCTGACAGGGACATACATATCAAGGACACGTAGCACCTGTTCCTTGAACAAGTTCCACATTTCACTTGTGTCCTTCCCTGCCAGCCTATGTTCCCAACTTATGCACTTCAATTCTTGTCTGACAACATCGTATTTACCCTTCCCCCAATTGTAAACCTTGCCCTGTTGCACGTACCTATCCCTCTCCATTACTAAAGTGAAAGTCACAGAATTGTGGTCACTATCTCCAAAATGCTCCCCCACTAACAAATCTATCACTTGCCCTGGTTCATTACCCAGTACTAAATCTAATATTGCCCCTCCTCTGGTTGGACAATCTACATACTGTGTTAGAAAAGCTTCCTGGACACACTGCACAAACACCACCCCATCCAAACTATTTGATCTAAAGAGTTTCCACTCAATATTTGGGAAGTTAAAGTCGCCCATGACTACTACCCTATGACTTCTGCACCTTTCCAAAATCTGTTTCCCAATCTGTTCCTCCACATCTCTGCTACTATTGGGGGGCCTATAGAAAACTCCTAACAAGGTGACTGCTCCTTTCCTATTTCTGACTTCAACCCATACTACCTCAATAGGGTGATACTCCTCGAACTGCCTTTCTGCAGCTGTTATACTATCTCTAATTAATAATGCCACCCCCCCACCTCTTTTACCACCCTCCCTAATCTTATTGAAACATCTATACCCAGGGACCTCCAACAACCATTTCTGCCCCTCTTCTATCCAAGTTTCCGTGATGGCCACCACATCGTAGTCCCAAGTACCGATCCATGCCTTAAGTTCACCCACCTTATTCCTGATGCTTCTTGCGTTGAAGTATACACACTTCAACCCATCTCCGTGCCTGCAAATACTCTCCTTTGTCAGTGTTCCCTTCCCCACTGCCTCATGACATGCTTTGGCGTCCTGAATATCGGCTACCTTAGTTGCTGGACTACAAATCCGGTTCCCATTCCCCTGCCAAGTTAGTTTAAACCCTCCCGAAGAGTACTAGCAAACGTCCCTCCCAGGATATTGGTGCCCCTCTGGTTCAGATGCAACCCGTCCTGCTTGTACAGGTCCCACCTTCCCCAGAATGCGCTCCAATTATCCAAATACCTGAAGCCCTCCCTCCTACACCATTCCTGCAGCCACGTGTTCAACTGCACTCTCTCCCTATTCCTAGCCTCGCTATCACGTGGCACCGGCAACAAACCAGAGATGACAACTCTGTCTGTCCTGGCTTTCAACTTCCAGCCTAACTCCCTAAACTTGTTTATTACCTCCACACCCCTTTTCCTACCTATGTCGTTGGTACCAATGTGCACCACGACTTCTGGCTGCTCCCCCTCCCCCTTAAGGATCCTGAAGACACGATCCGAGACATCCCTGGCCCTGGCACCCGGGAGGCAACATACCTTCCGGGAGTCTCGCTCGCGACCACAGAATCTCCGATCTATTCCCCTAACCATTGAATCTCCTACAACTATTGCTTTTCTATTCTCCCCCCTTCCCTTCTGAGCCCCAGAGCCAGACTCAGTGCCAGAGACCTGGCCGCTAGGGCCTTCCCCCGGTAGGTCATCCCCCCCAACAGCATCCAAAACGGTATACTTGTTTTGAAGGGGAACGGCCACGAGGGATCCCTGCACTGTCTGCCTGTTTGTTTTTTTCCCCCTGACTGTAACCCAGCTATTCTTGTCCTGTACCTTGGGTGTGGTTACCTCCCTGTAACTCTTCTCAATCACCCCCTCTGCCTCCCGGATGATCCGAAGTTCATCCAGCTTCAGCTCCAGTTCCCTAACACGGTCTTTGAGGAGCTGAAGTTGGGTGCACTTCCCGCAGGTATAGTCAGCGGGGACACCGGTGGTATCCCTCACCACCCACATCATACAGGAGGAGCATGCAACTGGCCTAGCCTCCATCCCCTCTTACCTTACAGAATATAGCTGCTGTGTGGACTAACTAGATCTCCGCCCTCCGACTCTGCTACACTTCTTGTAAACTCCTGGCTCTCTTCGCACTCTTTGCGGAAACGTCGGAAACAAAATGAAAGGAGCACCTTACTCCCTCCTCACCTAACTCCCTCGTTCACCAAACTCTCACTATAGCACTCAAAAAAGTACTGAGGGACTGCTGCACTGTCAGAGGGTCAGTACTGAGGGAGTGCCGCACTGTCAGAGGGTCAGTACTGAGGGAGTGCCGCACTGTCAGAGGGTCAGTACTGAGGGAGTGCTGCACTATGAGAGGGTCAATACTGAGGGAGTGCTGCACAGTCAGAGGGTCAGTGCTGAGGGAGTGCTGCACTGTCAAAGGGTCAGTACTGAGGGAGTGCTGCACTGTCAGAGGGTCAGTACTGAGGGAGTGCCGCACTGTCAGAGGGTCAGTACTGAGGGAGTGCTGCACTGTCAGAGGGTCAGTACTGAGTGACTGCCGCACTGTCAGAGGGTCAGTACTGAGGGAGTGCTGCACTGTCAGAGGGTCAGTACTGAGGGAGTGCCGCCCTGTCAGAGGGTCAGTACTGAGGGAGTGCCGCACTGTCAGAGGGTCAGTACTTAGGGAGTGCCGCACTGTCAGAGGGTCAGTACTGAGGGAGTGCTGCACTGTCAGAGGGTCAGTACAGAGGGAGTGCTGCACTGTCAGAGGATCAGTACTGAGGGAGTGCCGCACAGTCTGAGGGTCAGTGCTGAGGGAGTGCTGCACTGTCAGAGGGTCAGTACTGAGGGAGTGCTGCACTGTCAGAGGGTCAGTACTGAGGGAGTGCTGCACAGTCAAAGGTTCAGTACTGAGGGAGTGCTGCAATGTCAGCGGGTCAGTACTGAGGGAGTGCCGCACTGTCAGATGGTCAGTACAGAGGGAGTGCTGCACTGTCAGAGGATCAGTACTGAGGGAGCGCCGAACTGTCAGAGGGTCAGTACTGAGGGAGTGCTGCACTGTCAGAGGGTCAGTACTGAGGGAGTGCTGCTGTCAGCGGGTCAGTACTGAGGGAGTGCCGCACTGTCAGATGGTCAGTACAGAGGGAGTGCTGCACTGTCGGAGGGGCAGTACAGAGGGAGCGCCGCACTGTCAGAGGATCAGTACTGAGGGAGTGATGCGCTGTCAGAGGGTCAGTACTGAGGGAGTGCTGCACTGTCAGCGGGTCAGTACTGAGTGAGTGCCGCACTGTCAGATGGTCAGTACAGAGGGAGTGCTGCACTGTCAGAGGGACAGTACTGAGGGAGTGCTGCACTGTCAGAGGGTCAGTACTGAGGGAGTGCTGCACTGTCAGAGGGTCAGTGCTGATGGAGAGCTGCACTGTCAGAGGGTCAGTACTGAGGGAGTGCTGCACAGTCAGAGGGTCAGTACTGAGGGAGTGCTGCACTGTCAAAGGGTCAGTACTGAGGGAGTGCCGCACTGTCAGAAGGTCAGTACTGAGGGAGTGCCGCACTGTCAGAGGGTCAGTACTGAGGGAGTGCTGCACTGTCAGAGGGTCAGTACTGAGGGAGTGCCGCACTGTCAGAGGGTCAGTACTGAGGGAGTGCCGCACTGTCAGAGGGTCAGTACTGAGGGAGTGCTGCACTGTCAGAGGGTCAGTGCTGAGGGAGTGCTGCACTATCAGAGAGTCAATACTGAGGGACTGCTGCACAGTTAGAGGGTCAGTGCTGAGGAAGTGCTGCACAGTCAGAGGGTCAGTACTGAGGGAGTGCTGCACTGTCAGAGGGTCAGTACTGAGAGAGTGCCGCACTGTCAGAGGGTCAGTACTGAGGGAGTGCTGCACTGTCAAAGGGTAAGTACAGAGGGAGTGCTGCACTGTCAGAGGGTCAGTACTGAGGGAGTGCTGCACTGTCAGAGGGTCAGTACTGAGGGAGTGCCGCACTGTCAGAGGGTCAGTACTGAGGGAGTGCAGCACTGTCAGAGGGTCAGTACTGAGTGACTGCCGCACTGTCAGAGGGTCAGTACAGAGGGAGTGCCGCCCTGTCAGAGGGTCAGTATTGAGGGAGTGCCGCACTGTGAGAGGGTCAGTACTGAGTGAGTGCCGCACTGTCAGAGGGTCAGCACTGAGGGAGTGCTGCACTGTCAGAGGGTCAGTACTGAGGGAGTGCTGCACTGTCAGAGGGTCAGTACTGAGGGAGTGCTGCACTGTCAGCGGGTCAGTACAGAGGGAGTGCCGCACTGTCAGATGGTCAGTACAGAGGGAGTGCTGCACTGTCAGAGGGTCAGTACAGAGGGAGTGCTGCACTGTCAGAGGGGCAGTACTGAGGGAGTGCTGCACTGTCAGAGGGTCAGTACTGAGGGAGTGCTGCACTGTCAGAGGGTCAGTGCTGATGGAGAGCTGCACTGTCAGAGGGTCAGTACTGAGGGAGTGCTGCACAGTCAGAGGGTCAGTACTGAGGGAGTGCTGCACTGTCAAAGGGTCAGTACTGAGGGAGTGCCGCACTGTCAGAAGGTCAGTACTGAGGGAGTGCCGCACTGTCAGAGGGTCAGTACTGAGGGAGTGCTGCACTGTCAGAGGGTCAGTACTGAGGGAGTGCCGCACTGTCAGAGGGTCAGTACTGAGGGAGTGCCGCACTGTCAGAGGGTCAGTACTGAGGGAGTGCTGCACTGTCAGAGGGTCAGTGCTGAGGGAGTGCTGCACTATCAGAGGGTCAATACTGAGGGACTGCTGCACAGTTAGAGGGTCAGTGCTGAGGAAGTGCTGCACAGTCAGAGGGTCAGTACTGAGGGAGTGCTGCACTGTCAGAGGGTCAGTACTGAGAGAGTGCCGCACTGTCAGAGGGTCAGTACTGAGGGAGTGCTGCACTGTCAAAGGGTAAGTACAGAGGGAGTGCTGCACTGTCAGAGGGTCAGTACTGAGGGAGTGCTGCACTGTCAGAGGGTCAGTACTGAGGGAGTGCCGCACTGTCAGAGGGTCAGTACTGAGGGAGTGCAGCACTGTCAGAGGGTCAGTACTGAGGGAGTGCTGCACTGTCAGCGGGTCAGTACTGAGGGAGTGCCGCACTGTCAGATGGTCAGTACAGAGGGAGTGCTGCACTGTCAGAGGGTCAGTACTGAGGGAGCGCCGCACTGTCAGAGGGTCAGTACTGAGGGAGTGCTGCACTGTCAGAGGGTCAGTACTGAGGGAGTGCTGCACAGTCAGCGGGTCAGTACTGAGGGAGTGCCGCACTGTCAGATGGTCAGTACAGAGGGAGAACTGCACTGTCGGAGGGGCAGTACTGAGGGAGTGCCGCACTGTCAGAGGGTCAGTACTGAGGGAGTGCCGCACTGTCAGATGGTCAGTACAGAGGGAGTGCTGCACTGTCAGAGGGTCAGTACTGAGGGAGCGCCGCACTGTCAGAGGGTCAGTACTGAGGGAGTGCTGCACTGTCAGAGGGTCAGTACTGAGGAAGTGCTGCTGTCAGCGGGTCAGTACTGAGGGAGTGCCGCACTGTCAGATGGTCAGTACAGAGGGAGTGCTGCACTGTCGGAGGGGCAGTACAGAGGGAGCGCCGCACTGTCAGAGGATCAGTACTGTGGGAGTGCTGCGCTGTCAGAGGGTCAGTACTGAGGGAGTGCTGCACTGTCAGCGGGTCAGTACTGAGTGAGTGCCGCACTGTCAGATGGTCACTACAGAGGGAGTGCTGCACTGTCAGAGGGGCAGTACAGAGGGAGTGCTGCACTGTCAGAGGGTCAGTACTGAGGGAGTGCCGCACTGTCAGAGGGTCAGTACTGAGGGAGTGCTGCACTGTCAGAGGGTCAGTGCTGATGGAGAGGTGCACTGTCAGAGGGCCAGTACTGAGGGAGTGCTGCACAGTCAGAGGGTCAGTACTGAGGGAGTGCTGCACTGTCAAAGAGTCAGTACTGAGGGAGTGCCGCACTGTCAGAAGGTCAGTACTGAGGGAGTGCCGCAGTGTCAGAGGGTCAGTACTGAGGGAGTACTGCACTGTCAGAGGGTCAGTACTGAGGGAGTGCCGCACTGTCAGAGGGTCAGTACTGAGGGAGTGCCGCACTGTCAGAGGGTCAGTACTGAGGGAGTGCTGCACTGTCAGAGGGTCAGTGCTGAGGGAGTGCTGCACTATCAGAGGGTCAATACTGAGGGACTGCTGCACAGTCAGAGGGTCAGTACTGAGGGAGTGCCGCACAGTCAGAGGGTCAGTACTGAGGGAGTGCTGCACTGTCAGAGGGTCAGTACTGAGAGAGTGCCGCACTGTCAGAGGGTCAGTACTGAGGGAGTGCTGCACTGTCAAAGGGTAAGTACAGAGGGAGTGCTGCACTGTCAGAGGGTCAGTACTGAGGGAGTGCTGCACTGTCAGAGGGTCAGTACTGAGTGACTGCCGCACTGTCAGAGGGCCAGTACAGAGGGAGTGCCGCCCTGTCAGAGGGTCAGTACTGAGGGAGTGCCGCACTGTCAGAGGGTCAGTACTGAGTGAGTGCCGCACTGTCAGAGGGTCAGTACTTAGGGAGTGCCGCACTGTCAGAGGGTCAGTACTGAGGGAGTGCTGCACTGTCAGAGGGTCAGTACTGAGGGAGTGCTGCACTGTCAGAGGGTCAGTACTGAGGGAGTGCTGCACTGTCAGCGGGTCAGTACTGAGGGAGTGCCGCACTGTCAGATGGTCAGTACAGAGGGAGTGCTGCACTGTCAGAGGGTCAGTACTGAGGGAGCGCCGCACTGTCAGAGGGTCAGTACTGAGGGAGTGCTGCACTGTCAGAGGGTCAGTACTGAGGGAGTGCTGCACAGTCAGCGGGTCAGTACTGAGGGAGTGCCGCACTGTCAGATGGTCAGTACAGAGGGAGTGCTGCACTGTCGGAGGGGCAGTACTGAGGGAGTGCCGCACTGTCAGAGGGTCAGTACTGAGGGAGTGCCGCACTGTCAGAGGGTCTGTACTGAGGGAGTGCTGCACTGTCAAAAGGTCAGTACTGAGGGAGTGCCGCACTGTCAGAGGGTCAGTGCTGAGGGAGGGCTGCACTGTCAGAGGGTCAGTACTGAGGGAGAGTCGCACTGTCAGAGGGTCCGTACTGAGGGAGTGCCGCACAGTCAGAGGGTCAGTACTGAGGGAGTGCTGCACTGTCAGAGGGTCAGTACTGAGGGAGTGCTGCACTGTCAGCGGGTCAGTACTGAGTGAGTGCCGCACTGTCAGATGGTCACTACAGAGGGAGTGCTGCACTGTCAGAGGGGCAGTACTGAGGGAGTGCTGCACTGTCAGAGGGTCAGTACTGAGGGAGAGCCGCACTGTCAGAGGGTCAGTACTGAGGGAGTGCTGCACTGTCAGAGGGTCAGTGCTGATGGAGAGGTGCACTGTCAGAGGGCCAGTACTGAGGGAGTGCTGCACAGTCAGAGGGTCAGTACTGAGGGAGTGCTGCACTGTCAAAGAGTCAGTACTGAGGGAGTGCCGCACTGTCAGAAGGTCAGTACTGAGGGAGTGCCGCAGTGTCAGAGGGTCAGTACTGAGGGAGTACTGCACTGTCAGAGGGTCAGTACTGAGGGAGTGCCGCACTGTCAGAGGGTCAGTACTGAGGGAGTGCCGCACTGTCAGAGGGTCAGTACTGAGGGAGTGCTGCACTGTCAGAGGGTCAGTGCTGAGGGAGTGCTGCACTATCAGAGGGTCAATACTGAGGGACTGCTGCACAGTCAGAGGGTCAGTACTGAGGGAGTGCCGCACAGTCAGAGGGTCAGTACTGAGGGAGTGCTGCACTGTCAGAGGGTCAGTACTGAGAGAGTGCCGCACTGTCAGAGGGTCAGTACTGAGGGAGTGCTGCACTGTCAAAGGGTAAGTACAGAGGGAGTGCTGCACTGTCAAGGGTCAGTACTGAGGGAGTGCTGCACTGTCAGAGGGTCAGTACTGAGTGACTGCCGCACTGTCAGAGGGTCAGTACAGAGGGAGTGCCGCCCTGTCAGAGGGTCAGTACTGAGGGAGTGCCGCACTGTCAGAGGGTCAGTACTGAGTGAGTGCCGCACTGTCAGAGGGTCAGTACTTAGGGAGTGCCGCACTGTCAGAGGGTCAGTACTGAGGGAGTGCTGCACTGTCAGAGGGTCAGTACTGAGGGAGTGCTGCACTGTCAGAGGGTCAGTACTGAGGGAGTGCTGCACTGTCAGCGGGTCAGTACTGAGGGAGTGCCGCACTGTCAGATGGTCAGTACAGAGGGAGTGCTGCACTGTCAGAGGGTCAGTACTGAGGGAGCGCCGCACTGTCAGAGGGTCAGTACTGAGGGAGTGCTGCACTGTCAGAGGGTCAGTACTGAGGGAGTGCTGCACAGTCAGCGGGTCAGTACTGAGGGAGTGCCGCACTGTCAGATGGTCAGTACAGAGGGAGTGCTGCACTGTCGGAGGGGCAGTACTGAGGGAGTGCCGCACTGTCAGAGGGTCAGTACTGAGGGAGTGCCGCACTGTCAGAGGGTCTGTACTGAGGGAGTGCTGCACTGTCAAAGGGTCAGTACTGAGGGAGTGCCGCACTGTCAGAGGGTCAGTGCTGAGGGAGGGCTGCACTGTCAGAGGGTCAGTACTGAGGGAGAGTCGCACTGTCAGAGGGTCCGTACTGAGGGAGTGCTGCACTGTCAGAGGGTAAGTACAGAGGGAGTGCTCCACTGTCAGAGGGTCAGTACTGAGGGAGTGCTGCACTGTCAGAGGGTCAGTACGAAGGGAGCGCCGCACTGCCAGAGGGTCAGTAGTGAGTGAGTGCTGCACTGTCAGAGGGTCAGTACTGAGGGAGTGCTGCACTGTCAGCGGGTCAGTACTGAGGGAGTGCCGCACTGTCAGAGGGTCAGTACTGAGGGAGTGCCGCACTGTCAGAGGGTCAGTACTGAGGGAGTGCTGCACTGTCAGAGGGTCAGTGCTGAGGGAGTGCTGCACTGTCAGAGGTTCAGTACTGAGGCAGTGCCGCACTGTCAGAGGGTCAGTACTGAGGGTGTGCCGCACTGTCAGAGGGTCAGTACTGAGGGAGTGCTGCACTGTCAGAGGGTCAGTGCTGAGGTACTGCTGCATTATCAGAGGGTCAATACTGAGGGCGTGCTGCACTGTCAGAGGGTCAGTACTGAGGGAGCGCTGCACTGTCAGAGGGTCAGTACCTGCACGCCAACCTTCAGTAACTGCTGTACCTGCACGCCAACCTTCAGCGACTGCTGTACCTGCATGCCAACCTTCAGCGACTGCTGTACCTGCACGCCAACCTTCAGCGACTGCTGTACCTGCACGGCAACCTTCAGTGACTGCTGTACCTGCACGCCCACCTTCAGCGACTGCTGTACCTGCACGCCAACCTTCAGTGACTGCTGTACCTGTACGCCAACCTTCAGCGACTGCTGTACCTGCCAACCTTCAGGGACTGCTGTACCTGCACGCCCACCTTCAGCGACTGCTGTACCTGCACGCCAACCTACAGCGACTGCTGTACCTGCACGCCAACCTTCAGCGACTGCTGTAACTGCACGGCAACCTTCAGTGACTGCTGTACCTGCACGCCCACCTTCAGCGACTGCTGTACCTGCACGCCAACCTTCAGTGACTGCTGTACCTGTACGCCAACCTTCAGCGACTGCTGTACCTGCCAACCTTCAGGGACTGCTGTACCTGCACGCCAACCTTCAGCGTCTGCTGTACCTGCCAACCTTCAGTAACTGCTGTACCTGCACGCCAACCTTCACCGACTGCTGTACCTGCACGCCAACCTTCAGTAACTGCTGTACCTGCACGCCAACCTTCAGTGACTGCTGTACCTGCACGCCAACCTTCAGCGTCTGCTGTACCTGCCAACCTTCAGCGACTGCTGTACCTGCACGCCAACCTTCAGTAACTGCTGTACCTACACGACAACCTTCAGTGACTGCTGTACCTGCACGCCAACCTTCAGCGAATGCTGTACCTGCACGCCAACCTTCAGCGACTGCTGTACCTGCACGCCAACCTTCAGTGACTGCTGTACCTGCACGCCAACATTCAGCGACTGCTGTACCTGCACGCCCACCTTCAGTGACTGCTGTACCTGCACGCCAACCTTCAGCGAATGCTGTACCTGCACGCCAACCTTCAGTGACTGCTGTACCTGCACTCCAACCTTCAGCGACTGCTGTCCCTGCACGCCAACCTTCAGCGACTGCTGTACCTGCGTGCCAACCTTCAGCGACTGCTGTACATGCCAACCTTCAGCGACTGCTGTACCTGCACACCAACCTTCAGTGACTGCTGTACTGCACGCCAACCTTCAGCGACTGCTGTACCTGCACGCCAACCTTCAGTGACTGCTGTACCTGCACGCCAACCTTCAGTGACTGCTGTACCTACACGCCAACCTTCAGCGACTGCTGTACCTGCACGACAACCTTCAGTGACTGCTGTACCTGCACGCCAACCTTCAGTGACTGCTGTACCTGCACGCCAACGTCAGTGACTGCTGTACCTGCACGTCAACCTTCAGCGATTACTGTACCTGCACGCCCACCTTCAGCGACTGCTGTACCTGCATGCCAACCTTCAGCGACTGCTGTAACTGCACGCCAACCTTCAACGACTGCTGTACCTGCACGCCAACCTTCAGCGACTGCTGTACCTGCACGCCAACCTTCAGCGACTGCTGTACCTGCACGCCAACCTTCAGTGACTGCTGTACTGCATGCCAACCTTCAGCGCCTGCTGTACCTGCACGCCAACCTTCAGCGCCTGCAGTACCTGCACGCCAACCTTCAGTGACTGCTGTACCTGCACGCCAACCTTCAGTGACTGCTGTACCTGCACGCCAACCTTCAGCGACTGCTGTACTGCACGCCAAACTTCAGCGACTGCTTTACCTGCACGCCAACCTTCAGTGACTGCTGTACTGCACGCCAACCTTCAGCGATTGCTGTACCTGCACGCCAACCTTCAGTGACTGCTGTACCTGCACGCCAACCTTCAGCGACTGCTGTACCTGCACACCAACCTTCAGCGACTGCTGTACCTGCACGCCAACCTTCAGTGACTGCTGTACCTGCACGCCAACCTTCAGCGACTGCTGTACCTGCACGCCAACCTTCAGCGACTGCTGTACCTGCACACCAACCTTCAGTGACTGCTGTACCTACACGCCAACCTTCAGTGACTGCTGTACCTGCACACCAACCTTCAGTGACTGCTGTACCTACACGCCAACCTTCAGTGACTGCTGTACCTGCACGCCAACCTTCAGCGACTGCTGTACCTGCACGCCAACCTTCAGCGACTGCTGGACCTGCACTTCAACCTTCAGCGCCTGCTGTACCTGCACGCCAACCTTCAGTGACTGCTGTACCTGCACGCCAACGTCAGCGACTGCTGTACCTGCACGCCAACCTTCAGCGACTGCTGTACCTGCACTTCAACCTTCAGCGCCTGCTGTACCTGCACGCCAACCTTCAGCGACTGCTGTACCTGCACGCCAACCTTCAGTGACTGCTGTACCTGCACGCCAACCTTCAGCGACTATTGTACCTGCACGCCAACCTTCAGTGACTGCTGTACTGCATGCCAACCTTCAGCGCCTGCTGTACCTGCACGCCAACCTTCAGCGCCTGCAGTACCTGCACGCCAACCTTCAGTGACTGCTGTACTGCACGCCAACCTTCAGCGACTGCTGTACCTGCACGCCAAACTTCAGCGACTGCTGTACCTGCACGCCAACATTCAGCGACTGCTGTACCTGCACGCCAACCTTCAGTGACTGCTGTACCTGCACGCCAACCTTCAGCGACTGCTGTACCTGCACGCCAACCTTCAGCGACTGCTGTACCTGCACGCCAACCTTCAGTAACTGCTGTACCTGCACGCCAACCTTCAGTGACTGCTGTACTGCACGCCAACCTTCAGCGACTGCTGTACCTGCACGCCAACCTTCAGTGACTGCTGTACCTGCACGCCAACCTTCAGTGACTGCTGTCCTGCACGCCAACCTTCAGCGACTGCTGTACCTGCACGCCAACCTTCAGTGACTGCTGTACCTGCACGCCAACCTTCAGTGACTGCTGTACCTGCACGCCAACCTTCAGCGACTGCTGTACCTGCACGACAACCTTCACTGACTGCTGTACCTGCACGCCAACCTTCAGTGACTGCTGTACCTGCACGCCAATGTCAGCGACTGCTGTACCTGCACGCCAACCTTCAGTGACTGCTGTACCTGCATGCCAACCTTCAGCGACTGCTGTACCTGCACGCCAACCTTCAGCGACTGCTGTACCTGCACGCCAACCTTCAGCGCCTGCAGTACCTGCACGCCAACCTTCAGCGTTTGCTGTACCTGCACGCCAACGTCAGTGACTGCTGTACCTGCACGCCAACCTTCAGCGCCTGCAGTACCTGCACGCCAACCTTCAGCGACTGCTGTACCTGCACGCCCACCTTCAGCGACTGCTGTACCTGCACGCCAACCTTCAGCGACTGCTGTACCTGCACGCCAACCTTCAGTGACTGCTGTATTGCATGCCAACCTTCAGCGCCTGCTGCACCTGCACGCCAACCTTCAGCGACTGCTGTACCTGCACGCCAACCTTCAGTGAATGCTGTACCTGCACGCCAACCTTCAGTGACTGCTGTACCTGCACGCCAACCTTCAGTGACTGCTGTACTGCACGCCAACCTTCAGCGACTGCTTTACCTGCACGCCAACCTTCAGTGACTGCTGTACTGCACGCCAACCTTCAGCGACTGCTGTACCTGCACGCCAACCTTCAGTGACTGCTGAACTGCATGCCAACCTTCAGCGACTGCTGTACCTGCACGCCAACCTTCAGCGACAGCTGTACCTGCACGCCAACATCAGCGACTGCTGTACCTGCACGCCAACCTTCAGTGAATGCTGTACCTGCACGCCAACCTTCAGCGACTGCTGTACCTGCACGCCAACCTTCAGTGACTGCTGTACTGCACGCCAACCTTCAGCGACTGCTGTACCTGCACGCCAACCTTCAGTGACTGCTGTACCTGCACGCCCACCTTCAGCGACTGCTGTACCTGCACGCCAACCTTCAGTGACTGCTGTACCTGCACGCCAACCTTCAGCGACTGCTGTACCTGCACGCCAACCTTCAGCGACTGCTGTACCTGCACGCCAACCTTCAGCGACAGCTGTACCTGCACGCCAACATCAGCGACTGCTGTACCTGCAAGCCAACCTTCAGTGACTGCTGTACCTGCAGGCCAACCTTCAGCGACTGCTGTACCTGCACGCCAACGTCAGCGACTGCTGTACCTGCACGCCAACCTTCAGTGACTGCTGTACCTGCAAGCCAACCTTCAGTGACTGCTGTACCTGCAGGCCAACCTTCAGCGACTGCTGTACCTGCACGCCAACGTCAGTGACTGCTGTACCTGCACGCCCACCTTCAGCGACTGCTGTACCTGCACGCCAACCTTCAGTGACTGCTGTACCTGCACGCCAACCTTCAGTGACTGCTGTACCTGCACGCCAACGTCAGTGACTGCTGTACCTGCACGCCAACGTCAGCGACTGCTGTACCTGCAAGCCAACCTTCAGCGACTGCTGTACCTGCACGCCAACCTTCAGTGACTGCTGTACCTGCACGCCAACCTTCAGTGACTGCTGTACCTGCACGCCAACCTTCAGTGACTGCTGTACCTGCACGCCAACCTTCAGCGACTGCTGTACCTGCACGCCAACCTTCAGTGACTGCTGTACTGCACGCCAACCTTCAGCGACTGCTGTACCTGCACGCCAACCTTCAGCGACTGCTGTACCTGCACGCCAAGCTTCAGCGACTGCTTTACCTGCACGCCAACCTTCAGTGACTGCTGTACCTGCCAACCTTCAGCGACTGCTGTACCTTCACGCCAACCTTCAGCGACTGCTGTACCTGCACGCCAACCTGCAGTGTCTGCTGTACCTGCACGCCAACCTTCAGCGACTGCTGTACCTGCACGCCAACCTTCAGCGACTGCTGTACCTGCACGCCAACCTTCAGTGACTGCTGTACCTACACGCCAACCTTCAGTGACTGCTGTACCTGCACGCCAACCTTCAGTGACTGCTGTACCTACACGCCAACCTTCAGTGACTGCTGTACCTGCACGCCAACCTTCAGTGACTGCTGTACCTACACGCCCACCTTCAGTGACTGCTGTACCTGCACGCCAACCTTCAGTGACTGCTGTACCTGCACGCCAACCTTCAGTGACTGCTGTACCTGCACGCCAACCTTCAGTGACTGCTGTACCTGCAGACCCACCTACAGCGACTGCTGTACCTGCACGCCAACCTTCAGTGACTGCTGTACCTGCAGACCCACCTACAGCGACTGCTGTACCTGCACGCCAACCTTCAGCGACTGCTGTACCTGCAGACCCACCTACAGCGACTGCTGTACCTGCACGCCAACCTTCAGCGACTGCTGTACCTGCACGCCAACCTTCAGCGACTGCTGTACCTGCACGCGAACCTGCAGTGTCTGCTGTACCTGCAAGCCAACCTTCAGTGACTGCTGTACCTGCACGCCAACCTTCAGCGACTGCTGTACCTGCATACCAACCTTCAGCGCCTGCTGTACCTGCCAACCTTCAGCGACTGCTGTACCTTCACGCCAACCTTCAGCGACTGCTGTACCTTCACGCCAACCTTCAGAGACTCCTGTACCTGCACGCCAACCTTCAGTGACTGCTGTACCTGCATGCCAACCTTCAGCGACTGCTGTACCTGCACGCCAACCTTCAGTGACTGCTGTACCTGCATGCCAACCTTCAGCGACTGCTGTACCTGCACGCCAACCTTCAGTGACTGCTGTACCTGCACGCCAACCTTCAGCGACTGCTGTACCTGCATACCAACCTTCAGCGACTGCTGTACCTGCCAACCTTCAGCGACTGCTGTACCTTCACGCCAACCTTCAGCGACTGCTGTACCTGCACGCCAACCTTCAGTGACTGCTGTACCTGCACGCCAACCTTCAGCGACTGCTGTACCTGCATGCCAACCTTCAGCGACTGCTGTACCTGCACGCCAACCTTCAGTGACTGCTGTACCTGCACGCCAACCTTCAGCGACTGCTGTACCTGCACGCCAACCTTCAGTGACTGCTGTACCTGCACGCCAACCTTCAGCGACTGCTGTACCTGCACGCCAACCTTCAGCGACTGCTGTACCTGCACGCCAACCTTCAGTGACTGCTGTACCTGCACGCCAACCTTCAGCGACTGCTGTACCTGCAAACCTTCAGTGACTGCTGTACCTGCACGCCAACCTTCAGCGACTGCTGTACCTGCACGCCAACCTTCAGCGACTGCTGTACCTGCACGCCAACCTTCAGTGACTGCTGTACCTGCACGCCAACCTTCAGCGACTGCTGTACCTGCACGCCAACCTTCAGCGACTGCTGTACCTGCACGCCAACCTTCAGCGACTGCTGTACCTGCACGCCAACCTTCAGTGACTGCTGTACCTGCACGCCCACCTTCAGCGACTGCTGTACCTGCACGCCAACCTTCAGTGACTGCTGTACCTGCACGCCAACCTTCAGCGACTGCTGTACCTGCACGCCAACCTTCAGTGACTGCTGTACCTGCACGCCAACCTTCAGCGACTGCTGTACCTGCACGCCAACCTTCAGCGACTGCTGTACCTGCACGCCAACCTTCAGCGACTGCTGTACCTGCACGCCAACCTTCAGCGACTGCTGTACCTGCACGCCAACCTTCAGCGACTGCTGTACCTGCAAACCTTCAGTGACTGCTGTACCTGCACGCCAACCTTCAGCGACTGCTGTCCCTGCACGCCAACCTTCAGCGACTGCTGTACCTGCACGCCAACCTTCAGAGACTGCTGTACCTGCACGCCAACCTTCAGTGACTGTGTACCTGCCAACCTTCAGCGACTGCTGTACCTGCACGCCAACCTTCAGCGACTTCTGTACCTGCACGCCAACCTTCAGTGACTGCTGTACCTGCACGCCAACCTTCAGTGACTGCTGTACCTGCACGCCAACCTTCAGTGACTGCTGTACCTGCACGCCAACCTTCAGTGACTGCTGTACCTGCACGCCAACCTTCAGCGACTTCTGTACCTGCACGCCAACCTTCAGTGACTGCTGTACCTGCACGCCAACCTTCAGTGACTGCTGTACCTGCACGCCAACCTTCAGTGACTGCTGTACCTGCACGACAACCTTCAGTGACTGCTGTACCTGCACGCCCACCTTCAGCGACTGCTGTACCTGCACGCCAACCTTCAGCGACTGCTGTACCTGCACGCCAACCTTCAGCGACTGCTGTGCCTGCACGCCAACCTTCAGTGACTGTTGTACCTGCACGCCAACTTTCAGTAACTGCTGTACCTGCACGCCAACCTTCAGCGACTGCTGTACCTGCACGCCAACCTTCAGTGACTGCTGTACCTGCACGCCAACCTTCAGTGACTGCTGTACCTGCACGCCAACCTTCACCGCCTGCTGTACCTGCACGCCGACCTTCAGTGACTGCTGTACCTGCACGCCAACCTTCAGTGACTGCTGTACCTGCACGCCAACCTTCAGTGACTGCTGTACCTGCACGCCAACCTTCACCGCCTGCTGTACCTGCACGCCAACCTTCAGTGACTGCTGTACCTGCACGCCAAACTTCAGTGACTGCTGTACCTGCACGCCAAACTTCAGTGACTGCTGTACCTGCACGCCAACCTTCAGTGACTGCTGTACCTGCACGCCAACCTTCAGCGACTGCTGTACCTGCACGCCCACCTTCAGCGACTGCTGTACCTGCACGCCAACCTTCAGCGACTGCTGTACCTGCACGCCAACCTTCAGCGACTGCTGTGCCTGCACGCCAACCTTCAGTGACTGTTGTACCTGCACGCCAACCTTCAGTAACTGCTGTACCTGCACGCCCACCTTCAGTGACTGCTGTACCTGCACGCCAACCTTCAGTGACTGCTGTACCTGCACGCCAACCTTCAGTGACTGCTGTACCTGCACGCCAACCTTCACCGCCTGCTGTACCTGCACGCCAACCTTCAGTGACTGCTGTACCTGCACGCCAACCTTCAGTGACTGCTGTACCTGCACGCCAAACTTCAGTGACTGCTGTACCTGCACGCCAACCTTCAGTGACTGCTGTACCTGCACGCCAACCTTCAGCGACTGCTGTACCTGCACGCCCACCTTCAGCGACTGCTGTACCTGCACGCCCACCTTCAGTGACTGCTGTACCTGCACGCCAACCTTCAGTGACTGCTGTACCTGCACGCCAACCTTCAGTGACTGCTGTACCTGCACGCCAACCTTCAGTGACTGCTGTACCTGCACGCCAACCTTCACCGCCTGCTGTACCTGCACGCCAACCTTCAGTGACTGCTGTACCTGCACGCCAAACTTCAGTGACTGCTGTACCTGCACGCCAACCTTCAGTGACTGCTGTACCTGCACGCCAACCTTCAGCGACTGCTGTACCTGCACGCCCACCTTCAGTGACTGCTGTACCTGCACGCCAACCTTCAGCGACTGCTGTACCTGCACGCCAACCTTCAGCGACTGCTGTACCCGCACGCCAACCTTCAGTGACTGCTGTACCTGCACGCCAACGTTCAGCGACTGCTGTACATGCACGCCAACCTTCAGTGACTGCTGTACCTGCACGCCAACCTTCAGCGACTGCTGTACCTGCACGCCAACCTTCAGCGACTGCTGTACCTGCACGTCAACCTTCAGTGACTGCTGTACCTGCACGCCAACCTTCAGAGACTGCTGTACCTGCACGCCAACCTTCAGTGACTGCTGTACCTCCACGACAACCTTCAGCGACTGCTGTACCTGTGCGCCAACCTTCAGCGACTGCTGTACCTGCACGCCAACCTTCAGCGACTGCTGTACCTGCACGCCAACCTTCAGCGACTGCTGTACCTGCACGCCAACCTTCAGTGACTGCTGTACCTCCACGACAACCTTCAGCGACTGCTGTACCTGTGCGCCAACCTTCAGCGACTGCTGTACCTGCACGCCAACCTTCAGCGACTGCTGTACCTGCACGCCAACCTTCAGCGACTGCTGTACCTGCACGCCAACCTTCAGCGACTGCTGTACCTGCACGTCAACCTTCAGCGACTGCTGTACCTGCCAACCTTCAGTGACTGCTGTACCTGCACGCCAACCTTCAGAGACTGCTGTACCTGCACGCCAACCTTCAGTGACTGCTGTACCTCCACGACAACCTTCAGCGACTGCTGTACCTGTGCGCCAACCTTCAGCGACTGCTGTACCTGCACGCCAACCTTCAGCGACTGCTGTACCTGCACGCCAACCTTCAGTGACTGCTGTACTGCATGCCAACCTTCAGCGCCTGCTGTACCTGCACGCCAACCTTCAGCGACTGCTGTACCTGCACGCCAACCTTCAGTGACTGCTGTACCTGCACGCCAACCTTCAGCGACTGCTGTACCTGCACGCCAACCTTCAGCGACTGCTGTACCTGTACGCCAACCTTCAGCGACTGCTGTACCTGCACGCCAACCTTCAGCGACTGCTGTACCTGCACGCCAACCTTCAGTGACTGCTGTACTGCATGCCAACCTTCAGCGACTGCTGTACCTGCACGCCAACCTTCAGTGACTGCTGTACCTGCACGCCAACCTTCAGTGACTGCTGTACCTGCACGCCCACCTACAGCGACTGCTGTACCTGCACGCCAAACTTCAGCGACTGCTGTACTGCACGCCAACCTTCAGCGACTGCTGTACCTGCACGCCAACCTTCAGCGACTGCTGTACCTGCACGCCAACATTCAGCGCCTGCAGTACCTGCACGCCAACCTTCAGCGACTGCTTTACCTGCACGCCAACCTTCAGTGACTGCTGTACCTGCCAACCTTCAGCGACTGCTGTACCTTCACGCCAACCTTCAGCGACAGCTGTACCTGCACGCCAACCTGCAGTGTCTGCTGTACCTGCCAACCTTCAGCGACTGCTGTACCTGCACGCCAACCTGCAGTGTCTGCTGTACCTGCACGCCAACCTTCAGTGACTGCTGTACCTGCACGCCAACCTTCAGCGACTGCTGTACCTGCATACCAACCTTCAGCGACTGCTGTACCTGCCAACCTTCAGCGACTGCTGTACCTTCACGCCAACCTTCAGCGACTGCTGTACCTGCACGCCAACCTGCAGTGTCTGCTGTACCTGCACGCCAACCTTCACCGCCTGCTGTACCTGCACGCCCACCTTCAGCGACTGCTGTACCTGCATACCAATCTTCATCGACTGCTGTACCTGCCAACCTTCAGCGACTGCTGTACCTGCACGCCAACCTTCAGCGACTGCTGTACCTGCAAACCTTCAGTGACTGCTGTACCTGCACGCCAACCTTCAGCGACTGCTGTACCTGCACGCCAACCTTCAGCGACTGCTGTACTGCACGCCAACCTTCAGTGACTGCTGTACCTGCACGCCAACCTTCGGCGACTGCTGTACCTGCACGCCAACCTTCAGTGACTGCTGTACCTACAAACCTTCAGTGACTGCTGTACCTGCACGCCAACCTTCAGTGACTGCTGTACCTGCACGCCAACCTTCAGTGACTGCTGTACCTGCACGCCAACCTTCTGTGACTGCTGTACCTGCACGCCAACCTTCAGCGACTGCTGTACCTGCACGCCAACCTTCAGTGACTGCTGTACCTGCACGCCAACCTTCAGTGACTGCTGTACCTGCATGCCAACCTTCAGTGACTGTGTACCTGCCAACCTTCAGCGACTGCTGTACCTGCACGCCAACCTTCAGCGACTTCTGTACCTGCACGCCAACCTTCAGTGACTGCTGTACCTGCACGCCAACCTTCAGCGACTTCTGTACCTGCACGCCAACCTTCAGTGACTGCTGTACCTGCACGCCAACCTTCAGTGACTGCTGTACCTGCACGCCAACCTTCAGTGACTGCTGTACCTGCACGCCAACCTTCAGCGACTTCTGTACCTGCACGCCAACCTTCAGCGACTGCTGTACCTGCACGCCAACCTTCACCGCCTGCTGTACCTGCACGCCCACCTTCAGTGACTGCTGTACCTGCACGCCAAACTTCAGTGACTGCTGTACCTGCACGCCAACCTTCAGTGACTGCTGTACCTGCACGCCAACCTTCAGCGACTGCTGTACCTGCACGCCAACCTTCAGCGACTGCTGTACCTGCACGCCAACCTTCAGCGACTGCTGTACCTGCACGCCAACCTTCAGTGACTGCTGTACCTGCACGCCAACCTTCAGCGACTGCTGTACCTGCACGCCAACCTTCAGCGACTTCTGTACCTGCACGCCAACCTTCAGTGACTGCTGTACCTGCACGCCAACCTTCACCGCATGCTGTACCTGCACGCCAACCTTCAGAGACTGCTGTACCTGCACGCCAACCTTCAGCGACTGCTGTACCTGCACGCCCACCTTCAGTGACTGTGTACCTGCCAACCTTCAGCGACTGCTGTACCTGCACGCCAACCTTCAGCGACTTCTGTACCTGCACGGCAACCTTCAGTGACTGCTGTACCTGCACGCCAACCTTCAGTGACTGCTGTACCTGCACGCCAACCTTCAGTGACTGCTGTACCTGCACGCCAACCTTCAGCGACTTCAGTACCTGCACGCCAACCTTCAGTGACTGCTGTACCTGCACGCCAACCTTCAGCGACTGCTGTACCTGCACGCCAACCTTCAGTGACTGCTGTACCTGCACGCCAACCTTCAGTGACTGCTGTACCTGCACGCCAACCTTCAGCGACTTCTGTACCTGCACGCCAACCTTCAGCGACTGCTGTACCTGCACGCCAACCTTCACCGCCTGCTGTACCTGCACGCCCACCTTCAGTGACTGCTGTACCTGCACGCCAAACTTCAGTGACTGCTGTACCTGCACGCCAACCTTCAGTGACTGCTGTACCTGCACGCCAACCTTCAGCGACTGCTGTACCTGCACGCCAACCTTCAGCGACTGCTGTACCTGCACGCCAACCTTCAGCGACTGCTGTACCTGCACGCCAACCTTCAGTGACTGCTGTACCTGCACGCCAACCTTCAGCGACTGCTGTACCTGCACGCCAACCTTCAGCGACTGCTGTACCTGCACGCCAACCTTCAGCGACTTCTGTACCTGCACGCCAACCTTCACCGCATGCTGTACCTGCACGCCAACCTTCAGTGACTGCTGTACCTGCACGCCAAACTTCAGCGACTGCTGTAACTGCACGCCAACCTTCAGCGACTGCTGTACCTGCACGCCCACCTTCAGTGACTGCTGTACCTGCACGCCAAACTTCAGCGACTGCTGTACATGCACGCCAACCTTCAGTGACTGCTGTACCTGCACGCCAACCTTCAGCGACTTCTGTACCCGCACGCCAACCTTCAGTGACTGCTGTACCTGCACGCCAACCTTCAGCGACTGCTGTACATGCACGCCAACCTTCAGTGACTGCTGTACCTGCATGCCAACCTTCAGCGACTGCTGTACCTGCACGCCAACCTTCAGCGACTGCTGTACCTGCACGCCAACCTTCAGCGACTGCTGTACCTGCACGCCAACCTTCAGCGACTGCTGTACCTGCACGTCAACCTGCAGTGACTGCTGTACCTGCCAACCTTCAGTGACTGCTGTACCTATACGCCAACCTTCAGAGACTGCTGTACCTGCACGCCAACCTTCAGTGACTGCTGTACCTCCACGACAACCTTCAGCGAATGCTGTACCTGAGCGCCAACCTTCAGCGACTGCTGTACCTGCACGCCAACCTTCAGCGACTGCTGTACCTGCACGCCAACCTTCAGCGACTGCTATACCTGCACGCCAACCTTCAGTGACTGCTGAACCTGCCAACCTTCAGCGACTGCTGTACCTGTGCGCCAACCTTCAGCGACTGCTGTACCTGCACGCCAACCTTCAGCGACTGCTGTACCTGCACGCCAACCTTCAGCGACTGCTGTACCTGCACGCCAACCTTCAGCGACTGCTGTACCTGCACGCCAACCTTCAGCGACTGCTGTACCTGCACGCCAACCTTCAGCGACTGCTGTACCTGCACGCCAACCTTCAGCGACTGCTGTACCCGCACGCCAACCTTCAGTGACTGCTGTACCTGCACGCCAACGTTCAGCGACTGCTGTACATGCACGCCAACCTTCAGTGACTGCTGTACCTGCACGCCAACCTTCAGCGACTGCTGTACCTGCACGCCAACCTTCAGCGACTGCTGTACCTGCACGTCAACCTTCAGTGACTGCTGTACCTGCACGCCAACCTTCAGAGACTGCTGTACCTGCACGCCAACCTTCAGTGACTGCTGTACCTCCACGACAACCTTCAGCGACTGCTGTACCTGTGCGCCAACCTTCAGCGACTGCTGTACCTGCACGCCAACCTTCAGCGACTGCTGTACCTGCACGCCAACCTTCAGCGACTGCTGTACCTGCACGCCAACCTTCAGTGACTGCTGTACCTCCACGACAACCTTCAGCGACTGCTGTACCTGTGCGCCAACCTTCAGCGACTGCTGTACCTGCACGCCAACCTTCAGCGACTGCTGTACCTGCACGCCAACCTTCAGCGACTGCTGTACCTGCACGCCAACCTTCAGCGACTGCTGTACCTGCACGTCAACCTTCAGCGACTGCTGTACCTGCCAACCTTCAGTGACTGCTGTACCTGCACGCCAACCTTCAGAGACTGCTGTACCTGCACGCCAACCTTCAGTGACTGCTGTACCTCCACGACAACCTTCAGCGACTGCTGTACCTGTGCGCCAACCTTCAGCGACTGCTGTACCTGCACGCCAACCTTCAGCGACTGCTGTACCTGCACGCCAACCTTCAGTGACTGCTGTACTGCATGCCAACCTTCAGCGCCTGCTGTACCTGCACGCCAACCTTCAGCGACTGCTGTACCTGCACGCCAACCTTCAGTGACTGCTGTACCTGCACGCCAACCTTCAGCGACTGCTGTACCTGCACGCCAACCTTCAGCGACTGCTGTACCTGTACGCCAACCTTCAGCGACTGCTGTACCTGCACGCCAACCTTCAGCGACTGCTGTACCTGCACGCCAACCTTCAGTGACTGCTGTACTGCATGCCAACCTTCAGCGACTGCTGTACCTGCACGCCAACCTTCAGTGACTGCTGTACCTGCACGCCAACCTTCAGTGACTGCTGTACCTGCACGCCCACCTACAGCGACTGCTGTACCTGCACGCCAAACTTCAGCGACTGCTGTACTGCACGCCAACCTTCAGCGACTGCTGTACCTGCACGCCAACCTTCAGCGACTGCTGTACCTGCACGCCAACATTCAGCGCCTGCAGTACCTGCACGCCAACCTTCAGCGACTGCTTTACCTGCACGCCAACCTTCAGTGACTGCTGTACCTGCCAACCTTCAGCGACTGCTGTACCTTCACGCCAACCTTCAGCGACAGCTGTACCTGCACGCCAACCTGCAGTGTCTGCTGTACCTGCCAACCTTCAGCGACTGCTGTACCTGCACGCCAACCTGCAGTGTCTGCTGTACCTGCACGCCAACCTTCAGTGACTGCTGTACCTGCACGCCAACCTTCAGCGACTGCTGTACCTGCATACCAACCTTCAGCGACTGCTGTACCTGCCAACCTTCAGCGACTGCTGTACCTTCACGCCAACCTTCAGCGACTGCTGTACCTGCACGCCAACCTGCAGTGTCTGCTGTACCTGCACGCCAACCTTCACCGCCTGCTGTACCTGCACGCCCACCTTCAGCGACTGCTGTACCTGCATACCAATCTTCATCGACTGCTGTACCTGCCAACCTTCAGCGACTGCTGTACCTGCACGCCAACCTTCAGCGACTGCTGTACCTGCAAACCTTCAGTGACTGCTGTACCTGCACGCCAACCTTCAGCGACTGCTGTACTGCACGCCAACCTTCAGTGACTGCTGTACCTGCACGCCAACCTTCGGCGACTGCTGTACCTGCACGCCAACCTTCAGTGACTGCTGTACCTACAAACCTTCAGTGACTGCTGTACCTGCACGCCAACCTTCAGTGACTGCTGTACCTGCACGCCAACCTTCAGTGACTGCTGTACCTGCACGCCAACCTTCTGTGACTGCTGTACCTGCACGCCAACCTTCAGCGACTGCTGTACCTGCACGCCAACCTTCAGTGACTGCTGTACCTGCACGCCAACCTTCAGTGACTGCTGTACCTGCATGCCAACCTTCAGTGACTGTGTACCTGCCAACCTTCAGCGACTGCTGTACCTGCACGCCAACCTTCAGCGACTTCTGTACCTGCACGCCAACCTTCAGTGACTGCTGTACCTGCACGCCAACCTTCAGCGACTTCTGTACCTGCACGCCAACCTTCAGTGACTGCTGTACCTGCACGCCAACCTTCAGTGACTGCTGTACCTGCACGCCAACCTTCAGTGACTGCTGTACCTGCACGCCAACCTTCAGCGACTTCTGTACCTGCACGCCAACCTTCAGCGACTGCTGTACCTGCACGCCAACCTTCACCGCCTGCTGTACCTGCACGCCCACCTTCAGTGACTGCTGTACCTGCACGCCAAACTTCAGTGACTGCTGTACCTGCACGCCAACCTTCAGTGACTGCTGTACCTGCACGCCAACCTTCAGCGACTGCTGTACCTGCACGCCAACCTTCAGCGACTGCTGTACCTGCACGCCAACCTTCAGCGACTGCTGTACCTGCACGCCAACCTTCAGTGACTGCTGTACCTGCACGCCAACCTTCAGCGACTGCTGTACCTGCACGCCAACCTTCAGCGACTTCTGTACCTGCACGCCAACCTTCAGTGACTGCTGTACCTGCACGCCAACCTTCACCGCATGCTGTACCTGCACGCCAACCTTCAGAGACTGCTGTACCTGCACGCCAACCTTCAGCGACTGCTGTACCTGCACGCCCACCTTCAGTGACTGTGTACCTGCCAACCTTCAGCGACTGCTGTACCTGCACGCCAACCTTCAGCGACTTCTGTACCTGCACGGCAACCTTCAGTGACTGCTGTACCTGCACGCCAACCTTCAGTGACTGCTGTACCTGCACGCCAACCTTCAGTGACTGCTGTACCTGCACGCCAACCTTCAGCGACTTCAGTACCTGCACGCCAACCTTCAGTGACTGCTGTACCTGCACGCCAACCTTCAGCGACTGCTGTACCTGCACGCCAACCTTCAGTGACTGCTGTACCTGCACGCCAACCTTCAGTGACTGCTGTACCTGCACGCCAACCTTCAGCGACTTCTGTACCTGCACGCCAACCTTCAGCGACTGCTGTACCTGCACGCCAACCTTCACCGCCTGCTGTACCTGCACGCCCACCTTCAGTGACTGCTGTACCTGCACGCCAAACTTCAGTGACTGCTGTACCTGCACGCCAACCTTCAGTGACTGCTGTACCTGCACGCCAACCTTCAGCGACTGCTGTACCTGCACGCCAACCTTCAGCGACTGCTGTACCTGCACGCCAACCTTCAGCGACTGCTGTACCTGCACGCCAACCTTCAGTGACTGCTGTACCTGCACGCCAACCTTCAGCGACTGCTGTACCTGCACGCCAACCTTCAGCGACTGCTGTACCTGCACGCCAACCTTCAGCGACTTCTGTACCTGCACGCCAACCTTCACCGCATGCTGTACCTGCACGCCAACCTTCAGTGACTGCTGTACCTGCACGCCAAACTTCAGCGACTGCTGTAACTGCACGCCAACCTTCAGCGACTGCTGTACCTGCACGCCCACCTTCAGTGACTGCTGTACCTGCACGCCAAACTTCAGCGACTGCTGTACATGCACGCCAACCTTCAGTGACTGCTGTACCTGCACGCCAACCTTCAGCGACTTCTGTACCCGCACGCCAACCTTCAGTGACTGCTGTACCTGCACGCCAACCTTCAGCGACTGCTGTACATGCACGCCAACCTTCAGTGACTGCTGTACCTGCATGCCAACCTTCAGCGACTGCTGTACCTGCACGCCAACCTTCAGCGACTGCTGTACCTGCACGCCAACCTTCAGCGACTGCTGTACCTGCACGCCAACCTTCAGCGACTGCTGTACCTGCACGTCAACCTGCAGTGACTGCTGTACCTGCCAACCTTCAGTGACTGCTGTACCTGCACGCCAACCTTCAGAGACTGCTGTACCTGCACGCCAACCTTCAGTGACTGCTGTACCTCCACGACAACCTTCAGCGAATGCTGTACCTGAGCGCCAACCTTCAGCGACTGCTGTACCTGCACGCCAACCTTCAGCGACTGCTGTACCTGCACGCCAACCTTCAGCGACTGCTGTACCTGCACGCCAACCTTCAGTGACTGCTGAACCTGCCAACCTTCAGCGACTGCTGTACCTGTGCGCCAACCTTCAGCGACTGCTGTACCTGCACGCCAACCTTCAGCGACTGCTGTACCTGCACGCCAACCTTCAGCGACTGCTGTACCTGCACGCCAACCTTCAGCGACTGCTGTACCTGCACGCCAACCTTCAGCGACTGCTGTACCTGCACGCCAACCTTCAGCGACTGCTGTAACTGCACGCCAACCTTCAGCGACTGCTGTACCTGCACGCCAACCTTCAGCGACTGCTGTACCTGCACGCCAACCTTCAGCGACTGCTGTACCTGCACGCCAAACTTCAGCGACTGCTGTACCTGCACGCCAACCTTCAGTGACTGCTGTACCTGCCAACCTTCAGTGACTGCTGTACCTGCACGCCAACCTTCAGCGACTGCTGTACCTGCACGTCAACCTTCAGTGACAGCTGTACCTGCCAACCTTCAGTGACTGCTGTACCTGCACGCCAACCTTCAGAGACTGCTGTACCTGCACGCCAACCTTCAGTGACTGCTGTACCTCCACGACAACCTTCAGCGCCTGCTGTACCTGCACGCCAACCTTCAGTGACTGCTGTACTGCATGCCAACCTTCAGCGCCTGCTGTACCTGCACGCCAACCTTCAGTGACTGCTGTACCTGCACGCCAACCTTCAGTGACTGCTGTACTGCACGCCAACCTTCAGCGACTGCTGTACCTGCACGCCAACCTTCAGCGACTGCTGTAACTGCACGCCAACCTTCAGCGACTGCTGTACCTGCACGCCAACCTTCAGTGACTGCTGTACTGCATGCCAACCTTCAGCGACTGCTGTACCTGCACGCCAATCTTCAGTGACTGCTGTACCTGCATGCCAACGTTCAGCGACTGCTGTACCTGCACGCCAACCTTCAGCGACTTCTGTACCTGCACGCCAACCTTCAGTGACTGCTGTACCTGCACGCCAACCTTCAGCGACTGCTGTACCTGCACGCCAACCTTCAGCGACTGCTGTACCTGCACGCCAACCTTCAGTGACTGCTGTACTGCATGCCAACCTTCAGCGACTGCTGTACCTGCACGCCAACCTTCAGAGACTGCTGTACCTGCACGCCAACCTTCAGTGACTGCTGTACCTGCACGCCAACGTTCAGCGACTGCTGTACCTGCATGCCAACGTTCAGCGACTGCTGTACCTGCACGCCAACCTTCAGCGACTGCTGTACCTGCACGCCAACCTTCAGTGACTGCTGTACCTGCACGCCCACCTTCAGTGACTGCTGTACCTGCATGCCAACGTTCAGCGACTGCTGTACCTGCACGCCAACCTTCAGCGACTGCTGTACCTGCACGCCAACCTTCAGTGACTGCTGTACCTGCACGCCAACCTTCAGCGACTGCTGTACCTGCACGCCAACCTTCAGCGACTGCTGTACCTGCACGCCAACCTTCAGTGACTGCTGTACTGCATGCCAACCTTCAGCGACTGCTGTACCTGCACGCCAACCTTCAGCGACTGCTGTACCTGCACGCCAACCTTCAGCGACTGCTGTACCTGCACGCCCACCTTCAGTGACTGCTGTACTGCACGCCAACCTTCAGTGACTGCTGTACCTGCACGCCCACCTTCAGCGACTGCTGTACCCGCACGCCAACCTTCAGCGACTGCTGTACCAGCACGCCAACCTTCAGCGACTGCTGTACCCGCACGCCAACCTTCAGTGACTGCTGTACCCGCACGCTAACCTTCAGTGACTGCTGTACCTGCAAGCCCACCTTCAGCGACTGCTGTACCCGCACGCCAACCTTCAGTGACTGCTGTACCTGCAAGCCCACCTTCAGCGACTGCTGTACCCGCACGCCAACCTTCAGTGACTGCTGTACCTGCAAGCCCACCTTCAGCGACTGCTGTACCCGCACGCCAACCTTCAGCGACTGCTGTACCTGCACACCGACCTTCAGTGACTGCTGTCCCTGCACGCCAACCTTCAGCGACTGCTGTACCTGCACGCCCACCTTCAGTGACTGCTGTCCCTGCATGCCCACCTTCAGTGACTGCTGTCCCTGCATGCCAACCTTCAGCGACTGCTGTCCCTGCACGCCAACCTTCAGTGACTGCTGTACCTGCACGCCCACCTTCAGTGACTGCTGTCCCTGCATGCCAACATTCAGCGACTGCTGTACCTGCACGCCAACCTTCAGCGACTGCTGTACCTGCACGCCCACCTTCAGTGACTGCTGTACCTGCACGCCAACCTTCAGTGACTGCTGTACCTGCACGCCAACCTTCAGCGACTGCTGTACCTGCACGCCGACCTTCAGTGACTGCTGTACCTGCACGCCAACCTTCAGCGACTGCTGTACATGCACGCCAACCTTCAGTGACTGCTGTACCTGCACGCCCACCTTCAGTGACTGCTGTACCTGCATGCCAACCTTCAGCGACTGCTGTACCTGCACGCCAACCTTCAACGACTGCTGTACCTGCACGCCAACCTTCAGTGACTGCTGTACCTGCACGCCCACCTTCAGCGGCTGCTGTACCTGCACGCCAACCTTCAACGACTGCTGTACCTGCACGCCAACCTTCAGTGACTGCTGTCCCTGCACGCCAACCTTCAGCGGCTGCTGTACCTGCACGCCAACCTTCAACGACTGCTGTACCTGCGCGCCAACCTTCAGCGACTGCTGTACCTGCACGCCAACCTTCAGCGACTGCTGTACCTGCACGCCAACCTTCAGCGACTGCTGTACCTGCACGCCAACCTTCAGCGACTGCTGTACCTGCATGCCAACCTTCAGCGACTGCTGTACCTGCACGCCAACCTTCAGCGACTGCTGTACCTGCACGCCAACCTTCAGCTACTGCTGTACCTGCACGCCAACCTTCAGCGACTGCAGTACCTGCACGCCAACCTTCAGCGGCTGCTGTACCTGCACGCCAACCTTCAACGACTGCTGTACCTGCACGCCAACCGTCAGCGACTGCTGTACCCGCACGCCAACCTTCAGCGACTGCTGTACCTGCACGCCAACCTTCAGCGACAGCTGTACCTGCACGCCAACCTTCAGCGACTGCTGTACCTGCACGCCAACCTTCAGCGACTGCTGTACCTGCACGCCAACCTTCAACGACTGCTGTACCTGCACGCCCACCTTCAGCGACTGCTGTCCCTGCACGACAACCTTCAGCGACTGCTGTACCTGCACGCCCACCTTCAGCGACTGATGTACCTGCACGACAACCTTCAGCGACTGCTGTCCCTGCACGCCAACCTTCAGCGACTGCTGTACCTGCACGCCCACCTTCAGCGACTGCTGTACCTGCACGCCAACCTTCAGCGACTGCTGTCCCTGCACGCCCACCTTCAGCGACTGCTGTACCTGCACGCCCACCTTCAGCGACTGCTGTACCTGCACGCCAACCTTCAGTGACTGCTGTACCCACACGCCAACCTTCAGCAACTGCTGTACCTGCACGCCAACCTTCAACGACTGCTGTACCTGCACGCCAACCTTCAGCGACTGCTGTACCTGCACGCCCACCTTCAGCGACTGCTGTACCTGCACGCCAACCTTCAGCGACTGCTGTCCCTGCACGACAACCTTCAGCGACTGCTGTACCTGCACGCCCACCTTCAGCGACTGCTGTACCTGCACGCCAACCTTCAGTGACTGCTGTACCCACACGCCAACCTTCAGCAACCGCTGTACCTGCACGCAAACCTTCAGTGACTGCTGTACCTGCACGCCAACCTTCAGTGACTGCTGTACCTGCACGCCAACCTTCAGTGACTGCTGTACCTGCACGCCCACCTTCAGTGGCTGCTGTCCCTGCACGCCAACCTTCAGTGACTGCTGTACCTGCACGCCAACCTTCAGTGACTGCTGTACCTGCACGCCAACCTTCAGTGACTGCTGTACCTGCACGCCAACCTTCAGCGACTGCTGTACCTGCACGCCAACCTTCAGTGACTGCTGTACCCGCACGCCAACCTTCAGCGACTGCTGTACCTGCACGCCAACCTTCAGTGACTGCTGTACCTGCACGCCAACCTTCAGCGACTGCTGTACCTGCACGCCAACCTTCAGTGACTGCAGTACCTGCACGCCCACCTTCAGCGACTGCTGTACCTGCACGCCAACCTTCAGCGACTGCTGTACCTGCACGTCAACCTTCAGTGACTGCTGTACCTGCACGCCAACCTTCAGTGACTGTTGTACCTGCACGCCAACCTTCAGTGACTGCTGTACCTGCACGCCAACCTTCAGCGACTGCTGTACCTGCACGCCAACCTTCAGCGACTGCTGTACCTGCACGCCAACCTTCAGTGACTGCTGTACCTGCCAACCTTCAGTGACTGCTGTACCTGCACGCCAACCTTCAGAGACTGCTGTACCTGCACGCCAACCTTCAGTGACTGCTGTACCTCCACGACAACCTTCAGCGACTGCTGTACCTGTGCGCCAACCTTCAGCGACTGCTGTACCTGCACGCCAACCTTCAGCGCCTGCTGTACCTGCACGCCAACCTTCAGCGACTGCTGTACCTGCACGCCAACCTTCAGTGACTGCTGTACCTGCACGCCAACCTTCAGCGACTGCTGTACCTGCACGCCAACCTTCAGCGACTGCTGTACTGCACGCCAACCTTCAGCGACTGCTGTACCTGCACGCCAACCTTCAGCGACTGCTGTACCTGCACGCCAACCTTCAGCGACTGCTGTAACTGCACGCCAACCTTCAGCGACTGCTGTACCTGCACGCCAACCTTCAGTGACTGCTGTACTGCATGCCAACCTTCAGCGACTGCTGTACCTGCACGCCAACCTTCAGTGACTGCTGTACCTGCACGCCAACCTTCAGCGACTGCTGTACCTGCACGCCAACCTTCAGCGACTGCTGTACCTGCACGCCAACCTTCAGTGACTGCTGTACTGCATGCCAACCTTCAGCGACTGCTGTACCTGCACGCCCACCTTCAGTGACTGCTGTACCTGCACGCCAACCTTCAGCGACTGCTGTACCTGCACGCCAACCTTCAGTGACTGCTGTACCTGCACGCCCACCTTCAGTGACTGCTGTACCTGCACGCCAACCTTCAGTGACTGCTGTCCCTGCACGCCAACCTTCAGTGACTGCTGTACCTGCACGCCAACCTTCAGCGACTGCTTTACTGCACGCCAACCTTCAGTGACTGCTGTACCTGCACGTCAACCTTCAGCGACTGGTGTACCTGCACGCTAACCTTCAGCGACTGCTGTACCTGCACGCCAACGTTCAGCGACTGCTGTACCTGCACGCCAACCTTCAGTGACTGCTGTACCTGCACGCCAACCTTCAGTGACTGCTGTACCTGCACGCCAACCTTCAGCGACTGCTGTACCTGCACGCCAACCTTCAGTGACTGCTGTACCTGCACGCCAACCTTCAGCGACTGCTGTACCTGCACGCCAACCTTCAGCGACTGCTGTACCTGCACGCCCACCTTCAGTGACTGCTGTACCTGCACGCCAACCTTCAGCGACTGCTGTACCTGCACGCCAACCTTCAGTGACTGCTGTACCCGCACGCCAACCTTCAGTGACTGCTGTACCTGCACGCCAACCTTCAGTGACTGCTGTACCTGCACGCCCACCTTCAGTGACTGCTGTACCTGCACGCCCACCTTCAGCGACTGGTGTACCTGCACGCTAACCTTCAGCGACTGCTGTACCTGCACGCCCACCTTCAGCGACTGCTGTACCTGCACGCCCACCTTCAGCGACTGCTGTACCTGCACGCCAACCTTCAGTGACTGCTGTACTGCACGCCAACCTTCAGCGACTGCTGTACCTGCACGCCAACCTTCAGCGACTGCTGTACCTGCACGCCAACCTTCAGCGACTGCTGTACCTGCACGCCCACCTTCAGCGACTGCTGTACCTGCACGCCCACCTTCAGCGACTGCTGTACCTGCACGCCAACCTTCAGTGACTGCTGTACCTGCACGCCCACCTTCAGCGACTGCTGTACCTGCACGCCAACCTTCAGCGACTGCTGTACCTGCACGCCCACCTTCAGCGACTGCTGTACCTGCACGCCCACCTTCAGCGACTGCTGTACCTGCACGCCAACCTTCAGTGACTGCTGTACTGCACGCCAACCTTCAGCGACTGCTGTACCTGCACGCCAACCTTCACCGACTGCTGTACCTGCACGCCAACCTTCAGTGACTGCTGTACTGCATGCCAACCTTCAGCGACTGCTGTACCTGCACGCCAACATTCAGCGACTGCTGTACCTGCACGCCAACCTTCAGCGACTGCTGTACCTGCACGCCAACCTTCAGCGACTGCTGTACCTGCACGCCCACCTTCAGTGACTGCTGTACCTGCACGCCAACCTTCAGTGACTGCTGTACCTGCACGCCAACCTTCAGCGACTGCTGTACCTGCACGCCAACCTTCAGTGACTGCTGTACCTGCACGCCCACCTTCAGCGACTGCTGTACCTGCACGCCCACCTTCAGTGACTGCTGTACCTGCACGCCAACCTTCAGCGACTGCTGTACCTGCACGCCAACCTTCAGTGACTGCAGTACCTGCACGCCCACCTTCAGCGACTGCTGTACCTGCACGCCAACCTTCAGCGACTGCTGTACCTGCACGTCAACCTTCAGTGACTGCTGTACCTGCACGCCAACCTTCAGTGACTGTTGTACCTGCACGCCAACCTTCAGTGACTGCTGTACCTGCACGCCAACCTTCAGCGACTGCTGTACCTGCACGCCAACCTTCAGCGACTGCTGTACCTGCACGCCAACCTTCAGTGACTGCTGTACCTGCCAACCTTCAGTGACTGCTGTACCTGCACGCCAACCTTCAGAGACTGCTGTACCTGCACGCCAACCTTCAGTGACTGCTGTACCTCCACGACAACCTTCAGCGACTGCTGTACCTGTGCGCCAACCTTCAGCGACTGCTGTACCTGCACGCCAACCTTCAGCGCCTGCTGTACCTGCACGCCAACCTTCAGCGACTGCTGTACCTGCACGCCAACCTTCAGTGACTGCTGTACCTGCACGCCAACCTTCAGCGACTGCTGTACCTGCACGCCAACCTTCAGCGACTGCTGTACTGCACGCCAACCTTCAGCGACTGCTGTACCTGCACGCCAACCTTCAGCGACTGCTGTACCTGCACGCCAACCTTCAGCGACTGCTGTAACTGCACGCCAACCTTCAGCGACTGCTGTACCTGCACGCCAACCTTCAGTGACTGCTGTACTGCATGCCAACCTTCAGCGACTGCTGTACCTGCACGCCAACCTTCAGTGACTGCTGTACCTGCACGCCAACCTTCAGCGACTGCTGTACCTGCACGCCAACCTTCAGCGACTGCTGTACCTGCACGCCAACCTTCAGTGACTGCTGTACTGCATGCCAACCTTCAGCGACTGCTGTACCTGCACGCCCACCTTCAGTGACTGCTGTACCTGCACGCCAACCTTCAGCGACTGCTGTACCTGCACGCCAACCTTCAGTGACTGCTGTACCTGCACGCCCACCTTCAGTGACTGCTGTACCTGCACGCCAACCTTCAGTGACTGCTGTCCCTGCACGCCAACCTTCAGTGACTGCTGTACCTGCACGCCAACCTTCAGCGACTGCTTTACTGCACGCCAACCTTCAGTGACTGCTGTACCTGCACGTCAACCTTCAGCGACTGGTGTACCTGCACGCTAACCTTCAGCGACTGCTGTACCTGCACGCCAACGTTCAGCGACTGCTGTACCTGCACGCCAACCTTCAGTGACTGCTGTACCTGCACGCCAACCTTCAGTGACTGCTGTACCTGCACGCCAACCTTCAGCGACTACTGTACCTGCACGCCAACCTTCAGTGACTGCTGTACCTGCACGCCAACCTTCAGCGACTGCTGTACCTGCACGCCAACCTTCAGCGACTGCTGTACCTGCACGCCCACCTTCAGTGACTGCTGTACCTGCACGCCAACCTTCAGCGACTGCTGTACCTGCACGCCAACCTTCAGTGACTGCTGTACCCGCACGCCAACCTTCAGTGACTGCTGTACCTGCACGCCAACCTTCAGTGACTGCTGTACCTGCACGCCCACCTTCAGTGACTGCTGTACCTGCACGCCCACCTTCAGCGACTGGTGTACCTGCACGCTAACCTTCAGCGACTGCTGTACCTGCACGCCCACCTTCAGCGACTGCTGTACCTGCACGCCCACCTTCAGCGACTGCTGTACCTGCACGCCAACCTTCAGTGACTGCTGTACTGCACGCCAACCTTCAGCGACTGCTGTACCTGCACGCCAACCTTCAGCGACTGCTGTACCTGCACGCCAACCTTCAGCGACTGCTGTACCTGCACGCCCACCTTCAGCGACTGCTGTACCTGCACGCCCACCTTCAGCGACTGCTGTACCTGCACGCCAACCTTCAGTGACTGCTGTACCTGCACGCCCACCTTCAGCGACTGCTGTACCTGCACGCCAACCTTCAGCGACTGCTGTACCTGCACGCCCACCTTCAGCGACTGCTGTACCTGCACGCCCACCTTCAGCGACTGCTGTACCTGCACGCCAACCTTCAGTGACTGCTGTACTGCACGCCAACCTTCAGCGACTGCTGTACCTGCACGCCAACCTTCACCGACTGCTGTACCTGCACGCCAACCTTCAGTGACTGCTGTACTGCATGCCAACCTTCAGCGACTGCTGTACCTGCACGCCAACATTCAGCGACTGCTGTACCTGCACGCCAACCTTCAGCGACTGCTGTACCTGCACGCCAACCTTCAGCGACTGCTGTACCTGCACGCCCACCTTCAGTGACTGCTGTACCTGCACGCCAACCTTCAGTGACTGCTGTACCTGCACGCCAACCTTCAGCGACTGCTGTACCTGCACGCCAACCTTCAGTGACTGCTGTACCTGCACGCCCACCTTCAGCGACTGCTGTACCTGCACGCCCACCTTCAGTGACTGCTGTACCTGCACGCCCACCTTCAGCGACTGCTGTACCTGCACGCCAACCTTCAGTGACTGCTGTACCTGCAAGCCAACGTCAGCGACTGCTGTACCTGCACGCCAACCTCCAGCGACTGCAGTACCTGCACGCCAACCTTCAGTGACTGCTGTACTGCACGCCAACCTTCAGTGACTGCTGTACCTGCACGCCAACCTTCAGCGACTGCTGTACCTGCACGCCAACCTTCAGTGACTGCTGTACCTGCAAGCCAACGTCAGCGACTGCTGTACCTGCACGCCAACCTCCAGCGACTGCAGTACCTGCACGCCAACCTTCAGTGACTGCTGTACTGCACGCCAACCTTCAGTGACTGCTGTACCTGCACGCCCACCTTCAGTGACTGCTGTACCTGCACGCCCACCTTCAGCGACTGCTGTACCTGCACGCCCACCTTCAGCGACTGCTGTACCTGCACGCCAACCTTCAGTGACTGCTGTCCCTGCATGCCAACCTTCAGCGACTGCTGTCCCTGCACGCCAACCTTCAGTGACTGCTGTACCTGCACGCCCACCTTCAGTGACTGCTGTCCCTGCATGCCAACCTTCAGCGACTGCTGTACCTGCACGCCAACCTTCAGTGACTGCTGTACCTGCACGCCAACCTTCAGCGACTGCTGTACCTGCACGCCGACCTTCAGTGACTGCTGTACCTGCACGCCAACCTTCAGCGACTGCTGTACATGCACGCCAACCTTCAGTGACTGCTGTACCTGCACGCCAACCTTCAGTGACTGCTGTACCTGCACGCCAACCTTCAGCGACTGCTGTCCCTGCACGCCAACCTTCAGCGGCTGCTGTACCTGCACGCCAACCTTCAGCGACTGCTGTACCTGCACGCCCACCTTCAGTGACTGCTGTACCTGCATGCCAACCTTCAGCGACTGCTGTACCTGCACGCCAACCTTCAGCGACTGCTGTACCTGCACGCCAACCTTCAGTGACTGCTGTTCCTGCACGCCCACCTTCAGTGACTGCTGTCCCTGCATGCCAACCTTCAGCGACTGCTGTACCTGCACGCCCACCTTCAGTGACTGCTGTACCTGCATGCCAACCTTCAGCGACTGCTGTACCTGCACGCCAACCTTCAGCGACTGCTGTACCTGCACGCCAACCTTCAGTGACTGCTGTACCTGCACGCCCACCTTCAGCGACTGCTGTCCCTGCACGCCAACCTTCAGCGGCTGCTGTACCTGCACGCCAACCTTCAACGACTGCTGTACCTGCGCGCCAACCTTCAGCGACTGCTGTACCTGCACGCCAACCTTCAGCGACTGCTGTACCCGCACGCCAACCTTCAGCGACTGCTGTACCTGCACGCCAACCTTCAGCGACTGCTGTACCTGCACGCCAACCTTCAGCGACTGCTGTACCTGCACGCCAACCTTCAGCGACTGCTGTACCTGCACGCCAACCTTCAAAGACTGCTGTACCTGCACGCCAACCTTCAGCGACTGCTGTCCCTGCACGACAACCTTCAGCGACTGCTGTACCTGCACGCCCACCTTCAGCGACTGCTGTACCTGCACGCCAACCTTCAGTGACTGCTGTCCCTGCATGCCAACCTTCAGTGACTGCTGTACCTGCACGCCAACCTTCAGTGACTGCTGTACCTGCACGCCAACCTTCAGCGACTGCTGTACCTGCACGCCCACCTTCAGTGACTGCTGTCCGTGCATGCCAACCTTCAGTGACTGCTGTCCCTGCACGCCAACCTTCAGTGACTGCTGTACCTGCACGCCAACCTTCAGTGACTGCTGTACCTGTACGCCAACCTTCAGTGACTGCTGTACCTGCACGCCCACCTTCAGTGGCTGCTGTCCCTGCACGCCAACCTTCAGCGACTGCTGTACCTGCACGCCAACCTTCAGTGACTGCTGTACCTGCACGCCAACCTTCAGTGACTGCTGTACCTGCACGCCAACCTTCAGTGACTGCGGTACCTGCACGCCAACCTTCAGTGACTGCTGTACCCGCATGCCAACCTTCAGCGACTGCTGTACCTGCACGCCCACCTTCAGCGACTGCTGTACCTGCACGCCCACCTTCAGTGACTGCTGTACCTGCACGCCCACCTTCAGCGACTGCTATACCTGCACGCCAACCTTCAGTGACTGCTGTACCTGCACGCCAACCTTCAGCGACTGCTGTACCTGCACGCCCACCTTCAGTGACTGCTGTACCTGCACGCCAACCTTCAGTGACTGCTGTACCTGCACGCCAACCTTCAGTGACTGCTGTACCTGCACGCCAACCTTCAGTGACTGCTGTACCTGCACGCCCACCTTCAGCGACTGCTGTACCTGCACGCCCACCTTCAGTGACTGCTGTACCTGCACGCCAACCTTCAGCGACTGCTGTACCTGCACGGCAACCTTCAGTGACTGCTGTACCTGCACACCAACCTTCAGTGACTGCTGTACCTGCACGCCAACCTTCAGCGACTGCTGTACCTGCACGCCAACCTTCAGCGACTGCTGTACCTGCACGCCCACCTTCAGTGACTGCTGTACCTGCACGCCAACCTTCAGTGACTGCTGTACCTGCACGCCCACCTTCAGTGACTGCTGTACCTGCACGCCAACCTTCAGCGACTGCTGTACCCGCACGCCAACCTTCAGTGACTGCTGTACCTGCACGCCCACCTTCAGCGACTGCTGTACCTGCACGCCCACCTTCAGTGACTGCTGTACCTGCACGCCAACCTTCAGCGACTGCTGTCCCTGCACGCCAACCTTCAGCGACTGCTGTACCCGCACGCCAACCTTCAGCGACTGCTGTACCTGCACGCCCACCTTCAGCGACTGCTGTACCTGCATGCCAACCTTCAGCGACTGCTGTACCTGCACGCCCACCTTCAGCGACTGCTGTACCTGCACGCCAACCTTCAGTGACTGCTGTACCTGCACGCCAACCTTCAGCGACTGCTGTACCTGCACGCCCACCTTCAGTGACTGCTGTACCTGCACGCCAACCTTCAGTGACTGCTGTACCTGCACGCCAACCTTCAGTGACTGCTGTACCTGCACGCCCACCTTCAGCGACTGCTGTACCTGCACGCCCACCTTCAGTGACTGCTGTACCTGCACGCCAACCTTCAGCGACTGCTGTACCTGCACGCCAACCTTCAGCGACTGCTGTCCCTGCACGCCAACCTTCAGCGACTGCTGTACCCGCACGCCAACCTTCAGCGACTGCTGTACCTGCACGCCCACCTTCAGCGACTGCTGTACCTGCACGCCAACGTCAGCGACTGCTGTACCTGCACGCCAACCTTCAGTGACTGCTGTCCCTGCACGCCAACCTTCAGTGACTGCTGTACCTGCACGACCACCTTCAGTGACTGCTGTCCCTGCACGCCAACCTTCAGTGACTGCTGTACCTGCACGACCACCTTCAGTGACTGCTGTCCCTGCACGCCAACCTTCAGTGACTGCTGTACCTGCACGACCACCTTCAGTGACTGCTGTCCCTGCACACCCACCTTCAGCGACTGTTCCACCATCACACCCAGGCCTCGTTGCACTTCCCCTTTTCCCAAACTGTCACCATTCAGATAATAATCTGCCTTCCTGTTTTTGCCACCAAAGTGGATAACCTCACATTTACCCACATTATATTGTATATGCCAAGTATTTACCCACTCAGCCAGTCTGTCCAAGTCACCCTGCAGCCCCTTTGTATCCTCCCCACAGCTCACACTGCACCCAGCTTAGCGTCGTCTGCAAATTCGGAGATATTGCAATTCCTCCGTCCAAATCATTAATGTCCGTTGTGAAGAGCTGGGGTCCCAGCACTGAACCCTGTGGTCCCCCACTAGTCACTGCCTGCCTCTCTGAAAAGGACCCGTTTATTCCCACTCTCTGCTTCCTGTCTGCCAACCAGTTCTCTGTCCACGTCAATACCTTTCCCCCAATACCATGAGCTTTAATTTGCTCATTAATCTCTTGTGTGGGGCCTTGTCAAACGCCTTTTGAAAGTCCAGATATACAACATCCACTGGTTCACCCTTGTCCACTCCACTGATTACATTGAGTCACAGAGGCTTACAGCACGGAAACAGGCCCTTCGGCCCAGCTTGTCCATGCTGCCCAGTTTTTACCACTAAGCTGGTCCCAATTGCCCGTATTTGTCCCGTATCCCTCCATACCCAGCTTCCCCATATAACTGTCCAAATGCTTTTTAAAAGACAAAACTGTACCCGTCTCTACTACTGCCTCTGGCAGCTCGTTCCAGACACTCACCACCCTCTGTGTGAAGAATTGCCCCTCTGATACCTTTTGTATCTCTCCCCTCTCACCTCTAACCTATGCCCTCTAGTTTTATGCTCCCATACTATTGGGAAAAGATGTTGACTATTATGGTAAACCACTGTTTACCTATATTAGAGGATGTACGGTAGAACCTGCACTACAGGTTCGCCTGTAGCCCCTGCCTGCTGGCTCCGCCCAGGAGGCGGGGTATAAATATGCGTGTCCTCCAGCTCGCAGCCATTTCGCCAGCTGCTGTGGGAGGCCACACATCTGACAGCAATAAAGCCTCAATTTGGATTCAACTATCATCTTTAGTCCAATTGATTGTGCCTCAATTTATTGCTATCAGTTGTGTGGCCTCCCACAGCAGCTGGCAAAAATGGCTGTGAGCTGGAGGACACGGATGTGGACTTCCTCGGGAAGGCAAAGAGACGTTCCTGTGGTGTATTGTTCGTGGCGGAGCAGAGTAACGAGCGAATGGAATGGAGTGCAGCAGGGAAGACCTCTTGCCAGTGGGAGGCTGGGAGATTTCTGGACCGTAGGGCCAGCTGGACGGCCCTCCATACCGTCCCATTCTCCCTCTCTACCTGCCCGTTTCCCCGGGGTTGTAGCTTGTCGTCCTGCTGGAGGCGACACCCCTGCTGAGCAGGAACTGACGCAACTCATCACTCATGAATGAGGATCCCCTGTCACTGTGGATGTAGGCGGGGAAACTGAACAGAGTGAAGATAGAATTGAGGGCTTTAATGATGGTGACAGACATCATGTCGGGGCATGGGATGGCGATTGGGAACTGGGAGTATTCATCGATCACACTGAGGAAATATGTGTGATGATCGGTGGAGGGGAGGGGGCCTTTCAAATCCACGCTGAGGCGTTCAAAGGGGCGGGAGGCCTTCACCAGGCGCGCGCGGTCCGGCCGGTAGAAGTGCGGTTTGCACTCCGCACAGACCTGGCAGTCCCTGGTGATCGTCCTTACTTCCTCGACGGAGTAGGGCAGATTTTGTGCCTTAATGAAGTGGTACAACCGAGTGACCCCTGGGTGACAAAGGCTGTCGTGCAGGGCCCGGAGTCGGTCTACCTGTGCTCTGGCACATGTACCTCGGGATAGGGCGCCTGGGGGCTCGTGGAGTTTGCCAGGGAGATACTTAATCTCGTAATTATCGGTGGAGAGCTCGATTCTCCACCGCAAGATTTTATCATTTTTGATCTTGCCCCGCTGTGTGTTGTTGAACATGAAGGCTACCAACCGTTGGTCAGTGAGGAGAGAGAATCTCCTGCCGGCCAGGTAATGCCTCCAATGTCGCACAGCTTCAACGATAGCCTGGGCCCCCTTTTCGACGGATGAGTGCCGAATTTCAGAGGCATGAAGGGTGCGGGAAAAGAATGCCCCGGGCCTGCCTGCCTGGTTGAGGGTGGCGGCTAGGGTGACTCCCGATGCGTCGCTTTCTACTTGGAAGGGCAGTGTCTCATCTACAGCGTGCATCCCGGCCTTGGCAATATCAGCTCTGATCCGGGCGAAGGCCTGTTAGGCCTCGGCCGTCAGGGGGAAGTGTGTGGACTGGATGAGTGGGCGGGCCTTGTCCGCATAGTTTGGGACCCACTGGGCATAGTATGAGAAGA